>NC_140528.1:55094224-55811724 GCF_057382185.1 Mchenga conophoros | reverse complement strand
GTGTGTGTGTGTGTGTGTGTGTGTGTGTTCCTGTCTAGCTATCTTTGTGAAGATCGAAATCTTCATTCTACTATACTTGTGAGAACCAACAGTCACTTGTGAGGACACACTCACCGGTCCTCACAAGTTTGAAGGCCTTTTTGAGGCTCAAAATGTCATTTTAGTGTCAGGGTTACAATTAGGTTATGGTTAGGTTTAGGGTAAGGGGCTAGGGAAAGCATTATGTCAATGAAGGTCCTCACTAAGATAGCTGAACAGGCTTGTGTGTGTGTGTGTGTGTGTGTGTGTGTGTGTGTGTGTGTGTATGAGTCAGCTATAGTGCACTATGGTCTGTGCTACGTTTGTCTCGCGTCTGTGGGGAGTGAGGGAGACAGCTGAGAGCTGCAGATAGACCACTCGCTCTCTCAGTTCTGACTCGTGTCTCTTATTCTCATTTCGCCCTTTCTCTTTCACTGCCATGGATCTCTTTTTATTTTAAGGATACGTTTTCTATATTGTCACCCTCATATGGATCACAGTGTGCTTCTTGCTCGGATTTGACAGCTGTGTGTGTGTGAGCCATGCTACGCGTGTTCATTCTGTGTGCAGAGCGGTTGCAAACGCCAGACGATGACATCAGTGATGCCTACTGCAGCGTCACCTATGAAGGTATGGACGGCTTGTTCAGGGGGCCTGAAGGGAAAAAAAACAGCTGAGAAGTTATTTATTTGAAAGTGACCTCTGATTATCTTTCATGGGGTGGGGCAGAGAAAGAAGAGCTTACAGGAAAAAGAGACAGACCTAGAGGAAGAGGGAGAGAGAGGAGATGAGGATGTGAGCAACATGAAGAGTTAAAGCAGTCCAGAAAGTATGCCGACTGTGTTTCCAGTAAAGCACTTCTGTGTTTATAGATACCTGCAGTCTTTCAGCAGAGTTTATCTTATGAGGCGCTTCCTCGCTCGGCTTCAATTGCAGCTTCAGTTTACACTTCAATTTAAAGTAACATCCAGGTTCTTATATTTAGGTGACCTGATAAAAAAAAGAAATCTTGTTAAATGAACTGAGATTTCACACAGTCATGGTCTACATAAAACAAAGAAGTTATTCTTGTACATGACAAATGTCTGACTGTCTCTTTTGTGCTCCCATGAAATTGCCATTTGTGGTTATGAGTGATCTGTCGTGATAGCCGTTGGCCTGATAGTCTTGAAATTTAATCCACTCATTCACTTCCCCCCTTAGAATGAAGTATAATAGATCACTTCAACATTTCAACTGTCCAATAAATTGGTTTAATTTATTGAGCAAATTCTAGCTTACCTTCTAACAAGTTTAAAAACATTGGTAAACATTATACCTACTAAAGACTTGTATGCTAATGTTGTTACTGTTAGCTGTTATCTTTAAGTAGAGGAACTGAACCCTGAGCCTGAAACCTGAACAGAAATCTGAAACTTCAATTTTAAGTTAAAGTAGAGTGCATTTAATTCCACAGGCCTCAGGTTTACAACCAAATACCAGCAACATTTTGTCCTGTATCGTCTGTAAACGCTGTTTAGTTGTGATTAGCAGATGCTAAGTAGCATGCTAAGGTTTGGAATTGGTAACCATTACCATAATTATTATTCTGTCCTATTATTCTGAAACATTTGTATTATTTGAAAATTAATTAATGTAGATTCAAGATGTGTAGAGTTTTCCATGGATCTCTTTTGGATCACACTTTTCTATGTGCCTACAGGTCATTTCAAAGAGCTTGATGTTTAGCTGCAGAGCATTCAGATGTAACCTGACTTCAAATCTGTTAGTGCATTTCTGTACTTTGTGCCAAAATGGTGTGGAGTACAGAAGTTTCGATCTAATTTCAGGACACTGGAGGCACACTTAAAAATAATAAAACCAGTTCATGAAGGATTCATTTAAAGCCCCAAAAAGCAAACACAAAACTCAAATCCAGAAATAACCAAGGCACAACACACTTTGCCCAAGACTGAAGGGACAGCAGGGCTATTTATACACCGAGGGCTGTTAGGCACTAAAACGATTGTAATGACTGAAGTCCGTATTCACTCCTGTTAACAGGACTGCAACACATAAAACATAGAAATACCAAGGACCACAGCATTTTGTCATTCTGCTCGAGTGTTCAGCAAAAAAAGACTTTTGGACTTTTATGGACAAAAATATTTTATGTCTCAGCCGATGTAAAGCTTGGATAACTTGTTACTCTGAGCAAATTTAAAGTATCTGGAACGTTTGTCTATGTTCAAATTAACAGTAAACACACTGGTACTAATCTTGTATCCCAGCTGAGGGAAGTATTTTATTCATTTATTTATTCATCATTTGTTTGCTTTTAACATTTGGTTTGTTTTTTGAAAAGACTGTTTTGTCTTAAATGTGTCATGAACTCTTGACACTATGACTATGCACAAATGTTTCCCTGTGTGATATAGGCCACACACACACACGCACACACACACACACACACACACACACACACACACACACACACACACACACACACACACACACACACACACACACACACACAACTTCTGCAAGTCCTCTTTGCAATCTGTTTCAGGACAAACAAGTGTATTAGACTCGAAGTGTGTTATTGTGCATTCTTTTGTTTTAACGATTTCTGCTTGGTTTTTCTAAGCAAAGTAAACTTTTTCACTGGAAGCACAAAGATTAATGGGGACTGTTAACGTTTAACAAAAATTCTTAATATAGTAGTGCTGGTATAATTATTTCTGTTAGGGTTTGGCTAGTAACAGACCACTTTGATACTTAAGTTTTCATCCTTAAGTAATAGTCACTCAAAACTATAAAGTTAGTGTAACTTGCCTCTCTTAAGTTAAAGTGAGTTATTTTTTCTTTTGAAGCAGTGAGTTTCCAGTCATCCATCCATCATCTTCCAGTTATCCATAGAGGATCCCAAGGCATTCCTAGGCTTATGGGTTCTTTATTTACAATGGGATATTCCAGCTGAATGTCTGGAAATCACCCTGAACAGATGGATGAGGAACCTCAACAGTCTCCTTTTAACATGGAGGAGCACTGGTTTCATCATACAAAACTGCAGGCTTCTATGCACACTTAAAAATGGAATGATGACTTCCTGAAAGCAAAAAGATGAAATGCTTGGTTCTATGTCTTTGGCTTGAACAAATGAAAATATTCTAATATTCTAATATGGATCACAAAAAAAGAGTTAAATTTTCCAGCATGCAGATAGTTTATCCTGTCTTGAGGTCGGCAACATTTGCAGGTGAAATTCATGTCTAGTTAACCCTTGGAGACGAGAGATTTTGCAGTAAGTGGTCAATCAGAAATTCATATTTTCTATAGATGTGGATCTGATGTTGTGCTGTATAAAATGTTGCCTTACATAAAAGCTGCAATATAGTTTTATTGGAGAAAAACAAGTGATGCTCTTAGGAGCATGCAGTTCTTGCACAATCTTTAATGCATCACTGAAATCACTGTCTTTAAAATGTGACCATTTGGCAGATTTAAATGCCTGAATCATAGTAATGGTGAAACAACATAATCAGACTTTGTGTAATTATCAAAATTTGCAATACGATATAGTCTCCTGCATGCAAATGAAAAAGTGGTCATTACTGTGGTGGGTTAGGACAAAAACTCTGTGGCTGCTCAGTGAAAACATTGACGAACAGCTGAACACTCAGGTTGTTGTTGAGCTTCTCCTCCTCACTGATACAGTGGAACCCCGACTTACGAAATTAATTCATTCCCGAGGCTCTTTCGTAAGTTGAAAATTTTCGTAAGTCGAAGCACCCATCGCGTCTTTTGAGTGAACGATAGGCTATAGGCTAATTGCTAAGTGCAACAACAATACGTCGTTCAAGTGTAACAGCAAAGCGCAAGTATGAAAGCCAAGGGGGCTGTCACATGATTCGGAAGGCATTGTGAGCATTGTAGGCATTCTGGGCTCAGCCAATCAGAGCCAGCAGATTTTCGTTAGGTGGGCATTTTGCCGTAACACGGGAAGAAATATTGCCGTTAAGTGCCTTTGTAACTTGAATTTTCCGTTAAATGGGGTATTCGTAAGTCGGGGTTCCACTGTATCTGACACTTGTTCTGCTTTAACTCATCTGCTCCCCCTGATAGCTGAATGCTGTCTCTGCTGTGTCTGCTGCATCTGCTCCGAAAAACTGCTGCATCATTTCTTTGAATCAGTAAGGCCTCAAATGCTACTGAAGAAGAAAGGATAGTAACAGATACCCTGGTTTGGAAAGTGTAAGCTCATTAGATTATTTCGATCGTTTCTGTCCTAGCATCATCTGGTTTCTCTGCAGTGAGTCTAGGATTGTGTAAAGGCAGGAGACTGGACCTCAGAAATAAAAAAAATGCAGAGACTTTCATCTGGGAATGAATAAGGGGAATTTTATTGCACTAAATCAGATCCTACATTAACACAAAAATCAACTGACAAGCATACCACATTCACTGTGTTGTAAAGTCAGGATGGCTAACATGGTACGAGAGCTAATCGCACATCAGGCTGATAAAGAGCATTGTAGTTTAATGGCTCTATAGTGTAGCTGGTTTAGTTCAGCACTTAAACGTGAAACCACAACCTCTGAACCTAATGCAGCAGTGCGGGTTTGATTCCATCATGAGGTCCTTTGTCTTTGTTTTCAGCCAGTTACTTCCAGTTTTAGTTTGATTCTTTGTTGTCTCGTGTGCCTTTAGTTTCACTTCCCCTTGTCATCTTGAATAGTTTCAGCTGTCTCATAGTGGAAATGCATGAACGTGCCTGCATTCCTTTGTTGTGTCATACTGTGTTCCTCCCATGTTAGTTCAGTTAGTATTTTTTCCCTGCTGGTGTCGGCTGTATTTTTGATCTTCATTATGTTGTATTCTAGGTTATCATCTCCCTTTTCGTTCTCTTTAAGTAGTGATGTCAAAGGCAGGTCTGAAGCTATTTTGCTGGAATTTTACAAGGTTAATTTTATATACGCATAAAATAAACTGAAACTGTGTTTTTTTCAGTTAATCATATAATCAGATCTGCTGACTGCCTCAGAAGAACAAGATGTGTGAGCACAGGGCAGATGAGAGGATGCTGCAGGAAATGAGAGGAACAAACAGACAAGACACAGACTGACATGGCTTAGTTCATCAACACGGTTTACCTACATATGTGAACTTCCTTTAAATTTTATTTAAGATCAGAAAGTTTTCAATTACATTATACTTACGTGTTCATCTTCCTTACAGTTTGATAATGGTAACAAAGCAGAGTTCAGACAGTTTAATCTATTACTAAATTTACTTTAGATAGTGAGATAGAGTGCATACAATTTAAAAAAGCAGACACCAAGTATGAGAATTTGATGTTACTATGAGAGGACTATTTTGAGAATATGGGTTCAGATGACTGAAAAGCTGTTTAATGTAGATGTTTAAAGGTGATAATTAGTTACACACACAAAAAAGTTTTGGGTCTGTTTTCTTTGAACAGCTGGGTACATTTGTAGGTACCAAAGTTCATATTTACTCAAGTGCTGGTCTCAAAACTCTCAGTAACATTTTATCTTTGCAGGTTGTTGCAGTTTATTTTCTGGCATGGTTCTGGGTCGCAGTGTTTATGAATCTTTTTTGGTTATTGTTGTTGATCTCAAAGAATGGGTTACATTTACTAGTTTAGTTTTCTTGTGCTTTTGAGTTTTCTGATTGTACTATCATCTGTTGTGGTTCAGATGATTTTAGGTTGTTTAGTTTCATGTCCTGTCCTTAGTGTCTCCTGTGGAAGTCAGTCTTGTCTCCATGTTTATTTACATCTCTGTTTCTTTCTCTTTCGCTCTCTCTCTTCTTCGCCTCAGTCATGTCTCTGTGTTCTGTCTCGTTACCTGTTCTCATGTTCGTCTCTTGGGTGTTTCATTCTTTTTCTCTTGAGTCGGTCGTGTGTTTGCATGTTTGTTTAACCTCATCTTAGTGTCAAGTTTGCATGTCCTTGTCTGCGTCTCGGTGTTCGTGCTACTTCCTGTTTTATTTTGACAGTTTTTGTCTCTTGTGTGTTATGTTCAGTTTTGCTTCCTCTGTCTAATTACGACCAATTTGTTCCCGCTGTGTTCAAATGTGTTCCCTGATCTTCCTGATCACTCATCAGTGTATATATTGTCTCTATTTTCCTCTGTTTTTGTCAGTGAGTCTGTTCATCTACAGCTATGATCCTGGTGGCCCAGGGGTCCCAGTGTTTTCCCAGTTCAGTGTTTCTTGATTAGTTCGTCATTCAATCTGATTTTCTTATTTTTATGCTGTTTTGCCTGTCAGCCTGAATAAACGGCTTGCCTTCTGTTAACTCCAGTCTCCACGCATCTGCATTTGGGTCCTCTCGCTGCTCCACTCAATCTGCTGCTGCAGATCTTGACACTTTCTTGGATGCATGCTGATAAGTATAGTCTTATTTGTTTGTTTAAATTGAATTTTTCTACTTTCCTAAGGGTTCTGACAAAAAGGCCTAGAGACCGGTTGGCAACTGGCATCAACCACACATCCTTAGGGACAAACAAATTGAATGACCGGTTGGTGTGTGGTTGCTGACAGTTGCTAGGTGGTGATGTCTGCAAAAAGGTTAGCAGATTCACACCCATAATTTTCATTTAAAAACAAAAAAAGTACATTTGTCCTGTAATAGACAGCAATGTCAAGCAAACAATCACCAGTAATTTGGGGAATAGACATTTTTCCCTATGGTTGTCAGGGGACCATTGTGTGAACTCTAGGGTCATGTGACTGAAACAAAAGGTTTCATAGCAACCTTAAGCACACGCTTGCCAACTGGTCAGGACATACATATTTTTTTTAGCCTATTAAGAATTGGCTTAAAGGGGTTGCTGACTGGTCTCTAGGCCTTAAGTACAGATAATAAACACACTGGTGTAACTAGCTGCTCTTGAGTAGTTTGTACTTGAACTTATCAACTTTTAAGATTGCGTATAATCAGCTTCAAAGATCCAAAGTTATCTTAAAGGATCAAAGAGAAATTTACTTCACATGGGACACACTGAGTCGAGCCTGAAGGCAGACAGAGATGCCCCAAAGTAAAAGAAATCACAACTGTTACTATTACAATATAAAGAAGAACTGATGTAAGATGAAAACATTTTGGACATAAAGTATAACATTGATACAGCAGCACGGATACACTCCGGCAATTTTCAACATTTAATCAGAGGGTGAAATTTTGTAGGTATCCTGAAAAATCAGATGAAACTCAGCTTTCAGTTACTGAATAAGAAGCATACTGACAGCCTACTTCTGTTAGTACTTCTCATGCAGATGACTAGTTTATTTTCTCACCACTTTTCATAAAATACCATTTTAGAAATCAATTATAAATATATTATTGTAAAGCTTGTGTTAAAAACGTTTCATTAAAAAACAATCCCATGAACTAGTTGCACGACAGCTTGTAGGACCCTTTTATTAACAAGTGACTCATAGATTACCAATATTTCTTATTGTTTTTTTGCTCAACACCTCATATTTTTTTCAAAACATTTCAGTATAATGTTTACATTGTGAGGCATAACTTATTGGAAGGTGATTCAGGTTTTCCTGAACCACACTCACTTTATTCCAAATTTTAAAAATTTGGGGTATGTGTGTCCCCCACTTTACATCTGCAGGTGGTGCTATCTCCCTGTGCATCTAGCTGGCACTGGAATTTATGTGTCTTAGAGTTAAGGCTCACAACTCTTCAACTCTGCTGCAGATAGCCTACATTTTTCTGACAGAATGTTTAAATTAACCTTTTATAAATGTTCCACAACTTATCTCAGTGCAACTAAAACTTTTGGATTTTTCGACCTGATTTCGCTGCGAAGGGCACACATAGTCTAGTTGATCATTTCAACCAATTAAGATCGTGTCTTGTACAAGAAAATGCCAATTTTGAATTGATAAATCTAACTAAACAAAAGCCACTGAAACTCCTGGAATCATATACCAGTTAATTTTCTAGGATTTTGAAGGAAATCCAGAACATTGTTCCAAATTCCATAAGAACTGTTGGTTTTAGCAAAGGTGACGGTTTACTGAAAACATGAGAGAGATGGAAGCAAATAAAGGGATTAAGAGAGAGACTGAAGTGAAAGAGGTGTGCAGGAAAATATTTGGGCAAGACAAGGAAATAACCAGAAGACGAGAGGAAAAGAGCACAGGAAATGTTGAGATTTCCTTTGGTTGTTGGGTTCCTGACATATTTGCTCACTGCCCTCTTTCCCTCCGGGAGTGTTACAGTGAGAAGAAAGAGACATCTCCGACTGAGAAGAAGAGCTTTTATTTTGTAGTTACTGAAAGAGGGAGATGTTGTGAGGCAATGTGGAGAAGCTATCTGAGGATATTTTCCTTTCTGATTTTTCTGGATTTTCATTCATCTTTCTGACTATTTTTCTTTCATGTTTTTGGTCATCAGTTTTTGGCAAATAAGGAAATAAGTTACTGATTGATTTATCTCTTCTTTTTGGTCTTTAGCTTGTAACTTTTTCGCCGCTACTGCTTTGGTTGTTTTCATTACAAACTCCCTGTAGTCATGTAATCAGCGGTTCATTCGGCACTGGATCCACCTTGTATTAACCCTGTGACAGTGGGATTTGATTTTTTCATTTCTGAGCGAGTTTTTACAGCCTTTCAGCTTTCAGGATCGTGCTGCGTTCAACATGTTACGCTGTATTATTCAGCGAGCCAACAACTTGAAACACTCTGACCCTCAGGCCAGTGTCATTTTCAGAGGTAAGAGGATTATGGGACGTTCAGGGCATGCATAAAGTCAGGGAATAATAGGATCAACTTGGAAAGTTGGCTGTTAAAAATATCAAGTAACATGTTCAAAATAAAACTGTTTCAGTTCTCTTAGCTTGTTCTTTGGTTTTTGGAAATATCTGTTTCTTTGGCTGCTGAAAGCTCAAGCTGGGGTGGGTGGGTGTGTGTGTGTGTGTGTGTGTGTGTGTGTGTGTGTGTGTGTGTGTGTGTGTGTGTGTTGCTTTTTTAATTTCATTTGACTTGAAAATTAAGGTGTAATATACGTAATTTGTAAAATTATGTTACTGTAGAAATAACAGACCATTGAGTTGATTGTAGTATTGCTGATGTCCAAGTTGAGTTTCGAATGAAAGACACACAATTCTTGAGTCTGTGTGTCTGGATAAATGAACTAGACATTTCACTGCAGCTACTGTACACAGTTTTTATCCAAGAATATAACTGTGCACATATCTGTGAGAGATATCTAAGAAATGTGGGTTGCAAATGCTGGGAGTTGAGGTGAATGCTTTTGAATGGGAAATGTCTTAGCCATTTATGTTCTTCTTTTACATTTTTTTACATGCATACACAGACTGCTGGTAACATAATATAACTAAATTGAATTAACTGAGTGTCTTTATTGCATGTGAAATTTTGGATCACCCATTGTGCTAACAAGTTAGGTTTTTATTCTTAACTGATTCTAGAAAGCCAGGCTAACTAGCTATTTGGCTAATTAGCTTTGAAGCATACTGATATTATTCCCACTAAAAGTTGTTCATGTTATTTATATAATTATGGCACTTTCACTGTACTCACATGTTTACCTTAAATTAAAGGAAAAAAAAAGGAGGAGTTCAGCTAGCATAAGCTGTCTCTTTGTCATTCAAAGCCTGTCAGATATGACTTTTGCAGCTTATTTTATAATCTCAGACATTTTTTACTGTGACATTGTTTTTAAATTAGGCAATAACACAAATATACTGATGACGAAAGTCAAATATGGTGGCTAAACAGATGGCTAACAGTGGCACTCAACACTGAACTTACTGGTGTTTAAATTTAATTCTATTACTAATGGTTATTAATCTGTCATTGCTGGAATCTAAAAAAGTACTGCATGAATGAAATTATTGAACTGCACCACTAATGTAGGTGGTCCTATCACTGCAGAAAATCTATGAATGGTAAATGGACTGGTACTTATATAGTGCTTTTCTACTCAGTTTGAGCACTCAAATGTAACGTCTTGATGCATTCTTAATCATCCAGGTAAGTAAATCTCCAAAAGTTGATTAGGTTTATCTGGATGTAGCTCTTTCAGTGGGAGAAACGTTTTGTCACTCATCCAAGTAACTTTTTCAATCTCAGCTGACTGCAGGTTTCCCCAATCTTATAAACAGTAATGCATGAAACTAGCGCCACTGAATGAACAATGGGCTGGGAGGTTTCTAAATCATGATTATGCAAATTCTCATGACCATTGATCAACAACCACTGATCAAAGACAGCTGATCAATGGCCATTGATCAATGAATGGGACCTCCCAGCCCATTGTTCATTCAGTGGTGCTAGTTTCATGCATTACTGTTTATAAGATTGGGGAAACCTGCAGTCAGCTGAGATTGAAAAAGTTACTTGGATGAGTGACAAAACGTTTCTCCCACTGAAAGCGCTACGTCCAGATAAACAGAGTCCACTTTTGGACACTATAAGTTGCGTGAAATCACCTTTTATTATTTATTCAGGACTTAAAGCCAGAACTGCAGCCTCCAGTCTAGACTTTGGTGTCTTAAAATCAGAAAAATGCCTAGGACACAACAAAGTAAACCAACAAAGTTTTGGATTGTCATGTCATGATTCTGTTGGTTTTTGCCATGATTTCAATATTGGATAAATACAGAAGCTCAAAGATTCCCAGTTTATAGAGAGGGAGATGTTGCAACACCTAAAAAGATGGAGAAAACAAACAAAATAAATCTTCTTCTACTCTTGTACCAGCGCTAGATTTCTTTCTGGTTGGCGACACCTATTGTTCAGTAGAATACTGCAGCATGTGGGACACGCCCTCTTCTCCATTATTCATGGTGACAGGGCTGTGGTGATGTCACAATCAGCGACAATAAATGAGCTCTTAGCTACTTTGCCTCAGCGGCATTCCTGTTTTCCGATCTGATTTTCGTGTAGGCCTACTTTCCATGACTCAGTATCTGACTCCTTTATGAAGAGCGCTCTGCTTTCTACTTCCTGCCTTTGTCCTAACAGTTTTCTCGTGCCATCACACAAATACTTGTATCGTCGTCTTACCTCAATCTATTGCTAATTTTAAATTGAGTGCACAGATCAACAGCCCACTTTTAACAAAGACTAGTGTAAGTCTCTTTCACGGTTTAATAAGCGACGTGCCAGCAGATGTTTTTCCTATTTTGTTTACTCATGCATATCTCACTCTCCTCATACACTCTTAAATTAAGTGAATTTGGTGCAGTGACTCTGCATCTTTCCTTTTCCAGCAGAGCCAGACACCTTAAGCATCAAAAATGAATGATATAATCCATTTATATACTTAAAAAAGCATGGAAAATAAATGAGTTGGTGGCTTTTTTTCCCCAAAAAACTGTGTTCCAATAACTTGAAGAATTTAGAGTTCGAAAGAAAAATGACAGAAAAATTGAAAGAGAATTTCCTCCCCTCAAGAACACAGATACCATGTCCATTTTTAGAAATCAGAGATGTTAGTTGAGCAACTGTTATATGAACTGACTAATCTCAACGGATCCAGAGGGAGGGATATGCATTTTCTGCATTTAATGTATTCAAAACGGTTTGTGGAAATGTATCCCAGAGTTTCCAGAGCAATTCTGGCCTATAATAGTGACCAATACAATAGACATTTTCATGGAAACTCTTTCTGCACAAGGTTATGGTGAGTACTAATGCACAGACAGATGACTGTTTTTTGTTTTTTTTTTCCTACGCTGTGTTTGTGAGCAATGAGTCTATGGGTGCTGTGATTAAATCTGGCAGCGTGTGCTGGTGTTTGTGTCCTAAAGGCAGGATTTCCGGCCAAAGTGTTGTTATTGTCAGTGAGTGTTGTTCTCAATCAAAACAGAAATAAAAGCTGGCAGCACTGTACTATTTATAATGTGGATCCCCCATGTGGGTCAGACTCAGCTGCTGGTACTGTTCTCAATTACTCCACACAGACACTCCTTAACCAAACAGGAGGCAACAATACTAAACCCTTAACACTTCAAGTCTACAAACTGTGACATAGTCTCTATTTCCAAAGTCACTTCTTGAAAATAATTAAAACATAGTAACATTTACACATAAATTGTATATTGTTCAGTTTCATATTACTGCTTTAAATTGTCAGTATCAGTCATCAAAGTATCATTGGCTAAAATACAGAACCATGAGTTACTCCTAAGGAATGAATGAGAGACACTGTAAAAGTGCTCAAGCAGAGTGCAAACGCACACAATATGAACCTAGAAAACACATCAAATACGTAAACTGAGATATTTCATTATTTCTAATCTCTCCAAATATTATTGGTCCAAATATATCAGGCTCTGAAAACTACATGGGTGATTGGTTGTTCATGTGACCATAACTCCTTAAACTTTGAGCTGACTTTAAAAATTCATGTCCACACACACAGTGAAGGTCTAAATCTAGGTTTCCTATACGTGTCTGAAAACCCAGAGGGCTGCACTATTCTATTCTCAGTTCATAATAGAAATGTGCCAAGCTGAACCGGGAAGTTAATACTGTGCCACTTCCTCTCTGCAGGTTCCAGACTGTGGCACCAGCACTTGGGAGATTTCTAGAGTTGACACGCACAACACATACACATTCACTCATGAATCAAATGTAACCTCTCAACCTTTCTGTGGAAGGGTGGAGATGTTTTTTTGTTTTGTTTTTTAATATCCCACAAGAACGGAGGCACTCTTACGTAGGTAATTTGTGTGTGTGTGTGTGTGCACTTGCTTGGGTGTGTATAGTTGAATTAATGGTTTTATTGCTCTCTGTTTGTGTTTGTGTTCTCAAACTTGGTGATCGCTGTAGGGAAAACAGGAAGGCAAACAACTTTTGTGTGTGTGTGTGTGTGTGTGTGTGTGTGTGTGTGTGCATACTGGGAATACATGTATTAAAAATATTAATTGTACTCCAGTTGAAGCCAAAGATATGTGACCAATGACCTTTGGTTTCCAAAAGGGTCTGGAAATTTTTAGACAACCAGACTTGCATGTTTAGAGCGCTAAAAAAAAAGTGTCCACGCAGAAAGAAATTCGCAGAAACGTGGCGACTAGAGACCAGAGAAATTCAACGACATCAGTGACTTCAATCTAATATGCTATCAGGACAATGTGAAGTGGGAAGGTTCCAAATACAGACCGTATGTATAGACGACTGACATAAGTACTGTGACATCACCCACTGGCTTCTGAAGTTCTGTTTTGAAGCCTCGAGATGACTGCTTCCACCCGAACCATGTTGGAAAAGCTAAGATGAGACAAAGAAGTGTCGATCTGACTGTAAAAGCCAACACTCATTGGCTAATGACTCGTGATTGACAAGTCATAAGCGAGCATGTGGTTTTATAACACAGATAATACTATTTTATAACATTGTATGACCAAGCCTGATAAAACAGTACCTCATTTTTTTATTTAATATAACCCCTAATAAATGACTGAACCCTTCAACTCAGCAGTTTGTCTATGAGATTCAATTCAATATTATTTATTTCATGAAAAATCACAACAACAAAATCACAACAAAAATCAATGCAAAGGCCCTACAATTTTAGAGAGAAACCCCAACTATCAAACCGCCTATGAGCAAGCACTTGGTGACAGTGGAAAAGAAAAACTCCCTTTTAATAAGAAGAAATTTCGGCATAACCTGGCTCAGGGAGGGGCCACCATCTGCTCAAACCATTTGGGGGTGAGGGGAAAAGATGTGATGTTATTTTCCCATGAACTGCTATAGGACAACAAGTCTTTGTTCAACTACAGTTATCACCATAGTGTGACAGGTTTTTAGGCACAACTGCATTGACTTAATTTTTTTGACCTGGAAGTTATGTCCACGTTTGATACTCCCTGTGGTTCTAAGAAAAACTTGTGTCAACTTTGAGTTGGATGATATGGCAGGGTGATGAATCCAGAAGGTTACCAAGGCAAGCTGAGCCTAGAATGTTGTTGGTGACCAAACCTAAGCAACAAAATGATGTGCAATGAACAAATAGCTTCCTGTGTGGACACCCTTTTACTTTCATTTTTAGTGTCTCCTATCCTCTTATTACATTTTTCTGATTCTCTTTTTTGCACATTTTATGCACCAGTTGTTTAAGTTATTCATTCAGCGTTTTTTATTTACTCATGGTTAAAAATCTGTAATTATTCATATTTGACTTTTGTAACCCCTGACCTTTCTTGTTTTATTTGCACTTGCCTTTAAAATACATCATAATGTAAAAAACATGTCTGTAAAAGCTCCTCAAGAATAACTTAAGTAATTTTTAAAATAATCTAATCTAATGGGATTATCAGATAAACAACTGCAGTCAATACATGCAAAACTACCGTCATTTGTATCAGCTTCAGCTGTCCTTGGTGACATTTACCAGGAATTAGCACGTCATGGAAATGAAAAGGTAACTTCAAAGATGAAGACAATGGCCATTGACTCTGTTTCCTTTTATCTGGAAGCACCAGTTTAGTCTCTGTCTCAATCAATTCCTGTTTTACCAAAAATAATTGGAAACTGTGATAACTGCCCCCCTGTGTGATAACTCACATTATCACATATTTGTACACATATTGTTTCATAAGTGGCCTTCAGTATTTGAGTACCTATTCTGGCAGGGTATTAACCTGTCTCACCTCTCACTTCTGGTTAAAGCTGCCCGACGGCGGGCAGGAAATCAGAGCACCGAACTTCATGTTACAGGAAGCCATGGAAAGATAACACACATATACAAATAAACCTATTGTGTGTCAGTAGTTATTTTAGAGCAGAATATTTATACCACTGTTTATGTGCGAACTTGTTTCTATAGTGCACCTTTTGGAGGAATTACAATAAAATGTATGTCAGTAATCATCACACAAAATGAGACGACTAGAATTGATATACTTATATTATTTAATCTTTACAACAACTTAAAATACAGATAATAAAAATTACATAGTAAGTTCAATCTCTGCAATAGTCTTAATTTTGTTTACCAAAAATAGTATATATTTCAACTTTAAACTCTGACTTTAGCAGTTTTTTTTATGGAGAAGGGTAATTTATTCCAAAGTTTTAAGGTGCAATGTGTAAAGTTTTTTTTGTTCTTGTGTTTTAACATTCAGAATAACTTCATATCTTTGATTAGCATAACCATGAACGAGGGTAACAAAAGTTTCATGTGATGGAGCAGTTCTTCTTATCATTATACAGGTACATGAGTGGTAAAGATAAACAATCCACCCTTACTGGAACATTTAACGATTTTATTCTACACATTTCATTAAAATGTTTATCAGTGTGGATGGTGTAGGATAGATAGGGGTGACTGCATAGACTTTTCTGAAGGCCTTTACTGAGTTATTATTATGCTTATTCAAAGTTGGAGTAGATCAGGACACATTTTCTTTTCTATTGTTAAAAATATTTTTTTCCACTAATCTGATTTTTAAAATTTGTTTTTTAAGATGGCTATGCTCATAAATGTTGGTCAAAACTTTACTTTGTAAGTAAAGTTTGCACTATTAGTTGAGCTAATAGCAGAGCAAATATATTTGACACACAGGTTTCTAACTTAAGTTGTTGGTTACTGCAAAAAGGAGACTTTCAGGTTTTCCGAGATGGCGTTAAAAATTATTTTTCTCATTTCTGACACAACTTAAGGTCAATATCTGTATTGACAAACAAACATTACATTTTCCATTTTCTATATCTGTTTCAGGGTCCAAGAAGAAGACAAAGGTCATCAAAAACAATCCTAACCCTGTGTGGAATGAGGTAAGTCCTCCATTAAGCCACAAATTCATCAACCCATCATCCGTTAAAGTTCCTAAGTGTGTGATAATGCAATGTCAAATATTAAGTATATTTTAATTATTAATGTGAGAACAAGTTATAACCTAATTTAAAAGTAAGACATTGCTTGGTAAAGAACTCAAAGTGGAAAATGCAGGATGAGTCCTCCTCTTGCATACAGTCCTGGAGTCCTCATCAAAGTGAAGCATCCATAGATTCATATAGAAACTCAAAATACAGACAAAAATAACTGAAAACAAAAAAAGATCTAGTAAAGATATAAAGATAATGTTTTATTTGTTAGAATGGCAGCAGCCTTGCAATTTAGGTAAGTCTGTTGTTATGGTACATTAATCTACCATTGGGTCCTAACAATGCTAGTTTTGACTGCTTCTTTATTCATATCTGGTCGCAACATCAGGCCGCTCAAAGTGAGTAAAATAATTTGCTACCTGAAAGTTAGATCTGACTTGGAAATTTATAATAATTAACATAACTGCTTAAGATAGAAATTTGCTGTATGTAGTCAGCAATTTGCAATTAACGTGAAAGTTAGCATTAGCTAACGTTAGTCAGAAAAAAAACCTGTTTGATTTTACTTACACAAGCCTGTATGAATGATGTTTTGGGAATTGAAATCAACCCTGAATTGGCTTTCCCCTGGGTTAGCTTACCACCTATCTAGCATACCCTAAAAACACATTCAGTGCATTTAGTAAGTTTGCAACATTACGAGCTGGTGAAATTGTGACAACATCTCTGTATGAGCAAAATAACCAGACAAAAAAATTATTTGCAATTTGCAAGTACTTCACAAATATAATGCAATAAAGGTGCAGTAAGGATATTACAAAATATCATAATTAAAATGTTCTGCCTATAAGATCCCATTTTCACTCTTTTTTTTAAAAAAACATTTCTTTCCTTTGTGTCCGTCAGGGTTTTGAGTGGGATCTGAAGGGGATTCCTCTGGACTCTGGAGCTGAGATTCACTGTGTTGTTAAAGATCATGAGAAAATGGGGAGAAACAGGTACTCTGTGCTATGCTAATTATATGCATTCAGATGTGGCATCAAAACACTGAAGAAATATACAAAATGACCCTGAAAAAACTTCTTTAAGTAGTTTTCCTTTTATAGGCAGGCAAGTGTCTCAGATGGTGACAGATCCTATCATTAGAGATTTCCAAAAAAAAGAGGCATAATTGTTTTAAACAAGAAAAATAGATCAAACCCATAAATACAACTGAAGAGTAAAAGGGAAAGGTCTGTTTTAAACTCCAAACGGGCTATATTTACTTTTAATCTCTCATCACTGGCAGCTGTTTGTAAATCATTTTAAACCTTGTGCTGGCCAACAGACAGATAAAGAGGCGATATGTACAAATCACCCCTGGGATAATACATTTAGGATTGTCATACTATGTTTGACTAGATGGAGCTGCACATTGTCACAGTAGAGATGTGGCCAGAGGACCCCTCAGTGGGTTATTTTTGGATTACTTCACTCGATCAAGATGTCACACCAGTCAGTTCTTTCGGAAGGGAAGGGGCAGGAACCAAAGAATCAGGTCTTCCCCTCATTGTGGTATTTATTCTGCCAAATTCCCACCCATTCACTCTCTGTTGTGCTGAAAGATGAATGGATCCATAAATCAGCCACTCAAATTACAGTGGAACTTGACTGTGTCTCAGCTCTCAGCATAAATCCATTATCGTTGGACTAAGTATTTGTTTTCTAAGGAGCTTCAAGAAAAGCGATTGGTTGTCTTTAAGTTTCCTGAAGACGTTTCACCTGTCATCTGAGAAGCTTCTTCAGTTACCCACTACTGATCATGTGCCTCACCACATGAGCCAAAGTGTGAAAAAAGGCATGGGTCATGAGTTTTCCAATGAAACCATTGTGAGACCTTGCTACACCCTATCATGTGACTTATTGAGATCACCTAAAGCAAGATGGGATTGGGGGTTGAGGCACCTGTGGAAGGGATCTCAAAACCGCGTTGTAGGTGGCAGACCACCTCCTCTAATCAAAGATGGTCATTCACAGTGTGGATAGATAGCCTCTTGAGGGACAACTCCCACTAGAGTTTAAATGCCATTTGATTTTAGAACTGAAGGAGTTTCTCAGATGAGACATGAAACATCTTCAAGAAACTTAAAGAAGTTTTTTGTTTCATAACTGGATAGAGTACCATGACCTGGATGACTGAGAACTTACACAGCATTTTTTGTTGTCGGTGATTTTCTGTTCACCTGGACTTAATGTGTGAAGTACAAATTTGTCATTTTGGGGTGTATTTGCTTTTCCATGTTCCTTTGATCTCTCTAGGCGTTACAACTTTGCTTGACAATGTTGTACAGTAACAAAAATAACCACCAAGGTTGGGGAATAAATGTTGTAAGATGTCAGAAAATGACTGTGAATGGGGAAACAGGGAAACTAAGAGTTTATCAGAGACTAGGCACAGGTGCAACACCGTTAGGGTCATGTGGTAAGAGCTGTAATTCAGTCCTTGAAGTCTATAACAGATGGATATCACCAAATACTGGGTTTCCTTCTTTGAGAGGCTTTGCCAGATAATGCATCTCATTATTGGAGACTTTGGCAATGGCATGCATGCCTCCTCAAGAGTGTTCGTGCTTTGGCCAGATGTTGGGAAGAGGTTTTTTTGTTTTGTTTTTTTAACAAAGGAATGAATTTTGGGATCATCAGCTTTTCTTGGTTGTTGCTGAGCTGGTTAGTGCATTCCTAATTTTTAAGAATTTACCAGTCCTAAAGTTTTCTCTCTCTTTCTGATATGTTTATTTGATTTTTTCAGCCCAATGGTGGCTGACATATTAGGATGATCTGATATCGTCGTGTTGGTGTTGTTCCTGGAACAACATTTACAACATTGCAAGTGACCAATCACATTGTTGTGACGTTATTCTTTGGCGCGCCAAGCCATTCGTGCATTTATGAAATTCCAATGTTGCAAGGACAATATCAATTCTGCTTAGCGTTTATTAAAGGGTTAGGGTTAGGGTCCGGGTCCGTTGATCGGCGGACAGAGGCGGTTTCACGCAGCTTAAGTACAGTTTTTTGTTTTACCGGTTTTTCCCGAAGTCGCAAAAGTATGATGTCACAACATTCTGATTGGTCACTTGCAATGTTGATCCTGGAACAACATTTACTATGTTGATCTGGGAACAACACCAACACGACTATATCAGATCATGCGACATATTAATGTTGTCATTTCTTTGATTCTCATACTGGGACTTCCAGGGAAAATGTACTTGGGATCAACTCCAGCTGTGTCTTTAAAGATGTTATTTTGTAAATAACACAGTTGTTTTTAAGATCCATCTCTGTGTTTCTGGTGTGTGTCTCTTTCAGGTTTCTGGGGGAGTGTCGGCTAGGTCTTAGAGATGTGCTCAACTCTCCCAATTTCGCCGCCACCTTCACCGTCTCCTTGCTGGACACTAAGAGGAACAACACAGGGGTGAGCACACGGAACTGCACTGACTGATTAATCTGCAGCCTAACTGCGTCACAAGTCGATTATAAATGACTCAAAGTTTCCTCTTTTGAGCTTAAAATAAAGTGAGCAACATTTCTGAATCATAGTTGATTTGTTATTTCCTTCTTTGGGATCCTTAATAAAAAAAGAAGAATCAGAAACACAAAAATGTCTCTCCACAACAAATAAAATGAACTATAAATAACTGCAATTGATTTTATTAGATGGGTTTTTTGCTAATCTGCTGACTAAGGCTGATCAGGGCTGTAATGTCAAGAAAAATGGTCGACAGGTGGTTAGTGGGTGGGTCTTGGACTTGATGAGGCACTGATGTGTTCATGTGCTGCTGGGGAAATCCAACATGGATTTTCCGTTTATATTTCTTGTACTTTTTTGTTGGAAAATATGAACTCATGAGTTCAAAATTAGGCAAAGGTCTTGCTGGAAGCAAGAGATGTTCTTTATGTTTTTCATCTTTTTCCGTTTGTTCCAAGTGTGTGAGCACTACTATTTATCTTATATCAGCAAGGTTATGTCAAATTTAATTAACTCTAGTAAGCACTGGTACCACACTGCAAGAAAGTCCTAGCTTGCATGTTCTCTCCGTTCTGCATGTATTCTCTGAGGGTCCTTATGGCAGCCGGGATATTGTATTCTAGGTGTTTTTTTTTTTTGTTTTTTTTTTATTGTCATTGAAAAGACACCTAGAATACAGTATCTATTACTGACTAGTATTACTGGAGCCTTTTTCTTTAAAAAAAAAAAAAATAATACTTCTAATGATGAGAAACCTTCAGCAGCTGATGGTTATTCAGTGATGAAATGCTTGATTTTCTTTTTCCTCTAATTATACAACATTGCTCTATGGAGACCCACATTGACATAATACAGGTGTAGCCTAGAAAACCAGTCATCACAGCTACTGGTCTAACCCAACACCAACTAAAATAAAATTGTTCAGTAGTTTTAGTTTCCAAAAAAGCTCAAACTCAAATTGGTCTTTAAGAAGAAGATGCAGAAGTATAAGATCTGGGCACGCACACACATGCACGCACACACCTTGGCAGCCAAACCTATAGCAGCAAATGAAACACTGTTCTCTTCCCCATCCTTGCTTCCTGAAGCCAAAACAAAGTCTTCCTGTCACTGTCAGACTGGACCTGATTGATGCCACATACATGTGCGCACACCCACACACACACTGTATGCTATGTACAATGTGTGATTTATCAGGTTTTTTCTTCATTAGTCATAGAAAGCAAACTCTGTTACAAACAAAAATAAAACTAATATTGTTTCTTCAAAGATTTCTTGATGCATCTGCCCTTACAACTGTTTGCTTCCACAAACAAAATCTTACACAGATTCAGTGAGATAGAGCCAAGAAATCAAGAAAAACATGTCAAGATATTCACATTCTTAACATCTACTCCATAGAAACTGTAGTCTGACCAGAGTTGGACACGCCGAGTCTGATGAGTTTGTTTACAGAAACATAACAGCTTATCACTTAAGCTGCTTTTTCCTGTTGAAGGAAACAGTAGAAGCCACCCCTGCTACCACAGGGTAACTCATCTTGATTACAGTGTGCAGGAAACAGGTCTTTTCTGGTGGTGGTGGTGGTGGTGGTGAGGTTAAATGCCACTTTGAGTTTGGGTAGAGAACCATAAGTGAAGAATGGTGGGCTCGTCCAGGATTTAAACCAGGGACAAATTGCACTTTAAACTTGAACCAGACCAGTGAAACGGTTCTTTCTGCCAGTGTGCAGAAGTTTAACTACATATTTAATCCCTGAGATATCTTATATACAAAAGTGAAGTACTATTTCAACTGAAGGAAAGTCAGCACAACTCTTTGAGCTTAAACTAAACTACAGAAATCTATAATTGAATTACTTTGGTGAAATACAAATGGCTACAGGGGAGGTCTTCATCAGTAGGAAAAGTTGTAGCTTATACAAATAAACTATACAATTACACAATTAAAAGTCCAAATATTATGTTCTCCTTTGCATTTTCCGAAAGCGATCCAGTGTCCCAGACTGGAATCTTTGCCAGGCCAAGTCATGTTTGACACCCCTGCCCTAGACCAATGAGCCACATGTTTTATGCATAATTTGTGCTGAGGTGTATGATGAAGTGAAATTCTCTAAGTTTAATTAAACCAACTTGTAGGGCACAAAAAACCCCAAAACAAATAAAACTGCTAAAAAGTGCTAAAAAAATAATTGCAGTTCCTCAAAAGGCCTGTAGAGGCACTAAATAGAAGTCACGACTTCCTGTCTTAAAAGCTTAAACTTAACAGCATTAATCACAGCCTGGTTTAAATAACTGTTTTGGCCTCGTTGGATAGTTTCCACCACCAAAACAACTGAACACAGAGTGAAATGCTTTTATAACTCAGTCTTGCATCAGTTTTAGTAAATCTGAAGGTAGGGTGGCAAACTCTGTCTCTAAGCCTAACCCGGATGATACAGATGAATAGCATGGGTAGCATAAAGGCCACTGCAGTTAAGTTACTTATTAAGTGCCATCCGCTGACCTGCTCTTCCATCATCTTTTACTGTACTTTCTCCAGAGACGTATACAAGTGTCCTATGCATTCACTTCCTCTTTGCCTTCTTATGTATGATTAGTTCCAGCTGAGTGTGCACCTTTTCGCCCTCCTCTCGTTATCCTGCCTGTGTATTTAACTCCTCCGTCCTCAGGCCACAACAACAAACAGAGGACCATTTGTTGTTGTGGCCCCCCACATTTGCTGTGTGTTCTTGCGTAAGCACCATGTTCTCTAGCCATGTCATGAAATGTTGAGTGCAAGATTTTTAGTTCTAGTTTATCTTTTCTTTGTTTTCTTTCAGCGTTCATATACCTAGTTTTAGTTTGTGTTCTCCAGCAATAAAGCTGCCACCTTTAGTTAAGCATTTTGTCTCCAAGCCCTGCGTTTGGGTCCTACATTCTGCCTGCCACACAGCCAAACATGACAGATCTTCTACAAGTTGTGTTTTCTGCCTCCCATAGGCCACGCTGACCCTGCAAGTTTCCTACCTTCCTCCTCCGGGATCGGCTCCGATGTTTCAGTCTCCTCCCCAGCTGGACCCTCAGCCTCATAACAATCCTAGTGTGGAGCTGGACACGGTCACAAGTAACCTCAGCGTGTCATATAGTGAAACAATAATTGCAGTGGTGTGAAAAAGTGTTTACCCCTTTCGAGATGCTGTGTTACTTTTACAGCAGATGTAATGACACACACACACACACACACACACACACACACACACACACACACATATATATTTTGGTCAGCTGACCACTCCTGGGGGGTCACCACTGTTTCAAGTTTTCTCCATTTGTGGGTAATGTCTCTCACTTTGGTTCACTTGAGTCCCAAAGCTATAGAAATGCTTTGTAACCTTTTCCAGACTGCGCGATCTCAACACCTTCATTTAGAAACTGAACTGCATTTTGTATTTACTTATTATCTTTATCAAATATTTAAACTTATCTGATGATCTGACACATTTATGTGTAAAACAAAAACATACAAAGACCCTGGAAGAGTGCAAACACTTTTTCACACCACTCTATGTTTTTTTCCCCTTCTTCTGTTTCCATTTGCCCAACCCAGTGTCTCCATTTTGTTAGTTTACCCCAAGATTTATTTCCTGGGACTACTTTCTGTGCAGTGATCTCTCTGGATACTTTGGGCGAGGAGGATACAGAGAGTATGATGATGCTTGAGCCCACAGAGGACCAGGGAGCAGACGATGGACGCTCCATGGTGATAATTGGTCCTCAGGGGCCCCCGGGCCAGGAATCCCCCACCGCCCAGACGCCCAAGCGTTCACCGCCATCCTACCACACCCAAGGAGGGCTGAGGAAGAGGAGGAGAGGAGCCAGCAGTCAGCCCAAACAGCTACCCAACAAACCACAGGATCTACAGGTTAGTTACGATACTTAAAAAAAACACATTAAAGGAATACTTACACTCCATACATGTTGCTGTCCACACGTGTCCTCTTCCAGATTCGTGTGCGGGTCATTGAGGGACGACAGTTGCCGGGCATCAACATTAAACCTGTTGTTAAGATAGCAGTTGCCGGGCAGTCCAAGAGGACCCGAATCAGAAAGGGGAACAACCCAGTCTTTGATGAGGTGAGTAAATGTTTTTGCTGCTTTTTATTCTAACTTTACATGTTACTTTTTACTCAAACTTCAACTTGCATTTATTTCCCTCCACAGACTTTCTTCCTGAACTTCTTCGAGACACCCTCAGACTTGTTTGACGAACCCATTTTCATCACTGTGAGTGTGACGTTTTTCTCTCTCTTTTTTTTTTATTTGTTTACCTTGAATAAATCCAGCGTGTGGGAGAAATTCAACACTATCAGCGTTTCTTATTTTTATCAGAGTTATAATCGTTCTCTTTTTCAGGTATGTGACTCTCGTTCGCTTAGAACTGACGCCGTGATAGGTGAATTCAAGGTAAGAGCTTTAACTTGAGTCTATGATTTCTATGAATATTGGACTGCGGTGTACTGTGATAAATTAGGAGGGGGGGCACGTGTGCTTTGGAAATTAGAAGAACTCAAACATCTGTCTCTGTGTTCTGTTTTCCACAGATGGATGTGGGCACCATCTACAATGAGCACAGTGAGTATATGGTTGTTTGATTTAAACATTTTTAGGTGTATTTGCTTGAAAAAGTTTAAACAAAGATCTAAATGCTAAACTGTAAATTATGTCAGATTGATCAGTCTGATGACATTTTTCATTTACTTAGCTTTTAGCCATTTAGTCAGGCAGCTAGCATTCTCACCTCACCTCACAGCAAAAGGGTTCCTGGGCTTATTCCCTGACTTTTTCCCTTGTGTTAGCTGGGAAAGGCTCCAGCATCCCTATGACCCTGATTTGGATACGTGGTTATGAAAAAGGATGAGTGAAGAGCTGTTCTCACACATTGGCACTGCTGCTGTTCTACACAGCAACCTGGCAAATGAAAACTTGACAAATGTTAAAACGGTCTTTAACCTGCCAGGTCCAAAGACTTTGTGATGTCAGATTGAGTCAGGGTGCAAATGCAGTTAACTGTCCAGTGTATTCAACACTAGCAAGTCAGAGTCTTGTGTGCTGCCTACTGCCTGTGTCCATTTAGCTAAACCACATTAGTATTTCCAGGTATGAAAATGTTTCTGAACCATTAGATGATGCCACCCACCGGTTTTCTGAACCACTTTTTGAACCCTCTGTGGTAATTGTTTTTGCTGCTGCCACTTTGTTTTTTGGAAATAATGATATCTGGATAAGAAGTTGGAGTGCGAAGTTATCAGCTAAAGCTAGCAAGCTTGGATGGACAGCTGTATTCATAGACCTCACAAGCTGTAACATCTCACTTTAAAGGGTCCAGCAAACATTTATACAAGTGTTAAGAGAACAAAAAGCAAAACAAAACATATTTGAATGTATTATCATTGACTGTCAGGGCAGTCAAAATTAAAATATTTGAAGATATATTCATATCAGTGATACTGATGTGTTAAAATCCATTAAGTCTGTCAAACAATGATGCTTACAGCTAAATAGGAATCCAGGGTGATGATTGTATATAATATTTAGAAAATCAAGATCACTTTTTGGTCCATGCCAATCAGAAAGCTAAGGTTTTTTGTCACATGCTCCATGGGTTGCAGCTTGGTGTCATTATGTCTGGCTTTGTGTGAGAAAGGATAACTGTGAAAAGTTTCTCCTGACGTGTGTCAAAGCTGCTTTTGTTTATCCTGAATTTACAAGCTTCTGGCTTTAAACCTCTCTCTTCCTCCCCTCTTTTCAGGGCACTGCTTCTTGAGGAAGTGGCTTCTGCTTTGTGACCCTGACGACCTCTCTGCTGGGGTCAAAGGCTACCTGAAGGTCAGCTTGTTTGTCTTAGCAGCTGGAGATGAGCCACCGGTGAGTTTCATACTCTTTTACAAAATAGTCCTAGAAGGCTATGAGGTCAATCAAGTAACATGAGTTGTTCTATTTTTACATGGTTGTGCTTTTCTGTGCAACTCATTATCACAAGTGAGTATTTGTACTTTAATGTGATTGCAGGCTGATAAACGTGAGTGTGTGGAGGATAAAGAGGATATAGAATCAAACCTGTTGAGGCCTGCAGGTCTGTCTTTGAGAGGAGCCTCGTTCAACCTGAGGATCTTCAGAGCTGAAGACCTGCCACAGAGTGAGTCTCTGTTGTTATTCTATGCACATTTGATAAGCTTGAAAAAAAAAATGTATAAAGATTCCTAATATGCTTCTCTGTCTGAAGTGGACGATGCCTTCATGGATGGGATGAGGCAGATTCTTGGCTTTGATAGCAACAGGAAGAATCTGGTGGATCCTCTGGTGGAGATTCACTTTGCTGGCAAAACGGTGCATATGACTCTATAGAAGTTAATTACATTGATAAAATGATTGTTAGTCAACAACCAAATAAAATAAAACTGGAAAGCAAATACGTTTTTAGTTAATAAAAACAAATGAGGATTGTCTTGTTTTTCGTTGTCAGATTTGCACTAAGACTTTGGAAAAGAATGCCAATCCACAGTGGAACCAGCGCCTGGCCATGCCAGTCAGAGTAAGAAATAAAGACAGACTATTCTTGTGCCAAGAAGTTGTATTTTCATTGTCACTAGAAAGTACATGTTTTTTTTCTTTCTTCTTCCCAGTTTCCTTCCATGTGTGAGAAGATGAGGATCAGAATTCTGGACTGGTGATTTTCAGCTAAAATCTCCCTTTCTCACATTTGTTCATCAAACTTTGCATCATTATCAATATTATTTTGACCTCTTTAAAAGATGGGACACCACCAAAAAATAGGGGTGGGCAGTTAATTTCCCACATGAGGAATTGGGACTGTTGTGCAGTGCCACACCAATAAGCTGAACTCAGTTGTGCTCAGTACTAACTTTATCTCTTTATAAGTCCTAGTATTTCATGTAGAAATAGAAACATTAATTATCCCACCACGCCCTAGTGTATAAGATACATTTTGACCTATGTCATTTTGACCTATGCGCTTTGCATCCTTCTATGGCTTTCTCATTTTAGGGATAGAGCCAGTCACAACGACGTTATCGGCACCACCCACCTCTGTATGTCCAAGATCTCCGCCCCCGGAGGAGAGATAGATGGTGAGTAACAAGTTGCAACCAGTCTGAACTAGACTCTACCAGATCAGATTAGGCTGGTTCAGGCTGGATTTAAACTGCACCAAAGTGTTGAAACTTGCCTGGTTTGATTACTGACATCCAGTGATAATCACACTGTTTGAAGCGTTTAACATCACATTCAGCTCTGCCTGAAAGCAGTTAGCTTAGGGAAAATGCCCAACCTGTTTTAGAGATATTTTCAGCGAGGTTTCAGCTGATCATACAGGTCAAAATAAGGTTTTTGTCAACTTTAACTTCAACTTTATTCTTGAGCCACAAAACTATAAAAACCTTAGTTCTGTCTTCTATTTATATAAATATGTGTAATTTGAGCGGTTTAAACATGAGTGAAACAGCACTGTCTACACTGACAGCCTGCAGCCTGCTTCATTTTGTTTCATGGATTATCTTTGTGCTAGTTATTACCAAACAGACCTGCAGTGGTTGCTGCGGTAAAGTTTCTGGGCAGGTGTATGACAGACTACAGTGAAGTTCTACACCCTACAGGGTAAAAGTGAACACAGTACTATAGATCAAACACTGAGCTTTATTCGGTTTATTTTTTTTAACACGTCAGCTCAGGAAATGACCCAGTTTGATTGGTGTGGTTGATACTCCCTGCAAACACTTAAGTTATTAACTTAGTACCCTCAGGAGCTGCAGCCTGAATCAGTAGATGCATCTGTTAGACTTTAAACAACTTCTGCCACGGTGTGTGTGTTGTTACACCATTTGCTCACACGTTTACTTGAACAATTAGACGTGATAACTGTTTGTCTCAGGTGCTGCTGTCTGTGTTCACAACAGACTTTTCCACTCTCTCTGATGAAATTTTTGCTAACCTTGTTGACTGTGTGCTTCGACAGCAGTTCTACTGGATAAGTTGTTTTTGAATAAGCAAAACCATCCTTACAAGTGGTGCATATTATAGGATTTCCCTTCCCACTTTGTTGTGCACACAACACAATCAGTATTACTGACACTTTTAAAACTGAGATTTTGACTGTGTTGAAGGAATGCCTTCAAGTGTGTGCAGCTTTGAAATACACCACTTTAACTGAATGCATCACTTTATAGTTTATGGCTTTGCTAGTGTGTTAGTTTTCACCAGGATCTCATAAACATGTCTTTACTGTTGTGGTGACTTCCAAATGTGCACATCTCAGTTAATGTCTTTGTTTTAGCGTTTGAAAACTTGAAGTGTAAAGTTTTGAAACACAGAATGAACCTGTGGTTTGTGCATAAAATGCATGGATGTTTCTTCAGTGGCATGCATGAAGACTAACTCGGTAATGTTTGTGTGGGAAACACTGACACTGCTTGAGTTTTCAGTCTTTGATGCCCCCAGCTGCAAAAAAAGAGAAGGTGCATGAGCTTTGATCACTGCTTGTGGTAAATGTAATTTCTTCTTTGTCTGGAATACGTGAATAATAATGAGCCATTTTAACCAGACCATGATAAGGAAACACCAGAAAAGTAATAGAACATTACTCACCAACCGGCCTCAATCAGTCCGACTCCCACCTCTCCCCTCCACTGTCACTCAGCATCGGATCACCCCAGGGCTGCGTTCTCAGCCCCCTACTATACGCCTTGTACACATGTGACTGTACACCAACCCACCCAACAAACGTCATCGTCAAGTATGATGATTACACCACTGTTGGTTGGGCTCATCTCTGAAGGAGATGAGACAGTGTACAGAGCAGAGGTAGAGAACTTGTCCTGCTGGGACTGTATGCTTCTCTGAGCCATGGTCTGAGTAACCTTCATCACTCAGGCAACTCACATACAGACTTTATACTCAGATCAAGTATTTTTGCACTACTTCCAAGCACTTTGCAACATGTTCTCTAAAGTGTTTTATATACATTTCTCTTGTCTTGTGTATATATCCCCGTATATATTTCTCATCTTTGCTATTAATTCCTGCAGTCTACCATTTATATTTATTATTTAATGTGGCGCACCCACAATTTCATTGTACATGTACATTGACAATAAAGGGCTATTATGTTCTATTCTATTTTATTCTATTGTATCAGTGCAGTAAGCTGTGTCACTGTGCCAGAAGTATTGCAGTACTCAAGAAAACTCTGTTGTATTCTATGGTGCTGCAAAAAAGACCCTTTTTCATCCACTACATCCCTCATTACACCTGGTTTGAAAAAACAAAACAAGTTGGCAAGAGTAAAAATGTTTAACTTTAGGCTTCGAAAGAGGACTTAACGATCCATGGTGGCTGTGTACATCTTTAATAACCACCCATGGTTAAAAGTGATTCACTCACCTTCATGTTTTTCATCAGCTCTTTTCCTCCTTTCTTTAACTTTTGTTGCCAATAACTGTGAGTGATTTCCTGTTTCATGTTGTAAGGCCATCAACCAGATTTCCCTCCAAATCTGACTCACACATAGTGTTGATGCTGCTTCTGGCAGCAAGGGTCTAACTTTATCAGCATTGTTTATGTGGTAAAAATAACAATAATCAGGGACAAAAATATTTAATCTTTCATAGACTTTCTAAAGTTTTTCTAAAAGTATTTTATATTAAATACCTTTTTCTGCCATTACTCGGTTGCCCACCTTGTTTAAAGTCATGTACTTCAAACAAGCTAAGCTGAAGTGTTTTGCATGTCGTGTTTGGGCTTTGAGTTTGAGTGGCGTTCAAAACACATCTGTTTCCTCTTGTTCTGTGATTCTGAACCATCCTTCCTTTCTACGCATTCAGATGACTTGACTCCACGGAGCGTCCACTCTGGCAGTACGTCCACCATCCTCTCTGTACTGTAACGCTTTTGTGTGCAAGAGTTGGGCAGTCATTTGCACTGTCTCACTTCACTGTTGTGATGTTCTCTTCTCTAAACTCAAATCTCCTTCAATCATGGTTAAATTTTGGAGAAATCTAGAAAATATCTAATCACTGCAATTGTATTTAATCATACCTGCTTGATTCTAATCATAGTTCTGCATCTTAACCCCTCCATAATAAAACATTATGTCCTTTTTGTCCCCACAGTGGATGACAGTCTTGGTTTCCTGCCAACGTTTGGTCCATGTTTTGTAAACCTATACGGCAGCCCCAGAGAGTTCACCGCCTTCAATGACCCCCATGAGGCTCTTAACTTGGGAAAAGTAACCTATTTATCTTTGTTAATGCGTTCATGATCTCCATGGCTAGTTTCAAGTCCTTTTGAATTCTATATCATGTTCATTTTGTAAACTATGGACCCATTTGGAGCACAAAAAGGAGAATTAGGCAGAGAATTAGCCTGCTTTTGTGCAGGCCCAGTCTGTATCAGATGAGCACACAGTGTCCTTTGGTTTTAAAATATCAAGATGTTGTTGGATCAGAACATTCAGCTCAAGGCTTCATTAGGAATGGTATCACATGTTTTACAGTACAGTACAGGCTGTGGAGGTGTATTTGTTTAAAGGTTATCCATGGTTATCTACACAGACTGGGTTTGTAATGACAAACTGTGACAGTGCCAGCGTCTGTCCCTTTTTTCTGTCCGTCAGGGGGAGGGCGTGGCATACCGAGGCCGGGTTTTACTGGAACTTACCACGAAACTGGTGGACAAGCCAGAGCAAAAAACTGAAGACATACCCTCAGATGATCTTTTGGTGGTGGAGGTGAGAGATTAGGACCTGATTCCAGATAGAAAGATAGATGGATAATTAGACAGATACACTGATCCCTCTTTTCCCCGCCCCTCGCCATCATGCAGAAGTTTCTCAGGAAGAGGAAGTTCTCGCTCTTCGTTGCATTTTACTCGGCCACGCTCCTCCAGGACGTCGACGACGCCATCCAGTTTGAAGTCAGCATCGGCAACTACGGCAACAAGTTCGACTACACCTGCCTTCCTCTGGCCTCCACTACTCAGTTTAGCAGGGCAGTGTTTGACGGTGAGTCAGAGGTCAAAGGTCAGGCTGGAACCGGTGTGACATTCAGAAGGATAATATTCAAAATATAACTTTATGTACTAATATAAGAAAATTTAAACATTTTCAAGATCCCGACGTGTCAAAAAATGGTTGCCACTACAGACACGTACTAAAGCCTGTGGTGATGCACTTGGCACCCCAGTGTAGTTGGCGTACGTTAACAGTTTTTGCCATCCAGACGAGTGTAGTCAACTTCTCATTTGAAACTTTGTTTTCCTCAGTTTTCACTTGCTGGCTAGGTATAGCCATGAAAAACATCAATGCTAAACATATTACACTTACCCCGTGTGTATAAATATGACGCCTTTGCAATCTTCCATATGAGACAGATTAAGATGCCAATACACACCTTATGTTTATCTGTGAGATACCAACAACTCAGAGTATTTGACACTCAGGGAACTAAAAAGGACTGAAATCTTGAGCTGTTGGGTAGTTTATGTCTGCTGTACACCTAAATGTGTGTGCAGAAAAGCAAGAGAAATGTTCAAATGTAACAAAGTGGTACACTTGAGCAGTAAATGAGTGAAAATAATAATAACAATTACGCATAAATAAATGATATACAGCATATGTAGTGAACAAAGAACTATGTTTCAGGTAGTATGTATTAGTTCTCAAATCATAAAGTCAAATATAGTTTACAGAGGATGATTGGTGTTCAATGATCAGTATCAGATTTCGATGGATCTGCAGTTCAGATGATTAAAAATGTGTATTTTTATAACGCAGATAAATTTCATGCAGATTGTGATTTAAAAACTATGATTTAATTGTTTTTACAGCACTGTCTCTATTCTTGCTGCCTATGTAAATGTGTGTGTGTGCATATGTTTCAGGTTGCCACTATTACTACCTCCCATGGGGAAATGTTAAGCCGGTGGTTGTTCTCTCTTCTGAGTGGGAGGACATCAAGCCAAGGATCGAGGCTCTCAACATGTTGCTGGCCATCACAGACAGGCTGGTGTGTGCCCGAATGTGTCTTCATCTGTACTTGTTACAACTAAATCGAGTTGAAGATTTAAATACTTTATTTTTTATGCAAATATTTAAACATGAAAATAATAGTTGTTTTATGTTATTTTTATCTAAAATTACATTAAAAAAAATCAGTGTTAATAATTTAACTCAAAGCTCCCTGGAGTCGGTTGTTAAATTTATATGCTGAGCTTTAACTGAGTGAACGGGTTTGTCTGTCCAGGAGGCGAACCTGCAGAGGGTGCAGCTGGCAGTAAAGGCTGGCGGTGATCTGGAGGAGGTGGAGCTCAGAGTGGTGGAGTTGTTGGACCAGCTTATCAGTGACTGCAGGTAAACTCAGTGTTATTTAAACTTATTGTGATCCACTTATTCCCAAGTGTTCATATGTGCTTCATTGCAGGGAGGGAAATCCAGGGAAGTTTTTATTTGTTAATGTGTCATTAAGACTTTGCTGGAAAAAATAGTTAAATTCCTTTAACGACAGATTTTTGCTGGTTAAATTATAGAGTAATTAAAATGATCTCTATCCAGGGAACTGACTCAGTTTAAGTGAGTTCATGTAGCTGCATCAGCCTCAATACATAATATTGAGCTAAGCAGCAATCATCTCTGGAGCATTAAAAGTACATTAATTGTTTTTAGTGACAATAATCTTTGTTCTTTGTTTTAAAAAAAGATATTTATCAACCAGCACGTGCTGCACTCATCATTAGCCCCGTGACTTCTCACTGGTGAACTCTTCATTTTCTGCCATGTTTGCTTCCCGTCTTTTTTGCTCTCTTTTCCCAGTGATGAGCTGCCCTCACTCGATCAGTGGCAGTGTGCAACGCCTCTGGATCGCTCGCTGAGGCACGTTCGTACCCTCCACCTGCAGCAGATCTCCGCGGCGGCGCTGGCTCTCAAACACGGCCCGGAGACTGAGCTCTCCACGATGCTGGAGCAGGCTGAGGACTGGGCCAACAGGCTGAGGACCATGACTGAAGAGGTGCGTTTAAATAAACTGCTACAGTTTGAGTCAGAAGCTCTTGATATCTGGTGGGTGAAAGTGAGCACAGGAAATAAAAATAAATAAATTGAGTCATTTTTAAGCAAACGTCATATAAGTTTTCCCTTTTCTTGGTCTTCCTATAATGAATTCAAGTATTAATTTTAAATGTTATTCAAGGTGATGAGCTTTGAAAAAAAACAAGCTGACCAACCATTTCCTCTCTGAAAGTTTATCTGGCCTAGAGATGGATGCATAGACACATTCCATAAACTATTATTCATTTAAATTATCCTTTAATGAGAAAACTCGTTACCACTAATTTCTCTCTCTCTTCCTTTACGTCAATCTTCCAGCCCCAGAACAGCCTTCCAGACATCGTGATATGGATGCTGCAGGGTGACCGCAGGGTAGCGTACCACCGCATCCCAGCACACACCGTCATCTTCTCCCAGCAGCACTGTGGGAAACACTGCGGTCAGCTGCAGACTGTCTTTCTTAAGGTGCACACTCACAGTCGAGTAACATCAGAGGACATTACACCTCTTACGTTAATCAGCTTCTTGACACAAAGTGTGACTCACCGTTTGTATGTGTTTACTGTGCAGTGTCCACAGGGCAGTGGAGGAGAAGCCAAACTTCCCGGTCAGTTGAGGGTTAAAGTTTGGTTTGGATTGGCTGCTGATGTCAAACACTTCAATGAATATGCTGAAGGAAAACTGTCTGTCTTTGCCGAGGCGGTAAGAAGTCGACAGAACTAGAATGAAGTCTCAAAAAGAAGTCTTTAAATATTAGCAATGATCCCAGCCTGCCTCTTTCTCTCTGTCTGTAGTATGAGAACCAGACACGGCTCGCCCTGGTGGGCAGCTGGGGAACTACAGGTTTAACCTACCCCAAGTATAGCGACATCACCGGGAGAGTTAAATTGCCCAAAGAGAGTTTCAAACCCTCGCCCGGCTGGTCCTGGGCTGGAGACTGGTACATCAGCCCCGAGAGGACGTGAGTCTGTTCCTTTAACCTTTCGCACTCTCATTATTCTGTGATTAACAGTTTCAAACTCTGGGCTTTGTTGTGTGCTGAAGCTGTTGGAAAGAACATGGGAATTTTGTGGCTTTAACTGATTTTTTTTAGAGGCACATTTTTAGGTTTAATTTATCCACTAAGATTAACATATTTGCTCCAGATATCAACAAATGGACAGGCTGGAACCCATCAGTCAGTTTTATACATTAAGATGGAGACACTTATACATGTTAGGAAATATATATATTTACAACACTTATGGATTTAGTCTGTGGATTTACTTATTTTCACAGGTGCAGCCCTGAACTTTTCTAGACATTATAATATATAAACGGACTGAACCAGACTATTTCCTGGTGTATGCTACACGTGTGAAAGGAAAGCTATGGCAAATATCTTGATGTGATTCTTTCCAAAATTTTCAGAGGCTCTCTTGTGAAATTTATATAATTATCTTGAATCGAAGCAGGGTCAAAAGTGTTCATACGGACTCAAATATACGTACAGTTGCCTAAATCTTTGATTAAGTGGCGCTAAAGGTTCTGGCTGAAGGTCTTAACCTGACAACTTCAAGGTCTATTAAATCACGGTTGGTGATTGAGTGGCAACTGGTAGTTTCTCTTGTCAGCATAGAAAGGATTTGTTTGACAGCACTTACTGGATTGACTGATACTTGAAACGATAAGAAAGTCCGAGCAACTCGGATCAAATAAGGAGAACTCTAGATTCCACAAGTTTGGAAGGTCTGTTTCCATTTCTTAACAGCTATAGATTAATAGACTGTCATTTCAAACAATTCAACACAAGTTAATCAGATGTATAATGACTTTGCTAAGGTCTGGAAGAAGACCCTAACTGTCACAATCAGATGAAAGGAAATTTGTTAGGATGTTTGGGAACAACCCAGAAACGACCAAGGCTCAAGCCTGCCATGAACTGAAAACTTCTGAAACACCAGCATCTCTGTCCACAGTGAAGTGAACTTTAAAATCAACACTTTCAAGCTCAACCTGAAATTTGCAGCTGCCCACATGGACAAGCTTAAATACCTCAAGGAGAAAGGTTTTATGATGAGACGAGACAAAAATTGAGCTATTTGGCCACAATGATAAGAGGGATATTGGAGGATTAGAACATTGCATCAGTTGTCAAGCATGGTGGTGGTGCATCATGCTCTGTGGCTGTTTTGCTTCCAGCGGTACTGCTACATTGCACAAAGTGGGTGGAATAATGAAGGGAGAGGACTACCTCCAAATTCTTCAACTTCACCTCAAATCAACAGTTTGTTGGTTGAAACGTGAACACAGTTGGGTGTTCCAACAAACCAGTGATCACAAACATGCTTCAAAGCTGCGTCTGGAATGGATGAAGCAATCTCATGTTAAGCTTCTGGAATTGCCGTCCCCATAGCCTGACCTCAACCCTATTGAATATTTTTGGAGTTAGCTTAAAAGTTGGGTCCATGTCAGGAAAGCAACCAGTTTAAATGAACTCTACAGTTACTGCCAAGAAAAGTATCCAAATATTCAACCAGAATTGTGCCAGAAGCTTGTTGACGGCTAACAAAAACATCTGGTTGTGCTAATGAACATTTAACTAAATATTAGAGTGTGTGGGGGGTAAATCTGTATACTTTTGACCATGTGTAGATTAGAGAAATCCAAAATTAGAAGTCCAAAATTACCCCAACATTCATGCCTCCGATGATGGATGTAAGCTTCTGACCACAACTGTAGTTGTTTAGCAGTGAGTTAAATGTGGCAAATGAAAATATTTAAACATGAAGGTCATTTGTAAATGAATGTGTATGTATCTGTTGCTTTGTGCTGTTAATACTTCAGACTCCTGTTTGATGTGGATGCCGGTCACATGACCTTCACAGAGGAAGTGTTTGAAAACCAGATGAGGCTACCAGGTGGCCAGTGGATCGGCATGCAGGAAGGATACACGGATGTGGTATGTATAAGTGCTTATGTAACATATTTTGGCTTCAGTCATCGCAGTAAATCTAAGCAAGTGTGTCTTTGTCAGAACGGGGAGAAAGCGGTGCCAAAGGACGAGATTGAGTGTCCACCAGGTTGGGTATGGGAGGAGGTGGAGTGGAGTGAGGATCTCAACAGGGCTGTGGATGATCAAGGTACACACAGGCACACAATAATACCACTTTCAACAATAGAGAGTAAATTAAAACTAATAAGTCCTTTTCTGTGTGTTCAGGCTGGGAGTACGGCATCACCATTCCCCCAGACCGGCGTCCCAAGTCGTGGGTGCCGGCAGAGAAGATGTACCACACCAACCGACGAAGACGATGGATACGGATGAGGCGACGAGACCAGCAGAAGATGGATGCTCTGAGAAAGGTAGCAGAAGAGAAGGAAATGAGTTTGAACAAAATATACTTCATTCACTGTTTTTCCTGACATATTAAATATCGGCGCTTCAACAAAGCCAAAAGCAGGACAAATGAGTCTGCAATGAACAAAGCGGTGACACTTTATAACAAGGGCATGATAAATACAGTTTCAATGTGTGTATTTGCATAACTTCGGGTGTTTTCAGGAAAAGAGATGCAAAATATACTGTAAGCAGTTTTAAGTTCAGCGTAATTTTATGGTAACTTTGCAACAAACCCAACACAATTTCTCCGTCTGACATCAGAAATAAACTGCCCATCGGAGCGTGGGCTGTATTATGTTGATGTACATGATGATGTTCTATTATTCACTCTGAGTCGTGGGCCATATTCTGAAGCATTACCAGCTAATTTTGAGGTGTTGCATGAATGATTGTCAAATAATCCCATAAATAATACATATTGGTCTCTGGAATTCTTATTTCCTATTTCTTCATGCTGCATATTGTAAATTCCTCAAGTGTTTTTTTTTCTTGTTTTCTAGGAAGAAATTAAGAAGAAATTATGTTCTTTACTTTTCTCACTCTGGGATTATGATACATTCTGTAACACAGAAGATATCCTACTTTACATCCCATTCTTTTTAGGTCACGGATCCGTGTATCCCCATCATGTCTGCCCATCCTAAGAAATCCGGTGATGTGAAGAAGGCAACCATGATAATAGTCAGAGGAACATTAAAGTCTTAAAGTTTCCATCAGTTTGATGGCTTATTTTATTCCACACACTGTATGTTTTATTTTATTTTATTTTTTTTGTTTATCTTTTGAGAAGATATCTTTGACCAAAATATCATGTCAGTGAGGATTTGCTGGCCTGATTTGATGTATAAAGAAAGGAGCTGATGAAGACAAGTGAAAAAATGATGTTAGTCAAAAATGTGGATTAATAGTTTTTCCTAAATTGAATTTTAAAATAAAAATGTAATTACAAAATTAAGTCATGAACAGCTGAAGTTCCCCATAGTAACCACTAGATGGTGGCCAAGCTCCACAAATGAATTTAGGAAAGTTTGCTTTGAGCGTCTCTTCTGCCCTCATGTTTTTATTTTTGGGGAAAAGCTGATTTAAGTTTATGTTCGTGTTCACAGCAGCGTCCAGACGAGGCGGAGAGGGAGGGCTGGGAGTACGCCTCGCTTTTTGGCTGGAGGTTCCACCTCAAGCCCAGGAAGACGGACAGCTTCAGGAGGCGCAGGTGGAGGCGCCGCATGGAGCCGCTGGAGAAGACAGGACCGGCAGCCATCTTTGCCCTTGAGTGTTCTCTGGTGAGGAAGTGCCCCAAATTATGTAGACACCTAAACAATATATAACCCAGGTGTTTTGATTTCACATGTTCAAAACTGCTAATCCTCCTCTGAAAAGTCCTACCCTGAATTTTTGATGGCTGCCTGCAGGCATGTGTTGTTTACCACCACAGGAACTATCAGCTGATTTTTGGATGGTCTCACCTGTAGGAATTCTTTCAGGATTTTTCTCATAGGAAAAATGAAGTGTCTGGACTAAGTTCTCCTGAAAACATTTGATTGGTTAAACTCTTTAAGGTCAACCACATAGTGCCATTTTTAAGAAACAAAGACAACGTCACACAGACCAAATGAAGAACAGTAGAAACAGACTGATGAGGCGCAGGCTGAGACCTGAAGTGAGCTAGAAAGAAAAAACAAAGTGGCTATCACCCAGACCTGGAGAGCCAATACAGAATGAGAACTCAACAGGGTCAGAAACAGAAAAAAAAGGTAAATACTCGCATAAGACTGGAAATCCAGGGGTCAAACCTCCAGTCTCCTGATTAGCACATGACCTGCTCTACCTCCTGCTGCAAAATCAAATTCATCCAGTCCAAATTCTGGGTAATTTATCCCTTAATTGGCCTGGCTTTGTGCTTTATCACTGGTATTTGGCGACATACTTGAAGATGGGCTTAAGTGGACAAAATCATCAAAAATGGTACAGATAAAATAAAATAAAGTGATTTGACCTGTCATTATTTGTGCAGTAAAAGTAACACAGTCTTTTATTTTGAAGGCCACACAGAAAGAAAGTGCTTGTAAAAGGTTTTGTTTCTGTTCTGCTCCTCTCCTCCGACCCTTCCTCCACAGAGCAGTATAGAGGACAAGAATGAAGACAAGTCAGTTACGACCACGTTTGGAGTCAACAGGCCTACCATTTCCTGTTTCTTTGAGCGTAAGGCAGCTTCCTTTTTCCTCCCTTTCTTTCCCGTCCCTGTTTTTGTGTGTATAATGATGTGTGTACATATCTGTGTCTGTGTGTGCATTTGTATATATGCAGGTGGCACTCGATACCATCTGCGGTGCTATCTGTATCAAGCCAGAGACCTGCTGCCCATGGACAAAGACAGCTTCTCAGGTACTGAAGACAATGTTGGAACTGCTGCATCATCTGGCAGCCAAAGTTGACCCCAAATCATTTTTTACAGCAGTTTTGATGATTTTATTTTGTTAGACACCTTTAATGTTGTTTTCCCCCTTTATTCCAATCCAGACGCCAAATTACCGTATATTCAGTGTTTATTACATAAGATGGATTTTCTTCCGTCCCTCCAGAAAGAAATTAGGGTTGTGGTGATTATCGGAGTGTTATGTTTACATATACAGGACAAAAGTTAAAGGCAGTAAAAGTGATGGTGCTTTTAAAAACATACAAAGTGCAAAATTATCCCAAACTGCATTATCTGTAGGATGCCTTCATCTTTCTGTGTCTTAGAAATAGATTTTTCCTGACTCTGGGTGCATAAACACACAAAGACAGAACATGGCCTGCAGCTGCAAATATAACTACAACATGAAGCAAAACCTGGAACAATGAAACTCCACCTGTGAATAGGATCGAAAGATCAAAACACAAGGATAGTTACAACAATGCACAACTAAAGAAAAAAAAAAATTTAATTGTGTCCAAGGCCATGACAGGCTCATTGTTGAGGGAGGGTGGATTGTTTCCACTCACTTGCTACTTCATATCAAGTAGCAGCCTGTTTCTGCCACTAAAAAAGACAAAACAACAAGTATCCATAACTCGAAATTTCGAGTTATTTTCTCGAAATTTCGAGATCCTTTTTTTCTTTTTTCTTTTTTTTTGTGGCGGAAACGAGCTTCCATACTAAGAGAGAGAATAATAAACTTGCATTTAACATGTCTCTGCTGCCCCCATGTGGCCGAAAACATATGTTCATAAGTTAAAACATCACTATTGACAAGTGTCTTTTCACGCTTTGTCATTGCTAACAATCCTTTGACTTTTCAAATAAATAAATAAAGTCTTTAAATGCACCGCAGCAGGCGAACCTTACGGGACATGAAGAAAAAGAAGCTTTGATATGAAGCACCGAGTTGTGTATGTGCAGCTGGTGTTACTGCACTGCAGAGGGAAGCAGCGCAGAAAACAGGCGCACAGAATGAGAGAGCAAAGCACACGCACAAAACAACATGTTTTTCTTCCATTCAGAGAGGTCACGGTAACTGCGACTGCTGCGAGCCTGTGTTAATCAGAAACCCACCGCAGACTCACATGTAAAAACAGAGCTCTCAGAGAACAGACGAATGGATGGACGGACAGATGGAGGGGGAGAGCGATGATAGATGGGAGGTTGGTTAAAGACAGGGTTAGAGAGAAAGAAGCTCAGAGAGCATCCTGGCCACAGACTGACATGATGAATCGCTATCACTCTCATTCACTCGGTCTCCTTAGCACGCACACACACACACACACACACACAATGTAATGGATGAGAAGAGTTGATGGATGGGCTTCACTTGTGCGTTAATCTGGTGTAACATGGCGTCTGGGCATCCATGATTAAAGACGCTGAGGTCTTTCTTGTTTTCTTTTTCCTTCTGTCTGTTGTCTTTTTCTCTGATTGCCTTTCATCTTTTGTCTGTGTTTCTTTCTGCTTTTCCTGCACATCTGTCTTTTTAAGCTTCTCTTTATAGTTCCCCGTTTGCCCTTTGCCGTCTGCCTCTGTTTGTTTGCTTCTTTCAACCTGCTGAAGCAATGATCTTACCAGAACAAGAAACTGCTTGCTGACGAAGCAACTAGTGGAGCAATCAGCTGATGAAGTGTTTCTTCTCTTTACATGTTTGGTTTACTTCCTGCTTTGATTTAAGCTTTGTGCTCACAAAAGCCACAAAGAGGCGAGACTATTTTCTCCTAATAGTTTAACTTCTTGAGGTTAAAAAAAGCCCCGACGATCCCTTAAACTGCAGTTCCTCAAATGACCACTTGAAGCTGTATTCAAACTAGAGTCCATTCCCATGTTCTCATGTTAAAATGACGTAACTCTTTCCCCCGTAGAGACAATATTTGATGACTTTGGAATTTAAGAACTTGTTTGATTAGATTCTTGGTAGCCCAAGTAGGCTGTACAGGCCTCACTAACGTCTAATACACCCAGGTACTTTATAGAAAGTGCTATGCACTGTGCTCACCACTATTTCTATCAAGCTGGCTGTACTTTGTTATTTTTTGCGGTCATTCATGGGCATACTGTACGCAGAAGATTGAGACAAAAGTTAAACATTGCAGGTTTAACTGCCGCGAAGCTCTTTAGTATTTTATTCTGACAGAGTGTCTTTTGTAAGGATCTATGTTCCCTCAAAAAGCAGAAATAAAGTCATGAAGAATGCTTGTGTGGCTTGATTCCACTGATTCCCCTTCTTGGATTTTTTTCATCATTCTTCCTTTAAACTGTATCTAATCTTGGATCAAAATCTCCACATTTAGAGACAATGCTCTTTTCCTCCTGTCCTCTCCTCCCTCCTTTTCTCTTTCTTTCCATCCTCCCTCCTCTCCTCTTTCTCTTTTCCCAGTCTTCGTTTGCTTATGTCCCTCTGTGGCTCCCACCAGGGTCCTGACTACTGCCGCTTCCCCTCTACACAAACATAAACACACACACTCTCACTAAAAACACACAAGCACAGACTTACATAACCCCCCGGGGCTGTTTGTATTGTGGTTTTTATGAGCTAATGGGACGTTGGAAATGGACGGTAATTGAATGGGTCACCATGGGTGGTGTGTCTGTACACTGTGTGCGAGTGTGTGTGTGTGTCTTAGATATAGGGTTAATTGAGGGCTGGTGGGAAAATGCATCTTAACTTCTGTTTACTCCAATGCTAACGGCTCCACAGAGACTCTTTACCCGGCCTGAAACAACAAACTACTCAGTCTGTGTAACTGTACGTAGGCTACATGTGTTTAATTCAGTGTGTGTGTGTGTGTGTGTGTGTGTGTTTAACATGGAGGAGAGCCGTTTTAACCTGGAATAACAAACTTCCCAGAGCGGCGTTCCCAGCCCTCTGTCTCCAGCTTGGCATTCCCAAGCTGCTGATGTCACTGTGCAGGACGCCAGGACAGTTTGGACATAATCGTGCATAAGTTTGTACTGCTATACTTGCGAGGACCGTCTTTAAAAACTCACTCAGCATCTTCAATAATAACCTTGCTCTCTGCTTTGCAAATTAGGGCGGCAAAAGCTCGTAAGCAGCTTCCAAAACCTTCGCCCAGAAGATGTTGCAACCATTTAATTTTCCTTTTGTTTTCTTTTTTTTTGGGAGTGACCAAAATGAGACCCAGTGTGAAAAACAGAAACTACCCTTTCTGCTTATACATGTTTGGTCTCTCTGAGAAGTTGCATTATATTTCATTCTTTCTAATTTGCAAGTGACAAATCTTCTCATTAATGCATCACTAAGGGCCAGCTTCTTGAAACTCTTCAGTATCCATCAAGCTAGATGTAATAGTTCACCCATCTCCTAAACCCCACTAGTACGACCTCTGTAGACGATGCAGGGTCTGGAGATGACTCTGTTTCACTGGGCCTGTGGGTTGGATACAATTCACTGGGACTCCTTTAAGGCTCTGGATGTTGAGGGGCTGCCCTGGTTGACACTCCTCTGCAGCATTGGTGAAGTTCTGGGTAGGCCTGTCTGGATTAGCAGATTATAGTGGTGGTGGTGGTAACTTTTTAAAGGAAAAGGACCTGAGCTTATGTTCCAACTCCAGGAGGATAATACTCCTTATCCTCCCTGTGAAGGTCCACAGTGGGAGGAAATGGCTGGAAGAGGGCGCTATGGGCTTCCCTTCTAAAATGGGTATTCTCTTGGACCCAGATAAGTGGATGGATGGAACTGTCATGCAAAAAATCCTTTTAATAATCCAGTCTAATACATCAATAACATTATATCTTCCATGGGTAAAGGAAACCCTATAGGTTGAGTAAACAAATATTGAGCCATTAAAAAATAAATGACCTCACTCTGCCAAACGTCCAGACCTTGAGTCATATGTACTCTCACCAAGTTTAAACTAGCGAAAAGAAAGGCTCACAGTGTTTTTCTCTCCAGACCCCTACGCGATCGTATCCTTCCTCCACCAATCCCAGAAGACGGTGACGGTGCGAAACACTCTCAATCCCACCTGGGACCAGACGCTCATCTTCTATGAAGTGGAGATTTTTGGCGACTCCGAGGTCACGATGGCCAGCCCCCCCAATATTATAGTGGAACTCTACGATCAGGACACATACGTGAGTGTTTAAATCTCATGAAAGCTATTTAGAGGTCTTTGAACATCTGTTTGTCTTCCTATATTGCTAAAACATGGATGTAACATGTATGTCTATGTTGTGTTTTCATTCTTCAGGGAGCTGATGAGTTCATGGGTCGCTGCGTGTGCCAGCCCTCACTGACTCGGTCGCCACGCCTGGCCTGGTTCCCAATTCGCAGAGGGGACAAGAACGCTGGCGAGCTGCTGGCTGCCTTTGAGCTTATACGCAGAGAAAAGGTCAGAGGTCAACTTGACACTTTCACCTACTGGTCTTTTTCCTTCTTGTCATATTCAAAGTTTTTAAAAAGGCATGTGGTTCTGATATGGATGCTTTAGTCTTTGAGGACGAGTCTTGATTTCACTGTTATTCCAACAGCCGTCACTTCACCATATTCCAGGTCAAGAGGTACGTTTATCTCCATTTTTTCCCATTCCTTCTTGAATTTTTGTCTTTTCCATTTAACTTTGAAATATAACTCATGTCGTATCACCTACAGGGAGATTTCCTGACTTCCACCCACATCTTAGATGAGGTAAAACCACACCAAGTATTGTACCGTTTTTCTCTAAATTTAAATGTTTGACAGTAAACATGACTGATATGAGACTATCACACAGTCTAGGAGAGTCAAAGAGTAAATATTCATAAAAAAATTTAAATAACTTTTTTTTCCCCCCATTTTTGATTTTTGTTAGGAAAAGTCTCAAAGTAAGCAAACTGGCTAAATCAGAATAATTTATTATGAAGTCCTTTCTTCAGTTTTTCTTTCTGCTGCTTTCTTCATAAACTGTATGTAAAAGATAGAAGGGGACACAGTGATGTTCTATTTTGAAGCCACAACTTTAACATTTTTTGTAATTCCCTGATCGAGGATCGGATCAAACGTAACTTGTCAGTCACAAAGTTACTACACCATGAACAATACGGTGCTTTATGACCTATTTTACTGTAATTGGGAGCCATAATTGACAAAAGCATCTTGAAACTGGAGATCATAAAATAAGCAAGTGACATCAAAGGCAAATAAAAATTAACGCTAATTTCTGCAGTTCCTCCAGTAGCCAGATTCATGGCACTTCTGCATTTGTCTTCACTTCAGCTTTATGCGTCTTGTATGCAGTATACAGCCTGTCTTCCAGTCGTATCAAAAACACCCCACATGTTGCAGTATATTTGTGCAGTTACAGCTCTTTTCATTTATCTTTTGTGCTGAATTATTTTCTTTTTTCTTCATTCTGGCTTCTTCAGCTGATGTTTCCAGGATTCCTCTCTGAAAACCTGCAGCAATGGGTACAATATAGAAACACAAAGTCAAATCCATCCATGGTCATCCCATTTGATGTCTCTGTCCATTTACTGCATACGCTAATAATTTTATCTCACGTGCATGTTAAAAGCCATCCCCTTTTTCTAAAACTTGAAATGTTTATTTACTTATTTTTGATCAGCAGTAATCTAACACTGTGTGGTTTTTACACGTGGTTTGTTGTATGTTGTATGCAGATGTGTATGGAAGTCCAAAGACAGCATGCATGCAGACTTTAAATCATTTTTACCTTTTTTATAGGAGCTTAAGAAAGTTTCACTTTCAGAAGATTCCAGATTAAATTTTATCATTAGTGAGTACAGTTAATAATTTTGTGTCACAGAAAGAAAGAGAACATTATATCATAATCAGATAATGTTTCTGTTACTATAATTACACCTTTTTAGGAAAACATACTCAAGCTCAGAAGGAGAAATGCTTACCGATGTTGTCTTTGGTCTTCTACAGATTCTTGTAGGTGCAAAAATATTTTTGCCTCTTATGCATTTTAATCGCATCTTAATTTTACATATATTTGGATTATGTGGTTTATAAATTTACAATGTAGGAAATTTAATGTGATGCATATTTTTATATTTTTCAGTCAAACTTAAAATTGACAAACACAATGAGTTTCAAATACATTCAACGTGTTTTATATGATTTTAGGATTAACATGCTTGTTGGGTCTTCTACATTACTTTTGTATTCAAAATATTTAATCCAAATAAATGTTAAATTTGCATGCTTTAAAATACATAACAGGCTGCTTGTTGTAAAGTACTATTTTATGCTTTTTAAAGTGTTTTTTTTAATGTTAAATGTATTACATTTGTGTGGTATTAACACTCTAAAACAAAATTGATATACTCATCCTAAACATTGTCATTTAACATTTCTTCATGTTTGTTTCCATAGAACAATTCACCTGGCAGTAAATAGCACGGCAAGCTGTTTAAATCGTTGTTGTGCATTCATGTGCTGCTTGGATGGTCCCGACCTGGGAAATTCCTCTTCAGAATTTGATGTGTTCTTAAATTTGAATTTGGAAACAGCAAAAACACTACAGAGATTAAAGACTTGTTATCCAGCTAATAAATGTGTTTTCTGCCTAATCTACGTTATTGCTCATGGACTGCTTTAAACAGTGACAATGTCATATCACCTTCTTGATTAAACGTTAGCCATATAAGTCAATTGATTTAAAGTTTCTTACCTTAAACCAAACCTTTACCAGATTTTTGTGTAATTTCAAGTCACTAAAGTCACCCAGAAAAGGGGATTTTCCTAGTCGGGGAGTCATTTCTCAGATGATTCCAATACTCCATGACTGCACAAATTCTCATTGGTCACTTGTTGATGACCTGCTACTTTCCTGCATCCATATTCACAGCCGGAGGAGTCAGACCTTCCCTACCCACCGCCTCAGAGAGAGCCAAATGTCTTCATGATTCCTCAGGGAATCAAACCTGTTCTGCAGAGAACCGCCATCGAGGTATCACTAATTATCTGCTTTAACTTTTCTGTTTCATTATCACCACCTTCCTGGGTGCTGAGAAACGGTGAAAATGATCATAGTCTTTTGATCCCTGGTACTGATTCTCTATTGTGTTATGTGTGTCTTAATTATAGATGACTTTAGCTTTATTAGTTCCCTTTAGCCTTCCCTTGCTGTTCCCTCAGGCTCGTCTTTGTGTTGGTCTTGTCTGTCATGGTCCTTAGTTTAGTTGTGTTACGTTGATCTAATATTGCTGTTCTGCTGTGTCTCTCTTCCTGTTTTATTTTGGTACATGTTGAACTCTGTGTCCTGTGTTGGGTTTGTCGTCCTGTGTCTTGTTATCCATGATTTGTTTCCACTGTGTCTCCCACCTGTTTACCCCTCGCCTCATTACCATGTGTATAAATTGTCTTGTCCTTTGTTGGATCATCGTGTTTCCTATTTCTTGCCGTCCCTGTTTGTAGCGTCACTGTAGTTATTTCTTTAAAGCTCCCAGTGTTTCCCACAAGTTCCTGCTTTTCCTGCTGGATTTTTGGTTTGCCTTAAAGCTTGGTTTCATTTAATGCTTCTCTATGAGTCTGGATCTGGTGTCCTCTTCAGTCATTATATATGATAAAAATCTGTTCAACTGAGAGTTTCTGTTGTTTTTCAGTATTAATATTTTTATAATTTAAACTCAAAGAAACTTAAAGGATCTTCATTTTGTTTTTGTTTTTTTAATTTTGAATATCTATGAGCAGTTTGATAGATTTAATTATTACAAGTCTAAAAATGACACCAACACTACTCTTTCTGTGTCATCCTGACAGATTTTAGCATGGGGCGTCCGGAACCTGAAGAGCTTCCAGCTGGCCAGCGTTACCTCCCCCAGCCTGCAGGTGGAGTGTGGAGGCAGCATGGTCCAGAGCTGCGTCATCCGCAGTGTGAAGAAGAAGCCTAACTTTGACATTAATACGCTTCTCCTTGATGTGGTGAGCTATGCTGTACTAGACTTAAACACACAGAGTAATCAGTGCCCACAGCTTCCATGTTAAGGACAGCTCTGCTGTGGTTTGTGTTACTCATTTATCTTCATCAGTGAAACCACAATAATGGCAGAATAGAGAAATTCCTTCACTTTTTCCAAGAAAATTATAGGTTTCCTTGTGTGCTGCAGCAGATTTTTAAAAATTTATTTTTAGAAAAGTGAATGTTTCTTCAGATAAGAGTTAATTATCTTCCATGGCTATTAGCATAGGCATTAATGTACCATAAATGCAGGGTGGATATGTTTGCCATGGGTATGGTGGAGGGTACAGATGCTTACTGGATGTTCTTAAAGTGGATGTCACTGTAGTACAAGGTCAATAGTAAGCTAAGTTTGATGTTTAGTAAATCAGGGATAATACCTTTAACATCGATGTAGTTTTCTTTGGATAAACCAATTCATCTTATTTTCCACCACTGAAGAGGCAGACATTTCCACCTTGTTCAGGGATCCTAGGAATAAATAAAATATGTAGAAGTTTTATATTTGTTAAGACTTTGTGATTGTGTAATGAAGTTATGGTCACATTTGCACATGAATCTGCAAGTAAGTACATAAAAGGGCACAAATTGCTAACCAGCTGACACTGGTAATATCAGGGGTGTCTCACACACAGTGCATTATCTGACATGTAGTTCAGTTATGGGTTATCAGGTTTTACTAATAGGGTCATCCCATCTCAAGTGTTAGCTAGCTAGTGGTTATTTGGGTGGTGTTAATTAGCCTCTGCACGGCCTTCTTGTTCTCAGTCTTGGCCCCTGTGTACCAAACGGCCAGCACGCTCTCCACTGAGGAGCAGTAGAAAGCCGGCAGGGAGAAAGTGCAGCCGCTGCTGCTCTTTCTTTACCAGGGCGTTGGTGTTGTGGGTCCAAGTGAGATCAGCGAAGATGTCGGTGCCCAGATACCTGAAGGTGGAGACAGATTCCACCCATTCTCCATTTATAATGAGAGGGGAGTGGACCTGTCTGTGCCTCCCAAGTCCATTATGAGTTATTTTGTTTTAAGGAGGTTCAACATCAGGTTATTTTCTGAGCACCCGCAGGGCAAGTTCTCTACCTCTGCCCTATATGCTGTCTATCTATATGCATTTTTTTTTTTAAATAAAACTTTATTTGGGCAGTTGTTGTAGTTTGAAGGTTATGTTTGGGGTCTTGTATCAGGCTACCAATGTGAAGACTACAAGACTACTCACATGAAATTGGCTTCTGACATCTTTTCATCTCTCTTGTTTCACTAAATTTATTTCCATGTATAAGTGGGAGCCAAAAGTGAGCTAAAATGCCTTGTAAGGCTGAGAGGAATTGCAGAGTTGAATATAGTGGGCTATTATGAAAGAACACAAGTTATAGCAGGTTAAAAAAAAGGGTTGTATGGTCGCTAAAAAAACCCAACTGCATGCACGTCGACGCCTGCGCTCCCCTCGCTGTCACTCTGCAAAGAGCGTTTTTTAATTCACTCATTTATTTTAATCAGACCAGCCGCAATCTTCAGAGCAGGGAATCGTACCAGTCGTTACTTATCCTTCGAATGTAACACTGTCCTCTGAGAATATGTTTCCACTGAGTTTACATTGGTGCCATTGAATTCCACCTAAGTGTTTTCTTATGAAACCTAAACTGAAATATGGAAATATTAAACACATTTTCCTAACAGCGGCTCCAAACAGGCTAGAGAGTTTAACAATATTAAGGTCTGAAGTTGATCACCTCCGTGTTTTATTATGACAGCTATAACTGGCGTATGGAAATATTCACTTTTTTCCCCTTAAATGCAGATCCTTGCTTTGACTCCTGCAGTTTAATGTTAACAAGATTAAGGTCCTGTTTTGACCACCGCACGAGTGTGACAGCCTCAATCGGACTGTGGAAATGTGCACATTTCTTTTCCCCTTAAATTTAGCCGCTGAACCAATTCCAAGCATTTAATGTTAACAATATTAAGGCCTTAAGATGACTGCGTTAGTGTTTTCTTATGCCACGGGAGCAAAAGAAAATGTCATGGGCATAGTTTCCTTAAATATTTCTCTTTGAAGTGTCTAACCACCTAATGTTAGCTCTCTCAGTTTATTGTGTGAGTTTAGCATCATCAGCCTCACTTAAGCCTTTCTTAAAGCCAGAGAGGTCAAACAGATTACAGTTGCCAGCCCATTGTTTATTTACCTTTGAGTGAGTTTGGATAAATGAGGTTGTGTTGCCATATTGTCTTCAGATGTAGCTGCTGTAAATGTTTTGAGGGTTTCATTATGCAGCTGGTTCTTTGAGATTCTTCTTCTGCAGCTCTCTGTAAAAGTAAGAAGGATTGAGGGAACTCGAGCCAGTTGAATTTTATTTAAGTATATAGCTGTTGCAGAAGCTCTGCCAGCTGCAGCACCTACAGTATCAGCATCAAGCGGGAGAACATGCCTGGCAGGTCAAGTGATGGTCTGGTTGTCTTCTAAAGCCTGCAGACGTACAACCCAATGAAGGTTGCAAACTTAAAGGGGGCAGACGTTCTGGATCAAAAGTCAGATCTTATACAGGAAATCGCAAGAGAGGATTGTATAGATTTCACTAAATATGTTGCTACATGTCATTTAAATCTAAATTGAATCCTCTTTAATAGAAGATCATGATGACTGTATGAAAACAGGAAGATAAAATGCTCAGTGTTGATCAGATTTGTGGTTGTTTAGTAACTTTCTAATTGTTTTATTGGGCTGTGGCAGATATAAGTTGTTCTTTCTGCTCTAGTTAAGTCAGCTGTGAGTAATTCTGGAAAGGTTTGATTAGATTTTTTCCATAAACTCACATGAATAAGGTCCATTCTTGGTTTTTGTTTTTTCTTTGCGGTTATTTGTTTGTTTGTTTAAAGAGAATGGGCTTCATACGCTGATATGTGCATAGAACAAAATAAAAGCACATGGAATGTGATGTTCCTACCACTGTGCAGCCATAAAAGACGACAACAGTAAAATAACAGGAGAAACACTACTGAGGAGGAAGTCTGAAAAAAAGCACAGCTTCCCAAAGTGTTTGCACAGGAGTACCTTTAATTTAAAATAAATACATAATTATAATAATAAATAAGAAAGGCTTAGGATGAAATATCATTTCATTGTTTTATTTTACAGAGCAAACTGTAGTCCTACAACGCAGTAACAGCCTTCATTTTGGACCTTCAGGGTCATCATTCCCAGAAGTTCACAACAGTCTGTTTTTGCAAAACACTGGTGTGAAAATCTCTAGTGTGCGATTAAGATTAATGGAGCCATATATAATGCAAGGAAGTGACACTTACATGACAGAACAAAATGGCATATACTGAAAAGGACAGAGTTTACCGCAACTTGTGTGTGTGTTTTTTATTTTTTTTTGTTTTATCTTTTTTTTTGTGTCACTTTACTTGCAAACCTTATATTAAAATCCTCAACTTATATGTTAACTCAAAGTCCCAAAAAGTTGATTCTTTTCATCTGGATGTCATATTTTTAGTGGGAGAAATGTTTCATTACTGTCAGTGACAACTGATCAATGGCCATCAGTACCATTCACAGAGTTGGGGAATGGCTGCAATCACAGAATTGTAAGATTGTCAATGATCAGTGGTCATGACAATTTGCATATTAATCCAATGATCAAGAAACTGACCTCCCATCCTACTGTTCAATCAGTGGGCTAATTTCAGCGTTGTGCAAAGGTACTGTTGAAAGGTTTTGGGGGAACCTGCAGTCAGCTGAGACTAAAGAAGTCACTTGATTATGAGTGACGAAATGTTTCTCCAACTGAAAACGCTACGTCCAGATGAACAGAATCAACTTTTGGGGGATTTCCTTACCTGGATGATTGAGCATGCGTCAAGACACTTTAACTCAAAGTGTTGTATGTACCCTGATTTCCATCACAAAGATGGTATCTGCACCTCTGCAGATTCAGCTATTTCTTCCTTTACATCTGAAAAGGTCCATTTAAGCCTTGATTGGTCATGCTTTGGTGACCAATCAGTTTTAGGCAATCAGCAGCCACAGCCAGTCAACATCACGCAGGCAGGTGGCATAACCAATTAGAAATAGACGTTAAGCAGCCAGACGCTTAAGTCCCTGTGTTTTCATCTTCCTCCATCTCACCACAGAGACTTCCCCAAGAGGAGCTCTACATGCCGCCAATTGTCATCAAAGTCATTGACAATCGTCAGTTTGGGAGGAAGCCGGTGGTTGGGCAGTGCACCATCCGCTCGCTGGAGGAGTACCGCTACAACCAAGAAGATGAGCAAGCTGTGGAGTTGGAGGGAGAGGAGGAAGGATGGAGACGTAAGGCACACAGCAGTGGAAAAAAATAGAGCAAAAATGATTAACACTGATGATAAATGTTAAGTGTCTTCTTTTCCTGTGTGTGTTGGCACGTGTAGGTGAGACGCCCCATTTAATTTCTGGGGAGGTTTTTATTGACATCGATGATGAGCAGCCGCTTGTGTCTGACCAGGTAAAAGAGCTTTTTGTATCAGCTAGTTGCCTAAACCTGCTCTGTGTACACAACACTGTACATTTATTGGCTAATTACTCTGTAGGTAATTACTGGTAATTAGTACTTTAAATAATTGCCACAAAACTGCCTTTAAAGCATCAAAAACACTTTTCTGTTCATCTCTAAATTTCCTCTCACTAACATAAGGATTCTCTGGCTGGGCTGTGACTTTCACCTTCCTGTTGAAATCCAAAATCTTTGACAAAAGAAAAGGAAAAAAAGAGCCTATCCAACAATATCACTCGAATGCAGATAAAATTGTTTATTTAGTAAAGGCTATTTTTCACATTGAGTTAAAACTGCCAAGGATAGTGGTGAGGAGGGAACCTATATACAGGACACAGCCCTATTAGGCTCATAGCAACAGGTCCCACTGTCTTACCCTTTCATTTTTTTTCTCTTTCTTCTTTCACCAGATAACTGGTCAAAGATTTTTGACATCCCAGTTTGAAGAACACACAAAGTCAATTACTAACAAAATGTAGTCTTTTTAAAGCATTTTTTTAAATATCCCCTCTTACCCCCCTCCTGGTCCACAGTCGTAAGTGGTTTCATTGTGTGTATTAGTGAATAGAAGATTGTATAGAATTAGACCGTGACATAATTTGGCTTTATTGGTTTGGCAGACCGCACGAGGTTCCGTTGAAGGGAGCAAACATAAATAATGCAGCGCTATAAATGCTAAACACACACTCGCAGACCGCAGCTATCGTTGTGTAATCATGTTTGAGGACTGAAGGGAGCTGGAAAGTTTCAGGAGGAATGCATTGTCATCAAACTGTGGTCCCCCCAAAAACTGCAAAAACGCAAAGTCATTATTATGTTTAAGATGTTTTTGTTGTTGTTGTTGTTACATTTTCTAAAAATAGTGTTAGGAGGAGAAGAGTTACCAGTAGGCCCAACAATAAGTAAATACATGTAATAAGTGCTTTGCTGGGCTATTGATTATTAAGGTTATTATTATTATTATTATTAATATTAATAATAATAATAATAATAATAATAATAATAATAATAATAATAATAATAATAATAATAATGGTACAAGAACATGTCTGTAAATGCTTCTGAACCAAACTGTAGTTTGTCAAAGGTGTTTTTTATATTTGCAGCATGCATAACCACACACAGCCAATATAAACTTTCCATTTTCAAGGTTCACCAGTAGAGTTTTGGTCTCTGATGTGATGGGTTTTTTATTCAGAGTCAGAACCAATTTGATTTGAATGACAAAATCAAAATCTAACCTGGGAGTTACTCAGATCCCAAGTTACTCGGAGAGGAACTTTGTATTAGTATCTTGCCCAATGTTATTTGGCATGACGGGGACAGAACCACCAACCTTCCAGTTAGTAGATGAGCTGCTCTACCACCAGAGCTACAGCTACCCCACATGTAAACAAAAAATGAATTCAGTTGAATTTAATGACTTGAAGCAATGGATGAGGTCTAGCAGACACTGATTGGCTCCAGCTGCCTGCATTGGCACATTTGTCACTCACACAGGGAGCGATTCACTTGTCATGTATCTCTTCGAAGTTGACCATTGATCGCCAGTGGACATTTCGGACTCCAGTTTCCTAGGTAATCCGCTAATGTATTCACTACCAGGTCATAGGTTTATCTGTGGTATCTGGCACTCTTATTGACAATCACTTCAGTTGGTTGCCTCCAAGTTGAGGAAAGTGTATTTCAGGACCCGCTTACTTTGTGTCACCTGTAGCTTGAAGTCAACAAGTGTCATTTCTGCGGTGTCTGGTCACCATGGCACTGTACTGGTTTCTGTGAAGACATAGCTTTATAGTCTATTGAAGCAAACACTATTTTCTTGCCTCTCAAATATGTTTTTTATTTTAACAGTTTAACATAAGACCCTGTTGGGGACTGACAAACTTGTGAAGTCAGCCCTATGTGTCCATTAGAAGAACTGCACTTTTTGGCACTCGTGTTTTGGGTTCATTTTAAAGCCCTGGGTTGTTGTCACTTGGACCACCACACTGGTTGAGCATGTTTGTGGGCACTTTTTAGTGGCATTAAAGGAGTTCTAAAAAGTCTCAACATTTAACTCTGTTTAAACTTAACCATACTTTTACAATAGCATTGTGTCATCAAAAATGGCCAGTCTATTTTTCAGCACTTTTAACAGTTTATGGCATATTTCTGCCTCTATGATGATTGTATGTTAGGTCAGAGGGTAGGAACAAACAGCCTACATGATCATTAAGGTTAGAAGTCTTGCTCTTACCTTTGGAGATGGTAAAGGTACTGGCACCCTTGTCTACAATCTTTATGCTAAAATACCCATCTGGCAGCCATGATAAGAAAGTAAACACTCATCAAAATATGAAAATATTCCTTTAACATAACTAAAAGAATAGACGAGTTGTCTCTGCTGGTTGGTATTTGCTCTGAACTGTAATTATGCAAAACCAATGGTTGCCTGTTCAGAAATCACTAAAGACAGTGTGGCAGGCCTTGGAAAATGTTCTGCAGTAATGTTTAAGTGTGCAGGATTTGAAGTTAATGGGCTACAACATGGAAAACCACTGGATTGGCCCCTTTGAGAATACTGAAGTAACTTTTGAAGACAGTGAATCTGCAGAGGACTTGTGAGTTTTCTGGAAAGAATTCCAAGCTCGTGATTTCTGTCAGCCTCCTCTGTGAGAGTAAAACAATTCAAGACTTCTGTTTTGGAGCCCTGCACCTTCTTGCTGATGTCTATTACTTCTTCTTTTCTTCTCCTCAGTTTCCCCTCTCTGCTGTCATCAGCTGTCAGTCATTTTATTTGAAGACCCTTGGTCTTCCTCCTTTGCTTCTGTCTATTGTTCTCCCTCTTCTCTCTCCTCTGCACAATAAAATGATTATTTGGTTTTCATTCTTTACATTCAGCTTTTCCCCACACTACTTTTATATCACTTCCTGCCACTTTCCTTCTTTGCAAAATATCCAGTGCTGTAAAATGGATGCTTAATTGCCAAAAACTGCAGTTCCTCAAGTAGCCACTTTGGACTTCCTCGAGAAGTGAACTACCCCTCATGGACTCCCAGGGTAAAATGACCAACTTAATAGGAGAAATGCCCAGTCATATGAAAAAGAATAATTTTATAGGACTCTATGAAGTCCATAAAGTCTGTACTACCTACACCCTTACTGCTTCCATAGGATTTAAAAGGACAAATTACAGACAGATGCTGCTTCTCAAATGCAATTGGTTGATTTGCAAGGGTTGCCAAGACAAAGCCTCTTCCCTCTAAAAAACAAACAAACAAAAAACAACTATTGGCATATGGCCTTGCTTTGCCAATTTGCTTCTTGGAACATTGTGTAAAGACATGGCAAAAGTGGTGTCCATAATCCACGGCACCACATTTCAAGAAAACTAAATTTCAGGCACAGCAGTGGAGGCCTGAGCATTGTGGCTTGTTTTGTAGGCACAGGACCTGGGCACCATGTATTGACTGTGTCGACCATGAACTTATCTATATACCAAAGTATTCTAGACTCGAATGTGGGGCCATCTGTCCGACAGATAAAACTTGTGCCAAACTGGGGCTTAAAGTTAGGAACACCGCCAGTTTGACTGGTAGATGTGCCAACACAGCTGACTAATAACACTCACTGAACTTGATAACTTAATTGCGTTTGTGCTGCTGCTGCCTTTTAGCATAATGACCATTGGCCCACAAGGTAGTAGCTGATGTCTCAGTGGCCTTTTACCTTGTTTTAGATGCACTCTCTAAATCTGTTTTTTGTTGCCGTCTAACTAACTTCTTCCTTTTATTTATCAGTTGTTGTTCCTTCTTTTCTGCTCAGTTTCCTGGCTCTTTTTAGCTTTTACCAAATTATGTTTTTCTTCTGCCTTCCTTCCTTGCTTCTTTTCCTTGTTACATAAAATTTACTTAACTCTATTCCCTTTTCCCAGTAAAACCTCCTTTGCTCCATCTCTTCTTCTGTCCTTATTTTCACTCATTATGTATCCTTCCATTCCTTACATCCCTCTGCCCTTTCCCTTCTAAATTCCTTCCTACTTTACTATCTCTATTTATCGCCATTCTTGTTATCTTCACTTTAGCCATACTTTCTTTTGCGCAGTTTTCATCTATTCAGTAATCCTTTCATCTCTCCATTTTATTGTTCTCCATCTTTCTGTTTTTCAAGCTTGCTTCACCTCTGTTTTTTATTTTCCCTCTCCAGTCAACCCAGTTTTTCTCACACTCTCTCTCTCCATCCGTCTTTTGCCTTCCCCTCTTTACCCTTTTAATTCATTTTCTCATTCCTTCTTCCCTTCTCTATCGATCAAGCTGGCAGCTGTTTTAATGTGGCAGCTCATTAGGGGGAATCCTCATGTTATCCTCCTCCGTTTCCTCTCTCTCGCTTCATTGTTGTGGTTCATCAGCCAATCATCCCCTCACTGATCCTTTCATCATCTTGAAATGCCTGCTGGAATTTTTCCCTTTTTTAATTTCTCTGTGCGGCCCTCCTTGGTATCCCTTAACCCACAGGCGCCACAAAAGCTGCGCGCACACACACACACACACACACACACACACACACACACACACACACACACACATTTGTGTTTCTGTCACTTAGAGAACATTACATTGACTTTAATTTATCTAAATGATAATTAAACCCTTGACTAAACCTACCAAAACTTCATGTTAAAACTGAATGATCAACATTATGGAGACGTGTTTATGCATTTACATCATAAGGAAAACACATACACACAAATACGTGCACTATTTAACATAAGGAGACATCATGGGACTGTCTCTAATATATTGCTGTTACCTCATTCTTACGACACTGACCATTTTTCCATTCTCTTGCACTGATGCAAAACCTCAATTGCCTTGTTGTGTTTGACGGGGGAGGGCAGCGGTAAATGTTTAGTGACATGGGAGTTCAAAAAAATATGTACAACATGAGCTAAATAAGCGAGGTTAATTAGTGCGTCTGCGGGTGTTGAAATCAGTGTACACTCCCTGACATTAACACCCTTATCCAATTAAAATGTGCAGTTCATCATCAGAACAGCTTTGTGTGGGTACAATAACAGTCACGCAACTGGATGATAAATTTGCAGTGACAGCTTAAAAAGAAAAAAGAAAATCTGCACTCTTGTCAACCCAATTTGCAGATTCAGACCGGGCGATGAGTTAGAAGTTGTAAATTAATGGAGCAAAGTGCGACATTTGATCAGCAACAAGCAGCTTTGTTTCAGCGGATTCTTTGTACTGCTGAAATTCTTCGTTGCACTTTAAAAAAAAAATGCAAAAAACCCAAACTTGGCGCACAGCTAACTTGTTTAATTAAATTGGTCTTTGATAATCAATCTTTGTGGAGCTTCATCTGTTTCTTCTTAACTTGAAGATTGCAAACTTTTAAAGAATAAAAGTGGGATGGTGATCAGTTCACAGCTTGTGCAAAATAAAATGATTAAACGCTGAGGTTTCTTCATGAAAGTCAAAGTCAGCAGAGACGTGTGGCAACCAGTTGTAGTCAAATCGAATCAAGTGTCCAATTGGATACTTGAATATTGGAACTATAGATAACTAATTTATTTATAGTACTACAAGGACATCGCTGTCCACAGTTTAGTGGACAGTGATGTCCACAGCAATTCATAATGACTCCACTCCCTTATGTGAGAATTTTGTGTAATTCAAGCTACCATCACACCCACCTCTGGATGAGTCGTCAGCTTTTGCGGCAACATCATTGCCAGGGAATTTGTCCACCCACCACAACCAAACTCCTTATTGACTTTCCATTGGCATTGTTTTCCTGGTGCCTTGTGTGCCATCACCACATAATGCATTTTGAGGAGGCTGTGGTCACTTCACATTATTCACTGAGATCAGGTTGCATGTAACCTTGGTTAAACATGGGTTGAAAACCACTTAACTTTGTTCTGATTTTTAAAGAAGTTTAGCATTTAAGAGCTGCATTTTTTTTTTCCGTGAATTATTGCTATTAGTTCAGATTGCTCCAACCAAACAAATACTGATACTCTGTTTTCCAATTTGAAATCATTACACATGTTTGAAAATTCACTAGGGTTTACTACTATTACTAGGGCTGGACGATTTTCTCCAAAGTCTGGGACACTATCCACTTCCATAATACATACCGTTTCACCAGCAGCAGTAATCCTGGAGACACAAAGAGAGACAGACATAGTCTTCATTTTCCATTTCCATATTTAGTAAAATCTTTTTCTCTTTCGGCCTATAGTTCATCTAAGTTTTTCAGTCTCTCTCTCTACGCTGCTCTTCCCTGTACTCCGCAGTCAAAAGCTCAGCAGTAAAATGACAAACATAAAACCTGGTTAAACAAAAAGTTGGATCTGCACGTGCACAAGCATCCTTTTTACAAGAGATCGCACAGAGTAGTGAGATAGATTCTCTTTAATAGGAATCTTACAATAATCAGTTGGGAAACAAGCCAAATATCACTATTTAACACGATTTGTTAACTTTTGGCAGTCATTCTGACCATCGTCGGTTACCTGCATCATCTTCCGTGAGCACAAACCTACTTTCCACCCGTTTTGCTACTCAGGCTTTTGGTTATAAAGGCATCAGTATTTACCCCTTAGACCTGGCAGAGGTGCTCCAAGGACTGTCGAGGAACTGTCAGGATGTGGGGATCTGACTGTGAAAACAAGGTCACTGCATGCTTATTGAGTACTGACATGTAAATAACAAGCTTGGCCCAACCTAACATAAACGATGCTTTCATCCTGATTTATAACTATTATTGGACTATAAAGTAAATTAAATTATAGTAAGAGTTCAGACTAATGTAAGAGGTCATAAAGTCATTAGGAGTTTTTTCTGAAGGTTCTATTGTTACAAATATCTACAAGTTATGTCCATACATTTTTTTAATATAAAGTCTACCACTGCAAGGTGATGACGGCACAAAAATACAATAACTGCATTCAGATTTTCCCATCCTATCTTTGTTCTATCCTTCTCTGTTCTCAGCTGATCTCTAACTTTGTCTAAACACTTGAGGCCAGATTTACTAATGAGTGGTGCGAATGCAAACTGGCCTTTAAATTCATGTGAGTTGTGTTTATATAGCACTGTACAATTATACAGTGGTGTAAAAGCAAAAATACTGTTTGTTTTTATAAAGACTCTCAAACTGATTTACTAGCATCTGCGACACATAATTTACTGCTAATTATGCATGATATGATGCATGGTATGATATTTAATACAGAAAAAAAGGTGTGTTTTTTATGTTTGATTTTGAAATTAACTAACTGTGCGATGAAATAAAAACAGCTCAGCTGTTGTAAATCACTCATGTTTAGTAAATCTGGCTCTTTGTCCTCCTAATCTAGGTTCTGTCACAGTCCATCAGAGTAAATTCTCTGAAGTATAAGGCCGTTACTAACCCTAACCCCAATCCTTCTCTAATGTGTATTTTGGTGGAAGATAAAACAGATTTATTGCTTCTGTATTTTACCAATATCATGGAGAAAAAAAGGCATATTCTGATTGCCTTGGGTTAGAGTTGGGGTTAGGGCTGTGGTCATCTACAGTGATGACTTAGACCTGGGTATCTGCATTTCTTCCATAGTGGTGACAGTGATGTTTCTGTGTTTGAGTCGCTGATGTCCCTTCAAATGTTAGTAGATAATGTCTAACAGTGTCTAATGTTGTAATTTTCATGTATATTTCTAATATCATGTTCCTTCTTTTTGAGTGATTAACACTTTCAAATTGTCTTTTATGATTCATCATTGAGATGTGTTGCAAATATTGAAGCTAACTCTAACAAACTAACCTGAAAGTGTGTGTTTCTGTGTGTGTATATATGTGTTGTAGCTTGCGGATGGAACCAGTTCTGCTATCATTAACCTTTCAACCTCTAGTTCCAGCCTTCATGTAGGTAACAAACTCATCTTGTCATTCATTTCATTCATTGAACAAGAATGTCAGTCATGCTTTGCATTTACTTTTCATTGCACTTGTTTTTTTTCATCATCCATCCATACATCATGCCTCCCAGCCTCCCACTTAATTGTCTTTTTTTTCACATACTAAAGAAAAGTGGATACTTACTGCAAATCTGCTCATATTGGCAACTGACTGTCTAGATTTTTTAAAAAGGTCTACACCAGAGCCAGGAAATTTTTGCAGTGGTCGCCAGGCAGAGGATAGTAGTGGAAACTGATGTCGCTCTTATATTGAACACAGCATTGAGCCAAATGTTCGGTCTCCCTTCTTATCATTTGGCTCATTTGTGCACCACATGCACCATGAGACAAGTCTGTTACAACTCAAGATGTTAGCGAGGTTGCAACTGTTGATAAAATTCATACAGTGGATGTTGTTAGGAGTCCACAAGGAAAAAGCTGCTATAAAATGAAAATGGCTTTCAAAAAAAAAAAACTCCCAAAGTTTACATTTAAATTCAAGTTACTGTATGTAACTCTATTTTATTCATTTGTTTCTCTAATGGATATCATCATTTGGCTGTTTTCCACTGCAAAAAACAGCAAAGTGTTTTATCTTTTCTTGAAGAAGGTCTTTGCCACTCATCAAAAACTTGTTGAAAAGATGTTTAATATGCTCTCAAAATACAATGCTGGAATTTGGGTAAAAAAAACAAACATCTAATGTGAAATGCTGCTCTTTCAGGTCAGTGAAAATATGTCTGGAAAAAGGTTTCTCTTTATGTCTGACACCTCGGATTCAAAACCTGAGGGTTTTTTTTTTGTTTTTTGCAGTGACATTCATTACTTATTACTGCACCAACAACTTATAGTAGCATGTGCCTGCAATAATGAGGCCTTTTCATGTGGAGTTTGCATGTTCCTCCATTGCCTGCATATTTCTCTGGGTACTCCAGGTTAGGTTCCTACTCACACAGGCTCAGTAACAGCCAGCAAGCACTCACCAACCAGTCAGAGACTAGTTGCCAGGGGATTGCTGACAAGTCCTTATGCCTGTGGCCCAGTGGTTCTTATCTGGCAATAGGTGTGAATGTGAGCCCTCACTTCCAACCAGCTGTTTTTCAGCACTACTTAGAAGCACCTACCTGCCTATTATACCCCAAAAACAGGGCTGAAAAGACCCTATAAATGGATGGGGTCCAAAACAGTCTGTGGGAATTTTTTTCCATCTCTAAGTAAAAAAAAAAACAAAAAACACACATTAATTAGTAAAAAGGCAGTCAAAATCTAAAACTAATAAACAATGTTTCAGGTGATGCCAGGTCACAGTGTGTAGACAGTAGCACAGTTTTAGTTTTGCTATCTATCGATGAAGTTTATTTAAAGTAAGACACTGTTGAATAACACTGAGTGCAGACAGATGAGGGCCGATCTGGAATGAGATAAAAGTGGGGCTTTTTTCCTGCTGCCAGGATGAAACGGGAGACTTGCTGCTTTGCTGGTCTTGTGTCAAAAAAATGCATCCTACTTGAGAAAGCCAGATTTTACAGAGCGACACACCGAGCTGTGCGGTTACACAGGAAATCTAATCCCACATTTGAACTTGGGGTGGGGGGGGCTCCGCTGCTTGTTACATTCTTCTATTTTATTTATCTAAGCCAGGTCAGTTTGAAGACTAAGCATGACCCGGACCAGCCTGAGCACACAAACATACACATCCAGTAGTGCTCTTTCCTTTCTTGCTCGAATTTGGGGGGGGGGATTTCTTCCTCTCCAAACAAAGATATTTGTTTTATTAAGGGTCAGATATTTAAAGCAGTCAAATTAAAAGCTCAGTTTTCTGTCTGGCCATGGCCAAAGTCAACAGAGCTGCTTATAGATCCTCTATACCACAACTCTCTGTGAGCTCTTACTAAAAGACAGAGGAGGGATGGATGAATGAGAGAGGGAGAAAGTGACTAAAAGAGAAGCAGAGAGAATGAAAAGAATCAGAAAAGTTTCAACTAAAGGAGCAAAAAGAGGCGGCTAATATCTCACGGCACCAGAGAAAGAAAGCATGCTCTCTCATGTGCCGTAAATCCTGGCATCCTTAATCTCTGGGTCGCAACCAAAAGAACAGGTCATGCGCGTATGTCTGATGATTACCAGATTACTGCAGCAGAGTGTGCGCTCAGCAGAGCCGCTTCCAAAGCAGATCAGTCAGATTTAGTTTCAGAGTTGGAAAAGTTTAAGAAGATCGGCTGTCAGGAGCGTCATGGCTCCTCAAAGCTCGGAGGCTCCAGCCCCCCTTTCGTGATATCTGAGATCTAACGTCGCTCAGATGGAAAATGAACATTATATGTCACGTCTCATCGGCAGAATGCGTGCACGATGACAGTATATATCGTGGTTCAAACCAACCTCTGTGTTTTCTCATTTCCATAAGGAAACTGGATTTCAAAAATCTGTCAGGTCACTATAATCTGGTTTTTGTGTCTGCTTTTTCTATCGTTGTACCTCTGCCATTAATTCTTATTAGAATTATTCCACTTCTTCTCCAAAAAGCAGTCAGTTTTGGTTAAAAATCCTGCTCTGAAAATGTTGCAGTTTACCTCAACTTCCATAAATCCTTCCTGGCTGCTTTGGATCCAGAGAAACTAACTGACATGGCTTTGTGCCAGGCGACTTTGTGGCATTTTTGGGGGTTTGTGAAACACACATTTATGGCCCTATAATGACACTGTAACCAGAAACAAGATGTCAAAATAGCTTAGTAAATCATTATTGTTTTTCTTGTTCTGCTAATTTCAGCCACAGGCTGATGTAAGCTGCTGTTCAACTCCAGAATCTGAGCGCTGCACATATTTGTTGCCCAGACCATCATCCAGATGTGTCTGTGCTTTTAAAGATGGCACTGGTGTACTTTTAAGTCTATCATTAGTCGCAAGTTAGTGTTTGAACTTTCAGATATCAGACAGACTTTCAAAAAGCTCCTGTGAAAAGCCTGATTCACTCAACATCTCGCTGACAGTAGAAGGACATTGTTTACTGTAGCTGGTGACCATAGCGGACCATTTAGCAGCTAAAGATGCAGACACAGATGCTTCCCACATTATAGAGAGCCTATCCGACTTGGCATCTGAGGCCAACAGTCAACATTTAGGTAGTTAGGGCATCAGGGTTAAGGCTATCTGTTCTTTTTTTTTATACTTGTTAACCTTTATTTAACAGGACAGTGGAGAGATACCAGGAAAGCCAGGATGAGGGGTAAGACGCACAGTTACTGGCCTCAGGGCAGATTCGAACCCGGGCCTATATGGGTTACCTTCTCAACCCAGTGGGCTAAATCAGTGTCCATGACTTCCTATTCTGTCAGTTAATGTTTGCTAGTCCTCCATATATGATTCCCAATTGTCTTTGGTGTTACATATAGCATGGACTGTTTACTAGCAGCCACAGCTTGCTCAAACAGTCAGTAGCAAATGCAAGAAAGTTTGTTATTTTCAAAACCTGTGTCGCTTTTTGAGGCTTCTGAGGTTCTTTTAAATTGGGGAGAATGTGAGAACAAATTGTTTTCTGCATAGCAGATTGGCTTTTCAGATAAATGGGCTAGTCGGCGGTATGAGTTTAGAACAGCATATGAAAAAAGCTTTCAGAAACTGGACATGCTGTAGATTGAGTCAGCCCTGTGTAATATCAATCAATGATAGCAAAGAAGACATTCATTTATGTGCAAATGCCACAGATTTTTACTTGAGGTTTGCTGTTCTGCCTTGAAACCGCAGTGGAGCAAATGACAAATACATGCAAACAGTTGTGCCTAAGAAGCCAACGTAGTTTTTCCACTTTCTTCACACTGACCAGTTTATTTTAGAGGTATGGAATGAGGTCAAAGAAAATTTGAGTTTTTGGCAGAATGGCTTGCTGCTTCAGAAAATTCTCCAGTAGACAACTGATCTTTGAGTAGGAAAAGTTTTTGATTCGGGTGCTTTGAAGTCAACGTTGCCGGATTGGTTGAAATGGACCATACAGTACGTTTTTGGCATAAAATTAGAGGACACTGCACGGTTTCCCGGGTATGCTGCACACCACCAAAGTGAGCCAACATATCCAACCAAGCAGCATCTATAGCTGAAAACTAAGCTTAATTAGTGTGAAAGTTCTCAGTCATCCAGGTCATCATCTGGACCGCTAAGTTATCAGCTACTCCAAACAAACTGCTTTCATGGACTGTGCTGGTTCATCAAACGCACACAGCCACACACAAATAATTACTACAAAGTAGGAACGCACAACATGTTTTACAGATCAAAACTGAAGCACAAACTTCTTTTTTTAATGCAGTTATCTGACAAAAGATGTACTAGCTGTACAGTTAGTCTAGGAAATGTGCATTACAGTTTTGATAAGTAAAGGTTTAGTTACTTTTGTGTTTCTCAGGAATAATTAGCATGTATTTGGTGTAATAAGTGCTTGCCAACCGAGCTTGTTAGTGTTAGCAGATCCTTTTAGACCTCCACCCTTGTGTCCAAATATGCTCACTTCTGGCTCTAAAAGTAGCAGGTGGTGGTAGTGGCCAAAATGCTAACATTTAGGCAAACCAAGCAATGATGTCATGGTGGCAAAGTCCATCTTTTATTCACAGTCTACGGTTCCACAGAGTAACCTCCACAGATGATTCACCGGGTAAATTGCAGCTTTTTGGGAGGCTCCTGATGTCGTCGATTATGTAAGGTCACAATTCATGCTGTTGGAACTTTGGCATGCTGGAACTTATCACAGATTATAATTCATCTAAAAACACTTTTCTTTTCTTGTTAGAGAGCAGCTCCCTCATGATAAATGTGTATGTTTTTGACATTACAAGGCAACAAAAAGCTCCTAAACGCTCTGTCAGATTTGGCTCTTTATGTGTGTGAACTTTAAAGGAAGCCTCTTCCAGCCCCACCTGTGACCTCTGACTCTGTTGTGGATGGGGTTTCCCCACAAAAAAGCTTTTATGAAGCAGCTCGGTGCTCTTATGAACTCTTATGTAAATGCACTCGCTCTGCTCATAGAGTTCTTGGCAGTGCCAGTCTGGTTTGGTTAGGCTGGCTTTCCCCACAGGGCATAATGATAGGCTGCAAACCACACCGACACCCTGACCAGACCACTACAGGCTCTGTGTGTCTGTGTGTGTGTGTGTGTGTTCGATCTCCAGAGTGTATACTTAGTACAGAGTTTGGAACACTCCACCGGCGGCCTTAATCTGTCTGAATCAGGAGTCGTGGACACACACACACTCACTTTCTGGCGCCCTGGTCATCAATGCTTGGCACCAGCAGCACACAGAGGGCACATAAACACACAGCAGACACTTCACGCCTCAGACACAGGGCACTGTGCATGTGTGTGTGTGTGTGTCATGTCCTAGTTAAACGCCACGTGCTGACCTTTTCCATGCCATGCTGCCACTTTGGAAAAATTAGGAATTCCATAGTCCCCCTACTTCTCCTGTGTGCGTGTGTGTGTTTCTGTCTCAGAGTTTGTGGGAAGTAGGAGAAAGGGGATTCCACACAAACCCAGTGCCATAAGAGCACTTTTGTTCAACATTTATGCCTTTACTTACTTACACACACACACACACACACACACACACACACACACACACACACACACACACACACACACAGGAAAAAGTGGCGCATGCGTCACAACTGTGTTTCTGGAGTGTTCCTCAGAGGGTTGAAGGTTGCAGGGCGGGGATGAAATGTGTGTTTTTGTATGTGTGTGAAGATACACACTGTAGGTTGATCTGTCCCCACTGTATTCTCAATTTTTGTGGTCGGTGTTTCCTTGTTGTGAGCAGCCAGCAGCTTGCCATCACACACACACACACGCACACACACACAGTGAGATGGACAGACTTTTCGCTTCTGTGAGAAAATAATCAAAAATGAGCTTTTAAGTAGCTCTGCGGTCGGCGTTGCCAATGTGAGCAGACTTTTAGTAAATTTGATGGATGAGGCAGCTTCACGCTTGAGAAAATGGAAGTCTTGATAAAACACATGAAACAGGGTTTCTTTCCGAGATGTCACATATTTCCCCAAAAATCACATCGTATAAATCAAAATGAATCCAAACCTCAAAAGGCCATCAGTCAAGATTTCAAAAACAAAGATATATATTTTACCCTCCAAAACAGAACGACATTGTGAGCGCAGGATGACTCATAGCTGTAATAGTAAGGCTTTAACAGCCTTTGATTTAATGCCAGCAGTCATTTTGTAATAGCGGGATTTATTTCTTCTTCTACTTTTTTTTTTTTTTTATATGGTGTATGTTTCATTTTGGATTGAAACCCCTAATGTGCTATGAGAATAACGTATTAAGAAATGTGTTGAAAAGCTCCTTAAAATGTGTTTAATCCCTCTACTTTAATGCGTGGTTACAATTCTGTCAGCATTTGTGCGTCTGCACTGAGTGATCGTGCAGTCTACGGTGAAATTAAATTTCTCTCTGACCTGTCTTTTGTTGTTAACGCTGACACTAGATGTTACAGTGGGTAAGTTTTGGAGCGCACCGACTTATAAAAAATGCCATTCCAAGCGTGTGAGATGGTGTGGTTTTGCCAAAACCACTGAAATCTTTCACACATTATGCACTACCAGTGCATTATAATCCCCCAGCATCAGATGCTGCTGTTCTTTTGGCATCTGTGCCATGATGCAACGGGTTATTGATGATTGTAAGGGCCTTTGGTGTCACATTTAAATTGGTAGGCTTTTTTTTTTTTTTTTTTTTTTTTTTTTTAGCTGCAGGGTTAATTTTGTCAAACCAAAACACAATCTTTTCCCAAACCCAACCGAGTAGCTTTTGTAAGCCAAACTAACAGCAGAAATTAAAATTAGGTGAAACAAAGCACGAAATGCAACACTGTGATTTATTACACCAGTGATTTATTGCACTTAAAAAACATTTAATGTGGACCTTTTAAAAGGGAAACTATATGCCCAACTGCACCCAAAACCCTTGTGCATCATGATGGAGCTCCAGTATCTGACACCCATCTGGTGTGAAATTATGTTGGCAGTGCAATATGTGTAAATGCATCTCATTCTGGTAACTTTTGCACTTGCATGCATTTGCCCCATCTGTTAACTCAGGGTGGAAAATTAATTTTCCCAGCAGGCTACATGAGAAACTGGGACTGTTGTGGAGGGCCACACCAATAAGCTTAAAAATTTATATTAAGCAAAGGTGAGATCAGCTTAATTTAGTTCAACAACTCCATTCTGCTTAGTATTAACTTTCTATCTTTATAAAGTGGGACTATTGTGGCGGCCGCATCAATAGGATGAGCTCAATATTACTCCGTATTAATTTTATTTCTTTATAAGCTTACTGTTGCGGTTCTTCACAACCATCCCAGTTTCTCACCTCGTAAGAGCCAAGGACTGTTGTGGAGGACCACACCAATAAACTGAACTCAGTTTTGCTTAATATTCATTTGACCTCTGTGTTATTGGTGCAGCCCTACACAACAGTCCCAGTTTCAGGTGGAGATTGGCTCCAAAAAAGAAAGAAATACTTAGGAAACAATAAAATCAAAGCAATCAATGTTTTCCAGAGACTGAGAAGTAATGCGTTTGGAGAAAACAAATTAAGAGACATTTTGCTTCTAACACTAAAAAACCTTTTTTAGATTATGGGTTTTTTTGTCAGAACTTTAAATGGTATTAAATTTAAGCAGGGGTATGTTAAATTTAGGGTTGCGCACAAATTACAAACTTGGATTCCACTTAGTCTGACCTCTTTCATACTCCCTTAATCACATGAACTACACCAGCCAATCTCTCGGTAGATAACTTCAGTCCAGCCTCAGTGAGTTTGTGTTTTCGGGAAGGTAGTTAACATTTTCACATTTTCACTACATCTGGCCTCGTCTGATCAGCATAAAACACCCAAAAAAGACAATGAAAGCACCAAGTATTTTTTGTTCCTGAAGAATATTACTAGGTTATAGAGAGACGTGGTGAAAAACAGCTTGGAGCAAGGTAGCAGAATAATTAATTTCTTCATGAATAAATATACATTTTTGGACTCTTTTGGCATAACTCGGTTCTTCTTATGTCCATGTTGATTTTCGTCCACCTTGTGCCAGTTCCCATCCCAGTGTTGCCCGTTTCCATTGCCTCAGAACGCCCATATACCATGACCTTAATGCCATGGAGTCACCAGAGACAATTTTTACTTGTGTTGACGTAACTTGGCTAACTCGATGTTGCCATGTGATCATTGGAAAAATCATGAAAAGCGCTGCAGTGCTCTACTCACTGCAGGACTTTGAACAGGTTTGAAAGGTCAAAGGTTCTTCAGAAGAAGTTCAGATATCAAACAAACACAGCCCATAAACGACACAAAAATCACTTTCAGTAGCCACAGACAATTTGGTGGAATTGGAAATGACCTTTCAAGTATTTATTTATTTATTTTTAGTTTGACTCGTCAGGTAAATGAAGCAGCAAGAAAGTAACGCAAACATGAAGTCTAACCAACACAAATATTTTTTTAAATAATATTACGCAAGCCATAAGACTGCATGCAGAGCAAACCTGAATGATTCAAAAGTATCATTTGGGTTTTACCAAACAACACAGCCTTATTTATATTCAGCACCTCCTATTCAATCTTCCAAACTCTGACATCTGATTGTGTGACCAACAGGGAGAAGAGATTATGGACTGGTGGAGTAAGTTCTACGCATCAACTGGAGAGAAAAACAAGTGTGCGACTTATCTGGAGGAAGGCTTTGACACTCTCAAGGTAAGGATGTGTGTTAAGTGCTTGTAGGAAACAAATGTTGTTGTTTTTTTGTTTTTTCCTTAACTAAATGTTTAAATCTTTCAAATGAAGCTTGCAAATAATACATATGTTACAACTAGATACAAGATTCTTATTAAGTTTGTCTAGTATGATGTGGGAATTCATATATTCGAACATGCAATTGGCTATATTCTTTAGGCAGCTGTGGCTCAAGTGGTAAGTTAATTCAAAGCATTAATTGTATCCATCTTTTACTGGTCCAGCCCTTTGCAGCAGCCCTACTTTTTCCATTTGATCCATGAGAAAATTAACCACCTAACCCTTTATTAACCTCTTAGCATCCAGGGGTGGACAATTCGTTTTCCCAAGAGAAAATGGGACAGTTGTGGACGGCTGCTTAATCAGTTAATAAATCTGAAATAACATTCGATTATTCTGACTCACATTTGACAAAATGTAAAACTTCAAAGTTCCAGCTGTCTGAAGCATGAACCAACACCAATAATGTAACAGCTTGTAAGATAGCATTGGTTTAGTACTAAATTTAGTTTAAATGGGGAGGCTGATGGTGAGAGAAGTGTCTTCTTTATTCCTACAAGGCATATCTGAAGTTATTTTGAAGCAGATGTATGTAAATGAATTCGTTGAGCCATTGGTCAGCAGAACTCTGCCAAATCTGATAAAACCTTTGCACAAGGTTATGGTTTCACTTATGACTCAGTGTGCCAGCATGTTCAGTGTCTTTGCCTCATCACACCAGAGCACTAAGCAAATCATGTTATGGATACTGCTAAATTAGTACAATTATAAGTGCACTTACCTGAATAATTTTTGTATACACCTGCTGTCACAGAGTTTAAACTTTTTTCTAACCTCTGCTTTGTCAATGCATCAGTGCAACAACACTCCTGTAGCTTTTGGGCAGCTGTGGCTCAGGTGGTAGGTTAATGTAAAGGGTTAATGTAAAGTGCAGGCCATTTATCATCTATGAAGGACTATGGAATACAGTAAGAGAGATGATCCAAATGCAGGACACTGCAGACTGAATATTAAGCAATAGGCAAGCCTTTAATGCAAACTATCAAAGAAAACTATCCTTCAAAGTTAAAACGTAAAACAATAAATAAGTAAATAACAGGAGATAATCAAAAGTCGAATACAAAATAGCCAAAAACAGTCAAAGGAAAAAAGAACCCAAGGAACATGACAAATTAAAAAATGTAATTGTTTCATTGTTTAATTGTCTTTGCGCTCTTTGGGGCTGCTTTCATGAGTAAATAATTTTATGCGACATGTGCATCTTGTAAAACTGCACTACATACTATTACTATTTGAGGAAATATGTAAGTTCTTGTGATATCTTTGTATTTCTATAATAATATGAAATTTATGCACACATTCCCCATTTTTCCCTGTTAAGGCATATGTTAACTCACATTCCACAAAGTTTACTTATTGTATATGGTGTGGTTTCCTGGCCTTCATAAATAAAAGATTAATAGACGCTAAAAGGTAATTGTCAGCTTTGAGCTGAAAGGTTTGCAGCTATTATTTTTATGATTTGTGTAGTTTCAGACCAAAAATAAAGATCATGTTCAATTACAAGAGTTTACCTATTTAATTTACATAGTATTTATTGTATTTTTATTCTTTTTCATTAGTATTGTAAGTCACATAATAATTGGAAAAGGGTTGTACATTGTTTTGGGGTTTTGTATTTCTTCTGTTGACGCTTTTGTCATAAAAATAACCCTGACGTGCATTGTGGGGGGGGGGGGGGGGGGAGACAGTTTTATTCAGTGGTAATCTGACACTATCTTCCAAAATGCTTATTTAACATCTCCATCAATGTGCATGTACACTGTCACTAAATAAACAGACACTTTTTTTCTTTTGTTTTATTTCTAGGGGAACAGTTTTTTTGGGACTGGGAAAGTACCCCTTAATGAACCACCATTATACTGTAGACCCTTGGTATTTACTTTGCAGTTTGTGTCTTGCAGACATAAACTGCGAAACTTAATGTAAATGTACAAAGTGGACCTTTCATCTTACAAAGCAACAAATGTATTAGATTGCCTTATTAGATATTTTTAGAAACAATAAAACATTCCGTTAAATTCCAATTCCGTTAAATACACCTAAGATGCTTACATAAATCCAAGAGATGGCCCGTGTCCTTTTTTCAGTGTATGCGTATATGCTTTTAATTTACCCAAAATAAACAGCAATAAAATATTGCATCTTGAGATGTAAAAGTGAAAGACTACACCATTTCTATCTGGGGACACTGGCTTTCGGAAATGTGCTCATAGTTAGTTAGCTTGGAGTCAAGGCTGGACTGGGACAAAAAATCGGCCCGGGCATTTTGACTAGAGACCGGCCCACCAGGATAAAGATTGAAAATGTGACATCATTCAGGGGTAAAACCGCAAAGGATTCTGGGAAGTTGTGGCAAGCGGTACTAGCGCACGCAGGCTTTCAATTGAACTCAGTTACACAGCGATAAAAAGAAACCCAAAAAATGTCAAGAAGCTGTTGTATTATTAACTGCAATAGCCGGTCGCATGACAGCCACGGGAAGCCGACGGGTAAAGAGATCGTTTTTTTTTTTTTTTTTTTTTTATCGGATTACGTCGTTGAAGAGAAATTTTTTAAGCCATGTTTCCGAAGTAAGAGCCGACGGATGGTCTGGATATACCAAATATAATGTCTCAGAACACTCCAGCACACATGTTAGTCTGCTCCAAGCATTCCCACAAAGGTCAGTCTTCTGTTGTAGTTAATGCGTCATTTTTCTTAACATAATTGGTGATATAGGTTACAAGCAAGTCTGGCGCTGAACAGAAATTGTCGCGCTATGCTCCTTTATTTATTGTGTTTATTGTGCATAAATAGTGAATTGTCCTGACACAATATTGCGTTTCGCTTCTGTTATTACCATGGTACATTGACGAAAACATATACTTTTATTCACAGGATAAAACAGGTTTTTTGTATCACTAATTGTCCAGTACGATTACAGCATACAATATTATTGTCACTGCTACATTTCTGTAATGCTACCAGAAATTATTTCCACTGCTAATTAATTACCGTTGAGCTCAAAGGTTATATTAATAAACGGTTAATGAATGTGTATTTATGACGACGATTTGTGAGACTGGTAAACTTACCTTTGTTCGTACGATGGTCTTTCGTTCTACACGGTGCATTTCAAGGTCCTGTACCCATCCGTCGGTAAACTGTACCTGGGCTTGTTGCAGTGACCTGAAGTTACTAAACTTCATGAGTGTGGGCACTCACTCCAAGAACCGTATGATTATAAATCTGAGCGTGGTGAAAGTTGGGCAGCACGCTAACGTCTTTTGTCCCTCTGTGTGCTCGTAAGGGTCTGACCCTTTCACTCCTTTGATTTTTTCCTCGTATTTTTCTTTGACTTTTCGTCGAGTCTGTCTTTGTACGGACCGGCATGGTTCTCCTTTTGTTTTGTACATTCCTTTTTTGTGCGGCAAAGAAAAAAACAAGAAGGTATTGGAACCGGAGAATGAACGTTTTGCGGTGCTGCAAATGCTTGCGTTTGATGCGGTACTTGGATTGTTTTGCCACGAGTTCCCAGCATGCAATGCGCGAAAATCACGTGATTGCTAAACAAGGGGGAGGGTGCATCCGGCCTCCTCGGCTGTAATTGGTCCAGCCCAGAGTCGATCATGACCAATTGGCCAATCCAACACCTTTCATTATATATACCCTTCCTAAAAAAATAAAAAAAATAAATAAATAAAAAATCCATTGGCCCATAAAAACAAAAAATCGCCAGCGGCCCACCGGGCAAATGCCCGGTATGCCCGATGGCCAGTCCAGCTATGCTTGGAGTCCCAACAATTAATTGATGTGTAATTCATGCACCTTGGACTTGTATGGACAGAAATTGAATTTTACCATACCCTTATTTCTGAGAGTATAATAGGGTAAAGGTAACAGTAGCAGAAAGAATAAAAAACTGAGAAAGTAATAAGAAAACATGAAAAAGATGGAGACGCCTTTAGCCTTTGTTCCTTTTTCTTAAAACCCGTTCATTGCTCTAAACCTCACCATTTAAATCATTTATCTGCCCTAATGCCAGTTCACTCTGTCAGTCTGTCATTCCCCTCCTCCCCCTCTCTTCTCATGCTCCATCATCACAAGTCTCGGCATCGTGACATTCTGTCCGTTTCCCTAACTTCTTCATCCATGACTCATCCATATTGAATTTGCTTTGGGAACACCACAGTGGGAGAGATTCAGGGAAAAGGCTGTGCTCTGATGTTGGCGACTCCGAGATGAGCCGTCGTCAATGTTTGTCTATAGTCTGGTCCTTTAAGAGTCTGCCGCCATCCCAGGAGCAACCCTTGATCGCCCACGCTCTGTTCAACCCTTATCCCGTTTCTCTTGGCCCAAACGGCGACCTTTCCTTCCACCGGGATTCAAAGCACACGTCAGTCTCTTGTCTGATTCCCAAACAAATGACTAATCATGTCAGAATGTTGCCTTTTTTATTACTCTTTAATTAGAGCTCTAACCTCTGCCTTGAAAGCCCTTTCACATCATCACAGCAATAACAACAGGTTGTCTGCATGTACCCTGACATACATGTTGTACAAAGTCAAAATCAAGGGCTTAAAAGTAAAATATTAGTAATTGATAGGCTTTAAGTGTATTTATTAATATTATTAAATCACATAGCAACACAGTTAGTCATGAATCTAATGAAAAAAACGTTCAAAAATAGGTTTTAACATCCAGAGATTTTCCATAAAAGCCATGCTATATGTGCTGTAATGTCAAATAATATTTCTTTGCCTCTTTCTTTATATGAAACCATTAAAGTAGAGCTCAAACTAAATGGCACAGTAGAGAACAATTACATCTTGCCCAATAGTCATTGACCCTTGAAAGACTCTTTCCATTTTTCTAGTGGTTGTATTTTTTTCAGTCAGGAGCCTATTAAATGGTTTCACCCTGGCCGATGGAAACACATCTAAGTCACCTCTGAGTTTTTGCGACATTTCAAAACTTTGCTCAAAATTCAGTTGACAGTTGGATGGAAACTAGTGAAATGACCAGTGAGCCACTGATTCCATCGTCACGTTGCCTCACTTTCACCCTTTCACCGACCAGCTCGGTGCCAACACCTCCTTTTGATTTACTCCCCCCCGCCCCTCTCCACTTTTCTCCCACTCTGTTTCCTTTATGTCTTTGACAAGTCCTTAACTCAGATCTGCTACTGTCACAGAGAAATTAGCTGCTGTTTCCAACCTTTTTCAACCTCTTTTTCTGATTTCCTCTGACCTTTCACTGTCTTTGGGTAGCAACTGTCAGCAGACACAGTTTCCAGCCCTTGCTCTGACCTGAGGAAAATTTGTTTACTTTTCTTCTCAGCCTTGGCTTTGTGCTCCCCTCATTTTGTCACCTTTCTGGTTCTGTTTCCATCTCCTCCCGCTGCTGCAAAAACTTTTTCGGTTACATCACCAATTTAGCACACTGGTGTGCCACTCATATGAAGGTGGACAAGAAAATGACATTCGAAAAGGGCTAAATATTTGAGAACAAGTGAAAATAGAGACTTTGCTAAAAAAATAAATAAACTGGCATAAATGGGAGAATAAAATTAATTGTCTGGAAGAATAATGCAATCCACTAGAGAATAAGTAAATACCACAAAGATTTTCTTCATCAGAATGAATGAAAATGTTCACTGCATGTATTATTGTAGGGTCTTTACCTTACAATATGAAGCGTCTTGAGCCAACTGTTGTCGTGATTTGGTACTATATAAATAACACGGAATTGAATTGAACTTCAGTGTGGCCAGTTCCCCGCTATCACTATAGAAAAAAGTCAAAATTAAGAAAGACCTTTTTTTTTTTTTTTTTTTTTAAACATATGTTTTTATCATCATATTGTACGAGACTCCTCAGACCAGACAATGTCCTTCCAGTCTTCTAGTGTCCAGTTTTGACAATAGAAGCTTGTGTGAATTGTAGCTTGCGTTTCCTGTTCTTGGCTGACATAAGTGACACTCGGTATGGTCTTCTGCTACTGTAGCCAATCTTCTTGTGAATTAAGAGATACTATTTTGCAAATCTTCATTTGGAAAATAGAAAACACCCTGGTTATTGTGTTACAGCTCAAAGCAGTCCAGCTGTTCTCCTCTGACCTCTGGTATCAGTGAGGCATTTTTACCCCTAGAAGTGCCGCTCACTGCATATTTTCTCTTTTTCCTGACCACTCTCCATTTGGTCATCCTAGTATCGGCAGTTTCTGAAATACTCAGACCAGCCTGTCTGTCACCAATTACCATGTGACATTCAAAATCATTTAAATCAGCTTCATTTTGATGATAAGTTTGAAGTACAGCTAAATGCATGGGTTTGCTGTCAGACAAAGCCTTGGGTTTTGCCACTATGATGCTTCAGCTGCAACAGTGTTTGAATAAAATAAGTTTGAAAGCACCAAAAAGTTCACATAAAACTTACTTTACATTATCGGGCTAAATACATGGTTTAAACATGATGAAGACAAAGGCTGTGTTAGACAGACATGATAGCAATATGCTCTGTCAACACGCAATGATTAGCACAAAGATAATGCTATGCTTTGCTAGCAATGCTAATATCAAAGCTAATATTTCTCCATATAGGCTGTAATAATCTGTGTGGAGTTACATGTATTTTGTGTTTCCTACCGTTTAGTAAGATTTATTAGCTCCAGTTTCAGCAACGCAGACATCTTTGAACTTAAACTTAAAAAGGCAGGAGGTATGGCACAGTCAAGACCGTGTTAATGCTCTGGTTTGAAACATGCAAACAAATGACACTAAGGCTACGTGCACACTAATGCGTTTTTGTTTAAAAACGCATCGTTTTCTCTCCGTCTTGGCCTCTCGTCCACACTGAGACGGCATTTTCGCTCATGGAAAACGCAGCGTTTACAAAACGCTCTCGAAAACGGATACATTTGAAAATGGTGCTTTCGCGTCGCAGTGTGGACAGTGAAAACGCAGACTTTGTAAAACGATGATGCATGTTAGTCATATGATGCAGTCATGTGACCAATTAAACTAAGATAGCGGAGGGCATTATACAGCAGTTGTTTTGTTTTTCTACTTTATACTTTTGTGTTACTCGCAGCAACAACTCCACATCATTGTTAGTCCATTTAAAAAAACTCTGTGCCTTTCCTCGACATTTTGCCGCGACGTTTCAAAGAGTAAATAAGCGGCAGACAGAAATAAGCGGCAGACAGAAATGAGGCAGGTCGAATCTTCTTGCATTTCAAGCATGCACAGTACTGGAACGTAAGCGTTTTCGTCCATTTCAATGTGGACACACAACTCTGTGAAAACGACTGAAAACGCTAGTGTGGACGCGAAGCGTTTTCGGATGAAAACGCTGTTTTCAAATCTATCCAGGCTAGTGTGGACGTAGCCTAAAGGGTTATCATTGCATTTAAATGTGACACCAAGTCCTAATCAAGCATCCAAACATGAGCAAGAGTCAGTTGAAGTTTTTTATGTGGTATTTCACTAAGTTCATGTTTGTCACATCTGATTTTTATGCAGGGCACATGATACATGGTTTATCTCATTGTGTACAATGACCTTAAAGTTAATACAGGCTAGAAGAAAGAGTATAATGCTAATGCTAGTGCATAGCTTGTAACACTCTAAAAGTTAGCTAGCACTAAAGTGATTTATAGCAATTAAAAAAAAAAACATTCATGATTTAAACAATTTGGTAAACCAAGTCATAAAACAGTTTTGACTGGTGACATTCAGGAACAAGAGCTGTGATTGCCACTGTGGTTTCTAGTGGGTGCGCTGCATTTTTTTTTTTTTTTTTTTTACTTTCTTGCTGTCTTACATCAGCCTTTACCTCATCTCCTAATTTTTCCATTTTACCTTCTTTGTACTGTCCTTTTCAATCCACACAGTGATGTTCTCTCAAACCTTGGGCTTACTCCACTGCTTCCACACTCTGACCACTCATTTCACATCTTTGCTTCTGCCCTGCAACAGACAGCAGAACTGGTTAGTTTTGCTTCTGTCACAAAGACACCGCTGTTACCACCCTTGTTATGACTTCGCCTGTCTCTTGGCGTCTCCTTTCCCACCGCCTTCCATCTCCATTGGTATTGGGTGCATTTCCAAACTTGTCTTGCTCTGTTGAGAACAAGCCAGCTATTTCTTAGTCAGAACCAATGGCTTTTTTGAGTCTCTGCTTCATGGTAGATGTCAGTACAAGTTCAAAGTGTTATTTTGAGCTTTTTTAAAAGAAAGAAAAATAAAATGCAAACTGTTAACTGGTGAATTTGAGAAGGTGACCTTTAACGTTTTGATCGAGAAAGGTTTGCTATTTTCTGTCTTTTTTTTCATGTAAGGTTAATTTAGCTAAACTTTATATCAAAAACGTAATTTCTAAGTACATTTTCTATAAGTGATATGATTTAATCATATCGTGGTTTAATCAGCAAGGTATCTGTTTAGTACCTGTGTGTATCCTATACATTATTAACTGTATATGCTTTGCCAGAGCCTTTTTCTCCATGCTCTGCCTTGCCCTTTTGGGTTTGGTGTTGAAGTACTGAAATGAATCGCTGTTTCCAGACCTTTCATTCATTTACATCACCCCCGTCGTCGGTATGTTTCCACAGTTCCTGCCCCCATTCCTGCTTTTCCAACTCTTTCACCTCTCTCCTTTCACAGCATTAACCGTACACCCTTCATTTCATCCAACACAACCCCCTTGTTTCTCCTCATTTCCGAACAATCCTCTTTCCTCCCCTTCCCAGTTTAATAACAAAGTAAATGGAAAGCATCTCATTGCTTTCACAACCTTTCTCCTCCCTCTTTCAATTCATTTTGAAAAAGTGCTTGCAAGACCACTGTCTTAGTTTCTGCATAACTTGAAAAAAACATTTGCAAGAAAGAAACAACAGCCTTTTGTTTAACAACAATCTTCCAATAATGAGATTTGGGAGTGCACATGTTCCCCCAGCAACAGGTTGTTATCACAGGGTCACTGGCTGGTTTGTTGGACTGCGTAAGTGGAGACTTTAGCAAGCATTTCACCAGCAAATCCCATTAACATCCAACAGCCACTCGCAACTGGTTGGGGAATATGTGTTTTTCCCTCACAGATGGTTGCCAGATGGTCACAGATCAGTCTCTGTGCCTGTGTGACTGGAGCTCATTTCAGTCTATCCTACTTTTTCATCATAATTGTTACAGATGCGAAATTTCAAACACAAAAGTGACTGGTGTCACAACCTGTAGCTGGTGACAAATATGAGATTTCAGTTGGCTGCCTCTTTCACATACTAGATTGTGACTTTCCAGAACTTGATAAGCTGAAGAAAGTCAATGAATTTGACTGAGTTAGTGAAGTAGAAAATCATCACTAATGAAAACAAATTAATCTAGTCATGCTTTGGACCCATTGAATTCTCACACATGTGTATCTAATTTGAAAAAAAACTTGATAAACTTGATAATGTCTTAAAAACTGAACATGAATTAGATGTAAACACCACTGTTATTCTTATATATTGATGAGCTCTTTAGCTTTGCATGATTCACAGCTTAAAATAAGCCTTGTGTATCTTTTACTGGACCTCAATTCATCCATGTTTGGCTTCTCCCTATTTTGACCAACTTTATTGTGATTGGCTGTCCCTCATAAAAGGCTTGAACATCAGGTGGTCTCCTCTGTGGACACTTTGCGTTGCATGCATCTGCATGCATCCGAGGCAGTGGACTTCAGTGAAGTATAACAGGAATGATTACTCAGCCGTGGTGCCTCCAGCTGCCTGTGTCCTTGTCTGCAACAGAGTATAATTGAGGCCTTGGGGATATCCCCTCTCTATGACATCATGCAGATCCAAGACTTGGAAAACCTCAGTCTGAAGGCTGAGCTTTTGGCTCACAGGGATTACTTTTACATACTCTGAATTCATTATTTGAAATTTTAAACATGTTGATTGCGACAGATCCAAAAAGCATTTTCTTTCTCATTCTCTGCGTTTACATTCACAGCCCCTCTTCTTCTTTCTCTTTGTCTGCTCACCAATTTTCATTGGCTCTGATGTTTTCATGTTCACTACTCTAAATAGTAAGCATATGATGTGTCCTCCTTCCATACCCCAAGCATCTCTTCCTTTTATTCCTTTCTGAGTCTTCTGTAATTTAAAATATGTCTTTCGTTCTGTCATCTCCACATCTTGTTGCGCTGTGGACTTTCATCCATCTCTGCCCCTCTTTTACACTCTCTTAAATGTCTTTTCTTTTTCTTTTTTTTCTCCTACCTCCTTATTCTGCTTTTCCTCTTTCTCTCTTTTTTTTTTTTTTTGCCCCAAACGTATCTATTACTTTGTAATGTGTGAGTCAGCTATTAAAATAGACCTGTTTTAGGGCTAAATAAACTCCTATCCCGCTCTGCTCTTCCTCCTCAGGTGTATGACCGGGAGCTGGAGAAGATCGAGGATTTTAAAGGACTTTCTGATTTCTGCCAAACATTCAAACTGTACAGAGGAAAGACTCAAGATGAAGGAGAAGATCCCTCAGTGGTGGGAGAGTTCAAGGTAAATGCAAAGTTTAAAAGTTGTTCGGTCGAGTCTCACTATTTGCCATTTTCTTCTAGTCGCCACATTGCAAGTTGTTGCAGCCTGATGTGAAGTTACGTATCACATATCACATGCTAAATTGTGCCTAGAGCTTATCTCGATTCATTCATCTTTGTCGGTACTTATTAATTTAAAAGCTTCCTTTACACCACTTCACATCTACTTCTTTAATTCACAATCCCTCCACCCCTCTCCCTTATGAACCAGGGCATGTTTAAGATCTACCCCCTGCCAGATGACCCCGGTGCCCCTGTTCCCCCAAGGCAGTTCAGAAAGCTGCCTCCCAATGGCATCGAGGAGTGCTTGGTCCGAGTCTACATCATCCAGGCTCATGGACTCCAGCCCAAAGACCCCAATGGGAAGGTATAAGGGGAGAAAGGGAGAGAAATGTAGAAGAGGATGGCTAGAAAATGTAACCAGAATTAGGTACTCATGGTTAGGATACTTATTAAGGTCAAGGAAAAGATTTGTACCAAGGAGGGTATAAGTGATACCAAGGAAATAGAAGATGACATGAGTTAACAGAAAGCTTGTTGTTCTCAGTGTGACCCGTATGTGAAGATCACGCTGGGGAAGAAGTCAGTCAACGACCATGACAACTACATCCCCTGTACACTGGACCCAGTCTTTGGAAAGTACGTACACTAATGCCTCTTTGGTCTGTCCCTCTTTCCCCCCTTTCTGTCTATCTGTGCCTAAAACCAAAAGTCTGGACTTCCCCGATCTTGCTGACTCGGAGGTGATCCACAGACTTTCAGAGTCTCTGGTCTAGAGGCAGGCTTCCTTAAACTTCACTCCTCTATCCTCTGTTATTCCATGCAAACCAGCACACCCTGGCACATATTTCATACCACTTGACATTTTCAGTGCCATAAACCGCAATGGTTCACAGGGAACTGAATACCTACCCATGGGTTCCTGTTAATTGATGAATTGTTTTATATTGAATGTCTTAATATCAATAAAATGTTAAAAAACAAAATACAGAACAGGAAAATATACCATGAGAAACTATTTATTACACAATTTACACAGGGGTAGGATGAAGTGTACACATGTTGCACTGTTGTCACGTATCATGTATAAAGGTCCCAATCTGTCCCCAAGTTAAAAGGATGTGGATTCAGTCTGTATCTAACTGTGCCACAAATCTTTGTGTATGTGTAGAGGGATGAAGGTTGTATGTCCCGGCTGATTCCTAGTTTGGACAAAAATAATAATAATTGAGGTTGCAGTACAAAAACTAACTTTTAAATGTTATTCTTTAACTAAACTGAAGTTTAAATTTTGCATTTGTTTATATTCAGCACTCTGGGACTGATTATGCTCATTTCCACATCCTCATGTTTATTCTTGAGCTCTACTAGAGTCGCTTTGCAAACTTCAAATATTTGTTAATCTTATATTAGGACTTGTTCCTCTGTCTGTTTACCTCTAGCTGTTTTACTGCCCTTCCTTTTAAGGCCACCTCCTTGTTAAGCTAACTTCCCTGTGATTGGATGTCCTTTACAAACAGAAGGTTTGGGTGGGGCTATTGTGCTCACAGACAGAGCAGTTTCCCTCTAATGACTACATCCACTCTGACACCATTCAGAGCCTAAGAGCAGACAAAAACTGCCTGAAACCTGAGCATTGTGCTCACAGGGATTACTTATACATATACAGAATGTATTATTTGAACCTTTGCTCATTTGCCATGTTTAATATCAACTTCAACCATCATATACATAAGCATAATTAAAAGTTATTTGAAAAAAAGTAATCAATTGGTGGTCGATAAAGCAAATAGACTTTTTTGGAGACTAATAAAACCAGCTGAGTATGAGACGTCATCAGCAGGTGGCCTCTTTGCTTAGTTGGTAATCCAGCTCTGGTGATTGCTGCATAAATTTAGCATGAAGCAGTGTTATAGAGAACTTTTGTATAATTTTATTAAAGCTTCTCTCTATCTTTTTTAGAGCTAATAAAATATAATGACTTTAAAAGAAGCTGACAAAATGAAACTAAAGAGGGTACAATAATAAAACATGGATTCTTAAAATAATTAAAAGACAATCCATTGTAAAATGTTCATAAAACAAAAAAATCTTGATTAAAAAAACCCAACTAACTATCCTCTAACTATTCTATTCCACTTATCCTTATTCAGCTTCACAGTGGGCAGGAGCCTATCCCACCTACAATAGGGCGAGAGGCGGGGTACACACTGGTCAGGTCGCCAGTCTGACCCAGTTCTAACACAGACCCACAACCATTCAAACCTATGGGAAATGTAGAATAACCATTTAACCTAACCCCACTAAGTGCATGTCTTTGGACTGTGAGAGTACCCAGAGAAACCAGACAGACACAGGGACAGCTCTGCAAACTCATGTCTTACATGATGATGATGAGGATGATGAGGATCCAGTCTAAATACATGACTCAGAATTATTTCCATAAGCACACATACTGAATTCACTCTGTCACTCTTTCGTATGCTTGTTACTCTATTTTGTGTCCTTCGCCCTTATGTGTGTTTTCTTGCCAGTAGGGGTCACTACACACAAACCAATCAGAGCACCAGACCACAGTAGAGCAGAAACTTGGTGCACATCAGAGCTCCGACTGCTGGCTGTAAACTGCTCTCAGTCAGTGTGACAAGTCAGTGCACACCAGCGTTCTGCTAAAATGTCTTTCCATAGACTCATGAAGACGGCAACAGGGGGATAGGCTTGACAAATGTCCTAGCAGACCAGCACACATTACTCATCACAGGAGTGAAACTTAAGAAGTTCCTTCAAGTGGACGTGCAGATTTATGCTCCTTTTCCAGGAGGTTTTATCTGACATTGCATGTTAGGACATAATTTTGGCCTTAAAAACCACAAAAATTGTATCTGCATTTCAATCACTTCTACATGCATTTAAAATGTGATCACAATTCCTGTCATTGATGTGGTCACACAAACGCGTGAGAGGCCACTGGAAAGCTCCTAATGCCTGAACCAAAGCTGAAAATCCTTTTCTGCTTTCCTTTTCTACAGGATGTTTGAGCTCACATGTTCTCTCCCACTGGAAAAGGACCTTCGCGTGATGCTGTACGACCACGACATGCTCACCAAAGACGAGAAGATCGGCGAGACGGTGATTGACCTGGAGAACCGCTTCCTGTCCAAATATGGAGCCATGTGTGGCCTGCCACAGTCATATCATGTGTGAGGAGACATTTTTTTCTGTTTATTAAGCTTAAACTGAATTTCAATTAAACTGATAAAATTAGACCCTGAACTGTTCCAGATGTCACCCAACAGAAATGGATGTGAGAACAAAACCTTTTTTTTGTGACAATGATTATAGACAGACGAGATCGCGGATACAAGCGGCGGAAATGAGCTTCCTCCGAAGGGTGGCTGGCCTTCCTTAGAGATAGGGTGAGAAGTTCGGCCATCCGGGAGAGTAGAGCAGCTGCTGCTCCACATCGAAAGGAGCCAGCTGAGGTGGTTCGGGCATCTGACAAGGATGCCCCCCGGGCGCCTCCTGGGTGAGGTGTTCCAGGCATGTCCCACCGGGAGGAGGCCCCGGGGCAGACCCAGGACACGCTGGAGAGATTATATCTCTCGGCTGGCCTGGGAACGCCTTGGTATTCCCCCGGACAAGCTGGAGGAGGTGGCTGGGGAGAGGGACGTCTGGGCCTCTTTGCTTAGGCTGCTGCCCCCGCGACCCGGCCCCGGACAAAGCGGATGAAGATGGATGGATGGATGGATGGATTATAGACAGATATAACAAAATAAATAAGACTTTATTTATATTATTTTTTTGTCTCTCACCTGTTAGATCTGGAGTAAACCAGTGGCGAGACCAGCTGACACCCACGCAGCTGCTATACAGATTCTGTGAGAGAAGAAATCTGCGGAAGCCAGTCTATGAAGACGAAGCAGTCCGCTTCAAAGGAGAACGATACATCGCTGCCGACCTCGGTGAGTGACCATTCCTCACAATTCAACTGAAGTATATAAACACGTGCAATAATAAATCTATACCGTTCGTTATATTGATACATTTACTGTATATAGATATGAAATACTTGAGCTGTACATTGATCAGGCATACAGTTTAGAGCACTGTCACTGAATCAGAGCATCTCCAAACCTCCCGCTATTATGGGATGTTGCCGGTCTGCAGTGGTCGGTTTCTATTAGAAGTGGTCCAAGGAAGGAACGGTGGTGGACCAGCAAAAGGGTCATGGTGGCCAAAGCTCACTGATGCACATGGCAGCAAAGACCGGCCCGTGTGGTCTGATCCAACAGACGAGCTGCTGTAGCTCGAACTGCTAAAAATGTCGATGCTTGTTCTGATAGAAAGGTGTCAGAATACAGAGAGAGTCACAGTTTGCTGGGTTTGTGGCTACATAGCTGCAGGCCAGTGAGAGTGCTCATGCTGACTACTGTCCACCACCGAAAGCACCTACAGTGACCACAGAACAATGGAAGATGGTGGCCTAGTCTGATGAATCATGTTTTCCGGGTTTGCGCGTTGCTCACTTGGGGAACACCTGGCACCAGGATGCACACAAGCCCACCGAGATAATGTGATGCTCTGGGGAATGTTCTGCTGGCAAACCCTGGGTCCTACCATCCATGTGGATGGTGCTTTGGCACATAACACCTACTTAAGCCTTTTTGCAGATCCTATATTCACCTTGCACAGGGACTCTATTACCACCTCCAAACCCCTTTTCGCCATAGTCCATATTGTTGTTTTTGAGATCTTTTAGCTGACTTCACTTTGTCTAATATAAAAATTTGGTTGATGAAGTATTTAAGCTAAGCAATGAGGACTGGGGCAAATACTGCATAACACAAAGAAGAGCAGTAGTTTACAACCTTACAGCAGTGAGTGGGAGCAGAGGCAGAGCAGAAGACGTGAAGGTCTCACTTTCAGTTTCACTGTCAAATGATGGCTAAATGCCTAAATAAATAAACAAATCAGGGATGCCATCATGAAAAACGTAAGAAATCTGATTTGAGAACAGTAAAACATTTTTAAATTGAGTAAAAGGACTCCACAGATCAGATATTAAATGGCGTTCTACCAGCTTTGGTGGACATGTCTCGGTCTTAGCAGCTGTTATGCTGTTTGTGTTTTGATTAGAGCGTCGCTCCGCCAAACACAAACACACTTTTCACACAGCTGATTAAGTTGCTTACCAAAAATACAAACCGCAGATTTGTACCGTCCACATATTCACGTATGCTCAGTGCCCCTTAAGTACATTTACAGCAAGTAAATCAGTCTGCACTGTATTCCCACTGCACCCATATCCCCCTCACTCTCTTCTTTTTCTTCCTTTATTTGTGCTTTTCTTCCTCCTTTCTATTCTCTGCTTTTCTTTCTTCATCTTTTCTGTTCTTCTTTCAGTTTGACCCCATGATTCTGCTCTTCACAGCATCCATCACGCCGTCTACATCACCCTCATTTTCCCTCTTGTTGTTTCTTGTTTTTCTCTTTCCTTTTACCTCCTTGTCACCGTCCTCTCCTCTTTTCTTTTCACTCACTCTCATCATTATCTCGAACTTTCTGGCACCTTAATTTCTTTCTCTGTCTCTGATGTTTTCCTTCTTACGTGTTCTTTTCCACCATCCCCTCTCCATATTTGTTGGGATTTACATTATTCTTGGGTTGATATTGTTCATTTTCGCTTTTGATTTCAAGCTCTATTCTAGTCTAGTTTGAAAGCACATGTTTCCACATGTGAAGAACAGTTTATAAAAATAAAATTAATCATCCATACAAGCTCTTTTTTTCTGCACGTAAGTGCTTTTTATCTGACATTCACACTTCAATGAATACAACCCAGGGTTCAGTATCTTTCCCAAGGCATGCAAACTGGAGCAGCCAAGAATCGAACCACCATCTTTCCAATTAGTAGATAACCTGAGGTACAGTCACCCCCAACAGGCACCAGCAGGTCAGGAGTGAAACCAGGAGCACGTTTGTAAGTAAGTAAAGTAAAATTTTATTTATATAGCACCTTTCTAGATAAAAAGATCACAAAGTGCTTCACACAGGGATGACGAAGTATAAAACAAAAACAGGCAAAAGTTAACAAAATGTAATTCTAAAAAGATGTGTTTTTAGTTGTTTTTTAAAAAAAGAACGACTGAGTCCACAGATCTTAAGCTCAGTGGGAGAGAGTTCCACAGTCTCGGGGCCACAGTGGCAAAAGCTCTGTCTCCCTTAGTAGTTTGTAGCTTTATCAGACATCCACAGGGTCAATCACAGCACGCTGTGATTAAGTCTCCCCCTCAGGGCTAACAGGGAAGTGTTCAGTAACATCCTGAGGTGTCTAAGGAAGAACTTACCTTAACAGTTACCTGAACTAACACTGTGAGTCAATGTGATCTCAACATTTGGTTTCTTGGAAAAAAAAAAAACTTTCTCAAATGAATCGCACCTTACATTTAATATCATCATCTTTCTTCTCGGTTTTGCCTTTCATCCTCCTCCCCTTCATTTGCTCCCCTTCTATCCTTTCGTACTTTCTCCTTGCTCTTCTACTTCTTTGCTTCCCCCGTTCAATTTTTCCAACATTTCACTCCTTCTACTCACTTTCTTTTGATGCTTTCTCACCCTCATCACCCCCTCCTTCCCTGCCCAATGCCTCAGTTTTACCCTCCTCCTCTGCCACTAAAGAAATGGAGGTGTAGAGAAGAAAAAGGAGGTGGGGGAGTGAAACTGCAGGACCACCTGAAGAGTGGAGTGATGAGATAAATATTCAAGATTCATTATCATCCCTGTGTGCACACAAAGCCGACCCACACATATGTTCCATGCAGGCTGCTACGGTGCGGGGGTCACGCTTGTCGTTTTTTTTTTTTTTTTTTTTTTTTTTGGGGGGGGGGGTGATTTATGGTACGTGTGTGTGTGTGCGTTCTTGTGTGGACGAGCCAACGTCAACATCATGGTCGTCTCTCGGTTGGTGAGGAGCGCTGCTGCAGCGTTTTCTTTCCACAGTTGCCGCGGTTACTGTGCGTCAGCTTGCTGTCCATCAAACGGGGCTGCTAATTGGCCAAAAGGCCACGATCCTCATCCTCCCCTCATGAGTTTGGCTTTTCTTCACTCTCTCCACCTCTTCGTCACATTCGTTTGTTTTTTCTTTCTTCTGTCTTGAGTTTCTGCTCTTCTTCCATCCTTTGTGCCTCTCTACTTTTTGCTCTCCATCCTCTTTTTTTCGGTTGTATTTTTCTTCCTTTTAGTTTTAATATGAATTGCTTCTCTTGTTCTCTTTTCTGTGGGTTTGTTGTCTCAGAAGTCAAATTAAATATCTCTTTTGGCTTTCCACTTCGTCTCATCCCTCCTCTGTGCTTTTGCCTAGTCTCGTCCTTCTGCTTTGCTCCTCTTTCATTTTCCTCTGCTCTCATCTTCACATCTCCCCTCCTCTCCTCTGCCTCCTCAGTCTTTCCTTCCTCTCCTCTTACAGCCGAGGTGACTCCAAGTTTACAGTCATAAACTTTTGACGTTAGCTTGATATTTTCATTTTGCTTGGAAGCCGTGAAGATTTTCCTCATTTGGTTGTGATGCAGAGAGAACAACCAATGCTTTAGAGTGTGTTAGTGTCTCACTAAGTGTGTATGTGCGTATGAATAATGAATTATTCCTAAGTGACCTGCTTGCTTCCCAGTTTGCCCAGTATTCTGGATTTCCATTCTCCACTCTTGAGTGGCCCGGCCCTGTACTTAAACCCTAATCTCTGCATGTGTGTGTGTGTGTGTGTGTCTCTGTGTGTGTGTCATGTTTTCAGAGGACAAAAATGTGTCCAAACGTCATCTTGGCCCGATTAAGGAGCGACTGTCCCTTCACATCTTGAGGAAACTGGGATTGGTACCCGAACATGTGGAAAGCAGACCACTCTACAGCCCGCTCCAACCTGACATAGAGCAGGTAGCACGCACACACACACTGCACTTGTGTGTGTGCTTAAGTTCTTCTCAGTTTCATCCTTTCCCGCTTTTTTTTTCCTGAGCATTTTCTTACCTTTTGTTTGCTTGTCGGTGCTCTCTGTCAGGGGCGTCTGATGATGTGGGTTGACCTCTTCCCCAAGTCTCTGGGACCACCTGGACCGCCGTTCAACATCACGCCACGAAAGGCCAAAAAGTAGGAACACAAACATACAAATATGTCAAGAAAGGCAAATCCATTTCCCGTTCTGATAACCAAAACAAGTCAGTCAGTATCTGAGGTAATTGAATCTTTTTTTTTCAGGTTCTTCCTGCGTTGCATCATCTGGAACACCAGTGATGTCATCCTGGATGATGTCAGCATCAGCGGGGAGAAGATGAGCGACATTTATGTCAAAGGGTAAGAGGAACAAATCATTTAACTTCAAAATAAAGCTAAATAAACTGGGTGAGGGTCACAATAACTGATTCTGTCTTTCAGCTGGCTCGACGGACATGAACACAACAAGCAGAAGACAGACGTCCACTACCGCTCTCTGGGAGGAGAGGGGAACTTCAACTACAGATTCCTGTTTCCCTTCAACTACTTACCAGCAGAGCAACTGTGCGTCGTCGACAAAAAGGTAACAACGAGCCCAAATACAGTGAAGGACCCTGTGTTTGGTTTGAATAAATTAGACCCACTGGGACATAAAATCCACTGTGGTGAGGCTGTGATTTCATGCCATCGTCATGATCTTTAAGACTAAATTTAGCAATCACTTGACAATAATTTATTATGCTGCATATGGGGTTTAGAAACCAACGAAGAGACGAGTGTTGAAAAGTTTGAAAGAAAGGTGTTCTGGGAATACTTATACTGGGCTTTGAAAGTTGTGTTTGGACACTGATACAATTAGGCTACCAATCTACATTTTCCTCTTCAATAAGTGGTGAGTAACTAATGCACTTTCTGTGAACTAACCTTTCAAGTAAATGTGAGGATTCCCATTTGGAAATGCCATCCATCCAGCTTGTTGTAACTTCGCCAGGGTATGATTTTAGCATCTGACCACCAAAGTAGAGGAAATGCAGGGACGAGCTACCCCTCAGTAGTTAAAGCACATGTACGTCATCACCTGTGTCACAGCGCACCACACAAGTAGATTAAAAACCACAGAGAAGTCAGAATACTAGGATACTTTAACTTAAAACCGAGAACGTTCTGAGTGACCTGATGACATTTTTAAGAGTAGTGTTGTTGCTACTATGCTAACTAATCTATGCTTCAATAACATTTGAAATTAATACTATTCCTGAAAATCATCCTGGAGCACAGATATTCCTGACATACTTGACGTTTTGAACATAAAAACACAGGGATAATGAGGTGTTTATAGTTTGTTACAATAATGAAATATTCACAGGCGTCAAGGGTTAGGGTTAAGGTGGGATGTACAGAAATGCAGAAATAATATGCAAATTATTATAGAAAATGTATTCTATAGAGCAGCGGTCCTAAACCCCCGGCCACAGAGCGGTACCGGTCAATGAGTCGCTTGGTACCGTGCCGCACGATTTGAGACTTGAAATTTATGGTTTTCAGGGTTTTTATCGTTAACTCGGTTTCCCTGGGTCTTTTCCCGTGTTGTAGTTGTGAGTCTTATTTTGAAAGAACTATTTACATGTTACCATAGTGACCAGAGAGCATTAAGGGGCAGAGGATGTTACTCTCAATGTTGTTGGCACATTTCAGGAGGACGCTGCATTTTTTTGTGTTGGTCATATCATTTTGTTTTGTTGTATTTATCCGCGACACCTTAAAGGCCGGTCGGTGAAAATATTGTCTGACATTAAACAGGTCCGTGGCACAAAAAAGGTTGTGGCTGCTATAGAACAACACATATTTGGAAGGAATGCCTGAGATGTATTGTAATCAGAGATGGGCAGTAATGTGTTACATTAATGCATTACTGTAATCCGATTACTTTTTTCAAGTAACGAGTAAATTAAGGGATTACTATTGCAAAAAAGGTAATTCGATTATTGTTGCTTTCCCGTAAGCACTCTGCGTTACTGCGTTACTAAAACCGTGATTTTTTTTTTTTTTTTTTTTGGCAAGAATGTCTCATGACAATGACGTAAGCGAGTGCGACGTTCGTGACAACAGCATGGAAGTACTGATCTTACTTTGAGTTTGATTCCATAAAAAGTGACAAAAACATTAGTGTCCGTTGTGCGTGGGAAGAAAACTTTACAGCGAAAAAAACCCCCTAAACTTCTACGACGTAATGGGAAATTCACAGAGAAACTCGCAGATTCTTCCACTGACCGCAGCACACCTGCACCAGGGCAAACCTCCGCCTACCCCACTCCTGCTTTACAGGTGAAAATAGAGCAACAGGACCGTTAGTCTTTGACTTTATTTATTTTCTGCTGTGTTTCACTTGCATTTATTTGAAAGAGTGAGTGTAAACACAAAAAAACATATTTTATTTTATTGTATGTGCTGGAATGTGCAGAAAATAAATAAATGTTAAACAAATTGCTTCCAGTCAGAGAATGGTGCATATAATTTAATTTTTGCTTGATGCATAAAGTTAAAAGATTAAAACTGATAAAGCAAGTTTTAAAAAGAGACTTTTCCATTTGATTACATTTTGTATGGATTATGCAGAAAAAGTAGAATTGGGCTGAAAGATCTATCACTTTATCACCTATTCAGGTTGTAAATCGTGTTTTTAAAAAGTAACTAAGTAACTAAGTAATTAATTACTTTTGAAAATAAGTAATCAGTAAAGTAATGGGATTACTTTTTTGGTGAAGTAATCAGTAATTAGTTACTGATTACTTTTTTGAAGTAACTTGACCAACACTGGTTGTAATATACCTTACTTTGTCATAAAGTGATGCAGAAAATTTACAAAATGATTCATAAAAGTTTGCAAATATGCAGAAAATTTGTCTGACCTGAAAATATCCTGATAAAGAAACCCCCACCTCCTTACCCCCATACTCCAGCCTATGTATTGATAACATTCAGTTCCTGCAAACAGACGCACACTGTAAACTTGTTCAGTTATAATGAAAAAAAACCTCGCTACAAGCCCCTTGCTCAGTCCAAAAAACAGCCTCAAATTTAGTTGAATCTTATCACCAGTTAGTTTCTATGAGCTGGAGACATGTGGCAAAACCATCACACCCAAACATGAGCCAGTGCACAAAGTTCGGTCAGGGGGAATTTCCGAGGCGAGGTCGTCCCTCCAGAGTCCGCTAACGAATCTACTGTGGCCTTCAGTTAACAAAAATAATGATGTGACAATTTAACAAGAAAGAGTTGTGAGTAAAATGTTGTTGAATCTTTGAGACTCAACAATAACACTGAGTGAAGAGCTAAAATAACATCACTCCCGAAAACTGGAATAACAACCCGGCTGTCATTTGCTTTTCTTGGCATGAGCCAGAGGCTCTTTAGCCGCTCGCGGCCGACATGTTTTACGACGGCATTCTCTCACTTGCAGCAGCATCTTCAATCAGCGAGCGGCTGAACAGACGAGAGGGAGTTTTAAATGAAAAACTCCGCTGGGCGGAGAGAGCCTCAGCTCGAAAACAGAGCTGCGGCCAGAAACGGAGTTTATGAAGCCAGAAACCTCAGCGGTTGGTGATATAATCACTGAGTCACAGGAACAAATCAGCGGCGCTATCAACACTCTGCAGTCTTGCTGTGTGATGGTCGGATGGGGTGTGTGGAAGGAAAAGTCACACTTGTTGTCTTTTCCAGCTTGATTAGTTCAACCATGTCACCATGACGTCTGTTTTTCTGACTTCAGCCTTAAAATTCAGCCTTCAATTGTAATGTCGATCTATCATTCAGTTTAATGATTAAAATATTTAAATATACCTTTCGCGTTCCCTCACAGCGCAGTGTGATATCTGAAGTGTTCTCATTGTGTCTGACCAGAACTCCAACCCACTCAGATTGACTTGCACATAAACCAAAGGACTGAAAGTCAAGTAGCGATGGAGTTGTCAATGTACAATTCAGTGTGGTAACTGGGAATGTGATTTTTTAGGCAAATTAATTAAAAAAACAAAAACAGATTAGTCATTTTGGGGAGATTTCCCTGAATTTTAACACTTTGGATCGCCGAAACCTTTGGTGCCTCACCGATCATTTGCATAATGGGAGGACAGCGGATGAAATGTAGCCTCTTGATGCTCAATAATCCAGGTAAAGAAATCTGAAAGATTTGATTCAGTTTGTCTGAACACCACACTTTCAGCAGGAGAAACATTTCCTCACTCATCCATTTGGATGTTCCAATAATATAATTTTGCTGAGTTGATATCTGTTAATAAAATAATGAACAACTGGAGAAACTAGAGACACAGGCATTATTAAGCATTGCAGGCCCATTAACATCACTAACAGAGGTCATTAAAATATTTTCCTAGCAGCAGATCAAGTATATTAGTAAGACAGCATTGCTCGCCAGTGAAAGCAAACAAATTTATCCAAACTGGGATATTCTCCATTTTTCTTCACAATCAGTGGCGTTGCCTTGGCCTCCAGTAAGGCTGTGAAGGATGTTGGGATTGTTAACCAGGATATGTCTTTCAATGTCGGCAACAAATATGTGCATTTGTCCAACATCTCTAAAATTAGAAACTTATTGACTCAGAGTGATGCTGAAAAACTAGTTCATTCAGGTTAAAATACTGAAAAACCATCAGCTGATCCAAAATCCTGAAGTGAGAGTACTGACAGGGAGCAGAAAGAGAAAGCACATTGACTCTTTTTGATTGGCTCCACTGGAGACTCTTGAGCTACACCCTGTAGGCACACCAGCAGTTTGAGAATATTACCTCCCTTTGAAGCACGACTGACCAATAACATTGCTCCAGTGCTTTTGTTACAGGTGTTTCAAATTCTTTAATTAACTATGATTTTGAAATTGATTTCCCGTGCGTGCCTTGTTTGCACAGATTTTCCATATCAAACTCTTTGACAGTGTTTAAGACATTTACACACCTGTCAAATTTTGCCACTGTAAGTATACTTGTTTTGTTACTGAAACGTGACAATGCCCAAAGAACAAAGGCACACTAGCTGAATTTATTTATGCTGTATGTAGTTCAGCTCCATCATCAACTCAGGACGATGAGTCAAGGAAGTTGGAAAGAAGACAAAACGAATTTCTGCACTTAGCACTCTGGCAACAAAATGACAAGCTGATGGCTGCTGATTGCTGCTGCTAGATACAGCAGCAGTTTGACACACACACCCACACACACACATATAGACGTCCCACCCTGACTTGTGACATCTGTGAAGTGATAACTTGGATGTATGTAGTTTGTGGATGAAGTGAGCCAAGGAGCTTACAAAGCTTTAGGAGCGACACACGCACACACAGAGGGTGTAGTGTGTTTACTGTAACAGGATGGCGACTACCTAACCCTGGCACATGTATGTACAGACAGAGTAGAGCTGTGGAGACCTGGCTTCTGTGGTCTTGTTCCGCTAACAGTAAATAAAGGTCTGTTGTTCTATTCAGAGTTGTCCCTCCAGATGCTAAGAAAAATTACAGTGGAACCCCGACTTACAAATACCCCATTTAACGAAAAATTCAAGTTACGAAGGCACTGAATGGCAATATTTCTGCCCGTGTTACGGCAAAATGCTCGCGTAACAAAATCCGCTGGCTCTGATTGGCTAAGCCTACAATGCCCACAATGCCTTCCGAATCATGTGACAACCCCTTGGCTTTCGTAATTGCGCTTCGCTGTTCCACTTGAACGACGTATTGTTGTTCTAGTTAGCAATTAGCCTATAGCCTATCGTTCAGCATCGCCTCACTCAAAAGGCGCGATCGGTGCTTCAACTTGTGGGGCGATCGTGGCTCAAGAGTTCGGAGTTCAGCTTGTAATCGGAAGGTTGCTGGTTCGAGTCCCGACTTGGACAGTCTTGGTCGTTTTGTCCTTGGGCAAGAGACTTAACCCGTTGCCTACTGGTGGTGGTTAGAGGGCCCGGTGGCGCCAGTGTCCGGCAGCCTCGCCTCTGTCAGTGCGTCCCAGGGTGGCTGTGGCTACAATGTAGCTTGCCATCACCAGTGTGTGAATGTGTGGATGACTGGATATGTAAAGCGCTTTGGGGTCCTTTGGGACTAGTAAAGCGCGATATAAATACAGGCCATTTACCATTTGCGAAAATTTTCGACTTACGAAAGACCCTCGGGAACATTTCGTAAGTCGGGGTTCCGCTGTATGTATCACACAACCACTTGGTGAATGGTTGTTGGAGGTTTCCTCTCTGTCGCTAGGAGAATATGCCAGCTAGCGACAGCTACATCCAAAAAGAGGCGAGGAAGTATACAGTGTCGCACACAGAAAACATATGTGTAATTTCTTCTTCTTTCCTACGGGTGACAAAAACTAAATTCAAATGTCTGCTCTCAGTTATAAAAATGTTCACCTAACATAACATGAAGGAGCAAACTATCCAAATGTATTTGAGTTTTTTCTGTAGCACACTGCAAATATGTTTTGTTTTTGTTTTGTTTTTAATGCCTTTTAGTTCAATATTTTAAAACAACAGTTTCTGGATATGTACTCACTTTGGGAGCCAGCCTCTAGTGTCCACATGAGGAACTACCAGTCCACAAATGTCATCAACTCTGTTATCCAGTCAGTGGGTCAGCATTTAATGGCTTCAGGTCATTTAAAACAATATTCAGCCCCTGAAAGAGGGTCTCAGACTAAAACCTGCTACCCCCTCGACCTGATCGTACTGAGTGGGGGTATGTCCTGCCTCCATGATGCCACCATGATGGCACCGCAACACCAGCATGAAAAGGAATGAACAGATCCTGGGATTATTGCTCCACAGTAACAGACACGAAAGAGTCAGAGGGAGAAAATTAATATTTGCATTCAAAGGTTGCCAAGTGCAACTTTTTGTTTGTGTAAAATCTCCTTGCTATATTAAGTAACAGCAACATGCTGTCGTATTCTGCAAATCACAGAGGGGGGTAATTTTAATTCAGGTGTGAAAAGCCGTACTTTATGTCAGCATAACAAAGTCTCACACGCAGATAAAAAGGACGACTGAGCGAATGGAAAGAGAAAGAGAGGAACTTGATGTGCAGCAGCTGCACAGTGAAGCCCATTAGCACAAAGGTGAGACGGGATCAGTTTCTGTCTGCCAGTGTGGCGTGAATTTACCAGAGGCTATAATAGCTATACTGTAACACACACCACGCACACACACAGACTTCCAGTATGGAAGTGGAGATGCAGTGAGACCTGTGTTGATGGAGTGGCTGCAACATCTTTCAGCACAATTTGAGAACATTTAGAGAAGAATGAAGCAGACTTTTAAAGGTAAATCACCTTCTATTATTATTATCCTTATGAAATCTAATTTCCAAAAGAGACCTGGTCAATAGGCAGCAAACGTAACAACAAATTGCATAACAAGTAGAAACCCAAATATTCAGTACAAACCAGTGAGCACGTGTGAATCATATGCAATAGCAGGTCATTAAGAGCGACATTAAAAACAGTAACACTGACCAAAAGATTTATTCTATCGCTCCTTTAAAATAGATATAAAGCTGCTGAGTAGCTGGATAGTGGTGGTAGTGGTAAGACTACACGGATCCCAGGACACACTGATGAGAGTTGGCCTACGGGAACAAGAAGACGCAAGTGGGCAAGTTATGAGAACACCTCGCTGTGGGAATGTTAGTACACTTGTAACCCCAAATTCAAATTTTATTTGTCACATACACAGTCATACACAGTACGATATGCAGTGAAATGCTTAGACAACTGCTCGTGACCTAAAGAAAAAAAAAGACTATGAATAGGATAGGAAATAAATATGAAAATTAAAATGAAGGGTAAATTTAGCAAAAAGGAATAAAATAAAATATAAAAATTAAAGTTAAAAATAAAATAACTGTACAACAAAATACACAATACACAAATACACAATATAGAAATATATATATATATATAAGAAATTATGAAGAAACAGCAGCTGTACAAGTACTAAATGGTATGAAGAAATATAAAGTCCACGGTTGTGCAAGCGGAAGGGGTTACATGAATAGGATGAAGGACCTATGAAATCTTCAATACCAAACACAAATTCTACAGCAAGGGGAGCCAGGATGACGGGTGAAAGGGGAGATATCATCACCTCCACCTGAGATTAAGTACCAAGCCCCAAGTTCGATGGAAGAAGAAGGGTTGAGTGTGAGAGGAAAGGAAAGAGAGTTCATCGGGATAGATAGATATTTTAGTGCTGTCAGCGTTACTCTCGTTAAAATGACGTTAACACCATAACTGCATTAACGCGGCAAATCTCCGTTAACGAGCTTACCCCGCGCGTGGGGCTACACGGCGTCAATGCGTTTGCACGGTTAGCTCATGCTAGAAAACAAATATTATATTAAAGGTGCATGGTTTTCTTATTGTGCCCTCAATGCTAAATCTTAAAATTGCATTATGTAAGCTACAAAATGTCAGGTATACAAAACAATGGTGTTGCACATAACTTGCTGGAAATGTGTGGATGCTACACCGATAGCTACGGTAAAAACTTTTGATAGCTATTGTGAAAAAAGCGCAGATTTGGATTAGATCTTCCCTACACGCATAAAAATCAGTCACACTCACTGATTCCTTTCACCTCTAGTGGACTGGATTCACACAGCAATTACAAAGTGGATCTCTGTTACTGTTACAGACACTTCACGTTAAAAATGGTTCCTTAAGGTTGGAGTCTTTGACTTTAATGAAATCCCCACCAGTGATGTAGTCAGTGCAGCCATGAGTGGTGACAACCCTCCAAACTCCATGTGATAAACCTGCTGGTACCTCCAGCATTATGTATGTTTTTCTCAGCCTGAAATGGACACAGCTGAGGAGAAATAGGTTTATGATATTTAGGTAAACAAATTTATTCTTAATTTTTTTCATAATTTCCATTTCATATCACAATGTATTTGCTCCATATCTCCATATAACCCATTTATAGATGAATTTTTTAAAATATATTTTTTATCTGTAATTTTTCCATGTATTGTTTGAGTTCCTTTCTTTCTTTCAACATTTCTTTCTTTCGCTGACAGCCTTGTCAGCTGGCATGTTTTCCAAGCACCAAGCGGTTGTTTCAGTCTTTAATGGACATAAATAAAAAGGCAGATCTTCTTTCAGGGCTTCTATAACCCAAGTGTTGACCCTGTACCTCTGTACAAGAATAAACAAAATGAATCAGAATTCATGTTTTGAGGATCTATCATTGAAAGAAGGAACCTGGTGTTGTGAAATTGCAGCTGTTTCCCATTTTCTGCCTTCTGTTTGTCTGCAGGAACATTTCTGGAGTCTGGATAAAGCCGAGACTAAACTGGCTCCTAAACTGACCATTCAGATCTGGGACAACGACAAGTTCTCCTTTGACGACTACCTAGGTAAAAACCATCACTTTGACTGTCTGTGTTTGTTTTTTCTGGCGTGCCACATTGTGTTTACTGTGAAAATGAGGTGAGGTCTTTAAAAAAAAAATCATGATTTATCTCATCCTGTCACATGTCACAGCTGGTTGGTCCCAGAGATTTTAGACCCATGATGTGTGGTAAAAACATAATTGGATTTCCTTCACGAAACTTCAGTGAAATCAAAGTCGGACTAAAAGCCATTTCTTCTGTTCGTTGATTTACTGTAAAACGTGTAAATGGATCCGTATTCTCCAGGTCAGAAACACATGTGCTCGACTTTGGATGGTTGAAATGCACTTAACTCATTTGTGTATGACATTTAGACAGATTTCCCCTCATTTCTGGCTCAAGGTTTAGAGGTAAATATATCCAGGGAACCATATGTGCGATGTACGAACAGCTACTGTGATAACATTTATCTTTAGAATTAGCACTCGCCCGTTTCCACTGTGTCTGCACATTTTACAGCAAGGGAGGGGCTGCTTTTTCTGCTTTTTTTTTTTTTTTCTCGAGTCTCAAGCTGTCCAAATTCTGCCTTTCCTTCACCCCTAACGCTGCCCCAGCCCATTCCCTTAAAATAACTTACCACCGAGATTCTCCCCTTTCGCTCCCCCTGCATGGGTTCAGCTTCTTTTCTTTATTTTTGCCAAAGAAGGGAGGATGACAGTCTGTGGACGGAGCGTCCCTCTGCGGTGAGAGACAAGGAGGAAGATGAGGAATCCAGATTCTGACCTGTTCCTGTCTGTCACCGTCTCGCTCTGCTGCAGCGTTTTCTCCCGCTCGACTTTATTCACCTCATAGAGTCTGCGGGTGTGTGGCCACCTCAAAGCATTTTTTCCATGCCTGCCTGTCTTCAGCTCGTCGGCTCGGACCGCCGACTGTTAATCTTCCTGCACGGTGTGCGGGTCAGACACGAGCCATTTTCCTGCGGTTGTACTGTCAAACTGAAGCTAACTCTGGAAAAACACTTCCAGTGGATCTCTGGTCTCTCTTCAGCCCACAACTTAATGTCAACAAAGATCAAACCTTTTACTAGCTACCCTTCACCACAGGGTCGGCAATAATTCACTCAGCGCACGCTCGATAATTAGTCATTCAGAAAAACTGGCTAAACAGACAGCTGAATCTGCTGAGTTTTAGAGATCTAAGCCTTGCTTGCCCCAAAATATCCATCTCCTCCAACCCTGCTTTAACAAATACAGAGTTCAGGCTGTAAAATATTTCACTGCACGAAAAGTGCAGTTTATCGGCTAACAGAAAACTCCCGGGAATTGTCGTGGTTGACATAGTTTGACTTCCTGGCAGATTTATGGATGTTCACCTGGCAGAAAGTTGTTTTTTTTTTCCTCCATTATTTGTGTGATTAGGTCTTTACATCGTCTCATGAGATGTTAAACCTTGAGCCAATCATAGCTTGACATTTTCATATCTAGTACAATGTCATTAGGAAAGAGCTGCAAGGGAAACAACATGAAGAGAAACAAGAGGATATCATTGGTTAATGTTGTTGCACGAAAAGGTGCCCTATCGAGAGTTTACACTGCATGTTTCCCCAGCTTTTATTATTCTGATCCATCAAGGTGGGACAATGAAGTCATTTTTTATATTCACAAGTGTAAAGCTAATGCTAACTGTCTGTGCACCATCGTCTTAAACTGAGCAGCTAAGTAGACCTTTTTGGGCCTGAGTAACTATATGTGCCATTGTGACCTTTTAATTCATAAAAACGTTTCCTAGTGTGAATTTTTGAATTGACCCGTTCTCAAAGAGTATGAAATTAAGCAACAAATGTATGTGTGAGAGCAGGAGAAATACTTACAAATCAAACACTTTTCATCTCTTTGTGAGGTGGATTGTGGGTAATGAGTTTTCTTCCTGCTAAGGTGGCTGTTGTGTCATTGTTGTTTAGTTTAATCTGCTTGGTGGCTTTATTTTTTCACATTCTAACAAAGCCCCTTTTCCATTATGTGTGTGGCTGTCGTCATAGCAACACGTCTGTACGTCCTGCAACATAATCAATATGCGACGTGAATGCTACAAAATCAATTGATAATCCTGGGGCTGGATCGTTTAGACGTTTTAATGTAGGAAAAAAAAGGAAAATATCAGACATCAGTATATTCAGCAGGTGTTGTTATCATCATTAATTTATTATGTATATGAGTCTCTGTCTAACTGTGGTGTGCTTGTTTCTTTAGGTCACCTGGTGATGGACCTGAACCACATGTTGCGTCCAGCAAAGTCTCCAGAGAAGTGTACTCTTCTGGTGCTCGACCAGCCACCGGACAAACTGGTGTCTCTGTTTGAACAGAAGACTGTCAAAGGCTGGTGGCCCTGCACCTGCGAGAACAATGGAGAGAAGATCATCGCTGTGAGAGCACAAACACACACACACAACCATTTTCAACAGGGTGCGAAAACATATAAGTCCGCTGCCCTTTTTGTTTTTTGCATTTTTGTCACACTTAGCACGCTTCAGGCTCATGAAACAAATTTTAATGATAGATCAAAGTAAACCAAGTCCATGCCAAATGCAAGAAAATCTTGAAATATTTGTAATTCATATGCCATACAGTTATTTATCAAACACTGGCACTGAGTATTTTACTTTGTATTGACATGAAGTTTAAAATCCCTTAATTCCCATAAAGACAAAGTAAAGTAAACATCATTCAGCCGCTGAGCAATATCCGTTTTACCCACCTGCCAGTCGTGCCTACTTTGTTCTCTGAAGAAAGGATGAGACAAACTGTGTGTTTGCTGCCTCCATTTCAGGGGAAGGTGGAGATGTCTCTGGAGATAGTGACAGAGCAGGAGCAAGAGGAGAGACCAGCCGGCCTCGGCAGAGATGAACCCAACATGAACCCTCACCTGGAGGAGCCTCAGTGAGTCTACACACACACACACTAAAAACCACACACACAAATATAGTTTCTCATTCTCGTCTTTTCTTCTCTCAGGCGTCCAGAGACATCCTTCCTGTGGTTCTCCTCCCCTTACAAGACCCTCAAATACATCCTGTGGAGACGGTTCAAGTGGTTCATCATTCTCTTCATTTTCCTCTTCTTCATTATCCTCTTCCTTGGAGTCTTCCTCTACTCCTTCCCGGCAAGTTTTAGTGTGTGTGTGTGTGTGTGTGTGTGTGTGTGTGTGTGTGTGTGTGTGTGTGTGTGTGTGTGTGTGTGTGTGTGTGTAAGAAAGAAACTGTGACTAAGCAGATTCAGGGAGCTTCACTGCAGCAGAGACAGAGAGGACAGTCACACAGGTTTAGAAACTGGTTGCCAACCATCTGGCAACCTCTAGATGCTATTGAAAAACGAGTAAGCAATCAGCACCAGCCTCCAGCAATCACAGTAACTGACCGGTTGCTGTGATTGCTGGAGGCTGGTGGCAGTTTCAGTGAAATTGATTGCTAAAACCTCAGTAATGCAGGCCTAGAGATCGGTCATTGATAAGCGGTGGTAACCACCGAGGAAGATGGTGGTAATCACCGCTTGCTAGGGAAAAATGCATAATCCCCAACTGGTTGGCAAGTGGTTGCTGGAGATGCTTAACAAGCTGCACCATAACCTTCCTTGCAATTACTTCTAAGATTGCCGCGGCCCCCGGTTTGCATGGAAGACACGGACTTGTCTCCAAAAGCTGTTTGCCAAATGTTTACTGAGCAGGAGTGAAATTGAAATTCGCTTTCATAGGAAAGGTTGTGACTTACCACTGAAGTCAAAAAGACACAACTTATTTTGGTTTGTATCTCACTTTCTTAAATTTCATGGTTAGTTGTCAAGGGATTGCAGACCGAATGCAAACATCCAGCAACCGCTTGCCAGTCAGTCAGTAAATAACAGTTTTTCCTGAGGGACTAGAAGTTGCCGGGGTGCCACCAACCAGTCTCTAGGTCTGTGTGACTGAAGCCGTACACGGAATAACACTGGGAAAATGAGACACGGAGGCAAAGACAAGGCAAAAGAAGTGTGCTGAAAACTAAAAGAACATTAAGAAATTACAAAATCAATGTAAAAAATAAGAAATTGTAAAAAAACAAATTTTGACTCTTTAAATGACAGTTGAGGGGGAGAAAATGAAGAAGAGAAAGCATTAGCAACAAAAAGAAAGGAACTTCCTGCATTATTTTGTGTTTTTCCTCTCACAGAACTATGCTGCCATGAAGATGGTGGGACCATTTGGACCAGCCAAGGAAACAACTTAAGATGAGGAGCATTTGAAGGAAAAGACAAACAGACGTGAACAAATGGAGACAATGAGAAACCACACCACTGTTCTGAGAGTGAAACAAGCACGGATTTTATTAGCCCTTTCTTCTTCTTTTTGAGACTTTTTCTGTTGTCTTCCTGGAGTCATGAGTGATGAAGTCAGCCAAATTGTCAGATCCAGATGTCCTTTGATATAGTCACACCTGATTAGCAGTGGCTGTATGTGCGCTTATGTTTGATATGTGTGCATTTTGTGCCTTTACAGTTAGATTCACTTCTGTACTTCTGTGCTGAAAGCGTTTCCAAAGTTACTATCAGAACTCAGCGTGTGCCGTCTGCATCGCCGTCATCCCTCAGTCACCGCTTTCATCTCTCTTCCCGCCTCGCGCTCTCTCTGCTGCCCTCATGCAGGGGAGGACAAGAAGAAAAGCTCGCCGCTGAGTGAGGCTGCGCTCCGAAACGGCAGAAACAGAATTAAAGATCGTGATTTTGATGGTGTTTGATCTTTTTACCGCCCGCTGCTTCCCTGCGAGAGGCATAGTCAGGTCAGGCAGTCAGTTTACCGACTCATGTCAAACTTTATCACTCCAAAAAATTCAATCTGAGGTTAAAGCGTGACGGGAGTTTTCAGCTATCATTCTCTTTGAATCACCTTTTAATGTTGTTGCCCTGCTGCTTTCAAGTGCAATCAGACTTTTATTTTTAAAATGTTCAGATCAGAGTTAAGTTGTTAGAAGTGAAACATAATATCCAGGCTGGGTGTTTTTTTTTCTTTGATTATATTTTTATTACAGCAGGTCACATACGATGCCTTCAGGTTGTGTGGGATTTCCCAGCACTTACTGAATACTGTTAAAAACAAATTTTCGAGCTCCTCTCCTTAACTATCAGTTCTTCTCCTTCTTTTCCCTCGTCTTCCTCCGTTTTCCCCCTCCTCCTTCTCTATCCAACCTAATCCCTCTCCTCCTCAGGGTTCAGCAGGTTAAGTCAGGGATTTGCTTTTGAGCCGTATTATTACACAGCATGTTTTAGATAGATGATGTGGGCTGATACGGACACACAAGGACACATTGTGTTGTTGATCCTTAAACCGCTCAAGCTTTAGTGAGCAAAGCCGAACATCGGTGAACGATAAAGAAGAACAGAGTCATGATTTGAAAAATTTTATGTAAAGTCTCATTTTTGCTTATATTTATTATCTTCTTTTCTTTGGGTGCAACCACATCCTGGCTTAGTTTGGTTTGCTCCACAGTGGAAAAGTTGACTTGGACCCTTTTAGTTCATTTTAGGTTCACACCAGCTGGTTACAGGTCGAGCAGGCCTCGTAAATAAAAGTCACATCGACTCACAAGCAGCTCATTAACGTGAGCACTTTTGGTAACCTGTCGTCCTGCCAGGTCAGAGAGGATTTACCTCCAAGCTTCACTACATCAGCATATATCACTGTTTCTGAGAGTAGGTGTTTTTTTGTGTGTATTCTGTTTGTTTGTTTGTTTTTTACGTTAGCGTATTTCAATGTTCACCTTTAAATGCTGCATTTTTCTCTTTTTTTGTATTTTTTTTTAATCAGAGATTTGATTCAACTAAAAAGGCAAAAAGTCTCACGAAAACCAAATTCAAAAACCTCTGAGGGTAAGGCTTACTAAAGTGCATTTGATTTATGTTGCAGATACATATGAAATGAAATCAAGTGCTTTATGATTATTTTCCAAGTACTCACAGTATGTTGAGTTTCTGCATAGCATTTAATCTCCCTTTTTGAATGTAGGGAATTAAGTTTTGAAGTATGAATTCCATAGTTTCTGTCTTAATTAGCCAAAGTGTGGAGGACCAAAGCTGCCAGAGAAAGACAAAAGTTAACATCAGAAAATGAATGAATATGGCATTAAATGTAGCAAATTAAAATTATAAATATTATAAGCATTATTTTCTTTTAAAAGCTTGTGGATGAAATGCATAATTTCAATTGTTATACATTTTTTATGTACTTATGCACCTTTTGTGTAACTTTCACTTTATTATTTACCATTTATTTTGCTTTTTTAAATCAGTTTACTCATTTTTAAATGTATTTATTTATGTATTAAATGGCAGTGCTATTTTCACAATGATTAATTAACTTCTTGGACACAAAGCCTCCTGGTGTTGATCAACCACGAGGATGATCTTAAAGAAAGTTTCCCAGCATATATTGAACAAATACTAAAAGCCACACCTTGGTGGCCACACTGTTTTTTTTTTTTCATCATGAAACTGAAATGTAAAATAAAAAGGTTTGAGGGAAAAAAATTAATGGAAAAAATAGGAAAGTAAATAGACTGGTTGTACAGGTAATTAACGAGCATTAAATGAAACCAAAAAAAAAGAAAAAAAATCCTACATGGAGTGTATTAGTTGCAATGCGTGTAATGCCATATTTATTTATTAGGTCTTTTTTTAAAATGATAATTTGTTTAAATTTTGACAGTTTTAGTCCTCCACTGTTGACTTCCTAACTTTAATGCACTAAAAAAAACCAACTTTATTATAATTTTAGTTTGTGAGAGAAAAGAAGGATCAGACTAATAAACTTCAAATTTATTTAAAAAAAAAAAACAACCCACACACACTTTACATTTTTATTCTAAAACATTTCCAGCAGACACAGCTGGAACACCAAATACCCCAAATCTGCCTGACTGTGGGATGTTTAAAGTGTCTGATGGTTTCAAGTTAGTTATGGGGAAGTATTTCAGGTTACTTCTCACTGGCCTGAGGGTCTTCCAGATGTTTATATTGCAGATATTCTTGGTTCATATACAAGTTTATTATAATAATAATAATAATAATGATAATTATTATTATTGTTGTTGTTATTATAGCTAATAAAAATGATGCAAACAGTATAGTTTAGAATTGTTTGAATTAAAAACTTAAAAACGTTTGTAGTTCTGCAGGTCCTACAGAAATAATGGATGGATGAATGTCATCTGCAGGTGAACATTTGTGCGTTTAAAAAAGACCATAATGCTAAACAACATGAAAAGTTCTGTGCTTTGTGTCGTAATGCATCAGATCTCTGTTTAGAGGTGGGCATTATTGTCAATTAAGCAGAAAAAACAGAATATTTCTTCAGCTTTTTTAAGTTTGTAACTTTTGTTTTAGAGTTTTGAAATACCTTTATATATTGAAGTTCTGCTGATGTTAACAAGTCTTGAAAGGGTGAAATTTTACTGAGACAATCCTGCTTACAGTGCCATATACACTGGTTATTTGAAGTCTCGAGAAGCCGAACATTAACTCAGCGCTGTTTTGACCTGACATTATTCTTCTCAGTGAATGCAACGTGCCTTCAAGTCTTTAGCCTTTAGCTTTGCTGCCTTGTCGTATAGCAACACTAGCTAACACCTTCCTCAACAGGAAACGAAAACAAAATCACATGCTTCTGTGACAGTTTAATGCTGCTTATCTCTTCACTGTTATCTGCAGAAACCAGGGGTTGATCTTGTTCTTTGAACCTATTGTTTTACTCTTCTTGTAAACTGCACTGTGCTTCAGTTTTAGACACAAGCAGGGCTCTGCTGCTGGCTGTGATAAACTCCTGCTGCCAAAAAACTGCACTGAAAAATAACACGCGGGGACTTTGTCATGTGAAAGGACAAAGCCCTTTGCTGTTACTGTTTAATGTTTTGTGGGAGATGTGCACTGAATGTTTTCTACACAAGATATGAATTAGACTTCATAGCTGCAGAGAGAAATACTGTGTGCACTGCATTATGTCTGTATTATCAATAAAACTGCACTCTTACCCTTCGACTAGTGAATTTAATTAGCGAGAAGAAACATAAGCCATGTGTACGTCACATGAAAAAACGTGACCTGAAGTGAAGACTCATACACAATAGAGATGTTTTTAGATTCAGCTTGACTGACACGGTAAGTAGATGTGAGTATATAATTGTTATATCATCGGCTTAGAAATACTAAAACTTACCAGAGTGAGTACTCTTCTCTATAAACAGCTGTCTGTACATTAACTCGAGTAACAGAGTATGACAAAGGCACCAGAGGTCGTCAGAAATTACAGTGCAACCAAAGTATGCAGAAGAGCATCTCAAGCCCTGAAGCAGATTGGCTATAAATGCAGAAGACCACACCAGGTGAATCGGAAGCTGAGGCTATAATTTTCAGAGGTTCACCAAAACTGGGCAATAGAAAATTGGAAAAATGTTGCTGCTCTTGATTTCTGCTTCAATATTCAGATGGTAGGGTCAGAAGTAGATATAAACAACATGGAAGCATGGATCCATCCTGCATTTTTATTATCAGTGCAGGCGGGTGTGGGGATAAGTTTCATGGCACACTTTGGCCCCCTTAGTAGCATTCAAGCATGGTTTGAATGCCACAGCCTACCTGAGAGATAGTATATTAATCTTACTATCATAATATATTTTAAACAATCAGTGACTGGATATGTTAACAGCAAAAAAAACATTATTGATGATCCTGTACTCTGTGTCTCACCTTACTACACAAGAAGATTACTTCTAACTGGATCACATTCAAGCTCACCTGGCCAGTCTACACACACAAAAAAGTTCTGATCGGATCTAATTTCTCCACAATATTTTATTGACCTGAAGTGTCAATACTTTTTATCATATTTTTTTGTTCTCGTGCTTCGTTGGGGAACAAAATTGATGAAAACCATTGGACAATGAAATTAACACTGCCTGGAAACCCTCTTAAAGGTGCCATCCACGAAGGACGACAAGAAATATTGATCTGATTATTGCAATAAGGAAATTAAACCAGTGTTTACTCCAGCAACATCTGATTTCCACTGACAACTTTTTGGACACAAAACATCCGCCCAGTGTGCACAGACTGGTATTGCATACCAGAGCCTGTCTGCTCCACTGTAATTAAAACAAAAAGATAAATATACCTTTTTTTTCTGACTCTTTGCATTATTTTGAAATCTGGAATCCACTCATGTTCAAATAAACAAGTTCACTCTCATGTAGAAGAAAGTAAATGAGTGTGCTTTGTGGAGGTAAAGACTCACATTTTCCTGAATTAAATGAGTGGAACAAAGTAGATCAGAGAGGCTTTGGTGTCGACTAAGGGATTATTAACCTGCTGGCTCACACTGACAAATGCATATACACACACAGTGGGGCCCGTTAGGCTGGAAAAACAGATGAGGGTTTAAATATTAAAGTACATGCTCACACAGAGTACATACACCAGTCTTGTATGTGGGTATGTCTTGCATTGTGTCCTGTAATAAAATTCCTGTAGTTTTCTTGACTTTTTATCTTTTTTTTAATGTTGGATTGAACAAATTTCATTAATTAATCCTGTTTTGTGCTGTGAAAGTGCCAATTTACTCAATCAGTGCTGAGTGTTCTGCTTATCCAGTCAAGGCAGTGTTTTAAATGCTCATAAAAGCAGCATTTAATTTGACACTGTGAGGATTTTCCAGAGATAATGAGCCAGTGATGCAGAATACATTATTTAACAGACCAGAGAAAAGGATATGTCTGTGAAGGTTCTCAGTCATCCAGGTCATTATAGTCTAAGGAAAAAAAAGCTTTTGGACTTATTTAAGGTGTTTGAAGACCCACCCACCACCACTTCCCCTGCCAGTGGCGGACTCCCTCAGACATCGGTGCGTTGGTGGTTTTTTGTGTCTGGGGGTGGGCGTCCGGGTACACACCGGCTCACTCCTTGGCGGCCGCTTATCGGGGCCTGGAGCCTGGGGCTCGCTCGGGCCACTTCGGAGGCTCGGTCACTCAGGCACAGCTGGCTGCCGGTGGAGCTCATGGGCGCGTCACTGCAACTCCCCCTGGCTTCTGCTCCGCGGCTGCTGAGTGAGCCCTCATCTGGGACTCTCCTCAGCTCTTTCTGGGACAGTGGCGCGGCTGCCCCTCTGTTGGTCTTCCTTGGTCTCTTGTGTTCTGGGGGCCTCTGGATGTCTGGAGTTTTGATCTCCTCCATACCTGCTTCATACCCTGGAGGACGGGGCTGTGGCTCCCCACACTCCCTAGCAGATCGTTACATGGAGAAACCTTTGGAATGCAAGCATGCTGATCCACACAGGTATGCACACAGGTGTACACATGGGTATTCACAGACGCGGACTGCAGCTTTCTTGGCTGCTGCCTCAAAGCACATTGTGCGCTGTCTATCTTGCGTGCTGCACAATATCGTTTATTATTTAGTATCTACTGATATCTACTGCTAGCTAGTTTATTGTGATGGTGCCGTTTTTTTTTATTATGTTGCTCTTTGTTGTTTGCTTTCTCTTCTGTTTTTTTTCTCCATACAAGTGACCCAGGTGTTTTGTTTTTTTTGTTTGTTTTTCTTTCTTTCTTCTCCCCCTTCTCACCGTCTCTTCTCCCCTTTGGTTTTCTTTCTCTCCCTCTCTTTCTTTCATTCTTTCTCCCTGTCCTATCCCCCAGTCATGTCTGTCCCGTTTGTAGCAACTGAAAATAAAATAAATTCATAATTATAATAAAGGTCAATCAAATGGACCAATATGGCAAGGCCATGATGATCCACTTGGTAAAATAAATCCGCTTAGCGTCTTTCTTGGCCTTAAGACAACAATTCTGATGGCTAAAGATCCAAACGGGACAAAAAAAAAAAAAGGTGTTTGAAGACGTTTCACCTCTCATCCGAGAAGCTTCTTCAGTTCTAGGGTCAAATGGTAGAGGCCCAGAGGTATGACCAGACCTCTATATTGGAGAGACCAAACAGCCTCTTCATAAACGCATGGCACAACATAGAAGAGCCACCTCCACAGGACAAGACTCGGCAAGACTGGGCCTTAACGCCCACTCACATCCTGGGCCATCTGACCTCAGGAAATCACATGATAATGTGGGGCCAGGTTTCACAATGAACTTACCCAAAGCCTTGGCTGATTGTGACCTACACCAATTTTCACACCTTGGCTCGTGTGATTCGGTAGAGGATCATTAGGGAGTCCATTGTCCCTCTTGGGGGGACACTCCTAAAAGGCTTAAGTCTGGGACGCTCCACTATTTGACTCTAGAACTGACAAAGCTTCTCGGATGGGAGGTGAAATGTCTTTTTTTTTTTTTTTTTTTTTTTGGCCTGTCCCGTTTGGCTCTTTTGCCATCAGAATTGTTGTCTAAAGGCAAAGAAAGATGCCCAACGGATTTACTTTACCAAACTGACCATCCCAGCCTTGCCGTAATGGTCCATTTGATTCACCTTTTATTGTTTATTTTATTTTCACTTACTGAATACGGGACAGACTTGACTGGGGGAAAGAAGGGGAGAAAGAAAGAGGGAAAGAGAAACAGCTGAGAAGAGGGACGGGGGAGAAGGGCAAAAGACAAAAACCAACCGAACGGGCAGAGAAAAAAAATGCATATATCAATCACCTGGATCACCTGCTGAGAAAGAAAAAAGAAAGCAAGCAGAAGAGAACAAGAGTAATAGAATAAACAACATCAAAATGATATATGGGAATATGACAGTAAATACTAAATGTTAAACATTATTGTGCAGCACATAAGATCAACAGAACACAGTGTGCTTTGAGGTAGGAGCCAAAAAGGGTGTAGTTTGTGGGTGTGATCACCCGTGTGTACACCTGTGAGCATGGACGCGCTTGTTTTTTGTTTTTTTAAAAGGTTCCTTCATGTAATAATCTGCTAGAGGGTGTGGGGGGGCCACAGCCCCGTCCTCCAGGGCGTGAAGCAGGTGTGGAGGAGATCAAAACTCCAGACATCCAGAGGCCCCCAGAACACAAGAGACCAAGGAAGACCAACAGAGGGGCAGCTGCGCCACTGTCCCGGAAAGAGCTGAGGAGAGTCCCAGATGAGGGCTCACTCAGCAGCCGCGGAGCAGAAGCCAGGGGGAGTTGCAGTGACGCGCCCGTGAGCTCCGCCGGCAGCCAGCTGCGCCTGAGTGACCGAGCCCCAGGCCGAGAGGCCGGGGGCACCCCACCTCCGAAGTGGCCCGAGCGAGCCCCAGGCTCCAGGCCCCGATAAGCGGCCGCCAAGGAGTGAGCCGGTGTGTACCTGGACGCCCATCCCCGGACACAAAGAACCACCAACGCACCGATGTCTGAGGGGGTCCGCCACTGGCAGGGGAAGTGGTGGTAGGGGGAGATAGGCCTCCAAACCTTGGAGGGCCTGAGATGTCCCCAGAGAGGTGGCGCCTGACACCCAACCTGACATATAGACACAGACATACAGGCACACACAGATACAAACATCCATTCCCACCCTCATGCTCTCATATGCACTTACTCCACACTCAACCAACGTGGAGACAGACATAAAGAGACGTTGTACACACGATCACACTCCCCAAGCGTACTCTACAAACCGGGTCTAGGTGCCCTCGCCCCTGGAGGGGGGAACTGCACCCAGACCCAGGTGGTGTTTCCCTTTTCCCTGCGGTGGGGGGAGGCAGACCGCCCCGACTCCGCAGCAGCAGGAAGGCTCCACACTCCAGACCGCAGTCGGACGGCCAACTCCTCCTCCTAGCCCCCCTGCTCCAGCAGGTCGCAGAGAACGGGGGTGAGAGAAGACTCCAAACCTCCCTCCACCCGCTCATTGTAATGTTGATGCATGTGTGTTCTAAGGTGCATTTAAAACCCAGGAGGGCTTGGAGCTACCTGCCAGAGAGCAGCAGGTAAGCGCATGGTCCCTCCTGCTAGCCCTCAATGTCTACGTGTATTTAAAATTGAGAGGTGGGCAACGATGCCAGGGGTGGGGTGTACACCCTGATGGTACTTTGGACTCCGTGTATCGTGCCCACCCCCAAGATCCTATATGTATGTGTAATGAGAGTGTGAGTAATGTGAATGTCTAAGTTGTGGGATAAAATTGAGGCAGAGGCAGCCAGAAGGGGACAGAGGGGGGGGGTAGCCTCCTCTGCACCCTGGTGACATACCCCTACTCCAAGGCCCTGCATGTGTGGGTGGTTGTGGTGGAGCGGGAAGAGGGAGGCAGCTGGAGATGGGGAGGGAAGGAAGGGAGGGGCAAGTGACCCCTCCCTGGGGCCAGCTCCCCCGCTGACCCCAGTAGGCACCCCCATACTCCGCGACCCGCCAGGGAAAGGGGGCCCAGGCCCATCCAGACCGGGCCCAGTGCAGCAGCGCCGCCCGGCCCCACAGAGCCCGGGACAGTCCACCCAACCCCACCACAGAGAAAACTGCACCCACCCCACCATCCACTCATCTTCCAGACTACATAAGACAATAAACACCCAGGCTGAGATCTTCCTCCACCTCTCCTGTATCTCCCCCTCCTGCAGAGGGAGCTCCTGAGCAGAGGAAAGCTCCTGCAAGATGTGACAATCTCCCCCACCAGTTGAAGAGCCCCCCAGGTGGCTCGATGCACCGGCGGCACCCTGCTCCAGGGCTGGGCCCCCATGCACCCACCCGCCCACAACCCCGGCAACACACCAACCAGGACCCAAGCCCCCGAGGCCCAGTCCGGGTCCCATCCCAGAGACGGAGCGCCCCCAGAACCTCACACCCATCCCGGACCCACCCAGGGCCAGCCAGGCTACCAGGTCAGTAACCCACGTCCGTCAGCACAGACCCTCCCCTAGCCCCGCTGCACGCAGCCGCGAGGAAACAGTCACCGGAGAGCCAACAGAGCCCCTAACCGGACATGACCGCTACCCCGGGTTGAGCCCCCCAAGGAAGATGCCTCCGGGGAACCCCCCGACGCCCTAAGCCTGTCCCTACCCCCACACCAATCACAACAGTGAAGGCGGGACCAAACTATGACCCCCCACCCCCACTAGGTGATGGAGCTGATCAAAGGAGCCCAGAGCAATTGATCTGATGTGGTGGCAGAGGCTGTATCAAGACTAATGTAATTTCTTTAATTTCTATTTGTGCTGATTGGGACCTGATGAATGTAAAAACAAAGAATTACGTGATTTTTTTTTTTTTACCTGATTTTTGTTTCTGACAGAAATGAGATCCACAAATTAGGACATTCGCTTTAAATTTTGATAGAACAGTGGCAGTATAATTTCCTCGTAAGTGGCTATCAGGCCCTTGTAGAGCAAAATTTAGTATTTTGGTCTAGACAACCCAAAATGTGACATCCACATATGTGGACGCCGGGTCCTAGGAGGTTAAAGAAGTCCAGGCACTTTTCTTTCCTAGCTCCTTAGACCAGAGGAAAGAATCTTATGCTCTACAAACTTCAGTGGTCTCAGAAACTCTTCTTTGGTTCTATAGCAAATTCAGTTGATTTAGGGGCAATTACATGATTAGACAACTAGCAATGAGTTAGAAGAACTTTGGACCACTCTTATTTGTGAGAATAGGGGCGATTGTGGCTCAAGAGTTGGGATATCGCCCTGTAATCGGAAGGTTGCTGGTTCAAGCCCCGGCTTGGACAGTCTCGGTCGTTGTGTCCTTGGGCAAGACACTTCACCCGTTGCCTACTGGTGGTGGTCAGAGGGCCTGGTGGCGCCAGTGTCCGGCAGCCTCGCTTCTGTCAGTGCGCCCCAGGGTGGCTGTGGCTACAATGTAGCTTGCCATCACCAATGGGTGGATGACTGGATGTGTAAAGCGCTTTGGGGTCCTTAGGGGCTAGTAAAGCACTATACAAATACAGACCATTTAATTGTTTACATTCAGCCACACTGTTGAGTTTTCAAGCACGAATACCCTGTGTAAGATCATGTGAAACCATCTCAATTGGATGGCAGGATGAATTATGGACAACTCAGAGGAGGCCTTGCTCGGTTTTGGACATTTTCCTGCTGCTGAACCTAGGTGTGTCTGACATTCAGAGCATGAATTTAAGGCAGATCTCCTTCAGGATGGTTCCATCATTAACAGGAAGTCGTCCTGAAGCAGCCTCAAACTATCACACTACCACCACCATGTTTGACTGTTGGTATGATGTTCTGTTTATGAAATTATGTTTTAAACCAGATGCAATGGGATTCAAACCTTCTAAAAAGTTCAGCTTTTGTCTCATCAGTCAGTCAGTTCAGAATATTTTCCCAAAAGTCATCAATTTAAGTTTTTGGCTTATGTAGTAGTCGAGCCTTTGTGTTCTTCTTGATGAGTGGTGGTTCTCTCCTTAAACTCTCCTATCGATGCCATTTTTTGCACAGTCTCTTTCTTATTGTTCAATCACGACCTCCGACCTTAACTGAGACAAGTGAGGCCTGCAGCTCTTTAGATGTTGTCCTGGGTTCTCCTGTGCCCTCCTGTATGAGTCATCGATGTGTTGTTGGTAGGCTGCCCACTCCTGGGAAGCTTCACCTCTGTTCCATGTTCTCTCCATTTGTGGATAATGTCTCTCATAGTGGTTCACTGGATTCCCAAAGCCTAAAAAATAGCTTTTAATAATTTCCAGGCTGCTAGATGTTGATGACTTTGTGTCTCAGCTGTTTCTTTAGATCATGGAGTGATCTAAAGAAAGTGATCTAAGACACGCTACTTCAGGTTCTATTTAAGTAATTTCTTGACAAAGCAAGTCTGGCAGTAATCACATCTGGGTGGTGCTACTGACACTGAACTTATATTTCCAAACAACTTTCCAAAAAAATAAATTACTTGATTGAAAATTAACTACAGTTGATACATGATTTAGCAAGCTGGCAGTTATTTTTCCACACAATGCCATGTAGGTTCGGATTGCTTCTTTTCCCTAGATAAATCAAGTCCAATATTGAAATTTGTTTGATGATCTGAAATATGTTAGCATGCCAAATATGCAAAAAGAAAAATATATGAATACTTTTTCACAGCGCTGCAAATACCAACAAGAAACTGTCTTGCATTGAGAAGACGGTTTCTTCTCAAGGGAGTATTACTCATTAAACACTAACCTGTGGAAATATAAAACAGTGTAGTACAACTAACACTCAGTTTTCTACATTTTCCTTACACTATTTTAAAATATGACCTTTAATGGGAAAATAAGCACTACAATTTTAAAAACTGGCCAGTGTGTGGAAAAGTTTTAGCCTGAAGGGACGGGGGCAATGATACTCATACACAATGATAAATGATTGTATTTACAGTCAAATTAATTTATTTAAGGCTGAATCATTAAATCAATGAGTTGGCGCTGTGACTAGTAACTCTGATTGCAGTAAATTGTATTTCAAGATCTAAAGATCTAAAAGCACACCAGAGACCACAGATTGATTTACTGTACTTTAACAGTTTTCTTGAAAACAATTTTCTTTTCCCCCAAAAAAAGTAAAAAAAAAAAGAGGTTTTGGGCAGCTTGAAGATACATCTTTGTGTATGTAATAAGAAAGAGATTGGATGCACATATATGCTGAGGGGGTTTAGTTTGCTGACCTCCGATTGAACCTGCAGCGTCGGCAGAAGTTGAACTGAACTTCTTTTTTTTGACCGATTCTTCTCCTGAGCTCCCTCAGCCCTAAATTATTACTTTGCTTTCCCACCTCTCCCTCGTTTCCTCCCTCCATCCCTCCTCGTCCCGTAACCTCTTTCTTTTTTCCTCTCCTTGTCCGTCTCGTGTTCTGGCTTTTGCGATCTTTCTCAGGGGTGTTGTTATGGTCAGCGTGAACTGCAGGTGAACCTCTGACTGCAGCGTGTGTGTGTGTGTGCAGTGTGGGTGGGCTGTCTTCACTCTTCTTTCTCTTTCTCTTTCATTTTCTTTGACTTTTACATCTTCCTCCGTCTCCTCCTCATTACCCTTCCTTGACCTCCCTCGTCGTCCTCCTTCTTCCATTTGAACTCCTTCACAGTTTTTGCTCCTTATCAGTTCCTCTGTCGTGCACATCAGTCCTTCTGTGTTTTTTGGCTGCGTTCGCGCTGCAGCTGAAAACGTCCCACGTGTGATGGCTTTCTCTCGAAGAATGGGTGGTTTCTAATCTGAAAAGCTGCACTGAAAATCTAAATAAAGCCTCAACAGAAGAAAGAAAGTAGTTACAGAATCCATCCATCACAGTCAAAGACTATTTCTGTGAAGTCTGCTGAAAAAATATCTTCTTACCCGTGCAACCTACACAGAATCTAAATGTACTGGTGTTTGATGGGTCAAGAAAATCAGTATACATCTTAATATTATTCTGCTTTACTTCCTTTTTTGAGATTACTAATCTGAAATAATATTGATTTGAGATAAAACTTTGTTTTTTAGGCCATTCAGAGGCATTATTAAGACATAAAAAGGTCTCACTAAAATTGCTCTTCTATCATAACAAACATGTTAAATTATGGATTCAAGCTGGTCTTATGGTGTGTTTTAGCCTTATTCACTCAGCTGCAATCTCAGCACTGATAAACAGTGTTGCTCAAGTCACTTGAAAAAAGTAATCAGTAACTAATTACTGATTACTTCCCCAAAAAAGTAATCCCGTTACTTTACTGATTACTTATTTTCAAAAGTAATTAATTACTTAGTTACTTAGTTACTTTTAAAAACACGATTTACAACCTGAAGAGATGATAAAGCGATAGATCTTTCAGCCCAATTCTACTTTTTCTACATAATCCATCATACAAAATGTAACCAAATGGAAAAGTCTCTTTTTTTTAACATGTTTTATTAGTTTTAATCTTTTAACTTTATGCATCAAGCAAAAATAAAATGCACCATTCTCTGACTTGAATAAATTAGTTTAACATTTAAACCTATTTTCTACACATTCCAGCACATAAAATAAAATATTTTTTGTGTTTACACTCACTCTTTCAAATAGATTCAAGTAAAACACAGCAGAAAATAAATAAAGTGAAAGACTCAGCGGTCCTGTTGCTCTATTTTCACCTGTAAAGCAGGACTGGAGCAGGCGGAGGTTTACCCTGGTGCAGGTGAGCCGCAGCGGTCAGTGGAAGAATCCGTGAGTTTCTCTGTGAATTTCCCCTTACATCGTAGCTACTCGGTGCTTGCTTGGAAGTTTAGGGGGATTTTTCGCTGTAAAAAGAAGTTTTCTTCCCACACACAACGGACACTAATGTTTTTGTCGCTTTTTACAGAATCAAACTCAAAGTAAGGTCAGTACTTCCACGCTTTAAACACTGCACGCTCATACTCTCTCCTGCACTCGACATGTGATCCACTGTTGATCTGCACACAGCTGTTGTCACGAACGTCGCACTCGCTTACGTCACTGTCGTGAGACATTCTCGCAAAAAAATCACGGTTTTAGTAACGCAATAACGCCACGTTCCTACGGGAAAGTAACGGTTATCTAATTACCGTTTTTGCAATAGTAATCCCTTACTTTACTAGTTACTTGAAAAAAGTAATCAGATTACATCTCTGCTGATAAACATGTAAAGCATGAATATGCAAAAAGTTAATATTCGATCCCCAAGCCGCAAAGCTTAATTCCTTCATTTATACTCTTTTTTTTTTTCAGTCATATACAGCAATATAATTACTTTAAACATAATTATAGCCAGCAGGGTCCCTAAAAATCAGTATTTTCCATTTTTGCTTATCAAATACAAAGACTTTTGTAGACTCTTTTAAGAGCAGTGATGCTATCTTCCAGATAACCTGTCATACACAACTCCATAGCAGGTGAGCTGTGCATGATGACGTATCTCAGGAAGAACTTTGTAACCCTAAAAACCTGGGGTAAAACCTGAAGTTACTGCTTGCTAATACATGCCACCTCGGTTCCTGATAAAAATCGACTGCTCTCATCTATTTGCTGCACTACTTGGACAAAAAGTACTGGGCAACGTGCATGTTACACCTGCAGGAGCTGCTCAGATTTGGTGAAGCTCCTGGTGTAGTTTGTGTGCTGATGTTAATACCAGAGGAAGTTTGGAGCCCTGCAGTCACTCAATCAGCAGAGCATTGACAACTTTTACACACTGAACATGAAAATTAAGCTTTGCCCAAATATTTTATACTTTTATAGTGTAGCTACTGTATGTCCAGCATCACTGTTGGTAATGATGTAGGCTTCTCCCACTGGTTGAAAACTGGTTGAGGAACCCTCCTCTATTGCTACTCAAGATACCAACCATATAGCAACAGCTATGTGTGCGCCAGCAATAATAACATGCCATCATCCATCGGCTTATCAACCCTGGTGTTTTGAGAATGTGATCTTCAGTGAAAATAAAGATGCTGGACGCTCATATGGGTGGTGTTTTATGAGTCACAAGGTAGACCCACCACAAAATATAAATTTAGTGATTTTAATGTCATAATTCACAAAATGAATGCCATGCTGTATTAAATAAGACATGGACCTAGCAGTCAAGAAAAGAAACTGCTCAGAAAAGTCTCGGTATAGTATGAATGTCCATAAGGAGAGGAAAAGCTCACCAGGAAAAGCTCTAAAACCTATGAAAATTCAGCTAAAAGTAAAGTTGCTTGCAATTTAATTCAGTTGATTCAGTTCCTTTCAGTTTTATTTACATAGCACCAAATCACAACAGCAGTTTTACCTCAAGTCACTTAAAATAACAGAAGAACAATCTTCAGCTTCTTGGTACTTCTTGGCGTATTAATGTTTCTGCTTGTATTTGCACGTTTTCCTCACAATAAATGCTTTTTTTTGTTCTCAAACAAATATGAAATCTCTATGAACCATGAATGAACTATGAACATTAGCTAATGCCTAAGTGTGCTTTATGTCCGATTCAGTTAATAATCCAAAAATCTGAAACAAAAGGTAAGAAGATAAACAGATGCATGATAAAAACTGTGGCAACTGTCATGTTTATTTTACAACACATTAAAATATAAGAAGTTTAGAATTATCTTCACTTGCTCCAACACAAGTATCCCCCTCCTTTTTTTGTCCTTTTTATTATCCTACACTCAGTCCTTCTCATCTACCTCTCCATCGTCCGCCCTTCCCTGCGACCTCCCGACTTGCTCTCTCTCCTCGCCCTGTTGCCTCATCTCGCCACTATGTTAATTAAACTCGCTGAGGAAATAAACGTGATTTCTCCAAAGCAATCTTCTGTTTACAGCCAGGCACAGGGGAGCGCTCGCAGACTATCTCCTGTGTTCTTAGGGCAGCTTTGAACATGGGGTCAAAAAACACAGACTGGAATATGTTCACCCACACAGACCTGGACCAGTACGCCTCATCTGTACTGGATTACATCTCCAAAACCACAGACAGTGTCACCACCCAGAAACGGATCACCATGTACCCCAACCAGAAGCCTTGGATGAACCGGGATGTTCGTCTCCTCCTGAAGGCCCGCAACACTGCCTTTAGGTCAGGAGATGCACACGCCTACAGTACAGCCAGGGCTAATCTAAAGAAGGGCATCAAAAAAGCCAAACACCATTACAAAAAGAAGGTAGAAGAACACTTCTCCAACTCCAACCCCCGACGCATGTGGCAAGGACTCCAGACCATCACAGACTACAGGACCACCAAACCCTCCCCCGCATCCTCTGATGTCTCCTTCCTCAACGAGCTCAACAACTTTTATGCTCGTTTTGAGCGAGGGAACCCCACAACCACAACCAAAGCAGACATGACGCCAGACCACCAACCTATGACTCTCTCCCCCACCGATGTAGGAGCGGTGCTGAGCAGGATCAATGTCCACAAGGCTGCAGGCCCTGATGGCATCCCCGGGCGTGTTCTCAGAGCGTGTTCTGGGGAGCTTGCAGGAGTGCTCACAGACATATTCAATCTGTCCTTGGCCCACGCTGTGGTACCGGCCTGCTTCAAATCCACCTCCATCGTCCCGATACCCAAAAACTCCAACCCATCTTGCCTCAATGATTACCGCCCAGTAGCACTCACCCCCATCATCACTAAGTGCTTAGAGCGACTGGTCCTAGCACACTTCAAATCCTGTCTCCCCCCCACCCTGGACCCCCACCAATTCGCATACCGCCGGAACAGGAGCACAGAGGATGCAGTCTCCATCGCAATGCACTCTGTCCTCTCACACCTGGACAACAACAACACCTACGCCAGAATGCTGTTTATAGACTTCAGTTCAGCATTCAATACAATCCACCCCTCACAACTCATCAGGAAACTGACAGACCTGGGTATCAGTTCCCTCATCTGCAAATGGTTATTGGACTTCCTGACCAACCGCCCCCAACATGTCCGGCTGGATAACCGCTGCTCATCTACAATCACGATGAACACTGGTGTACCACAAGGCTGTGTGATGAGCCCTTTCCTCTACTCCCTCTTCACCCACGACTGCAGACCTGCTGATGGTTCCAACACCATCATTAAGTTTGCAGATGACACCACGGTGATTGGCCTCATCAGTGACAACGATGAGGCCGCCTACAGGGAGGAGGTGGATCGTCTGGCTGAGTGGTGCGACAGAAACAACCTGCTGCTTAACACCGAGAAGACCAAGGAGCTCATCGTGGACTACAGGAGGAATGCTGACCCACATCCACCCATCCACATTAAGGGGACGGCTGTGGAGCATGTGAGCAGCTTCAAGTTCCTGGGAGTCCACATCTCCGAGGATCTCACCTGGACGACCAACTGCTCCAAGCTGGTCAAGAAGGCTCTCCAGCGCCTCTTCTTCTTGAGGACTCTGAGGAAGAACCACCTGTCCTCAGACATCCTGGTGAACTTCTATCGCTGCACCATCGAGAGCATCCTGACCAACTGTATAACAGTCTGGTACGGGAACTGCTCTGCCTCGGACCGGAAGGCGTTGCAGAGGGTCGTGAAAACTGCCCAGCGCATCGCCGGAGCACCACTTCCTGCCATAAAAGACATCTACAGGAAGCGGTGTCTGAAAAGGGCTGGGAAAATCATCAAAGACCCCAGTCACCCATCACATGGACTCTTCACCCTCCTGCCCTCTGGGAGGCGCTACAGGAGCCTCCAGACTAAGACCACCAGGTACCGGAACAGCTTCTTCCCCACAGCTGTCAGACTCCTGAACTCTGCCTCCTGACATCTGACCCACGTTAAACTCATGGACTGAACATACACACACCCACAATGGACAACTGTACCCTCAAACACAATAATAACATGGACTGAACCACCACTCACAACCACTAGCACTTTATATAGCCTCTGTAGAAACTATCTACACCCTCACTTATCTTAACTGCACTACTGTATAGCTCTGTGTAAATAATCATTCTGTACATTCGATAATCTTTAATCCTACAACTGTTTACAACTTGCATAGTTCCCATTTCTGTATAGCTGTATATCCCAGATTCTGTAAAGTTATTTATTTCATATTCTGTATAGTTTTTCATATTTATATCCTGTACATAGCCTGTACATAGCTTGTACTCACTACAGCCTGTACATACTTATAGTTATAGAATATTCACAACATACTTCATACCGTGTACATTATAACATACCATAATAGACCCATTTCTGTAATATACTCACATATCTATATTATTGCTAATATATATTGTAATATATCTATATCACTAAAGCACTTCTGGATGGATGCAAACTGCATTTCGTTGCCCTGTACCTGTGCATGTGCAATGACAATAAAGTTGAATTCTATTCTATTCTATTCTATTCTAAAGTGCACTTCGTTCACCAGACGTGATGGAAAATGACTGGAGGGGAGGCTCGCAAACAGAATTCCAGTTGTTTCATTATCACCTAAAACTCACACACACACACACAGACACACACACGTCAGGGCAAGAAGGCCTATAACATCAAGCACTTGCAGCTAGTAAAACTGTAGTAGCTCCATCTGTACCTGTGAGTCTATCCTTCTCACTGCCAAAGTTCAGAGCAGTGATATCAGCTTACAAACTCTCTCACACATGCAGACATATGATATCAGCTTGCAAACACTCACATGTGTACAGATGTGCGTTAACAGCTTGCGCTGACACCTCCGAGGCCATCCAGAGTGCAAATCCCGGCCTCGATGAAGTTGTCTGTCAGTGAGCGCTGATGTTGTAGTCAATGCTGTAGTCAAGGCGAGCTGCACTATGTGGAAGATAAAAGTTCTGGAAGTCAGCAGATAAGGGGGATGAACACTGTAATGGCTTAACATCAGCAGCCATAGACTGACATAATAAACCTTGTAACTCAGCGGCCCCAACCCCCGGGCCTCGGACCGGTACCAGTCCGTGAGTTGTTTGGTACCGGGCCGCGAGAGTTGAGGCTCAGGTGTGAAATGTATGGTTTTCAGGGTTTTTATCGGCTTTCAGCGTTATTTTGTTATCATTTTTATTGTTAACTCGGTTTTCCTTGGTCTTTTCACGTGTGTTATGAATAAATCTTCTTTTTTTTGATACCGGTACTAGTTTTATTTTGTTGTATTTATCCGCGACACCTTAAAGGCAAGTCCGTGAAAATATTGTCGGGCATAAACCGGTCCGTGGCGCAAAAAAGGTTGGGGACCGCTGTTGTAACTCTCATATTTCTGGGCTGACCACATGTTACATGCATTTCTGTGCGCAGCCTTTGTGCTTGGGCTTGCCTTGCTGTGCCAGTGTGTCTTCCCTATTGTTTTTTTTCTGTTGTCCGTGTATCAGCGGTGCACGGCTGTAAACTCATTTTACATGCCATGCTCCTCTCATTAGTGCTTGTGTTAACTACTGGTGAGGAATGCAGTTGAACAGCTCAGTGGAAAAAGCAATATAATTTAACAGGATGCTAATCACCAAATTGTTGCGGGGTTTAGTCACCGTGTAGCTGCACGCGGTGACGTCTTTGGGAGCTCAGGTAAGGAGAGGGTGGGCTCGCTATTTACTTCATCCTCTGGTTTGTCTCAGGCTTCCGGCTTTAACAGTTGGGTGGATGTGAAGAGTAGACAATGTCTTTTAAATGGAAAAAGAAATCACAGATTTTTTTCTATCGGGACACTGCACTGACTGGTTGCTGAATTTGGTACACCTGCTCAACTGCTGGTTTTTACAAAGGTGAAGAAGGGTGATTCAATTACTTTAATTGGAGCATGGTTGTTAGTGCCAGACAGGCCGGTGTGACTATTTGATCTGCTGGGATTTTCCCGCATAAGCATCTATAGGGTTTACAGAGAATGGTCTGAAAAAGAGAAAATATCCAGTGATCAGATTTCTTATAGAAAAGGCAGCACAAACTCAAAGTGTCATTTGTTACAACTCAGGTATGCAGAAGAGCATCTCTGAATATGCAAGAAGCGGGGTTACAACAGCAGAAGACCACAACAGGTGTGTGGAAAGGACCACAATTCGACACACTGTTTATTTGTCAGTTTTATTTGGTGGCAAAACTGTTTGCTGTTCTTCAGGTTCAGCACCATGTTCCTCAGCTTTTGGGCTTCGCTATATATAAGGGAGAAACCTCATTAGTTAATTCAGTGCACTTGTCTCTCCAACCTCCTTGGCACTTTCCCTTGAGCTCACTGCACCACCCCTCCCCTGCAGCTGAGCAAGGGACCATACCTCCCCCACAAGGTGCCACTCCTGTCAGCTAAGAACAAGAAGAATTTGTGTTAGAATTTGTGTACTAACATGAAAGCATGACTCCATCCTACATTGTATCAACGGCTCAGGCTGCTGCTGGGGGTGGTGGTGCGAGGCAGTGGGTATGTTTCGTTTTCACTTCTTTTATATTTGTTTTATTGTTGATTTCTATGGTCAAAGCCATTTTTAAAAATATTACCTTTTTTGAGGATCTGAGCATTTTGGATGTCGTCACCGTGGGCTTTCGAAACCAGATGTTGTGAGCTTGACTTTGACACTGAGAAACACCGCTGGCTACTACCATAATTTACAGAATGAATGTCATGTCGTTTGCAATAAGACACGAAGTTGAGGCTTGAGATTGTGAAACTCATCCTGTAAGCATTTACTGGATCACTCATCAAGAAGCCGAGGAGTCATTTTCTCATAGACTCTCATAGATATAAATAATGTGTTTGTTTTGCAACATTTCCTCAGTGGCTTCGCTTTCAGACATGTTACATCTTTTACATGCAGCTGATTGTCAATAGTGATATTTTTCACTATTCCACATGAACATTTTTAATACATTCATGCTTTGCCTGTGAGATCTTGGACATGGTTTATCTAAGTAATGGTGATTAGTTTTTGACTGAGCGTTACACACTGTTCTTAACCTTTACATGTGCTTTTAACCTTTTGCAAAATGAAGTCAGTCTGGATGTGCTTTAACTCAGAGATCACTGCAAATATGTTTTCAGTAAGACACTGCAACATCTGCAGTGGTACCTTTATTTTAACAAGTGCTCAGAAGGGCATGTGCTTATCCTTTTCCTCAGTTAATCCTTCTGCTTTCATGTCTGAAGCTGAATCCCAGTCATGTGACTCCAAACCAGGAAGTTGTTGCTTGTGCCGGTGTGATGAAGATCCAGATCCAGAGGTGCAGGTATCCTCTGCTTATTTGCTTAAATGGATTTGTGAATTCTTTTTGTGACAAGCACCTGTTCAGGATTCATTTCAGAGATGATTCATAACTAAAACAGTCTTGATTCATTTCCATTATTTCCCTCAGGAAACAAATAATGAGTTACTTTTTTAAGGGGATTTTAAGTTTTATATTTAATTCCTTATGATTAGAACAACCTTGAGGTGAATGTGGGTGTTTCACATTCATAGTATATTGCATTATTTATATTATAGGTACTTTACCTGTTTGTTACCATTCTTACTGTTATGGAGCAACCGGGAACACATAATTTCCTCTGCCATTTTTTGTGGTAATTCTGCATTTTAATCGACTACCTTACCAACAGACCACAGTATGAGAGGCTCCATGACTGTGTGTCCAAGGTTCTCTCACCTTTCCTGTTCAGCCTTTATACTTCAGACTTCTGTTATAATTCGGACGATTACCGTCTACAGAAGTTCTCAGATGATACAGCCATCACTGCAAGTGTATCAGACGGGAATGATCAGGAATACAGGGGGGTCATCAGTGACTTTGCTGGTTGGTGTGAGACCAACGCACTCCAAATCAACGCCGGCAAGACAAAGGAGATGATCATAGACTTCAGGAGGAAGTCACCCCCTGCAACACCGGTGAACATCCAAGGTAAAGACATTGAGATGGTGGACTCTTACAAGTACCTGGGTGTTCACCTCAACAATAAACTGGACTACAAATACAGACATCCTGTATAAGAAGGGCCAGTCAGGGACCTGGATCTGAGCAACCCAGGGTCCCTGAGCAGTTATGGACTTGTATTATATTATATGTGTTTTTGGTGTTCTTGTCCTCCCTGCTTGCAGGTATGTGTGTGTGTGTGTGTGTATGGGTGTGTCTGGGAGCACCTGTTTCCAGGTGCACTTCAGGCCTGGTTGGTGGGGCCCTGCCAGGTGGTTGGCCACACCTGAAGAGCATCACACAGCTGATCAAGCCTCGTCGGAGGAGCTACTTAAGAGTGTGGTGGAGCTCTCTCTGATGCTCATCATTGCGTGACTTCACGTTGGTCTCTCGGCCAGTGAGTACGATTAGTCAGCCTCATTGAGGTGTGTCTAACGGCTGCCTCTTACCCCAGGAGAAGTGCGGAGACGAGAGGGCAACGAGCACGGGGTGCTCAGACACGGAGAAGCGGGGACAACAAACACTAACAGTGGGAAGAGGACATGTCACGGGAGTTGGGAACGCACATATCTATATTTAGTGTATACGTGTGTGTGTGTGTGTAATAGTACACAGCAAATCCAGCATGTCCAAATTAACACTGTCGGATTTGATTTCAACACTATTAAAGTGTCTATATGGGTCCACACCAGAGAGTGTTAATTTAACTCTTTTTGGAGAGTTGGTACGTTAACTCTGATTTAGTGTTAAACACCAAATCTGTCTGGAGTTGAAAATTTAACACTTGGTGTTAAGAGTTTATATATTAACTCTCAAAGAGTATTTTAGTTTAACTACGTAAGAGTTATCTTCTAATTCATTCTTAAAAGCGGGAATTTTACTGTTCTGAACTTCTAGAAATTTCTTTTGGAAATAAACATTTACTAAAAAGATACAATGGTTTTTGAAAAACATTTATTCTGAACTGTGCACCACAATTTCAAAACATTTTCTGAAAGATGTAACAGCATACATGTTCTCACTTTCATTAGAATTTTGTTTATCAAAAGGTCTGACATGGTAAATGCAAATAACAGCATGCTCATCACTTATTTCTTCAATACAATATGCATGTCCTTCATTCATCACTTTGTGGAACTTCAACGCACTTCTGCTCTCCCCCATATTCCATCTTCACAAGCATATCCTGTGTGGAGATTGAATAAAAATTAGTTGACACTAATTAATGGCACAAATAATCCAGTAAACAATTGCAGCACAGTAAAAAAAAAAAAAAGGAATCCTCTTTGAGCCATTACTTGTGTAAAGTATTTTCCCAAAAGACAAGGACACAGGCAACAGGTAATACTGAACTAAATGTAAAACCTCAACCTTTTTAATTTTTACCTAAACCGTGTGCACAAAACTCTGGAGGGATCTATGCTAACGTAGAATCCAGTCAGGACGTCTGCTACTGCTGTTTGCTCGTTTTTTTTGTTTGTTTTTTATGGGCGATCGTTTTCAGGCTTCAAGTAGCACCATTATACCAACATTTCACATTCTAGACATTGTTTTAGGTATATTTGACCAAAAGTTTGACTGAAAATTCACATGCAAGCTTTTTTTCAAGGCTGTGGTATTTGCCCGCAGACAATACCTTTCAGCTAGCTAAAACAGAATATTTTGCTATCACCGAGCAACATGGCTAATGCCTTTCACACAGCTTTGTCTCAACTCCAAAGAGCCACAGAAGTAAAAGCTCATAATAATAATTGAAACAATCTTTGAAAAAATGACTTACCAAGCATGGCAAACAACTCAAATATGTAGAGCAAAATGTTCTGAAACGGCTTCACTTCAGCTTCGATTGGAGCCGTGCTGGGGGCGGAGTCTGTGAATTCACTCTATTGGTGTCATAGCCCCTCTAGGAGTTCAGAGTTAAGAGGTCAAGAGTTAATGTTTCCATTTTAACACCTCCAGATTTGACAGAGAAACACTCATTTTTAACACTCGATTTTAACTACTATCATTTCACACCTCAGAGTTACATTAAAAGAATGTGACTCTGCTTAGAGTAAAATCAACTCTACTTTTGCAAGGAGACTATTAACACCAAAAAATTTAACACTTTTGAATTTGCTGTGTAGTGGTACAATAATTATGTAAAGCTGTATAGTTTATGTCTTGCATATTTCCACAACCATATCCACCATCACATACTACTACCGTTGTATATAGTGTATTATTTTATTTTTTATTTGTTTGTACTTGCATTTTTCCTTCTGATATCTGTACCTGAGCTGAGGTAACACAACAATTTCCCCATCGTGGGATCAATAGAGTCTTAGATTATCTTAAGTCAAATAACTACATTTCCTTTCACTGTCACTTCAATCATTCCCCATAGACTTCCATGTTAAAGTATACAACGTTCCCAACAAGTGTCTTTAAAACCTGGTAGCTGGGGCCACTATGGGTACTTTACCTCTTCAGGTCAGCTCTTAGGGGATGGATTTTTTGTAATCTTTTTTAAAATCTTCTTTAATCTTTTTTTTTTTTTTTTTTTATCTCGTCTTAATAAGAAAAAAATTCAGTTTGAGGCATAGATGAGATTGACTGGTGCCCCAACATTGACTGAGCTGAGGAGTTGAGAGATTTCTCCCAGGCCTCGCCTCCTTATGATGGACATCTTAACTCTGTGATTACTGTTGGTGCCTTCTGGACCGTTTTTAAAGGATTATTACCTAAATTATGACTTGCTGTGTAAAACAGACATCCCAAAAGATTTTTTTTTAAAGGTTTGGTGAGTCTCTTTCACAAATTGGAGATAAAGTATCTGCATTTTAAGAGCGGGACCATGCCTCCAAACACGCTCCTTCCGGTTCTTATCTATATATGTTCCCCCAGTTCTACAAGCTGTTTTTTCTCATTTACGTGCCCCACCCTCCCTGCCCTTTTCAATTCTTTAACTTCTTCACTTCTCTTTAGTACATGGCGATCTGCCAGGCTCGGGAGCTGTCGCCAGTCCCCTTCGAGGCCTTCCCCAAACCGCAGCACAGTTCACGTCCAAGCCTTTCATCTTTATCTACTAAAATGCTGTCAAACCTAAAATGTGGACGTGGGCCCAGCTAGCGAATTAGCAGATATGTGTGTGCAGGAGCTGATAACTTCACACTCCTCTCTCCAAATATGGTGACAGGGTGCACATCATTTTTCTACATTGTCTGTGAATTCTAAGCATTTTACATGTTTAATTTTGCATTATTGTGAAATTTAAATATAAACCATTCAGAAATGACCAGTATTGTCTTTGCAACTGAGATAGTTGAGCTGAAATTGTTAGAAAAATTGGCTCGTTTGTGACGGATTGACCCATACAAACTGTATGGGCCGCAGAGGTATGTCCCAGTGCTTCCTAAAGAGGCTCTGCTACTGATCTGACCCTCAATATAATGCCCGCTGTCCCCAGTGCCTATTGTGATTTTTGAAAAGTTCTTTTTCCCATGAAAACTGGCGTCATCCACTCAACGTGTCTGCCTGAAGACTCAGGGAAGGGTCACAATGTTTTCCTGTAATTTTCCCAAGATATTCCCAAGTCCTCTGCTTCCACGTCTGGGACGTCCGAGGCGTTTAAACCACAGAGCTGAAGTTACGAGTGAGCAGAGCAGGAGGAAGAGGAGCCAAAGGGCGGACGTCCCGACTTATCCTGAAGGGACTTTTTAAGGAAACGACACAGACATCATGACGAACGTTAAACGAAGGTGACTCGACCTCAGGCACCTTCAAGGTCATCGTTGACGGGTGTCACTCACACGGTCGCAGAGAGGCTCCTGTAGAATGCCTGTCCATTTCCTGTGCTGGACAGGAAGCTGACAAAAGAAACCCAAAATGCCCTGTTTTTTAGTGTGGGGATGAAAAAAAAAATCAGGCCTCACCTTTATTCCACTGTGGGAACTGTAACTTTGTCCTGTCTCACACACAACAAAGAACCCCCCCAACAAACAACAATGCCCATCTTTGTTTGGCCTCCTATCGTTGCGTGCCTGTAAAGCGTGTGGCCTTTTATTGAACGTAGTTTTTAGCTCAGCGGCGGGATGTTATGATTACAAATTAGCATCAGTACTAATAAGATTTCAGGCTTTAAAAAAGAGTGAATTTAAAACAGAAACAAACATTTAATTTATTTATTTATTTGCTCGTTAAGCGCTGCTCTTAACAAGCTCAGAGGCTGACAGTAAAAACAGCAATGAAGTGAAATGAAGTGTGCGTTACTGCCTGAATGGCTTTTACCATAGACGTTCCCGGCCTCGGCTGTTGTCCTCTCGTGTTTGTTTGTTTGTCTGTTTGTCTTCTGCATTCATGCTTTCAAAGAGTGTGTGTGGGTTTCCAAGCATGCATGTCAGCGTTTATGTGCCTTATTGCACATGTTGGTGTATTACGTTTTAGCCCACACTTCTCTTTTTTTTTGCATTGCGAAGTATATTTGTGTACCCATTGTTTGTGTGTGTGTTTGCAGCAGTTTCTGGTGGTCACAGTTGCACAATATCCCTCTGTGTTGTTGCGAGCAACAATAGATAGTAAAGTTAGTTTCGTACTGTGATGATTGCTCTATAAATCTAAGTGCACACTGAGTGTGTTTTAGTGCAGCTCATTGTTCTTTGTCTCGTGCGAGAGCCGTGCTGGTTGGTCACCGGGCTCTTCATCACCATCTTCATCATCTCTTAGCCCCTCAGCTGCGGTTTTTAAAAAAGTACGCACATACACACCAAGCTGTGCTTTTTGGCAAAGCAGAGTTAATGCTGGTGACACTTCTGAGGAAATGTCGATTTGTCATAAAGAGCTCGCAGCCAGAGTCCGGACCTCCTCCTGGTCCAGTTCAGAAGAGAGTCCAGGTCAAGACCAACATTTTAATAATGTTGTTAAATCCAACACAATAAATTACGAAATAAAACAACATTTCTGCCCTTTCCAGCATTTTTTGAAAACCAATCTTGTTAATAAACTACTGGTAGATCCATAGTTTTGGATGTCTTCAAAAAGGCCACAATGTGTGTTCATTAGGAACAAAGGCTTTGATCTCAGATGTTACCGTGCATTCCTCTTTAACAAAAGCGTGAACCCCACAAAGCAAACTGTGGTTGAACACAGAGCTTTATAGATTTTTTTTTCTAATTAGATTTTATTTTATAGTTTTTTTGTAGTTGAGTTTATTTTTCAGTTCGTTTCCACAGCAGAGCTGCTCGTTTCAGTTTTTTTTATTGTCTGAAAAATGTTTACGTTCACTTCAGTTTTTATTTGTTTCGCTATTAAATTTAAAAAGTTTAAAAAGTTTTTTTTCGAGGCGCCAACCATCAACCAAGACTCCTACCATGTTGCGTGTTTTGAATACAGATGAAATGAAAGGGTGGATAGATCAAAAGAAACTTCTGCTTTTATACACAAAACGATTCTATTCTATCTTCATCATTTATTTGGTTTATCATTTCAATATATATTTTTGTCAAAAACGGATCATTTGAGCATAAAACTGATTTTTTTCTCCTCTTTTGCTTAATGTAAGTTTGATTGTTTAGCAAAATGAACAAATTAAGTCAAATGTAAGCAAAGAGAAGACCTCTAACTTTCAGGTACAACTATAAAATAACTGTTTAACACTTCAGTTCAACAATAGCTAAAGTGATGTAACCTTGAGGCTCCTCAGGAGCTGCTCAATATTGTCACACAGTAACATGAAAAATATATATTTTTTAACCTGGTTTGCTATATAAGCATTTTAACCTGCCTCTAAGAGTGCACATAAAGCGCAACTAGCCATGCTCAGTGGACTCATTTGTTTACATTTAGGTCGCGCATCACCATCTGCTAGCATCTCTTCTGTTCTTCATGGTGTTTCCTTGTCAAGTCGTGAAACAAGTTTGATGTTTCCACCTACAAAAAGTCTTTTTGCATGCTTTGCAAAGGTTCTGTATTGGTTTCATAAGCTTTATGCTTTGGCTTCTAAAAGTGCGAACAAGCTTATAACTGCATCCAACAATGCATGCGCCTCTTTAGGAGTTTTCTCACACTTGAGGATGGAGTGGTCTGATGGTGGTGTAAGAACTCCTTATTGAGGGTTTCTTTTGATTGTATGTCATAGTAGTCACATTTTTTGCATAACAGATACTGTATGTCACATGTAGTTAACTGGGTGAGTAGATTTCACATCTATCTAACCAATAGGACACATTGTATTTTTCGTCTTCCCTTCTGTTAGTTACTCGTTTTTTCATTTCCTTGTTCTTTTTCCTTTTTGCTCTTCCAGGCACAGATTTTTCTGACTCATGCAATGAAAATATCCACGACGTTTAGATGTTTTATTTTTTTGACCTATGTAAGATGTGGTTCTGATTGGATTTTACTGGTCGTAGTTAAGTGACCTATCACAGGTGATGTACTGTAAGTGTCATGATCCACTAACATTCTTAGTTTTTGTGTTTTTGTATTTTGTTCTTTTATTCCATGGTCCCTTGGCTGTTCTGTTAAGATGTTGCTTATTTGATTTCCCCTCGTGACTTACCCCCTGTGTATCTGTGAGTCCTCGTTTCCCCTCCTTGTGTTTTATTCCATGTTTTCCCCAGGTCAGATAAGCCAATAAGTATGTCATATTCAGTTAGCAAATTTTCTTCACGCTCAGACTTGAAACTGTGAAGCATTAGCAGAATGCTAGACTCAAGTGAGTCAACTGGATTGAGTTCAAAAGCTTCATCTACAACAAGAGTTATAAATGGCAAACAGTCACTAGAGTACTTTCTTTCTGACATCACACACTTCCCTGTACCGACCCGGCACCCAATATTTAACCCCTTCCAGACCTTCCAGTGTCACGACATTTCTCAGTAGCGCTGCATGCCAGCCACCATGAACCACCGAGACGAGTTCACCCTGCGTGTGCAGATGTTTTAGAATGAATATCCAGCAGGCCTGCTCAGTATATTCTGTGCTATTTATCTATTTATTCTTGGATCTCTAACTCTCTGAGAGGTTTCAGTCTCGGGGAGTAGACGATCCCCAGCTTAATACTTTTATCCCATTATAATATTGCGAGCTTCTCCCAGTGGATGTGAGTGTGTGCCATCTTCTTACCTTATCCTGAAACATTAGAAGGCTGAAGAATGTCGACTGGCTGTGTAAAGAAACTGGAAGCTGGAAAAGCCATTTGCAGTCATTTTTTTTTAACCCAGGTCTTTAAAAAATATATATATTCACTTCAATCTTTCACATTATTCTTTTATTTTCCTTTTAAAGCAATATAACTCATGTTTTCCTTGTATTCTGCTGTTTTTTTTTTAACTTTCCTGTCTGCTTGCTGTGCTTCTCATTAATTTTATTGCCAATTCTTCCCCCTTTTTCACCGTTGCCTCCATTCGTCTTGCTGTATTTCTTTAAATGAAATGGCCCATTTATGTGTAATTCCTAAAGCCGAGGCTTATAGCGCTATAGTAAAAGTTAAAGCGGTGCAGACTAAACATTTGGACTCAGAATGATGAAAAATGACCAATCAGACAGCTGGGATGCCGGCCAGCTCCATGATGTAACATCCCGTTGGGCTAAATCCTTTTATTTTAGGGTAACTTGGAGCCTTTCATTCTTCCCCTTTGCATCCTCGAGAAGGCGCACATGCAGTCTCATATCCTTTCGCTCACCTCTGTGAATGGGAGCGGGAATAATGGGCTTCAGACGTCAGAGAGGAAACGACCCAAACATTATTCCAATAGGTTTTTATTGCTGCGATTATTAGATTTCATAAAATAAATCCATTTTAACGGAGGTTACCGCTTGTTTTCCCAGCCTGTTTCAGGGTTGTCGTGTGTGCATGTGCACAAACCCAAACTTTTAATGTTTTACGCATGTGTGAGCAAGTGTGTGTGTGTGTTTCTGACATTTAATGACACTGGTGTGTGCTCATATGTGTGTTTGCATGTTCGGAGCTACAATAGAGCTATACATTAATGTAAGTTTTGTTCCTCAGCTCTGCTCAGTTTCCACTTAACATAAAACTATTTCCCTTATTAGTCTGCTCTAATCGGCTGACCTACTATATGATTGTGTGTAACAGGAGTGTATTAACAGATATTTTCCACATGCAAGTGGGTCAGAGTGCACTTTCCATCATGCTGTCAGTGCTTAATTATGTCTCTAAATGTTTGTGGGTATGTTGCATTGCCTTAAATATCCCTAATGTAGTGTATGTTAGTGCTGGCCAATACTGCAAAATTTGTTACCAATCTGATACCATGTACAAAAAACGTTTTGTTTTTTTTAATTCTGTGCGCTATATATACTAAACTTTGAGTATGATACCGATACCAGCGTTGGTGTCAATATCGGCATCGATAAATATTTGGCTTGATCAGCCAACGTCTTCATCTTGTTTGCACAAAAATAGATATCAAAACCCCAGACAATCGTTGATTTACAAATCCACTGAATTTTTTTCACCCAGTAAAAGTTTTTACAGAGGTCATGTCAGACAGTCTTTTTCTTATAGACTTCTATAGGTCTGGAAGTCTTTTTGCAACCATAGTTAGCGCCATCATCATTCAGATAGAATGCAGGTTTCAGGCACATCCGTATTGTTTACACTGCATTATATTGGCTCTGTTGTTTATAAATGCATGTGATTGGAGGACGTTGCTCAGTGCTGAAGTGCGGTCATTATTGTGCTTTTACCAGTTTTGGGACGGTGGGGCTTCAGATGCACAGACAGTACTTGGAAGTCCCTTTATGAAGCTTTCAGTTTTTGTGTTTTTTTCCACCTCCACTTTGCTCTTTTTGGAATTCATGCTTCAAAATTGTGTGATTTACAGAGAACATGACAAACAACATTATAACATTGGCTTCCATTCATTAATATGTGGTTGGAAACAATCGTACCCAGCACAAAAAGAAAGAGGAGTCATTATTGAATCAGACTCATTCTAAATTCCCTCGCTCACTTGCATCTGTAATCTGCATAAATCTGCATACGGCAGAAAATATGGAGATCCATCTTATTTTCTTATAAACACATGAAGCAAGATAATTTCTATTTATTTGGCCTTCCAAGCATGCTAAATGTTATCTTTATATAACTATATGAGCTATACTTTATATGAATATTAGTCACACCCTTTATATTACCTAATATGTATATATAAATAACTTATTAAAATATGATCATCTTAACATCTTCTATATACATGAAAGAAAGAAAATGATGAAGAGATGGTGGTACTGATGATAATGATGATGATGAGATGATTATGACAGTGGGAAGAAGATAATAATGATGATTTTTATTATAATAACTATTATTTATATATTTTATATTGGATGTTGTTATTGTTATTGATTCTTTTAAAATAATTCTTCTCTAGTCTGTATCTCTCCTGTAAAATAGTCAGATGTCTATTCTCATTAATGTACAGAATTCACCTGCTTGCTGCTACTACTGCACATTCACCCAATGTATATACTACATATATATATATATATATATATATATATATATATATATATATATATATATATATATATATGTATGTATGTATATATTAGGGGTGCGAGGATATTCGTATCGATATTGAACCGTTCGATACAGTGCTTTCGGTTCGGTACGCATATGTATCGAACAATACAAAATTTTTCATTTATTTTATCAACTTTCCTTCTGACGATGCTGTCTGTGTTGAGCGCTCAGTGGATCTGCGCTCGACAGTGCAGCCTAGGCGGAGTAGTCGAGCGCAGATACACTGAGCGCAGGGCAAGCTAGCGAGACAGAAGTTAAGCTCTCCTTGCAACATGGCAAATTGAACCTCCCCCACCCTCATTCAGATCTGGCGTTTGGAACTATTTTGGTCTTCATGTGACGTATGACCCTGAAGGTAAGCGCGTCATGGACTCTCGCGCTTTCTCCCGACTTTTCCTGACATGATTCTGCGCGTGGACGGAGCAGCAACACAGATGACTCGACTAACGTACTGCCACCTGCTGGCATAATTAGACAGCAAGAAAAAAATCTGGAAACTAAACTTCATTTTAACCCTTGACTATTGTATGACACGCACACATCAATGAAAACTAAACACATTTTTGCTATAAATTCAGTTAATTTTAGTTAGTTTTGTGAACACTCATTACAGTTTTAGTTAGTTTTCCTTTTTTTGTTTTTATTTTTATTTCCGTTAACGAAAATGTTTTTTCACTTCTAGTTTTCGTTATTTCGTTAGTTTTCGTTAGCGATAATAACCTTGATTTAGACAGCCGTTAGCACATGATTCTCCTTATGGGGACCTGATATGTTTAATATGCTGCTGAGAATATTGCCCAGAAGAAGCGTATAGTATAGCTTTTAGTTTGGAAAGAGCCATTTCCCTGTAATACACTCTTTTCCAAAGATGAGTGATTTCTCGATCATATAGTTTTTTTTATTACTTTGTTGTTTCAGCAACATTAAATTTAAAAACTGTACTTTTGAATTAAAATATATATTTATCATTTTAATAAATGACAAATAAAAAAGGCATGAACATTTTTTTTGTATCGAAAAAAGTATCCAACCGAACCGTGAATTTTGTGTATCGTTGTACCCCTAATGTATGTATATATATATATATATATATATATATATATATATATATATATATATATATATATATATATATATATATATATGTGAAAATTCTGTCTATTTTCTGCTGCTTATCCAGGTTTGGGTCAGGGGAGCAGCAGCCCTCTGTGAGTCCGGGATCTGACACATCATAAAGAACATTGAGCTTTTAGATTAAACTCCTTAAAAATATATATACATGATTTATCATTGTTTTTAAGGCCCACACCCACAGGTCCAGCTAGTAAGAAGTGTAGGTGTGTACCCTTCCTTAGAATTTAATAGGTTCTTTGTTTTGGACAGAATAACTTTGATTTTTTTCTTTAATATAGTGAGTGTGTTGTTTCCATGTACTTAATATGTTAATCGTGGGAATTTACACATTGGCTTAAACACCATACTATCATGTAATATTCAAAAGTGACTAGCAGAATAGCTCATTCATGGTTGATAGTGAATGGTGAGAATTGCCAGACAGGCAGTTTCGCCTGATGGTGTTTCTTTTTGTGGTCATGTCTTTTTTTTTTTCTTGTTTTTTGTTCATTTACTTTGTTTCAATGTCTTTGTGCAAACCTCTGTGTTGGCTTCATTTTCCAACAGCTGGAAAATGAAGCCAACACAGAGGTGCAAGAAATAGTTCCCAACTTAACAGAAAACATAAATATGATTGCAACCTGGCACTAAAACTTGTGTAATATGCAACATACTTTATATTGAAATACTAAAAGCACGACTTTTAAATGTATATGCCTCTTTGAATCCTGCAAATCTTTTGGGGGTCTTGTTACAATGCACTGTGGTGTGTATCAGTCTGAAGTTGTGTCAGACAACTCGTGGTGCAGCGGTAATTATATTACAGTGCCCATTGTGGCTTTGAGACCTCCTACTGTGAGTATTATGAGTCCAGCACATGTGGCACAAACACACAGGATGTTTCACATACTTCATTAATCTAAGGTTTTATGGTAAATGTATACTGTAATCCATGTAGCCAGTGGGGCGGTACAACCATGAATGTATGCCAGTGAGTGTTATTAATGTTGACTAAGGTGACCACACACACCCACGCACTTTCTGCCCCCTGCTGTTTTAGGAGCCATGGTTTTGATCAAGCAGACCGAGACCTCTCACTGGTTGCTGGCAGATTTCCAGCAGCCAATCACAAGCCTCCGCCAATTAGAGCTGAAGGTAGAGAGCACAGAACATTTAATGGAGCTTTTACAGGCTTGTTGGTGTGTGTTTGTATGTGTGTCTGTAACATAATACATGGTATTTCTGTGTGTTTTTAAAGTATATCATGTATATTTTCATGTGTGACAAATTCTTGCGTGTGTGTGTTTTGCAGATTCAGCGGCAGAGTAACCCATTAGCATAACAGCTCTGTTGCACTGCCCAGGCTATTACGGTGCAGTTTTCTCTCTCTCTCTGTGTGTGTGTGTGTGTGTGTGTGTGTGTGTGTGTGTGTCTTGTGCTTGTGACCTTCATCACAGTCTCACCAGTTGATTTAGCTTTACCCCCCCCTAAGGTAATGTATGTTTTTTTTTGTTTCAAGGCAGCTTCAATAATTAATCAGGACTTTTTAACTCTGTGTGTGTGTGTGTGTGTGTGTGTGTGTGTGTGTGGGCGGTCAAGAATTTAAAATGCTTCCTCTGCTTCCTCTGCATATTGCGAGAAACCAATAAGGGGAGTGGATATAGTAGGCTTTCCATAGTAGCCTGGTGGTAAGGGGTCAGAGGAACATTCCAGGTATGTCACGTTTGCAAGTGTTTCCAGGCTGATCTGATGGGACCCAACTTCAAAAGTAAATGAGACTGTAAAGCATTCTTTGGTAAGGACCACCTACATTTTTGTCCTTTGTTTTCTTCAGTTCATTGCAAATAGATGTCTATTTATTATATACACCTCAAAAAATAAATAAATAAAGGAACACTTTTTAATCAGAGTATAGCATCAAGTCAGTTAAACTTCTGGGATATTGATCTGGTGAAATAAGTAGCAGAGGCAGTTGGTTATCAGTTTCAGCTGATTAGCATTCTTCATTAGTGTTAAGGATATTCCAGGAGACAGAGAGTTACTCTAGGAGAGCTGGACAGGGCTGTAGAAGGCCCTTAACCCATCAAACGATGGGAATCTGCTCCTTTGCGCAAGGACCACTAGGGTGAGCACTGCCAGCCACAAAATGACCTCCAGGAGGACACTGGTGTAAATTTCTTTGCCCAAAAATTAGAAACTGACTTCATGAGGGTGGGTTGAGGGACCATCATTCTCTAGTGGTTGGCATTTGCCATAGACTACCATTAGGTGTTGAGATGAATTGGCAGTGAAGAAGGCGCAGCAGTGCCTCTTCTTTCTCAGGAGACTGAAAAGATTCGGCATGAGCCCCCGCATCCTCAGGACCTTCTATCGCTGTGCCATTGAGAGCATCCTCACTGGATGCATCAGCACCGCCTACAACCACAAAGCTCTCCAGAGAGTAGTGCGGTGTTCTAAACGGATAATTGAAGGTGAGTTTCCCTCCCTCCAAGACATCTACAGGAAGCGCTGCCTGAGGAAAGCGGGGAGGATCATCAAGGACTCCAGTCACCCCAGCCATAAACTGTTCAGACTACTTCCATCAGGAAGGAGGTTCTGCAGCATCCGGTCCCGTACCAGCAGACTGAGAGACAGCTTTTTCCATCAGGCCATCAGACTGCTGAACACGTCATAGACACCTCAGCTTCACTACTGGAACTTCAACATTATGCACTCCACACTGTATATAAATGCCACTTGTTTTGCACAATATCCAACTACCAACCTCTGTATATTTTATATATTTTATTTATTGTTTACTCTATTTAATTTGTAAAATATGTACACACACACACACACACACACACACACACACACACACACACACACACACACACATATACACACACACACACACACACACACACATATACACACACACATATACACACATACACACACATATACACACATATGCACACACACACACACACACACACACATATATACACACACATGGACATACATATTTAGTATACACATTCAGTAATATGCATACACTCTTATATTGTACATATATTTATTCATATAATTCTCAGATTTAGCCATTCTTATATTTTGCTTGTTCTTATGTTATTGTACTTTGCACACCTCTGTTGCTTGTGAAGCTCGCACACAATAATTTCACTCACATGTGCTGTACCAGTGTACCTGTACATGTGATGTGACAATAAAAGTGATTTGATTTGAATTCCATGGGTTCACTGTCAGATCTCAAACTGGTGCAGTGAATCCTGTATTGTTCCCACTGTACGACAATGCCCAGCGTCATGTGATGACAAGTATGCAGGGGGTTTCTAAAGGATGAAGGAGTTGATACCACTGACTGACCCCCGATGTTCGCCTGACCTAAACCCAGTAGAACACTTCTGGGACATTATGTTTCAGTCCATCCAATGTCTCCAGGTTACACCTGCGACACTCCAACACACCATCTGTAGTTTCATTAGGAGTATTCCTTCACATTGTCAATATTGCACACAAGCATGTAATGGTGCATACAAACTATTGAGCACCGTTTTGAGTTGCTGTAAAGAGATTATAATAAAATGGACCGGATTGGTGCATAATTTTTTCACTTTAGTTTTCAGATTGTCTTTGAATTCAGCCCTCTGTAGGTTGATAATTTTTATTTCCATATTTCCAACAATGTGCATAATTTAATTCCCAACACATTACCCAGTTCATATCAGAATATATATCCAGAATGGCTTTTTGTTCCATTGACATCTGATGTGTTTTCTAAGTGTTCCTTGACGTTTTTTCCAGAAAAAAAAGATCAAGCAAGCATGAGGTGGAAAAAAATGAGCATCCTTCCCAGAAAACAACCCATTAGCTCATTTTTACAGCTCTCATTTTGTCATTGGGTTTAAAATGTAAGTGCCCTCTGGCAGCAGTATGACTAAGCAATTATAAAATGTAAATATAAAAATGTCTGCTCCATCACCTTAAGATGACATCATATTTAAAGTTGTCTCCCAAACATTAAACCCCATATCCTGCTTCAAGCTAACCAAACTGCAGACTACAGCAAGTGGTCCTTCCCAGATAAGACCGAGACCTCTTGGTTTGAAAAATGACAATACGTTAGTGCCAAAACCTTTGGTTCCTGGAATGGCCACTTGTGGCTGACTCAAAAAGCAAGCCAATCCCCATAGATCCCCTTGTTAAAATTCCATAAATTTATATGTGGGAATAAACATCTTTACAGCTTGGTTCTAAAATCAGTGTCATCAGTGAGACCCAAACCCTAACAAAAGGACTTTTTTTTTAGAGAAAAAAGGGTAAATGGCTTTTGATGTGTTTCAGCTGCAATCATTCTTTGCTCCCTGATTTTTCTTATGTTTCTTAAAAATGATATCTTTTATCATAGACTTAGACCTCACAGGGTAGAACAAAAAGAAAGAAAAGTAAAGCAAAGACAGTTATTGTCAAACGATTTCCATCTACTTGTTTTCTGCCCCTTATCCAATTTAGGGTCCTGAGAAAGCTTGAGTCTGCAGCTATTCTAGAGCAAGATTGATGGGCACACTCCAAATCACTAATTCACCTAATAGTCATATCATTGGTCTATTGCAGTATCCAGAATCCACATATATATATATACGTAACAATTATCTATGTCTGTGTAATGCGCCCATACAGTATATTATTAGTCAAATGTAGTCCCTTCTGGTATCTAACCTCCTCTAAAGATTTGTTGAATTTCACTCACACTTGGCGTTTTCTCCCCCCCCCCCCCCCCCCCCCCCCCTCTCAGCTAAGTGGTCACATCACTGTTCAAAGGCACTTGAGTAAAGAAAGCAGGAGAGCGGTGTTGTACCCTGCTGCTGATCATTAACCCTGTCTGACCTTTTTCTAAGTTATACAGATTATTCTCAGACGCAATCAAGCATTGCACTGGTTCATGTGGCTATTTAATGATGATATCCTTCATGTATTACTCTGTACATGTTCTCTTCCTTCTAATGTTTGATAAATGGACACTCCTTCACTTAACCCAGGAGAAAAAAAAGAAAATCTTACACACAGAGATACATAAAACCCATAAAAATACAACTTAAATATACAAAACTGATTTTAAACCCAATAAACTCAAACATAAACCTACTACACACACACACACACACACACACTTGCACACACATGCTCCCAGCGACTGCTAAAGACCATTTGTATAAAAAGGGAGGAAAGAATAAATAAATGTTTTCAGTAGCTGGAAAGTTATCAAGTCTGTAGTGGGAAGGCTACACAGACTAACACCAGTCTAGACCCTCACACAGGGAAACACACACACACAAACACACACACACGATCGAGCACCAACACAAATAACGGCAGAAAATGTATCACAGACTGCCAAGGCCATGGTCCTCCCTTTTATCACAATAAATCACAGCAAAAAGTTGGAATGGTACGGCTGAGTGTGGATGTGTGCGTACAAGCTCATGGGCCACTGTCTAAGCATTGCCTTTGTTTTCCATCCCACTTAAAAAGGTCAGAGCCCTCGGGAGTCATTATATCACCCTGATATTAATGCCTGTGAGCCAAGAAGAGTGTGTGTTTGTGTGTGTCAGCCATGTGTTTCTACTAATACAATGGGCCTGAAAAGTAGAGTTCATTATTTTAGTAATGCCTGTTTCTGCCTGTATGTTTGATATCTTTAAATTAATCCATGTCGGTTTGTGTGGTTCCTTCCTGAGTTCAAACAATGAGTAACAGCCGAGTCGCACTCGGTGTTGGCATTTTGTCTTCATTTATACTCGTCCACTTCAATGGAGTGCCAGTTTAAATCAGTTCCAGCTTAAATCAGAAAGAAAACCATACAGACAGATCTTTTACGAAGAACAAAAAAAGTTTATTTTAATGTCTACATGTTATCTGGTTCACTTCCCTGTAGTTTCCATGTTTGCTAAAAGTTTACACGATTATTTAAAGCCGGTTCATTAAACCGAAATATATAAACAATAGATAGAAAAGAAATATGAAAGAGATTACCCACAACGATGAATGCACAAAGAATCATCACTCAGTGCTTTTAGTTGTATTGTTTTTATATACCAACCCTTAGTTTTAAAGTTGGTATCTGGGTCTGGGTGCAGTTCCCCCCTCCAGGGGCGGGGGCACCTAGACCCGGTTTGTAGAGTACGCTTGGGGAGTGTGATCGTGTGTACAGCGTCTCTTTATGTCTGTCTCCACGTTGGTTGAGTATGGAGTAAGTGCATATGAGAGCATGAGGGTGGGAATGGATGTTTGTATATGTGTGTGTCTGTATTTCTGTGTCTATATGTCAGGTTGGGTGTCAGACGCCACCTCTCTGGGGACATCTCAGGCCCTCCAAGGTTTGGAGGCCTATCTCCCCCTACCACCACTTCCCCTGCCAGTGGCGGACTCCCTCAGACATCGGTGCGTTGGTGGTTCTTTGTGTCCGGGGATGGGCGTCCGGGTACACACCGGCTGACTCCTTGGCGGCCGCATATCGGGGCCTGGAGCCTGGGGCTCGCTCGGGCCACTTCGGAGGTGGGGTGCCCCCGGCCTCTCGGCCTGGGGCTCGGTCACTCAGGCGCAGCTGGCTGCCGGCGGAGCTCACGGGCGCGTCACTGCAACCCCCCCTGGCTTCTGCTCCGCGGCTGCTGAGTGAGCCCTCATCTGGGACTCTCCTCAGCTCTTTCTGGGACAGTGGCGCGGCTGCCCCTCTGTTGGTCTTCCTTGGTCTCTTGTGTTCCGGGGGCCTCTGGATGTCTGGAGTTTTGATCTCCTCCATACCTGCTTCATGCCCTGGAGGACGGGGCTGTGGCCCCCCCACACCCTCTAGCAGATCATTACATGAAGGAACCTTTTAAAAAAAAAAAAACAAGCGCGTCCATGCTCACAGGTGTACACACGGGTGATCACACCCACAAACTACACCCTTTTTGGCTCCTACCTCAAAGCACACTGTGTTCTGTTGATCTTATGTGCTGCACAATAATGTTTAACATTTAGTATTTACTGTCATATTCCCATATATCATTGTGATGTTGTTTATTCTATTACTCTTGTTCTCTTCTGCTTGTTTTCTTTTTTCTTTCTCAGCAGGTGATCCAGGTGATCGATAGATGCATTTTTTTTCTTCTTTTTTTTTCTGCTCATTCTGTTGGTTTTTGTCTTTTGCCCTTCTCCCCCGTCCCTATTCTCAGTTGTTTCTCTTTCCCTCTTTCTTTCTCCCCTTCTTTCCCCCAGTCAAGTCTGTCCCGTATTCAGCAAGTGAAAATAAAATGAACAATAAAAGGTGAATCAAATGGACCATTACGGCAAGGCTGGGATGGTCAGTTTGGTAAAGTAAATCCGTTGGGCATCTTTCTTTGCCTTTAGACAACAATTCAAATGGCAAAAGAGCCAAACGGGACAGGCAAAAAAAGAAAAAAAAAAAGTTGGTATCTGAATTGGTTTGGGGTGGTGAAGACCAAATATAGAGCTCAAAGGACGGTGATGAAACGGTAGGCAATTATCTGCTAACATTTGTCATTGTAAAATCATAATGTGCATTTTTGTGTATTTATATGTATGGAATTGTGATTTTTTTTTTTGTTTATAGCTTGTTCCAAAAACAATTAGTTTTAAAGCTGTAAAAAGTAACTTCCTGCTGTAAAATGATTATGAAAGTAATACTTTTTTTTTTTTACAGTTAGTGATTTTTATTTTCGTGCAGACATGTTTCACCTGGAAAATTTTCCTCTGGATTAAAAAAAATGTACCTCAGGTGGTTGGTACAGTTGATGCTCAGTTTCTTACTTTTAGGACTTTTTTTTTTTTTTAATGTTTTTTTCTGCTTTTTCTTCCAGGATCAAACACAGACCCACTACTTCACTGCTAAACTACTCCTACAGGCAACGTAAATGTCGAAGTGGGGTTTTCATTATATTTTAAGAGTTGCCTCTGTTTTTACAGGCCAGGTTGCTACAATATAACCTTTCTCCACAGTAAGTGAATGGGAGCCATATGGAAAACATGGTACTGTACCTGAGCTGCTATTTTGGTCACACAGACAGAGTATTGTACACATAAAGTTTAAGAGAAAGAAGGGATAGGTTAACAGACAGATATCTAAAAAAGGAAGGATCGATAAAAATAAAAAAATGAAACAGAAGAAAATGATATCAGAGTAAAAACAAGATCCCGTTTGTGAAGGTCTTACTGCAGTCAAAAATGAGGACAGGTCTTCTGTCTGCAATTACATGTGGATATGGACAAGCAGCTGCCACATGCGACCATCATCTATGAGACGACAAAAACACAAATCACCCCCATTACTTTGTGTCTTGACAAAATGTTCTGTGAGCCCACAGAGGTTGGATGTAGAGTTTTGTTTGGATGGTTACTCCAAAGTCCTCAAGCATATGGGCAATAGAGGACAGGTGAGGAGAAGGGCCACAAAGAAAGCCACTAGATAGCCAGGGCTGATCTATCCTTGGGCGGCTGTTAATGGAACCAAACCTATTATTATATTTTGATAGAATTTACTCTGCACAACTTTTACTATAAGGTTATTTTATTCTGACCAGCAAGCTGGGGCTTGATTAGCCCTGCTTGGTTTGGTTGTTGATACGGAGAGACCAGGAACACCCTGTGACTGCAGAAAAATCAAAAGATGGAGGGGGGGATGTTTTCTTATTGAGGTTTTATTATTGAATGCAAAACGTACTTTATTGTTACTGTTTTGCTGTATTTGAGAGAATTTATTATCATGGTGCGGGGCAGGCAGGGTAGGACCCAAACTGTAGGACTCTCAGGCAGAACTAAACTTAAAGGCATCTTTATTGCTGGGTTTAGAGACAAAAAACTGAAAAGACACTAGGTGGACAGAATATGCAGCATTGAGAGAGATCGCAACAGGGAGCAGAAGGAAATGCAGACAATAAAAACAAGGGAATCAGGGCAAAGAGGAAACACCTGGGGAACATGGCTGGATGTAATCTAATCGATGAGACAGAGGATGCAAAACTGAACATGATGCGCAAAGGACAAGTGACTATCAGAATAAAACAGGATGTGCAAGAAACACACACCAAGATGCAGAATAAGACACACAAATTGATGTGGGAAGACAACAGCACACATGGCAGACGAGCCAGGGAGCTAGAGAGCAAGGGACAAGAGAGTGAGAGGGAGACAAAGGGAGAGAGACAGCAAAAGAAAAAAGAGAGCAACACCAAACTTGACATCCATAAACAGACCTTATAGACTACACACCACGGACACCAAAACTCAAATTAACCCTTTAAGACCTACCATAGAACCAAGTCCGCCAGAGCTTACTTTATATTTTTACATGCTGTAATGCCATTTCTGGGAGCATTTCAAGTTGCTATACATTAATACAACTGTTATAGCCCAAATTTAAATAATATGTATGCATTAAGTGCATAGTAACTACATAAATTGCAAAAAAAGTGCAATAGACTACAAAAAAATTGAAAATTGTTTTTTTTTTTTTTTTTTTTACATATATTTCTAATTAGAGAAATTTAAGAGGCTTATCCCTCAAAACTTTAAATACAAAAAAGTTGAAAAAATAGTTTCCCACCACAGGAAATTTATTTTGAGTGTCTTCCTAGTTTTATTTTTGAGATACACCAATTTTTATATACTGCAGGAAAAACGAAAAACAATCCTATTATGCAAATTTGCAAAGAAAACAGCAGGTGCATCAAAATAAACTATTTAAAGCAGTGCAGTTTGAGTTCTAAGCACCCCAGCAACTATTCAGAAAAGCTTGATGTCAAACATGACTTTTAAAAACACCACTATAGGCTTATAAGGCCTATAAGTATAAAACTGCATTTTCCGCGAAATTACCGCCATTACCTGCCCGAAACCAGAAGTGACGTCATGTCACTTCTGGTTTCGGGCAGGTAATGGCGGACATGCGATAGTTCGCGCTGACGTCTATTTCAATTTAGGAAGTGTTATGAACAGCTGATCGGATCGGCAAAGCGTGTTTCTGGAATATTATGCTTTTGTTGCTGCAAGTGCTTTTAATGCAATCTTTGCAAAGCGATATGTGGAAGGAAACCGTGACCTAGGACAAGCTGATGGCACAAGATGTAATTTCAACTCCTCCGGTTTCATATGCAAAAAAAATTATTGCGCTAGCTTACGTGGTTTCGGTTCTACAGGGATTTAAAAATAGTTACGCAAAACGGAGCGTGCCCGCTCTGACCTGTTTTAAAGGGATAAGTGTCTGAATAACCTGAGAGAAATGAGCAAAACACTAAGCAAACTCAAAAACCTGGGTCAAAGAAACATGATCATGACAGTTTATCAGATTCTCAGCAGCTGGACCACACCTTAAATAATCCCCTTCTTCATCTATAAATGCTTACTTGTTCTCGTTACTGCACGACACCCTCCCAGAGTTTATTTTTCTGATTGTTGACCTCTGTCAAAGGGATCTGCCAGGCATTTAAGAGAAAACTCTGATCCTCAGTGAGGCCTTTGCCAAACTGCAGCCTCCTAATGGAACATCTAAGCCAGCAATTATATTCTTTTATTTAATTTTGCACACCAGACTTGAAACTGCACATGAATAGATTTTGTTTTTCCATAGCACTTACATTCCACCTGTTCCCCCTGAAGAAAATCTTCCTTAACTAGTCACTAATTTGTCTGAAAACTATGGATATTCATTCTGCAAAGCAACCAGATGCTAATTAATATAATAGACACATTTTCTTTCTTTTTCTGGATGCACATTAGATAATCTTTTTCTTCACCCTATGTCTAGCATCCTCCTCTATCACACCAACCCTCTCCATGTCCTTATTCACTACATCTATGAACCTTCTCCACATTTAAAGTCCCTACTATCTCCTCCACAACACTGTTCACTCTACACCCCCCCCCCATCCCCCCCCCATCTTCTGCCTTTGTCTTCAGCCAACAGTGGCACAGTTTCCACCAGCACTCTGTTGGCCAGACCTGAGGCGGTCCTTATTAACCCGGGCCCTGACCCATCTGGTATGGAAATCTTGTTCTTTATCATCAGCATGTTTTGAATAATGATAAGTATAACAACAGAAGTGCTATAATAAAGCACTGAGTTTCAAGGGAATATTTTCAACTTAAAAACTGAACACAAAGGGGATTAGCACCTGCACTGGTGAAGGTAAAGCAAAACGTATTCTACCAAAGCTTCTGCTATCACATCTCTTTTTATATAACTGTTCTTCTTACAGTTAGAAGTGCTCATGATTTGCATGTTAAGACATCTTCATTTCACAAAATCACACAAACCTGAGGTGAGGACACGATCAAAGCTTCAGTGCAGAGAGAACCTTGGCAGCAGCAGTCACACTTCATCCAGTCCACCTATCCATCCAAGACTAGGGTCAAGGATTTGGTAAGATCTGTGGTGCAGCTGTGCGACACATGGGATCTAGACCATGAATAACTTAAAACACACAGTGCAAGGGAAACACGAGTAGGAAGAAACTGTAAGAAATGGAAAAGTGTGGGGAATTAAAGGAGGGGAAAGAGTGGAGGTCGAACTCTGTGGCAGCATTTATTCAGAAGAGCAAGGCAAGACGGGCGAGCAATTCTGTCTCTGCATCGATTAGAGCGATTACTAACCAGAGGCTGACGCATGATCGGGTGGGAAGAAACGCAAGTTACCGATGTAAGACTGTAACATTGCCTATGTTAGAGGGAGCTCATAATGGGAACACACACGGCCACTTTATTCAGTGACGCACGTAGTGACACACAAAGATCACATATACACATGATCGTGCACAGTGACGCATGAATGTGTAAATATTTCCTAATGCAAGCATGCACACTCGAGTCCTGAGTGGTACTTGTTGAAACCTACTGGAAGTTGTAAATGAGCGCTAACGTTGTTTTGCTTTTTTTTTTAAGTTCATGCATTTGACGACTTTATTGGTTGTCAATCAAAAGAATAAACTACATTTTCTGTCTTTAAGGCTCTAAAATAATAATAATTCCTTTTGTAAAAAGCGTAGCTAAAACATGAACCAACTGTGTTTTATGAATGTGGACAGGTGCTATTTTCACGTAGAACCTTCAGCTTCATCACAGCTAAATCTACACGCTCATGTGAGTGCCATGAGTGAGTAGGGCTTTGAAGACAATTCACAAATATCTCCATAAAAGAGCTTGTGAAATTACTTCCAAAAAACATTCAATCTCTTAAAACAAATGTCTTTCGCAATATGCATGCACTGTCCACACATTGCTCAGTCCACCTTTTTAACTGCTTTCATCATGCAAATATGTATTCAGCCAATATTAAGGCAGCGAATCAGTGTTTTTTAACATGTAGAGGTGGTCAGGTGCTAGAAAACTGTCAGATAATCAAACTGAAACATTGTGACTGTGATGGTCACCTATATATGTATATAGTTCAATGGTGTCAGAAAGTTTTCACATTTGGTAATGAATGCTTTGGTTTAAGATGTGTAAAACACAAAGTCTCATATGTGTGTGTATATATATATATATATATATATATATATATATATATATATGGGTGCAAGATGCTAGCAGGCAAGGCATACATGGAACGCCATAACCAAGTGGCCGGCATAGTGTACAGGAACATCTGTGCGGAGTATAACCTGGAAGTCCCGAGGTCAAAATGGGAGATGCCCCCAAGGGTGGTGGAGAATGACCGAGCTAAGATCCTGTGGGACTTCCAGATACAGACGGACAAAATGGTGGTGGCTAACCAACCGGACATAGTGGTGGTAGACAAACAGAAGAAGACGGCCGTAGTGATCGATGTAGCGGTTCCGAATGACAGCAATATCAGGAAGAAGGAACACGAGAAGCTGGAGAAATACCAAGGGCTCAGAGAAGAGCTCGAGAGGATGTGGAGGGTGAAGGTAACGGTGGTCCCCGTGGTAATCGGAGCACTAGGTGCGGTGACTCCCAAGATAGGCGAGTGGCTCCAGCAGATCCCGGGAACAACATCGGAGATCTCTGTCCAGAAGAGCGCAGTCCTGGGAACAGCTAAGATACTGCGCAGGACCCTCAAGCTCCCAGGCCTCTGGTAGAGGACCCGAGCTTGAAGGATAAACCGCCCGCAGGGGCGTGCTGGGTGTTTTATATATATATATATATATATATATATATATATATATATATATATATACATATATATATATATATACACACAGTGGGGCAAAAAAGTATTTAGTCAGCCACCGATTGTGCAAGTTCCCCCACCTAAAATGATGACAGAGGTCAGTAATTTGCACCAGAGGTACACGTCAACTGTGAGAGACAGAATGTGAAAAAAAAATCCATGAATCCACATGGCAGGATTTGTAAAGAATTTATTCGTAAATCAGGGTGGAAAATAAGTATTTGGTCAATAACAAAAATACAACTCAATACTTTGTAACATAACCTTTGTTGGCAATAACAGAGGTCAAACGTTTACTATAGGTCTTTACCAGGTTTGCACACACAGTAGCTGGTATTTTGGCCCATTCCTCCATGCAGATCTTCTCGAGAGCAGTGATGTTTTGGGGCTGTCGCCGAGCAACACGGACTTTCAACTCCCGCCACAGATTTTCTATGGGGTTGAGGTCTGGAGACTGGCTAGGCCACTCCAGGACTTTCAAATGCTTCTTACGGAGCCACTCCTTTGTTGCCCGGGCGGTGTGTTTTGGATCATTGTCATGTTGGAAGACCCAGCCTCGTTTCATCTTCAAAGTTCTCACTGATGGAAGGAGGTTTTGGCTCAAAATCTCACGATACATGGCCCCATTCATTCTGTCCTTAACACGGATCAGTCGTCCTGTCCCCTTGGCAGAAAAACAGCCCCATAGCATGATGTTTCCACCCCCATGCTTCACAGTAGGTATGGTGTTCTTGGGATGCAACTCAGTATTCTTCTTCCTCCAAACACGACGAGTTGAGTTTATACCAAAAAGTTCTACTTTGGTTTCATCTGACCACATGACATTCTCCCAATCCTCTGCTGTATCATCCATGTGCTCTCTGGCAAACTTCAGACGGGCCTGGACATGCACTGGCTTCAGCAGCGGAACACGTCTGGCACTACGGGATTTGATTCCCTGCCGTTGTAGTGTGTTACTGATGGTGACCTTTGTTACTTTGGTCCCAGCTCTCTGCAGGTCATTCACCAGGTCCCCCCGTGTGGTTCTGGGATCTTTGCTCACCGTTCTCATGATCATTTTGACCCCACGGGATGAGATCTTGCGTGGAGCCCCAGATCGAGGGAGATTATCAGTGGTCTTGTATGTCTTCCATTTTCTGATGATTGCTCCCACAGTTGATTTTTTCACACCAAGCTGCTTGCCTATTGTAGATTCACTCTTCCCTGTCTGGTGCAGGTCTACAATACTTTTCCTGGTGTCCTTCGAGAGCTCTTTGGTCTTGGCCATGGCGGAGTTTGGAGTCTGACTGTTTGAGGCTGTGGACAGGTGTCTTTTATACAGATGATGAGTTCAAACAGGTGCCATTCATACAGGTAACGAGTGGGGGACAGAAAAGCTTCTTACAGAAGACGTTACAGGTCTGTGAGAGCCAGAGATTTTCCATGTTTGAGGTGACCAAATACTTATTTTCCACCCTAATTTACGAATAAATTCTTTACAAATCCTACCATGTGAATTCATGGATTTTTTTTTTCACATTCTGTCTCTCACAGTTGAAGTGTACCTCTGGTGCAAATTACTGACCTCTGTCATCATTTTAAGTGGGGGAACTTGCACAATCGGTGGCTGACTAAATACTTTTTTGCCCCACTGTATATAATGTCTCTATATATCTCTATATAGAAATATATTTATTTCACTTGCATCCTACAATTTTAATGATCCAATTCCCATCTTTTGTCTTTTAGTTATTTCAAATATTTTCAATCTCACATCAACCCTAAAGTACTAACCTCGTTGATTAATGATCAGTTTCGATGTCATTGCAATGTTGTCAGGTTGTGACTGTTGCATGTAGAGTGACAGGTTTTTATACTAAATTATGTTACAATTATTTAAAATCTGTGCAGATAAATTAATCTTTCTAAAGTTCATGACTAAATTGTTCATTTTCACTCCTTTTTCACCACATAAAAACAACATTTCATTTTGTGAAAGCTTCCTCTCTTATCTAGGTATGCATGTACTTGTTGTATTAAATGGCTAAAATAAAGCCTAAAACATAATGTGTTTTCTGTCAAACAGCCTCTCTGAGCTATCCTTCTTCCTGCTGTATATTATCTGACCCAGTCAGTCAGTTTTCCACTGCAGCTGCCTGAATTTAATACACGATACAACATTTCAATAATATATGGCAGAGATCTGTTAGATTCAAGCATGCTAGTTCCTGTCCCACATGTACTCACATCCCATGTGCCACATGTGTGTGCGTACATGTGTAGAGGTCAGTAGAGTATGATTGAGGAAAGAGGTGGTGGAAAGGAAGGAGGAACAAAGGTATAATTTAACGCCTGTCAGGTTCATGGCCTTAGAGAAGATGACAGACGAGGGAGATGAGAGAGAGGTGAGAAGTTTGAACTGTTCCTCTGAATTCTGCAGCCAATTTCTCTTAAAGAACAAGCTATAAGCTCTGCCAGCAGTTTTTGACTCAAGCAAGTGTGTTGATATCCTGAGGTTCCTGCAAGGTTCATTTGCCTGTTGTGCCCTTTTCTGCTGATCAGCCTCTGTGTATTTATGACCTCAGTTCTCTTGTCCTTTGTTGTCATGTCTGGTGTCATGTCTTGTCTAGCTGTTTTTATTATGCTAACTTCCCTGCTTGTCACCAGCCAGTGTTAAGTATTGTCATTAACTTTTTGGACTCTGGAGCTTGCATTTGCCACAATAAAGGTTGCCTACTGCCTGCTTGCTACCAATGAATGCTGGCAAGAGCATTACAGATGACTTGGGGTAAAAATGTAAAATTTCACTAAAATATTTAATCAGCACTTTTTTATTCCTGATTTATAGTAAGTGTTAAATTATTCAAAGACATTAAAACATAGTGTGCAGAAAATGTTTTACATACAAATCGTAGTGCATCCATTGAGCAGCTGGCTGTGGCTGTTATTGGGTACAGAGGGTTAATCTGAACTACATAAATCATAATCACAATTTGAAAACATTAGTCACTGTTGTACTGATAGTTTAACCAACAGCCCAATTTCAGGTCGTTCATCAGAAACAGGCCCTTCCCTGCCACAGACTGTCTCTCTAACTGCCTCTGAGAAGCGCAAGGCTGCTGCCACTGTGCTTTGCCATAGAGATGATATCAGCTAGCTGTTGAGTTGTCCTGGTGTTCATCTTGTCTAGTTCTGTACCTTTTTCACAAACTCTAATGGGGCTCTATCATAGAGCCTGTTGGTTAACACTGGGGGTGGCAGTTCTTGCTTGGATACTGAGTTTGGCCAGACTGCCAACAGCTGGAAGAATCTTAGTGTTTTCAGACTTCTTTCATTACATAATTATTTAGACCACTGTGCTCTAAACACATTATGTGCAACAAAGAGTGAAAATGCATGTTAACACTGCCCCTCCGGCCCTGCTCATTTATGTTAGCTTGCTAGCTTGCTTTATTTATGTTAGCTTCCTTTGATATATTTGCCACCGCATAAAATGACTGCAAGTAATTTTCAAAACCACAGAAACTGAGTAAGTAATTTATTAATTGCCTTCACTTACACTGGTCCAATGAATTTTGTTAAAAACATGCTATGCTGAAGTTTTTAATGATTGATCACTAAATGCTAACAAATAGCACTCAAAGAAAACAGTGGGATGAAAATATTCAGCTTTTTATATAGAGGAGACAGATTGGCCATGAATATGACTACAGATGACTGTTGTTCAACATAGAAACTAATGCCATGTCTTGATTCTTCAAGGCACTGGAAACATTCCTCAGAAATCTGCATTCATATGAGAGTACCTGCAGCCCATTAAAGTTGCACATGCAGTTCACTTCCTCCAGTTTTACGAGTATGCAGGACAGTTTGAGGGGAAGAGCAGGATAGCACCGTTGAAAGGCATTACCTCAGTACTAGGATGGGTATCTGCTGCTTTGTGCATGGAGGAACAGGAGTTGAACTGCCGCACAGCCCTACAAAATGACCTCTGACAGACTACTCATGTGCGTGTTTCTCCAATGCTACATTTCACTATGTGTTATACTTGTATAACTATGCATGTGACAAATAAAGAACCTTGAACAAATTGTCAGCATCCGTCTCTATGACCATGGCATGAGGGACTGACGTCCTTTATTAGGACCTGCCTCAAAACTGTTACAATAACTGAACAGAACAATGAAAAGAAGGTCAATGCTTTCTCCTCTGAGATGCCTTAGAAATATAGCGTTTCTTTTAGGTTTTATAAGTTCTTTTACATTTCAATTAAAGGTTTACTGAAAATTGCATCATTTGGCCCAGAAAAAAAAAACTTCTTTTCAACTTTTCAAAACAGCAAAATGTTCTCCACATTTTATGACTGCAGCTTTATCATAAATGCTTCTTTGATCCTGATTAGAAAGAAAAATAAATCTATAAACATGGCTCAGAGGGATCTTAGGAGCAAAAGGTGAAACTCTTTTAAATAAGAAGCGAGATCATTTTTGGAAAACATTGGCACGCAAGATAACGATATAGTTTTCAAAGCATGACACGCTTTGAAAATTATACTGCTATCATGTACAAATACTCCAGCAAAATATCCTATTGAACAGTATAAGATGCTAATAGGAAAAAGATTTTGAACTAATGAGAAAAATATATCAATGAGAGATGTTTTCTGTGATGAAAGCAGTGTGTTTTTGTGTTGCCCTGATGTTGAACTGTGGGTCTGTACGTGATTAAGAAAAGAGAGAGAAGAATGCAGTCCACTAACAACACGAGGCCGGTACCGTCCCAGGCTGTAAAACACATTTTGATGCTGTTCATACACACACAAATACACACACTCATCCGCGCACACCATAACTGAGATGGACACCCTGCTGCTTTCAAACTCAACAGCTGCCGGAGTGTGAAACCCGATAAAAGCGGAAGAAACTAAAGTGCTGGCCCAGCAGAGGGATCATCCAACTTTTGATAATAAGGTGATAGTTTATTGATCCAGCAGAGGTCAAAGTTCAGACTTAAGCGCTGGCGCAGCACCTCTGGAGCTGGAGGGAATATAGTGACTTTCTGACTTGCTTGCTATTTCTTCATTTTGGTGCACAAACAGCAGATCAAAAGGCATATGAAAGACAAAAATACACACATATCTTTTTTTTTTTAAGCCAACTACAGCTCATAGTTTGTGTTTTTTTTTTTACAACACAGTATACAGTTGTGGTCAGATATTTACATTCACTCATCATGGGCTTTTCATTATTTCTTTGAACTGTACAGCATTGACACCTTTAATGCCTTTAACAAACAAAAATTGGGTGCACAAGTTTGAATTTGTTTTCAATCTCGTCTAATCCACAGTGTCAAAAGTACATATATAGGCAGAAATAGATATACATACACTCACTTAAATCCTTTTTTACAAGTGGCAATTTGGCAAGTCCAAAACCTATTTACACTAACTGTCAAGATCATCAGTTTTCAGTTATTTGAGTGTGTCACCACTTTGTCAGAGTCTGGAAGAAGACCCTAACTGTCAGAGGAAATTGGTTAGGAAGTTCAAGAACAACCCAGGACCCACCAAGGGTGAAGCCTGTCATGAATTGGAACCTGCTGGAAAACCATATCACTGTCCACAGTGAAGCTAGTTTTACATAACCTTGGACTTGAAGGTTCCTCACAAGAACATGGACAAGCCAAATTTCTTCTTTAGAAAAGTTTTATGCTCAAACAAGTCAGCGATTGAGGCATTGACGACCAGAGATGTGCAGTAAAGCGTTACTTATAACACATTACTGTAATCTGATTACTTTTTTCGAATAATGAGTAAAGTAAGGGATTACTATTGCGAAAACAATAGTAATTTAATAGTAATTAAATTACTGTTACTTTCCCGTAAGCACGCTGCGTTACTGCGTTACTAAAACCGTGATTTTCTTGCGAGTGTCTCGTGAAAATGACGTAAGCGAGTGTGACATTTGTGACAACAGCTGTGTGTACCGCTGTTCACTGCGTGGGAAGGAAACTTCTTTTTACAGCAAAAAAACCCCTTAACTTCCGAGCAAGCACCGAGTGCGCTACCACGTAATGTGAAATTCACAGAGAAACTCGTGGATTCTTCAACTGACCGCTGCAGCACACCTGCACCAGGGTAAACCTCCACTTGCTATACAGGTGAAAATAGAGCAACAGGACCGCTAGTCTTTGATTTTATTTATTTTCTGCTGTGTTTCACTTGCATTTATTTGAAAGAGTGAGTGTAAACACAAAAACATGTTTTATTTTATGTGCTGGAATGTGCAGAAAACAAGTTTAAATGTTAAACAAATTTCTTCCAGTCAGAGAATGTTGCATATAATTAAATTTTTGCTTGATGCATAAAGTTAAAAGATTAAAACTAATAAAACAATTTTTAAAATGAGACTTTTCCATTTGATTACATTTTGTATGATTATTTTTGAAAATAAGTAATCAGGATTACTTTTTTGGGGAATAATCAGTAAATAGTTACTGATTACTTTTTTCAAGTAACTTGACCAACACTGTTGACGACAATGACAAGAGGTATGTTTGGAAGAATAAAACTGACACTTTAAAACCTATGAACACTGTATCACCTGTCAAGCATGGTGGTGGTAGCATCAAGCTTTGGGACTGTTTTGGCTCCAATGGCACTCGAACATTGCAAAGTGGATGGAATAATTAAGAATTAGGACTACCTGTCACGATCCTGGGTCTTATGACCCAGTGTTTTGAGTTTTAGTTCATTTTGATGTTTTAGTTTATGTAAGCCCTTCAGGTTCCTAAGTTCATTTGTTATCATGCTTAAGTGTTTCTAGTTCTTATTATTTCCCCCTCGTGTTTCCAACTATGGTAAATCTCCCCTGCTTTTCATGTGTTTCATGTCTGTGTCTTACATTGTGAAGTTTGGGTTGTCATGTCTACGTCTCATTATGTTTCCTGTTTTATTGTGAAGAGGTCTGGTGTTTCTGTGTTCATCGTGTTCAGTTTTACTCTTCCCCTGTGGCGTTGTTATGTTCATGTTGATCTACTGTGCCTTTCTGTTCCATGTTTCAGATCCCTATGTTCTGTCTCCCCCAGTCTGTTAAGTCCACATGTCTTGAGTTCCGTCAGTGTGTTTCCTGTTTTACTTTCACAGTCTGTTCTATGTTAATGTTTCTAGTTTTGCTTCCCTTGCCTCGTCCTGCTTAATCACTCTCAGCTGTGCTCTCCTCCTGTGGCTCATTCCCCCTCGTTATCCCTCAGTGTATTTAAGCCCCATGTTTCTCTTTGTCAGTGTTGCGTCCTCCATCATAGCTGTGTGATTTTTCCCTGTGGCTCCTTGTGCTTTAGTTTTTCCCAGTTTAGTTTATTTTGTATTGTTTTTCGTGTCCCACTCCACGCCAGCAATAAAGCTGTGTTTTTTGAGTTTACCTTTTGACTCTGTGAGTTTGCGTTTGGGTCCTACTCTTGCCTGCACACAGCCGAACTGTGACACTACCTCCAAATTCTTCGAATTTACCTCAATGGATGGTTGAAACTTGGACACAGTTGGGTGTTCCAACAGGTAAATGATGACAAACACATCAAAAACTAATTTTGAATGGATGAAACATAAAGTTTCTGGGATCCCAAAGCCCTGACCTCAACTCTACTGAAATTTGTGGATTATTTTTAAAAGCCCTCTGTACCAACCAATTTAAATGAACTCTACCAATTCTGACAAGAGGAGTGGTCAAATATCCAGCCAGAACAGGCACGTGCAGAGGGGGGGGGGGGGCTAGAGGGGCTTGAGCACCCGCCCCTTTCCTGATGGGTGCCCAAGGTGCCCTTTTGTTGAGGCAACTTTTTAAAAAAAATGTTTTATTTATTTTTATGTGTGTGTGCGTGCGGAGTCCTGTCTGTGCCCCTCAACAATAATATTTAACTATTAATCACAGTTTTGCTAAATAAAAGGATCTGGCTTGTATCAGTCACATGATCACATTTAACCAATGATCGCCCTTGACGGCAGAACGCGCTGGTTACGAGCCAGGAACGAGCTCACAAAGAGCACGCGCATTTTTAGCGGTCCGGAGCTGTAGGAGAAACACAAATTAACTCAGAGACACAGACTGATGTGACAAAACCAGTAAGTAGGTGTACAGCGTACACTGTAGTGTATAGCACCCAGGAGTATTAGCTTATTACGTAAACGTTGGTAAGCTGTCTTGTGGCAACTGACGAATTGAAACAAACGAGCGTGCTGTGTGTGCAACAGCGCGACAAACATTACCTGTCCTTTTATTAACTGCACAGGTAGTGCTGGTCATAGCTGCTGGCTACCTGGCTGTCATGGGTCTGTAGCTCTGTCACCGTTTTAGGGAACATATTTAGTTTTAAAGTATTTAGAAACATATTTAGTTTTAAAGTAAGTTTCCGGGCTTTTCCTGCCTTTCTGGAGGGATTATATTTCACTAAAAAACGATCTAATATGCATGTCCACATAATAATTATTATAATTATAATATATTAAAAACACACGCTGTATTTTAAAGAACATACATTAAGAAGCAGATTATATTAGATTTATATTTTAAATAAGACAAAATTTGGATTTTACAGCAGTAAAATTATTGTATCTCTACAGTTTAAAAATGTAATAAGCTTTGCCCTGCACAGAGTGGATAGTGAAACAAATGGAATCATCATAATGACATTATTTCATATTTATTACTTCCCCCTCCTCATTGCTTTATTATTGTAGCTCTAGTAATAAATAATAATGTAAGGATTCTGGATCAGCACCATGATGCCCATAGTATATACAGTATTCTGAAGAAGGTCTAAAATGTCCCTGTGTGTGCGTGCATGTGTGTGTTTTATGTATATGGATTTTTTTAAATTATTACTCAGGATATAACATTGTCCAGACATGGCTGGTAAGGACATGAGGAGGAAACAGTAGGAGCTGTGTGAGGCTACTAAAGGCAGGGCTATAACATTTTTCTGTCATCATTTTATTATAGATTAAGTGCAAGAGTTGTTAGGTGTGGATAATTAAATTATAGTTTATTGCAATAGCAAGTTGTGCCTTGTTCTCACATAGACAGCAAGTGGAGAGTGATATATGAAATGATGGGATGGAAGGAAGAAGAGAAGCAAAGAGTGATTCACAGGCAGAGCCTAAATTATTTCTCACAGTTTTTTGTTGCCTTATGGTTCCAAGCGCTGTCACCAATCTTTGCATTTTGTTATTATCTCATGACATTTAATCAGCTACCATCTCTCCTATGGACTTTTTACTGTCTACAGTCTCAGATCAACACAGCCCTGCCCTTCCCATATTAGATTCTTGATGAATGTGTGTTGTTGTTATTCAGCCTGGTTCAATGTGCCCCTTTTTAACTTTGAGCACCCGCCCCTTTAAACCTCTCTGCACGGCCCTGAGCCAGAATAATGTAAGAAGTTTGTTGATGATACCAAAAGCATCTAGTTGAGTTGCAACTTGAGAGATCTTTAACCAAATATTAGTGGAGGTGTATACATATATTTTTAGCATCCATGAAAAAGCCACACTGGTAACTGTGTTTTGCTAAACTCTTTTGTACTAAGACATTTTTCTGACCCTGTTTGCAATAGAGATGGCACGATACCACTTTTTTATGTCCGATACCGATATCATAAATTTGGATATCTGCTGATACCGATATGAATCCGATATAGTGTTTTTCAACAAAACTGTTTTTTAAATATCTTGCTGCATTTTGTATAAGTTCATACTCAAGTTTAAAACAACAACTACACTAAAGCTATTCTGTTATACCTGTATGCAAAAAAAAAAATTTCATAGTTCAGCAATACTGATCAATCTAATAAACTTAAACCTACACCATCCTCCCTATTCTGGTATTTTAAAGAGTACTTAGCGTAAATATTAAGCAACCTAACTAATAGGGTTCCAACTCCCAGCAACAACAAAAATAAATAAATAAAAAATAGGGAACCACCCCTCACACTCCACCTCATGATGCTTAATCGACGTAGTAAAGTAAGTAAAATTTTATTTATATAGCACATTTCTAGATAGACATCACAAAGTGCTTTACAGATATAACAACTGAATCAACCTTAATTTGATCCAGTGTGAAAAAAAATGCACAGAAATAAATTATTTTTCAATATATTAAAATATTAAATAGATTCAACATCTTTCTTCAACAAAATTGCAGACTGCACAGATGGTACCTTCCCAAAGGAAAAAGTACTATAGCTTACTAGGGTATATATATTAGACTTAATAGTTACTATATACAGTAATGGACTTCTATTCATTTTACATCAAATTAAAACTTTGGGTGTCAGATAATTATTTATTAAAAGCTAGACATTTTAAATGAGAATAAGAAAGAAAAGTATGTCTTTCTGCTCCCTTTTCCCTGTTAATGCCCTATCGGCCCCCCTGGCTAAACTTTGCTAGATCCGCCCCTGCACAGTTACCAGCGTCAGCTGCGTAGAAAAAGATCCTGGTGTAGAAAGTAATATTAAATAAATTCTAACAACAGCTTATCAAGCTTAAACGTGCTGCTGTTGTTTATCCGCTGGTTTCCTCTTTCTGGTGCTAAGTGGGCCAAAAACAAACAAGAGAGACGGACTCGCGACAGAAAAGCCGATCAGCTGATCATTAAGCAGTTTCATGATTGAAGTAGCAGCAAGAAGAGGCAGTCGCTCCATATATCAGTTGTTAAGCTTAACGCAGGAATGCTTTACAAACATTCAGAGATGGACTTACACACTTGCTTTACTTCTCTCGGGGATAACTTTGTCGGAGATGAAATGCCGGGTTGCTAGCGAAGCTCCACATGCTATCCAGACCAGCCGCTCTATCACGTGATGCATACTGCTCCGACGTGCTAACGTTCTGAGGCGAGTTACGGCGTGTTGCAAGTTTTGTGAGGTGCTTTTGTGATATTTAATGGATCGGATTACATTTTTTATTTTTCTCCGATATCCGATCCAGTAATTTAGGTCAGTATCGGACCGATACCGATATGTAATATCGGATCGGTCCATCTCTAGTTTGCAATGAGGAACCATGATTTGAACATTTTGCATGCAGCTGTTTGGAGATGTCTTTGCTCTGAGTGTTCATCTTTGCACATGGCCCAACCTGCAATTACATACTAATTATTCTTAATCGTTCCTGACACAGAGAAATGGTCAGTGTTTTCTACGCCTCCCATAGCTGAACTGTCACACAGTCATAGATTTACAGTTATATATTGGTTGTTATACTGTGGCTTTACTAAGGCTACGTTCACACTGCAGGCGAAAGCGCATCAAATCCGATTTTTTGACCCTATGCGACCCATATCCGATCATGCTATGACAGTGTGAACGGCGCAAATCCGATATTTTCAAATCCGATCTGGGTCACTTTCGTATGTGGTACTGAATCCGATACATATCCGATGTTTTAGAAAGCGACTGCTGTTTGAACGGTCAAGTCGCATTAAATCCGCCTTTTACGTCACCGACACAAGACTGAAGCCAATTATCAGCGCCAGAGAAGCGCCCGAGAAGACATCGCAAACGCTTCCTGGCCATCCAGTGTGGATGTCAGTGAAACTGTTGGGAAGACAACGTAAACATTTTATTTGTACTGTATAATCTGCAGATTCTGACAGAAATCTACAGCTATCCTTTGAAGCACCGCTCCTCTCTTAAACGGCAATAAGGATCATTATTAGGTTATTTACATTATTATGTAAATAACAAAATAACTTAAAGCAAAAATTGGGAAACGTGAAGACCGAAGTCTTTATATTAAGGGCCATCAGTCAAACAATACTGTTGCTCTGGGTCTAAACAGAGCGCGTTGTGTGTGACATATTCTTTTGCGCATGCGGGCCGCTTTGAGCGTTCACACTAGAGAGCGTTTGCTGTCGCATTTTATTTGTAGTGTGAACGAGCAGACAAAAAAATCGGATTTGATCAAAAAATCAGAATTGAGCATTAAGACCTGCAGTGTGAATGTAGCCTTAGACTGAATCATGAGCTCTGTCATTGCTGTCAGGCCATCTTGCATCTTCCATCGTGCCAGTAAGTCTGTTTTGGCTTTCATTATTTTTGCATCTGCTGATTATTATTTTTTTAATTTATCTGTTTTTAAACAGTTATAGAGGGTTAAAGTGTATGCTTCAGTCTGCTGCTTATTTGTGGTTGCATACCCTGGGCATTATAAACACAGCAGTCGCATAAGAAACCACTCACGTCTTGAGCAAAGCATAACATCATTCAGTCTATAAATATGACTGACATTTATCTTTCTGTCAATATACTGCTAAATCCACTAAGTTGAATATTCTTATATTACTGGCAACTGTATTCCCTAAACAGGTAATAGAAAATGGGTTTTAAGAGCCCTGTCGCTTTATATCTGGTGACGCCATGAGGAAAATTGTTGCATTGATCACTTTGGGCACCACGGGGCATTAATGGAGGGCTGGGGTCAATCCAGTCTAAGAGTTTGAGTCTGAGAGTCTGAGAGTCTGCGTTTATTATTCAGCATTTGATACTTATGAGATCAATTGATTGCACTGTTCTGGAGGCAGACGGACACAGAAGGAGCCATGAAGCTAATTGGTGCAATTTACACCTCATCAGAGGTCACTGGTGGACCTCAGCATATGATGACATCATAAAGCAGAAATAACAGTGTGCTACAATTAACACTGACGGAGTTCACTATCAAAGACACCTGCAGGCAATATGTGTACAATGTAATTCATGTAATAATTGGCTGATATCCTTATTAACAATACAATAAAGTATATTATTAGTATAAAATCAGGTAAATTAATGACTCAGAAGAAATCCAACATTCAGCACATGGTGTGTGTTTTTTCCAGGGCTGCTGTAATCACATTAAATGATCATATAGGTTTTTGTGAGGAACAATCAGTGTTGGGACTAACGCGTTATTAAGTAACGCGTTACAGTAACTACGTTATTATTGTGGTAACGAGCACGGTAACTAGTTATTATGCCAAAATCAGGAACGCGTTACTCGTTACTGGGATTTAGATAGGGTCGTTACTCGTTACTTCGTGTGGTGGCTATCGCGGAGCTTCCACAGATTCAGTAACATTAGCAAGTGGTGGAGGCCAGCAGGTGGATGAAGGAAAAGGGACGCAGAAGGAAAAGAGACCCGAGGCGGCTGCCGGTCCAAGTGTGAACTGAACTTCAGGTAAGAAGTTATGACCTGCAGTCTCTCTGGGTCAGATATGAACCAAGTTTAGGTGGAGTTTATTTTCGTTATGCTGACTTTTTCGTACTGCGTACTAGCTAGCATGACGGAGTTTCTATACAGCTGGGTGGGTGCTATGATGTTACTGATGTTGAACTTTATTTTGTTCATAAGTTATTAGAGTTGCCAACCGTCCCGTCTGGTATTCAGAGAAAATATTACGCGTTTCTTATTGAGGTGAAAAGGAACAGTTTGTCCCGTAATTCAGCTACAATGAAAAAGACACAAAGCTTGAGTTATTCTGTGTTTACGCTGCACAGCTGCCTCTTCTTCTCTCATCCTCTCACCCTCCCTCTCCCGTTTCTACTTCAATCATGAAAACTGATCAATGATCAGCTGATCGGCTCTCTTGTTTGTTTATCGCTCACTTTGCGCCGAAAGAGGAAACCAGGGGATGTCGCGCTAAACAACAGCAGCACGTTTAAGCTTGATCAGCTGTTGTTAGAATTTATTTAATATTACTTTCTAGTATCAGCTGATGTTTGCTGGAGCCACAGCTGTAAACCTGCTGGTCATGATATGGTTTGGTTATCTGGTGAGAGGGAAACATGAAGATGAAACCAGGAGATGTCCTTACTGAATCATCAGAGCTGAACAGGTGATGGAGAAACAGGTTTACCTTTTAGTTAACATGAATGAGTTGAAGGGAAGTTATGAACTGTTTCTGAGAGACAAATAACACCAGGATCCTTTTTTAGGTAGCTGACAGCTGGTAACTGTGCAGGGGCGGGTCTAGCAAAGTGTTGCCAGGGGGGCATGTAGGGCATTAACAGGGAGAGGGGGGCACAAAGAAATACCTTTCTTTCTTATTCTCATTTAAAATGTCTAGCTTTTAAAAAATAATTATCTGAATCTTACAACAAACGATTGATAGATTGATGCATATATACCATCAAGACAGTGTACATCACTGTCACAACAGTGTTTATTTTCATTCAAAGGCTTTATGATTTTTCCTATAATGGTGGGCCGGTCTCTAGTCAAAATGCCCGGGCCAATTTTCCCAGTCCCAGTCCAGCCCTGTATGCAGCTCATCTGCAGTCTGGTGTTGCCTACATCTTCCTATTCAGAAGGCAGAATTTCAGAGTTCTGAGTACAATCAAAGCACCACGACTGCAGTTTTTGTGTTGGATGTAAAAGGCGCACATGACTCTGTGATGTAGGCTAGAATCATGGCAGCAGTCAATGACGGTCCAGGCGTGGGATTTCTCTCGTGGAAATATGCATTATATATTATACATTATATTTTCCCTTCTATTGGTAGGTGGCACAGTGCACTTGTGGCAAGTAAGCAAGCTAGAAGACTGGCAAAGTTATGGAAGAAACACATTAACAAGAGAACTCTGAGTAAAACCAAAGTTACTTTCCCTAGTAACTAGTTACTTTGAAAGTAACGAGTAACTTGAAGTAACTGAGTTACTTTTGAGAGAAGTAACTAGTAATGTAACTAAGTTACTATTTTAAAGTAACTTACCCAACACTGGGAACAATACATACCAAATTTTACAGTGGACGTCATAGGAACAAAGAGGGTGTAACTTCAAGATTTATCAAAGAGGAAAGAAAAATACATGTCCCAGTCAAAATTCAAATATTTTATATTTTATTTATTTTATACTACCACTTCATAGCAAGTTATCCAGGGCACAAGAGGCATGACTGTTTTAAAAAGTTGATGCAAAACATTTTTGCAAACTAGTTAGTAAATAGTTATGTCTTTATGTTACACCTATGAAGTCTATGGATGCAATTTATCAAGGATAAAACCCTAACCCTAACCCTAACACAGGCCTTTATACCAATTGGCAATCACCTGTGTATTATTAAAAAAAAAATCCTGATTGCTTTGCTTGCTTATAGTTTGCATAGAAGACACCAACTGGTCTGCACTCCCTAACTACTACCTGAGTGGAAATGTAGATGCTTTGCCAGAAGTGTATTGCAAACTGGAAAATGAGAACATTTTTTTCTTCAAAGCAAAAGTTGCACACAACACAATTTTTATTTTGAAGCTGAACACTACATTTCCAGTTTGTGTGGCACTTTTCACAGTTTCGCTACCACTTGCTGACTAGTTGGTGAGTGTTTGCAGACAAGTCAGCATCTTCCATGCAAACAACAACCACAACAACCTGCTGGCGATCAAAGCAATCCCAAGAAGGTTTTCAGGGCAGCACTATAATAGTCTTTGCAACTAACTTCCCATATCATCGGCCTCCAGCTATTTCAAAATCAATCAAAGAATATCTATTTTCTTTACAACCAGACAGATTGTTGACTAGCCAGTTGGCCTAGAGTGTGTGACTGTGGTCTAACCCAGGTTCCTGGCCTTAACTTCTAGTTCTAAGAAAAGCCCTAATGTGGCAGTGGCCAAAATGCTAATGTTAAGGCTCCAGAGTCCAAAACCAATGAGTGACATCATGCCATGTCCATCTTTTGTATGCAGTTCATGGAATAAGCCCCAGTAACATTTCCTCTTTATTTCTCTTGGTGCTTTGTGCTGCAAAATGGCTGTGAGGTCACGAGAAGTGTATTTGTTTGGGATGATTTGAAAGTCACAATAAAAGAGACACATAACATTCGTAGGGTAAAAGTTAAAGACAGGCAGTCGCAATCAAAGCTGAAAAAGCTGAGAGAGACAGACATTCATCAGGGGAGCATGTGGACAGAAAAATGGATAGAGCTGTCAGCTTTTCCAAACTCAAAGATCCCCCATCAGAAAACACACACACGCTCATACACCACAGGGGTCTTGATATACGAGTGTGCAGTCATGTGCTTTGGTTGCGGTAGTCGCCAGTGGCGACTGAATCACAGACCACGATGATGTCATATCTGTCTGGCTTGATACTGTGTGGATCCGTGTGCGTGTTTTTCTCTGTGAGTTATAAAAAACGACTGACCTCAGCATTACAGTAAATCTCTCCCATTTTCTTGTTGTTGTTCAGTGTTTCACCATAAAGATGAGACCTGATGCCACATGTGCAATTACTGGCAGTGAACTCATGCTGGAGGCTTGATATATGGAGACTTACCCAGGATTACCTCTGCCGCCATTACCGAGGGCACGAGATGAGACAGCGTCATATTTAATAATGGAAATCATGATGTTTTTAAATAAGGGCTTTATAAAAAATTAATGGAACAACCAACATTTATGACCTTCCTTTTAATAAATTGCCATGGCCAGTCAGGACACATTGATAATGTTAAATACACCGTGGGTTATGTGTTTTAGTTTAGTCCTCTAAGCTGGACAAATGACGTCATGAAGGTGGAGAAGTTCTGATCCTTTAATTGCAGAATTTTTACATAAATTAAACCTCACAGGTGAGAGAGAAATGGGAGAAAACAAGTATTTTTTTTCTGTAAATGTATTCTTGAATTGATGCAGGATGACAAGGTGGGCTGTTTGCCAGTCCAACAAATAACTGAATCTCACTTCTTGTAATGAAAGATTTGCCTCTCCCTTCTTTTCATTCATGCATTTACATGCTTCTAATGTAGGTCATTAACTTTGTTGATTTTGGTCTGTCTTTATTTTGCTTTTCTCCATTTACTTTCCCCTCAAAGCTCAACTAGTTGTGGTAGAATGCAACCCCTCCCTTAGACTGGTTCTGTCAGATGTGTAAAGGGAGTTCTTCCTCTCTGATGTCGCCAAGTGCTTGCTCTTCAGGATTTGTCTGATTATTTAGGTTCTGAAAGGAAAAAGCACCTGCTGTGCTATATAAATAATACTGAATGGAAATATAAGGTGAAAAAACATGCTGACTAAATGGAAAGCCTGTATGAGTGCATGGTGAAACCAGACTTCATCACACAGTACTTTCTTCATTAAACCAACCAAACTGCTCACTTTGACGACCATTCTGTGTGTTGATCAGGGTTGTCACAAAAATGTAATGTTACCAGGGTAATTCACATTAATAAAACTTGTTCAAGAAAGTTATTGGACCAATTTTATGTCCAAACAATAGTTGGAATTATAATTGAACATATAACTAAGAAAGTTATAAATCCAAACTGTTATAAAGTACTGTGCAAATACCGTAAGCCACCTCTCATTACTTTAAATTTTGTTTCGAAGGAAACTGACTTTTTTTTGTAATATTGTAAAGCGGTCTTGAACCTTTGATCTTCATGCTTTCTTTGGAAATTGGCTGCTTTTTCTCTCACTTTTAGTACAATCCTTGTACCTTAATGTTTTTTAGATGATTTTCTTTGTTAGTTTGTTTGTTTGTTTGTTTGTTTGTTAAGCCACTTTAAAGATTGACCTATAAGTCATTCAAAGTGTCATGTCTGCACAACACTGCCTAAACAGTGATAGGCACTTTGTTACTAGCGCTCAGTTGGATCTACTAAAAATGGCAAAGACACATGTAACTTATGTTTGAAAGTCATAAAATAGTACTAAGAGCTATTAGCTCAAAACGTGCCATATGCACTTTGTGCTGTGTGTTCTTCGGAAACTGGACAAATGTGAAATTACTGGTTCAAATTATCATCACTATGCAGGGAGGAGGTCAGGAGAGAGATACAACAGTGAGTCTCTAAAGCCATCTGTAAAACATGGTGGAGTCTCTGTCATGGTTTGGCGTTGCATTTCGGCCAGTTTTGTTGGAGATCTTGTCAACACTGATGGAATCATGAACACTGATCAGATGTTGATCCACCATGTAATGCCATCTGGAGAGTGACTGGCAACAGGTTCATTTTTCAGCTTGTCAGTGATCCCAGACACACTGCCAATGCAGTAAAAGTGTGCCTAGATAAAAAACACACAACGCAACACTATCAGTAATTGATTGGTCGCCACAGAGCCTGGAGCTCAACATTATTGAAGCAGCATTGGACCGTCTTTACAAAGCATAGAACAACTACTAGCCAGCACTGAAAAAAGAGCCTTGAATGTCCTTCAAGAAGCCTGAAGAACTATTCCTGAAGACTACTTAAAGAAATTACAAGTCTTGTCAAAGAGAGTTAAGGCTGTGGTGAAGAACACAGGTGGTCACAAAAACTGACATGCAAGCTCACTGCACAATCTCTATTTTTGCCTCCTTTTCTCTGTTTCCATTGTCCAAGCAACATAAAAAGAAATGAACGATGGCACGAAACTATATGTTAGAACATGAACAGCAATTTTTATCCTCCTTTTTACAGCCAAAACTATTATCACAAGTGTGATATAAGTGGCATATGACTCTATTATAAAATCATTTTTGAAACAGAAGGCTTCATGTCAGGAAGATGAACTTGGCATCAAAATGTAGATTACAAAAATGATATTTTTTTTCATCTTTTATAACCTGTTTTCAACAGCCACATACCCCACATTGTAGTATGACCCTTGAAACTGTACCCAAACTGCCCTTTTGAACTCTTCCCCAAAGCGATTAGGCACAGGGCAGGGCTCTAGACTAACTTTTTGCCACGGTTGCACTGGTGCGCCAAACAAAAAAAAGAAAAAAAATTTAGGTGCACCCAAATTTTTAACACTGCGGTTTTACATGTGCAATTTTTTTGGGGGAAATTGCTGTTATTACAGACAATATTCATTTGCAAACGATTAATTAACAATTTTGTCAACACAAAGTTCTTTATTTGAAGCACATTTCTTCAAAAAAAAAATGAAAAAGTGCTTGTGCTGAAAGTGCTTTGGCACTCTTTGGCAATATTGTAGACAATGTTAAACTTAATCATCACACAGGCCTCCTCTGACGACCTGTTTGCTGCTGCCTGCCACTGAAGAGGAGACACTTGGGCAGTGCATTTATAGCAGCATATAATGTGTTTTCTGGACACACTGTGCTTTTTCAGCATTGAGAGATTGATGGCTCCATGTCAGAGCACTGGCTATGAATTTCAGACGGATCAGGCCTTAATAAAAAATGTATCAACAGTTCTTTTCATCTTTTCTTTTTACCCACAGCTCCATCTACTTCTGCCGGGCCTAGGCTGCTCACTAGGGCTGGGTATCATCACTGATTTCTATAATCCATTCGATTCCGATTCACGAGGTCCCGATTCGATTCAATTATGACTCACATAGTCAGAAATATTGAATTTCTGATCATTTATCAGTACTGATACTGTGAGACTTTATCAGAGGTGTGAGCATCACAGCAGATGCCTTTGTGTCAAAGTAATTGAGAATAAAACACAGAAAAACATGAAGGAGATTTTCCCGGCTTGGCTTTTTATAGCAGATAACCTTAAAAATATTCTGCAATTTTGCATAATTTTAAAAAGTTTAAATTTCTTCAGTATTAAACAGCAGAAATTAGGTTTTCTTGTCCGAGGTCATTTAAGTAAAAAAAGAAAAGAAAAAAAATTAATTAAAGCATTACTACGCTTGTGGATGGTGTAACAATTGCAGTTGCAGTTTTGTAGAGAGCTGAAATATGAGCTTAAAATCTAATGCACTTGTACATGAACTAATAAAGTCTAAAATGTGGGAAAAGGATATGCTCGACGCATAACTCATATCAGGGTGAAAGTCATTAGATATGTTAAAGTTATTGTACAAAATAAGAAATCATCTTGAATAGTAAGCAGTGCTAAACAACAAATCTGTGTGTGGTTCCTCTCTCAATGCCTACAGCTTGAGCTGAGTTGCCTCAACATAAGGATCAATTTTTTGGCCTTGGAGATATTCACTGTCTGTGGATCTTTCAGCATTTCGGTCGCCTTCATCGGTCCATCCTTAAATATCTTGCTGCAGGTGGTCCATCCGTAACTGTCTTCCCCAGGTGTCTAAATAAGAAGATGCCGAAAGACGTGTCAGATTCCTAGAGGAATAACGGCTGTTACAGATATTCAAAGACAGATGCACCCCCCGATAGATGTCAGTGAGGCCATTTGCAGGTATTAGGGTCAGGTGCAGCGGACAGATGCGTCATTAACATCACAACTCTCCTCCTTTTAATCAGAGCATCACTCATCCCTGGCACTCATCCTCCTGTTTCTCTCATCCCTCTCTCATTTCACTCCATCTCATGTAATTGCAGAAGGAGAATTATTCGGCTGGATGAATGACCACAATGTAGCTTTTTGTTTGGGGGATTTCTTTGCAGAAATAGAATGTTTGTGAAGAACACACAACATGAAACTGTTCGGATTAGCTAAAAATCAGAGGTGCAGATATTAAAATAATGATCTTTATTCTGTAGCGCCTTTCAAAACAAACTTCCACATGACAAGACAGGAAGCAAGTAGTGATAAAATGTTTTAAAAAGATAAAGGTAAAACTACATTCAGAAGCGGGAGACTGGTAGCACAATGAGATTAAAAGCAAGGAATAAAGAACATTTAAAAACAACATAGAAGAGACAACTAGACGGGACAGTCTAGTTGTCCCGTCTAGTTGTTCATCTCCATCTAAAGTATAAAGGTCAGTCTTTCGAGGATGCCAATGTTCACATTTTGAACAGAGAAGCTCAATGGTTTGAAAGAGGAGTGAAAGAAGCCATCTATGTCTACTGTCAATGACCATCTTCGAACAGAGGTGGTGGTTTACGACAGTCCCTTCCCCAGACTGGACCATTTGACCTCAGGAAATCACATGATAGGGTGGGGCTAGGTTTCATAGTGGGTTCACCCAAAACCTTGGCTGATTGTGATCTACACCCGTTTCCACACCTTAGCTCGTGTGATTAGGTAGAACATTAGGGGGTCCATGACTCGGGACACTCCCAGAGTGCTTAAAATCTGGAACTCCTCTAGTTGCTCTTAGAACTTATAAAGCTTCTTGGATAAGAGGCGAAACATCTTTAAGAAACCTAATGAAGTCCAGAAGCTTCTCTTTTCAATCTCCTTACACTATGATGACCTGGATGAATGAGAACGTTCACATAAACATTTAAAAATAAAAAAAACAGGTCAATGAAAAGCATTTTTCCAAATATTAATATAATTTAAAATTATCACTAAAAAGAGATGATAAAACAATTAGAAAGAGCAACAAAATAACCAGGGGCAAAGAAAAGGTTTGATTCTAAAAATATGTCTTTATGAGGGATTTAAAGGATGACAAGGAGCTTGCAGGTCTGATCTCCTCAGGGATGTTGTTTTTCCAATGACAGAGTGCCCTGACAGAAAAAAGCCCCATCACCCTTTTTGTCAGCTGATATTGTGGGACGGCCAGCAGAGACTTGGCTAAGGACCCTAGGTTATGACCAGGGGCATACAGGGTCAGTGAGTCGTCTGAGATATATATTTTGGTGTAAGCTCAAAGTCTTAAAAGTGAGCATTTAATCAATTAATTAAAGTCACTTCTAAAAAAAGGGGGTGACCAGTGAAAAGAAGCTAAAGTAACAGTAATGTGCTCTCTTTCTTTGGTTTTAGTAAGGCCAACTGCTGCATTTTGGACCAGATGTATCTATGGAAACACTGTCGGAGAACATACCCCTGAAGTACACCACAGGTCATCTTTATAGAAAGTGGATGTGACTTGCCAGTGACAATAGTAAAAGACCTACTTTGAACCTGAAATGCCAATTCAGTACTGAAGATAACCCCCCAAAATACTGTAGCGCTCAAATATAATAAAACTAAAACAGAGAATTTGCCATCATCAGCGGCAAGTAGCACGTCATTGATCACTGTGAGCAGAGCTGTCTCTGTGCTGTGGTTTGCTCTAAAACCCAGCTGGAATAGTTCAAAGAGTTCATTTCTGTTTTAAAACAGCAATCAACCGTTCAGCAACAATCTTTTCTAAAACCTTGGAGAGAAAGGGAAGTTTGGAAATGGGTCTAAAATGATCCAATTATCCAGGGTTTTTTAGAGATAGAATGTGTGGACTGATAGATTCATTAACTTCCCCACAGGCAGGATATCCAGGGCACACGAAGAGAGCTTAATTTTATTAATCATCTCAGTCAGAGTTTCCATAGATGGAGATGAAGTGAACAGCTTTTTTAGTCATTGTAGAAAAGGCATAATAGTCCCATTGCTATCAATTTAATTCATGATTAAAAAAATTCTCACATTTCTCCAGGGAGGGGTCTATACTTATACTTGGTGGAGCCTCTGTGACACCATTAATTACTTTAAAAAGAGTCCTGGAGTTGTTTAGGTTCCTTTCAATGACTTCTGAAAAACACCGTGCTCTGGTATTTTTTTATTTTGACCTCAGAGTTAAAATTCCTCATAGAGGCTTTTAAAATGTCAAGGTTAGAGTGAGAGCTTGTGTTTTTACTGTAATGTTAATAGATGTCCCCGTTCCCCCTCTTTTCTTTGCTTTTCACCTTTCTCAGTAATTTCTCCTGTTTTCTCCTGGTGTCATTCATCTTTCTGCGCCTTTGTTTGAACTGACTGAGTGAAAGGTAATTTGTTCATTTTTTTCTTTTAAACTCCCTGCCCTCTCTGTTTCATTATCCACCACAGAGCGGTGACACACCGGCATGGCATATGCAGTAATTGCCTTCCTTGTCAGAGCAATTGAACTTTTACAGAAATTTCTTTCAGCACCTTGAACTTTCGCCTGCGGTTTGCTACAACTTGTGTTTTTGGTGTCTCAGTGCAATGAACGCTCGGCCTTTTTCATCTTCTCCTTTGTGTTTTTCTCTGTTTCTAGTCTTGCATCTGTGGGTCCAGCCAAGAATTCAGAACTGCAAATATATTAGTTTCTATGCTTGTAGAAGATTGACATGACTAGAAAATATAAAAAATGTATTATAGCTGTAAGGCCATTCAGATTAAATTTGTTAATGTCATTATTTGTGATTGGATCCAAGATGCAAGTGGTTGTGTTGAGATCTTTGTTTTGATCTTTTGAACTCTTAAAAACTCCTAATTTACTGAGACTTGGCAGCCATACCCCCATGGACGTACTGTAGTCACACTTCTTACTGCTCTTTCCATTCTATCGTCTATTTCTCACCATCTGTCCTTGAGATGGATAGTTGCTTGTTCTCTTTTGTCAATTTTCATTCTCTCTTTGCTTCTCTGTCTCTTTTGCATTCCATTCTTTCTCTCTCACTCCATCAACAGAAATGCTTTACTGTGGTTTCTGGTGCTTTGGTGGAGTTCTTCCCTATTACCCCCCGAGCTTCGGCAAATGATGGAATAAGCCACTGATAGTTCCACAACCCTAACCACAAACATACCCCACCTCCTGTGTAGAGTGTGTCTTCTTAGCCATTTGTGTGCAATTGTGGGAACTGAGACCGCTCTATAACATCTATGGAAATAAGTCTCCTCCTCTTCTGTTAATATGTTGCCATGTGTTTCACAGACACAACATTGTGCAAGGAGAGTCAATTAATATATCACTACTTCAAAGTGACCATTGTTCGGACTTGTTTGGGAAGGGGGAGCCGTTCAAAAATAAGTTCCTGTAGAGGGAAATGAGCTGAAACAACTGGTTTTAGATTGAGGATGAACAGAAAGGATGTACTTACATTAAATAAGGATTGCTGAATTGTGAATTATATGACACTCCTTGAGTAGAGCTTAGTGGTGGAGTGGTTGAGTCTTCAATAACAGTAAGAAGGTTTCTAGTTTCAGCTTCCTGGATGGCTGAGGACTTCCTGTGTGAAGTCAGCTCCTACAGTCCAAGGACATGCTTGTCAATGTAGCTTGCCATCACCAGTGTGCGAATGTGTGTGTGAATGGGTGGATGACTGGATATGTAAAGCGCTTTGGGGTCCTTAGGGACTAGTAAAGCGCTATATAAATACAGGCCATTTACCATTTAACTTAGGCCTCAGTCAAACAATCCAAGAGACAGGTCTGCAATCTGCTGGAAACCTCTAGTTGTTAGGGAAAAATTAATATTTGTGAGTGGTTGGTGGCTGTTGCTAGTGGAGATCAGTCACAAAGAGGGTGCTGCACCAAAAACTTTCTTGTGATTGCTTTGGTCACCTGTAGTTTGCAGACCAGTTCGCACATTCCATGTAAACACCAAGTACTCACCGTGCTTTTAAGGTTAAGCTCTCTATTTATGTTTTGTGCCAAACTACCGCTCGACAAGTAATTGGTGAGTGTTTTCAGATGCGTCAGCATGTTCCATGCAATGGAATTTGATAGCAAATGAAGCAATCGAAAACAGTTTTTTGGTGCAGCACCATTTTTATCTATCTAGCAACCTCCAGAAACCACTTACCAACTGGTTGCAACCTCCAGCAATCAGATGGCAACTCGTTAGCAAATACACATTCAAAGATGCACCAGATGGGTTCATACAAAAAAGTAAGGGGTCACTGACCAGTCTCTAGGCCCGTGTCACTAGGGTCTTAACAGTGATTATAAATTGGCTATAGGTGTGACTGTGATAGTGATTGTCTTTGTTGTCTCTGATTGACTGGCAGTCTGTCCAGGGTAAGCCCAGCCTCTCGCCCAATGACAGCTAGGATAAGCTAAAGCTCTCCCACAGCTTACCATTTGGATAAACAGCTGAGAAAATGGATGGATTTATCTTTAAATCAGCATAATATATCCCCCAAAAAACAATAAGTACAAACATAGAGTATGATAAAACTTAGGCCAGGGCAATATGAATGCAGTCTACTGATTGAAAAGGGTCTTTTGGTTGCAAATGGAATTGGGAGTCATGGGAATGCATTTGAGGGCACACACAAGCATAAATAAAAATTTGAGATGCTTCTCTCTTTCAAACGTGTTTACTGTGAAGCTAAATTCCACATCAACCCCACAGAAATGGATTACATGGTTTCCATTTTGTATATTCTTACACAACAGACACTTGAAGGAGGAGACAGAGAACTTGACAGAAGCACAAAGACAAATGCTTTCCAGTGTGTTTTTGACAAATTTTAGACAACATTCTTTGTTTTGTATGAATTCATTTGGTCCTACGTATCATTTCAAATCCATCTTTTTAATGCATACACACTCCCTGTTCATGCATTCATATATGTGACCCCGTGCACTTAGCAGGGACATGTCTTATTGAGGCTTTGTAGCCGAGGCGCTGAGAGCTCATTTGTGACTTTGTGTGTCGTAAAGGTGTTGAAAGATCAGGCACAGAGTTTGGCAGCACCCTCTCATGCTAAGCAATACCAGCTGAGGTACAAGGGCCACATCACATATAGACACACACACACACAAACACACACACTCCCTATTATCACTTTAACTACATATGCATTACTGCCTTTACAGTGTCTGAAGAATCAAAACCAGTGATTTGTTTTACAATACAAGGGCTTCACCCAAAGTGGACTTTAAATTACACTGTAAAAATGTAATTCCAAGTGTAATGGTAGGAGATTTGCTGCATACGTGCCCCAAACAGGATTACGATCACTCACCAGGGCTGCTTTTATTAAATAACCAACGCCCCCAACAGAAGTAAATTCATTCTGAGGCTGTACAAGAGAAAGCATGCAGCAACTAAATGTTTTGGCATATCACATGTATTAATGGCTTGTTGTGTTCTTTAATGGTCATCGGTAGATTTTATGCTAATAAATCTATAAATTTTTTTTATTGGGCCTCATAATTTGGAAATGGTGAGCTACAGAATTGTACAAAAGTCTTGTGCCACCCTTACATCTCTGTATTTTGCTTCCAAAGAGTCAGACTTTCCTCTAACTTTTAAAGTGGTCTTAAGCAATTGCTCTTTGGACTTTTTGAACGTTTTTCCAAGTTTTTCTTTGGACATTGGCTGCTTTTTCACTCATTTTCAGTCTATTCCTTGTACCACACCATCTTCATAGTAATTTTGTTTGATGATGATGAGATGATGATGAGATAGGCTTTATTTGTCAGTTGCAGGTCTTTTGCCCACAACCGTTTGTTTGTTTGTTAAGCCATGTAACACTGATCAGTGAATCACCAGAGCATACAAAATCCTGGGGTTGAAACTCAACGGATGAACCAGTGTTGTGTCTATTTAAAATGTCACCTTTCGGTACTTTGTTACTGTGAGCATGTTTCAAAAAAACACAACTTGTTGTCATAAATCGATGACAAATTCCAAAGATAACACAGTTTGATAGAGATGAAATAGAAAAGTAACAATGATCCACCAATATTGTCTCAAAAGCATCTGACCAGAAAGTTTGCCTACGAGAGTTCAAGTTGTGTTGAAGAAAAAAGGTGGACTGACTTTCAAGCTTGTTAGAATTGCACTAACTCTTTGCTTTATATATTGTATTTCTATATATGTTTTCACATTTCAATAAATCCATGCACTTATTTCATATTTTGCCTGCAAATGAAGACAAAGACCTTTACAATGTTAAAAGTGCATGCACATTTTGCATGGATTAAACCTTTACTAAAACATGTCACGTTTTCAGCAAATTATTTCTTTTTCATTCAAAGGTCAGAGAGACATTGTCACCTATGACCTTTCACCTCCTTCTTCCATGTTTCTTGCAATGATGCTGCTGTGGGAGCTGAAGCTTATTCTGCTGTTTCACTCACTGTGAAATGCATAAATGCAAGAACGTCACCAGGCCAGTGAGTGGGTAATGTGATCCTCAAAGTACTGCTCTCTGGGGCTGCATTTGGATTCCCCAGCTCCTGAAATTAAGCTTTTTTTCCCTACTGTTACTGTACAACCATCAGTGAGCATGTATGTGTGCATTTATTTATGCAGGGAAACCTGATTGAAATACCATTTTCTTATTGGATTACAACCAAACAGGGGGGGTTACTCAGAGTTGTTCCAACTTTTCCTAAAGCTCAAGCCAGAAAAACATGAAAGGATTCCCCCCCCCCAGTCTTGTGGTGGTAGATGCACATGTATGAGCCCAATCAAACCATTTGGTCCTTGAATGTAAATTCCTAAAATTACCTTTCCACATGTCAAAAAAAAAAATCTTTAAATGTTGACAGTCTTACATGCCTCCTGGTAGCATCCCATGTTTCGCTGAGAATAATTTATTGTGTTTTAGAGGAAGAAAGGAAGGTGGTTTTCTCCCCACAGTAATGAAAAGAAGAGCAAGGCTAGATGGTTCCTTCTATCCACAAGACTAGTGAAAGCCAGGAGGGGAGTAAAGGTTAGGTTCAGGACAGAGTGAGGGTAAAGGTCAGGCATGAAGTAGTGAATGTTAAAGCGACTGTTAGAGTTAAAGACAGAGGACAGAAGAAAGGTCATGTGGTAGCGAGGTAGTGACAGAGTATGACATTAATCCACAGGATTGCTCTGTGTGTGTGTGTGTGTGTGTGTGTGTGTGTGTGTGTGTGTGTGTGTGTGTGTGTGTGTGTGTGTGTGTGAGTGAGTGAGCACCACCAACCTCGTTCAGCCAGTAAATCTGACAGAACATTTGTTTGGCCTCTGAACCATGATCACCCCTCAGAGTCCTCTTTCTCTCTCTCTCTTCCTCTGTGTGTGTGTGTGTGTGTAGCTTATGCAGGCCTCATCAGATATCTTATAAGATATCTGATGAGGCCTGCTTATCCCATCAGCGAAGAAGACAGAAAAGGGGAAAAACAGATAGAATCAGATAAAAGGAATCGGCAACGATGATGAGTGCTTTTAAGAGTTTCAACAAGAAATTTTTTATGCAAAAGATGTAAAAGTGAGGTAAATATTTGTGACTATAATGACAAAGTCTTTCAGTGTGCATTGACTTGGATTTGGGCTCCATATACAGTTGTGGTTGGAAGTTTACATCCACTCATCATGGGCATGAATGCTGGTTTTGTAATGATTTCTTTGAACTGTTCTTTTTCCAGGGTGGAATGATTGTACAGCACATCTTTAAGGACTTTAAAAAACAAGAGTTGGATGCACAAGTTTGAATTTATTTTTTTAATCTTTTCTTTTCCATACACGCATGCCGAAATATATGCATATGCTCACGTAAATCTTTTTGTAAGTTGTGCTCAGAGATGGGCAGTAACGCGTTACAAGTAATGCGTTACTGTAATCTGATTACTTTTTTCGAGTAACGAGTAAAGTAAGGGATTACTATTGCAAAAACGGTAATTAGATTACCGTTACTTTCCCGTAGGAACACTGCGTTACTGAGTTACTAAAACCGTGATTTTTTTGCGAGAATGTCTCATGACAGTGACGTAAGCGAGTGCGCCGTTAGAGACAACAGCTGTGTGCAGATCAACAATGGATCACATATCGATTGTGGGAGAGAGTATGAGCGTGCAGCGTTTAAAGCGTGGAAGTACTGACCTTACTTTGAGTTTGATTCCATAAAAAGTGACAAAAACATTAGCGTCCATCATACGTGGGAAGAAAACTTCTTTTTACAGCGAAAAAAACCCCTAAACTTCCAAGCAAGCACCGAGTGCGCTATGACGTAATGGGAAATTCACAGAGAAACTCGTGGATTCTTCAACTGACCGTGGCACACCTGCACCAGGGTAAACCTCCGCCTACGCCACTCCTGCTTTACAGGTGAAAATAGAGCAACAGGACCGCTGAGTCTTTGACTTTATTTATTTCCTGCTGTGTTTTACTTGCATCTATTTGAAAGAGTGAGTGTAAACACAAAAAATATTTTATTTTATGTGCTGGAATGTGCAGAAAATAGGTTTAAATGTTAAACTAATTTATTCAAGTCAGAGAATGTTGCATATAATTACATTTTTGCTTGATGCATAAAGTTAAAAGATTAAAACTGATAAAACAAGTTAAAAAAACAGACTTTTCCATTTGATTACATTTTGTATGATGGATTATGTAGAAAAAGTAGAATTGGGCTGAAAGATCTATCGCTTTATCACCTCTTCAGGTTGTAAATCGTGTTTTTAAAAAGTAACTAAGTAACTAAGTAATTAATTACTTTTGAAAATAAGTAATTAGTAAAGTAACGGGATTACTTTTTGGGGGAAGTAATCAGTAATTAGTTACTGATTACTTTTTTCAAGTAACTTGACCAACACTGGTTGTGCTAAAGATTTCCACGGTGCTTTGCATTTTAACTTCAAAACTGCATAACAACTGTTTTCGTAATGGATAAATTGAGCTTCTGAAATGGCCCTCCCAAAACCCTGACCCAAATACTGCTGAAAATTTACTTAAAATATCAGATGCATATTATCAAATATCTAGTCAGAATTATACCAGAGGCTTGTTAAACTGTTGGTTTAGTTGCAACTTGGTAAGAGAAGGGACATTTTGCCAGATATTAGTGGGGGGTTAATGTAGACATTGTACAATGTATGGATTGGAGTAATTCCAAAATAAACTTGTGTACCAAATTATTGTCTTTTAAAGTTTTTAAAAATGTAAAGTCATTAAAAATAAAAATTACAAAATCAAAATTACCAGCAACTAGCAACATTTGCTAATTGGCAATAAAACTGGATAACATCTTAAACAAAAAAATCATGACATTAGACTGTTGACAACAGGAGATGAAAAGGTAATAGATTGCAAGAGTTAATGCAGTTAATTTTAAAAGTTATTTAGTAAAATAGCTCCAACATCAGCCTGTTTGTGGGAGAAAATTCATAGTATCATAAAAGTTATTAGTCTACATCATCTTGGGAACTCAACTTTTTTTTTTTTTTAATTCACGATCACTTGATATTGCCATTGCCATTACGAGTATGTGGTCAACATGGCTAAAAACATCGATTTTTACATTACATTTGGAGATTATGTACATCTTACCCATGATGGGGAGTTGCTGCTTATGACTTAATTGATTAAAACGGAAGCTTAACTTACGGTGGATCAAACTAGCTAGCTGTGAGGTTATGTTAAGTAATAAGTTTGTTTTCTAGTTCTATTTTCTAAAGTAAGAAAAACACAGTAAGCAAGTTTTACAAATTTGTTTTTGTAGTTTGACCAAAGTTTTGCTTCTTTGCCCCTTTTGTTCTTAGCTAGCTCGACTTTGGCCAATGACCTGCACATTGCAGTTTAACTTGCTCCTTATTATTTACTCTTACTACTGCATCGACGTTGCTAGATAACTTTTATGAAAATCTCATTGACATAAAAATTTGCTTGAATGCCAGCTTCCTGTTCTTCTCCCTCATCCCTCGCCCCTCTCGTGATCATCCATAACTCAGTAATGACCATGAATCACACAGCAAAAATACTCAATCAACACAGAAAGATTGTCTGTGTCATTTTCCTTCACCTCCAGGATCGAAGAGGTAGGGAGATGGAAAAAAGAGATTTAGATATATGGACAGAGAAGCAATGAAGACCAAAAAGGGAGGAGGAGGGCAAGGAAAAAGCACAGTTAGAGAGAAAGAGGAAGTGGGACAAGAGTGAAAAAAGGATGATCCGTTATGGGAGGATTTTAATGACCGTGTTGGGGTCTCAGTAGAAACAGGAGGCCCTCTTTAGAGGGAAAAAAGTATATTTGTGGGTGTGTTAAACACATTGACCCAAGGTTTCCCATCAAGTGGAGAGGGTGATGATGGGAAGAGAAGAGAGGAACAAGAGTGTAGTCAAAATCTGAAAATAATGAGGTAGATTGGGATTTTGCTCATTGATTGCCACTCTTTAGCCAAGCACATCAACAAAGGCAGTTGTTTCTTCGCGCAAATGAATGGAAATGGAGTGAATCAAAGCGAGAAAAGAAAATTAAGTGGGAGGACGGTATAATGGAGGAAAGAGGAAAAAAGAAAAGACTTTGATTCTTCTCTGTGAGGTCAAAAAGAGGGCTACATGCTGGAACCCACTATTAGCTTCTCGCCGAGTTCCTGACCTTCCTGTGCCTGTAACACCAGCCTTATGAACCCTCATCACTACATTACAAACCTTCTCCAACACGCCATGAACTCCCCACGAGCCCATCAAGGATGCTCTTACGAGCCCCCAAGTGCTATTTAACCTACAATTTCCCAGGCAGACCCTCGAAGCAACACAAAGACCCTCCTGTCACCCAAGCTGACACCAAAGCTTCTCCAATCACAGGGAGAATCGTCCTTGTGGTTTGGAGGCTCTGCTGTAACTGCAAAGTCATGGGTTAAGTCTTTGCAGTGGTCAGTCAATAAGACACTACCCTTCATTTGACCCTTTAAATGCCTTTAACCTAATCACTTCCCATAGCAAATGCCAATAATGTAATAAAACAAAATGCAATGAAGCTTGTAATTCAATAAATGACAAAGACTGCAAGAAAATACCAAAATGATAATGAAGTGTCATTGTTGCCAGTATTGTTTAAGTAATTTGTTGCAGATTATCCCTATCCCCAGCCAATTTTCAATTTAGTATGACATTTACGCCAAAAAATAAATATTTAAGACCACTCATCAACTGTGAAAGGAATAAAACTGTCAAGTAAAACCTACAGAAAAAAGCCTGTTACAAACACTTCTGAGAAGTTACTTTAAAGTTCCTAACTCTGCGCCAAACCCTGACCTTTGACAGCCCCCTCTGAAATGTCAAAAATGCAGCTGCATTGATGAGAAAAAAGGCCAGGTTTTCCCATTTCCTCAAAAATTGACTCTTTAGAGTCATATAAGGTTTTTGCAGGATACTAATGATTTGTTTTAGCGGTGGGGGGCTCTATGGGAGCATGTTATGAATACCTTGCGGGCCCCTTAGCAGCATCTTATGAGGGCCTTATGAACTGCTTGTGATCCCCGGGTCTTTTCCCAGGCACCTTAAAGTAAACAACACAGAGGCTCCTTGATGGTCGACTTACTTAACAAGACACATTAGCATTGCTCACTGTGGAAACATCCTGGAAAACTTACCTGCCTTTTTATGTGTAAATTGGGGTATTGGGGAGCTTTAAGGGGCATTACCACTGATACTGCCCAATGCATGTGGACATTTTTTCCAACAGCCACATTACTGATCTCTCTTAACATGCTGCGAATTTTTAGACTGATTTCTGGGTGGCTTAGCACTGATGTCTATTTCACAAACATTTTTATGATTTGTGCAATCATATTACAGAGACAACAAGGACCCTTTATGGAGAACTAATTGAAACACATAGAAATTATTATTTTGAACACAAGAGTGATACTGGAGAATATTACAGATTCTTTTTCCAGAATTTTCTATTTTAAGCTGCAAATCAAGGTCAAAGAAGTGACCACTTTACTGTAAACATTTTCCCCAAAACAGGAAAAACACATGTAACCTTCAAAGAATATTTACTTAAGGGTGTTTTTCTTGATTGTCACCAGTGCTGGTAAGGTTACTTTTAAAATGTATTCCACTGCAGATTACAAAATACAGAATAAATGTAGTTTGTAATCTATTCTGTTAAGTTACTCAATGAGAGTAACATATTCGGAACGCTTTGGATTACTTGATATATTGTCATGCTTTTTACAACTACATGAATGTACTATTGCTGTGTGATTTATTACTATTACTGAAGGTTACTCGCCTCCAAGCTAACATTGTTAGGTTAATTATTATTTCATTATTTGCAGCTACCATGTTGTAATGTAGTCTTCAGTAACAGTAATAAATTACACAGCAATGGTACATTGAAGATACTGAAGTGGTGCATAACCCAGGGAGCTACCACAACTAAAACAAGGTAGTTGCAGCAGGCTAACGTTAGTTTTTAAAAAATAACTTACTTCCAGATGTTTCTTTAGGTTGCAGTCTTTGGACACTGAGAGCAGCTTGGTTGCTGGCAAACAGAGTTTGCATTGCACGGTCAGATTTCGCCCATCCCTTCCTTCTTTAAATATGAAGTGGTGTTGGAATTTCCAAATAAGAAATGCATTCCTGCCCGTGTACTACTGGCTCTGTTGTGCTGGCTCCGGGTCCATTGTGGAACTGACGCCACTAACATACACACGGCGCTTCTGTTAGAGCCGCTTATTGCGTGTTTTGTTTGGGTTTCCGGCAATGCGTTAATTACCAAAATTAGAGAGGGAATAGCCTAATATATGAAACAGGAAAAGAACTCTGTATAATCCATTTATTTCAACAAAGTAACTGTAGTCTAATTATTTAAACGGTAACTTTAACAGAATACTGTTACTCATATTTTGTATTTTAAATGCGTAACCCCAGTACATGTATTCTGTTACTCCTCAACATTTTCTGTCACTGCCACTTTTCACAAATCACACAAATTAAACTGCAGTCCTGTGTAGTCACAGGCAACTGCTTTTTGGTGTTTGATACCTTTCTTTAAAGTTTAAGTTCATGAGCATGTGCATACACCCACACAGTGCTATGACATGGCACTTGATGGACTGGCTTAAAGTGACCAAGTTGACAGTTTCAAAAGAAACGCGAGTACATTTTTGTGTCAATATTCAGATAAACTGTAACAGCGATATGCGCAGATCTTCTGAAAACTAAATATATTGACATAGATATTATAAATGCATAACAAAAAGAAAAAAAATAGCAGTATAGCCTTATAAATATTGGTATTCCTTTTTTTTTTTTGACTTGATGAATAGGACATATGATCAAACATGGGGCCACCATTCCTATGCCACAAATTTCACAAATTTCTGGAAGTCCAAAACAAACCACACCTATCTCAACCTTTAAAACAACCTTTGAAATCTATAATGCATGACTTTCATCACCGTATCACTGACAGTTTTGATGTTAAGACCAAAAATGTTAGAGTAGGTAGGATCAAAATACTCAAATTGCCAGAAGAACACTTAATTTTGAAATGTTCCAGGCTCTCCTCATTGGTCAGAGTCAATGTGATTTTTGCTGATTGGCTGGGATAAATTCGTGTGGTTTTACAATGTCACTGTGAACCATGGGGAGGCCAATTTTCATACTCATTCAAGTTACCCCCCGCCCCCTCCTATTGCACAGCTGCATTTCTAATTACAGGTATTATGAAATAGCTGTCACTGTGATTGCTAATTATTATTATTACTACTACACTAACTGGCGCAGGTTTTGTGCGTGGGCTGGAGGGTTTTGCTGGCATTCTGATAAGCTTCTGTATTCCTTCAATGTGCCTGTAGTATTTAATCATAGAGACAGCGGTGGTTTAAATAGCAGCTAGATACATAAATAAGACTGCAGATTCTTCGGCTGAGCAATAACCATCACAGCCCAGCAGAGCAGCTGCAGATGTGAAAATCCATTTTCAAAAGGGTAACGAGCAAGAACTGCGTTGCATTATGTCACATCATCTCTGCTTTGTGTATCATCTGCAGTGTGTGAGTTTTTTCCATTAGGATGCAGTATTTTATAACAGGACTGGACAGGATATCATTCAGAGGGATTGCAAAAGCACATCGAAGAAGCTTAAATTAATTCAGGGGAGACAAAAAAAATCTGACTGTGACATTTCAGCTGGTCTGTTTTTTCAGTGCTTGTTCCACTTTGTCTGGCTTGCCAATCTGGAAACATTCAGTGTGTTTATCAAAACCTTTTTGCTGGAAACATCAGCCACGTGATGAATGCTGAGTCTGAACCACCTGCCAGAAAACTAAGAGCTAAAAGCTGAGTGGGATAGTAGAGTGCATATGACATGCAGTCATTCTTTTCAGCAGTAATAAGAAGTATAACACCTTAATCTCTAAGCTTAACCTTTAACTCCCTTTTTTTTTTTAGATTGCAGCCAAATTGTACAATATCTACAGTTTATTTGGTAATTAATTTGTCAATTCTGAGGCCAAACATTTGTGGGTCCCAGCTTTTCAAATGTGAGGATAATTAATGATTTGTTGATCTGACTTTGGACCAGGGATCCTGGGAAAAATTGGTGGGCATTTTTCATTTTTTCATTAATTGAAAAATAAATTGACAGTGAAAGTAACTGGCTTCCATTTAACTATAATCTGCATACACTCACTTATTCCCTTGCACCTCCATCATGGCGCCAGGAGTCTTTTTTTTTCCTTTTTTTTTCTGCAGGGCCCTTATTAACATCCTGCGCTTTGACTGCAGCACCGATTTTCCATGTTACAGGCTAATTAGTTTGTCACAGGACCTGGAGCTGTCTCCTCTGGCTCCCATTCCTTGTTTAATACGCCCTGAGAGCCCTTAACATGCGTGTTCCTTTTACTCACACATCAAGAGGGTGTGAAAGTAAGAAAAGAGAATGTGAAGTCCATGTTAACAGTGTGGGAGACACGACTTTTCCCACTTGTATACTGACAGACTGTCAGGCGTGGGTCAGTGATATACTGTAACGTGTGTGTGTGTGTGTGTGTGTGTGTGTGTGTGTGTGTGTGTGTGTGTGTGTGTGTGTGTGTGTGTGTGTGTGCGCACGTAGGTGTGAGTCAACCAACTGGAGGCGATCCCTGTGCCAGCTCTCTGTTCTCTGTCACTATTTGAGAGCCGCTCTGAATGAACACGTCATTAAACCTCAATAAAAAGCCTTTATTCACCCCCCCAAAATTATTACAGCAGCATGTGTGAGCCCACTGGCCAAATGTGTGTGAGAGTACAGCATACCAGACAGACGGAGAGGTCACAAAGAGTACTGTAGTCCTCCCATAAAAGCCTTTGTATTTTTTTTATATTTTTGGAAGAAGTGTGTGTTTCCTGTGTGTGTGTGTGTGTGTGTGTGTGTGTGTGTGTGTGTGTGTGTGAGTTAGTGGTTGGTCCAGTCATATTAATGCAATGGAAAATAATGAATTTTTTGGGTGGGTAAGAGAAAGAGCATGAAGCAAAGACACATTTCTCATCTTCCCCAAAGCATCATAGTTTTAAATTGTATTTAGTTAATTGTATTCAAATAATCAAATTCCAATTGCTTGTTTTTGGTGTTGATATGATTGTTGAGGGTGTCTTAAACTGCTCTCTGTAAAAGTCCCACTTTAGCGTTTTCTAATTTTTTCCTCTTTTTTTTTTCTACTTTGGTTATCATGTTTTATATTGTTCATCTCACCCAAAGTTGCAGACAAGTCACTGAATCAACTACAGACTACATACTGAGTGCATCCTCTAATATAAATGAGTGTATTTGAATTAATTTATAGTTAGTCAGTTTTATCGAGTTTTTTGTACTTTTTCCCTGCATGCTGAAAATTAAAGTTGTGCTCTCTTATTTAATTTAATGATTTGTACGTTTTCTGCTTTTCTAAGTACAGAACACTCCCGCAATGGCAAGCATGGAGACTCACAGGACTGTTAACTTCAGATCATGGAGTTTCCAGTGTTTCTGTGCCAAACACCGGTAATACACTGTTCTTGGCACAAGAACAGCCACCATGACTGAGACTGTTGTACCAATTAATGACTTGTGGTCAGCGTTTTTGTAACTGTGTGGTGTATGGGGCACAGAAAAGTGACAAAAGCTTAGTTCTCTGTCTTTTAACATGTAATCTAAATATTTTTGTACATGAACTTTCAAATGTTCTAGACCTTACACAGTGACATTTTGCCATCATCAATACAAAAATCTATTGTCTGCCTGTTATCCAGGTCTAGATCATGAGGGGCAGCAGTCAAAGCAGAGATGCCCCCAGATTTCCCTCACCCCTCCAGGTCTTCTGGGAGTACACCAAGGAATTCCCAAAGCAGCCAAGAGATGCAATCTCTCCTGCATGTCCAGGGGCCTTCTTGCAGTACGACATGCCCGAAAAACCTCACAGCAGGAGACAACCTAATCAGATGCCCAAACCACCTTAGCTGGCTCCTTTTGATGTGGAGTAATTGCCTCCCTAATCTGAGCACCTCCAAATAACTGAACTTCTCCCCCTGTCTTCAAGGAAGACTCCTTTGGCGGAAGATAATGTCCAACTTTTGATTTTAATGTCACTATTTGCTCCCTCGTTCTTTCTGTTCTTTAACAACCTCTCCATCCTCCTCACTCAACTAGGAAGTAGAAAATTACAAAAATATAATCCTATAATAGTAAGTGGGGGATCTGCAATCGACAACAGTATGACACACTGCTTAATTGTGTGAAATCATCATCAAGGAATGTGGGTTAAACAAGTTACAGCTTTATCATTTTTGGTGAATTTAAATATGACAGTGAATAAAAGTGACAAACTGTACTGTAATTAAACACTGACGCCCAATGCGATCTGAATAGGAATAGCAATTTTTAACAAGCTAAAATAATAATAATGCACATCGGCTCCTTGGATGAAAAAAAGTGATATCTCAGGTTAAAATTCTCTAATAATCTCTAGCGATTTAAGCTACATTAGCTACCATTTTTTAAACGCTGTTTAGAGAACAAATAAAAATAAGCAGAGACTTTATAAGTCACAGCAGCCACGCCTCTGTGTGAGTGCGCCGTAACATCATGACATCAACAACACTTGACAGAAAACCTGTTCCATTCTATTCTGTGCTGTCGTCAGTAGAAAAGTTAGGAAAATATAACATTTAAGGATAATTCCAGAAAATTTGACTAAAACACGCTATTATTTTGCTAATAATAGTTGTTTTCAGCAGTGCATTGATAAACTCGCCTCTGCACACAGCAAGAGCACGTTTGGGTTCAGATTTTAGGAACATGCAGCTCTACCAACCAAAAGCCACTGCAGCAGAGCTCTGTGGGATGTGTTCATCTCAGCTACGCACTCACCAAGAAACGATCTGCGTCACAGCTTGTCCTGTAAAACGGACTGGAATTTGACCACGGCCTATGTAAAACGGCTGCCTTGGTGCATACAAAACAGACACACAAACTAACCCAGCAGGGTGCGGGAAGGCCTGGTCCTGAGCCCGAGTTTGTGTTTTGGCTTCCATCCGGTCGTCACTCTTCAGCTCTCCTCAGTGACTGAAAGTTCACCCACAGTCTTCTGCTTATTACGCTTGTGGGACTTTTTTAATGCTTTGCTCCATAGACTTTTGGATGGTCTTGTCTGTAAAGACATGCACCTTCCATGAATCAAATTACGCTAGCTGGGACCAATACTAAATCAGGTCTCCAGTCAGCTAAGATGTAAAGCGAGTCCCAAGTCCTGAGAGGTTAATCTAATGGAACTAACATGAATGCAGCAACTATGTAAGACAAATTTAATAGCTACATACAACAAACTTTAGCAAAGGGTTGTTGGAGTTTGCCACTAAAAGTCTAAAAAGTTCAGACTTTTTGGAGGCTCTTCCAGTTATACTCTACAAGGCATATGTATAAATTATCTAATCCAGAGTCTCCATTGCTGCTCATCTGCAGGGATCACCTCCTCCAGGATTGAGCAAGCTGAGGAATCAGTAACATCCAACCAAGTCATACAAGATGGTGCACAACAAACACACTCCCACAAAGAAACACACAAACATACTCTAACGCTTCCATGCAAACTGGCAAACTTTCTCTCTGCGACCCCGAGGCTGTCTCAGTCATGTGGTTGTGGGAATGTCGCTGGGATTTGTGTGTTCAGTGACTGCAATAACAGGGATCAAATGGGAACATGTGGACAGAATTCCAAACCCGGGTCAGAACACAGCAGTGCTTGTTTAAGCTCATTTTGATGTCGCTGCTTTTCACGAGATTTAGTTTTATGGCGTTTTTGTTTATCATTAGAGAGAAAGCAGGGAGGACAGCCGTGGAAAGAAAAAAAAGTGCAACAAAGCAACAAAGATCTAAAGCCTGAACACGCCACGTCTCCTCTGCTAACCAAAATATCCATGAAAGCACCAAACTCTAAATGACCTCAATAATCGTTTTTAATGAGTATTTTTTTCACTGCTTTTTAACCCAAAGCTAAGTATTCACAAGTCATTTGTTGGCATTTTCTTTTTTTTAGAATGAATGACTTCTGTCTAACCTGACAGCCTCTTACTGCTCCAGTTTTGTTTCACATGACAGAGCTTGCTGGCTCCATTAAGGGTGTGTCTGTGTGTGTTTTGGTAGTTGTCATGCAAAGGACAGCTCACAAGATGGCTGGATCTGTGAAATGTTTTATGTATGAAGAGCACTTGTCAGAGAAAGCTGGCATTTCCTGTATTTGTACACACAAGGTCCCCGCTGTCCTTTTGCCCCCATCTTTTTTAAATTTCCTGCATTTAGTGTTTGTGATGGCTGGATGCTTGTTTAGTTTGGTGGGGAGCGTGGAGGATATAGGGCAGTTTTCATAAAGGACATGACTTAAAGAATCCTTCAGGCTGGGTCACGGTGCTCAGCTTTGCTTAAAAAGCACTTCTGGACTTTTTTGCTGTTTTAAATCTGTGACCTCCATGCACCCAGGCAAGCGTTTCACTGTTTTTGAAATGTTTTTGCCTAAATCATACTCGATCTGTTACTTTCAAACTGCAAGTGAGGGAACTGCAGCTTTTTAAAAACATTTTTGATATCTACAGCATTTGATTGTTGATTTGATTGCCGTGTGCTGCCTTTAGAGGTCTAACTGTGTTGTTTTTGACTGACAGCAAGAGAGGTTGTTTAGTTTTTTTGTCAAGATATTTTAGCGAGTCTGCAGTAATTAGTCTGGCAGTATGGCAGTAGTTGGGATGTTCATTAATAAGACACCAGTTGGGTCAGAAATGGCATTAAAGTAGGAACTGGGATGGTGGTGGGATGCAAAGCGGCTTGCAGAAGCAGTAGCACTTGCAGATAGGCTAAGGCAGCAGCAGGGTACCAGATGAGCCATGAGCTGATGGTTAAATGATCGTTAAACTGTTTATTGAAGTCACAGAGCAGAGGAGAGAGTTGTTTTCCACATAGACATTATCTAACTGGAAAGCATTTTACAGCCAGAGTTGTCGCCCCCTGTAGGTCATTAAAAATATGTAGGTTTTAGGCACATTGGTACTTTTCAGAACCAGAAGTTTCCTAGTTTTCTATGTTTCCTATCTAACTTGCACAGAATGAACTTTTGTTTAAATCTGTCGAGCTGATATTATCGTCTGTAATGGAAGAAGCTATTAAATTCATGTGAAGTAGAAGATGTCAGACGTTCTCTCAGACATTTTGATCTCACTGTAATACCAGCTCACTGAGCTCCTGACCCGGAGAATCCCATTACTCTTCAGTAAAGGTTCACCGTTGCAAACATGTGGATGTAATGTCAGAGAATCAGATTTACAAACTCTGTGTTTCCCAGCTGTCCCTGACCTCAAACAGGAAAACCAAAATAATCTGCCCCTCTTCACTCCTCCCCTTCATCTTTCTCTCTCTCCCTATCTCATGTTTTTCATTTACTCATTTTATTTCTTTTCCTTTGTGTCTCTGTTGATCTGGTTCTCCATCACCCCTTCATCTCTCTCTGGTGTAGCTTTCTCTGTAATTATGGCAGAAAATAAACATGGCTTTGGACAGGCCACATCAGTCAGGATCGATACACAGGGAGGGACACTCACACACAAATTCACACATGTATTCGCTCTTACACACACACACACACACACAAGTACACGCATGCACGCAGAAGTACATTTTGAGCAACTCACTCATCCAGCAGAGCGTTTTGAGCCAGTAACACCATGGAGGAGTCTTTCTGACAGAGAAATCATATAAAAAAGTGTTTATTTTTCCCTCTCTGGCTTTTGATGGCCAACTGGATCCATATGGCTCCTCGGCCTCTCTGTTTAGCTGCTAAGATTCAAAACGGTAAACTGTTTTCCACATGGTCAGACGGGGGTCAGCAGTTTGAAGCCTGATTTAAACTCGTTTAAAGGCAACAGCTTTACGTGTTTAATCCCAGGCTCTTCCCGTGTCTTCAAATCCTGATTCCTCAATGGTTTGAATTTGTCTGTTTTGCTTTGTTTTGTGCTCATCATGTGTCCCTTTGTCTCATGTTTCCCCTTAATTTCTCTTCCATATTTTTAACAAATGTTTGGACCAAACCCTTTTTGACGGTCACATGGTGAGTGTTATTTAACTTGTTGGCACATGAAAACTCAAGTTTGTTTTTGATCTCTTGTGATTCTCTAAAATCTGAGTACACAATCGCACTTCTTGCACTTTTGGCCAATTTTCTGGATAAACTGGATCACATTAAAATATATGATTTGTGCTGCATGGACAACTGCACCTTTCTGCGCTCCTTTCTGGCCGAAGAACTGTAAAATATCATTACTGGTATGGCTAAATAAATATCTACTATTATATTACCAAAATGTTTTACTATTAATTAAAAATGACATGTGATGGAGGAACCATTCTTTTAAGAAAAGAAGCGATAAAGAATCATGAAAACAACTCAGTACACTTAACTGCATTATAGGACAATTATGTATGAAGTTAAAAAAAATTATAATTGTGCAGATAAATTTTCTCCATAGGTGTTAAATTGATTAATCTTACTGTTGTATATGTTTAAGATTGAACTCATCTTAAATACTGCCCAGCTTCATATTCAATAAATCATATGTTTTCAGTGGCCGTCCTGAGAGAAACAAAAACAAAATACAGTTCTTCATGTAGGTATAGGCCTCCATCTTTTAACTATTTTAACTATATTAAAATATATTAATAACAAAAACTTCTGCTGAATTATGGTTAACTGTCCATATCTACAGGGGGTTAAAAATCATCATAGTTTTCTTTGCTAATGTACTAAATAAGTTATTAGGTTTTTAAAAGGTGATCTTGGATGTTCACCATTAAAAAGGAGAAAAAGTGGCGTAGCTTCAAAATTGTTTATTAACCAGGTCAACACCAGGTAACATACAGAACCTGTTATACCTGACAGCAATACGCATGCGCAAGGATAAGGACCAGAGTATGGTGTGCCCATTAAGACAACAGGGACCAACATGAAGCAGTGAGTTGTCTACAGGTATTTCAAGACAAAACTCATCTGTTTTAAGTCAATCATTTTAACCAAGACTAAAATGAGAGCTGCCCCCCAGGGTGGTTGAGAATGACAGAGCTAAGCTCCTGTGGGACTTCCAGATACAGATGGGCAAGGTGGGGATGGCTACCCATCATGGACATAGTGGTGAAGAAGATGTATAGATGTAGGCCTATAGTGATAGATATAGCTTTACCAAATGACAGCAACATCAGGAAGAAGTAGCACAGGAAACTCGAGAAGTTGGGTGAGTGGCTTCAGCAGATCTCTGACTCCATAAATAAGGATTCGTTTGGGCTGGAATCTTAATACGGAGGCAAAAATGAGCATAAATCAGTCGCCTTGGAGAAAATCTGATTTGCACAATGCTTAGAAATGACCTGTGTGTTTAATTTGCTAATACTTAATAGCTGACCGAGTGCAGAACCTTACTTATCTGTCCTCCATTTTACATTTCATAAATACTCTGAAGCTGTTTCTTATATTATTGCTAAAAATACAGAAAAACAAAAGCCTCAGACATTTGAACCATGGAAACGTGTGTCTCAATAACAAATTCTCCTCCTTTTTCATTTTTTACTATAAAGACCTCACTGATTGAACTGTCAGTATGATACCTGAACAGAAAAGAAACAAAACTATTGGGAAAAAAAAGTTTCTTCATATTGGCTTTTTTGCCTTTGGTTGCAAATGCTTCTGGTAAAGAAAGAAATATTGATGCGTATTTGTTGGTGGAATAGCTTTTCAAAAACGCCCATGAGTCTTGTTGGCTGCGGCTTTAAAGAAGACAGTAGACAGAGCAGTGAAATCAGACTTTTGGCAGATTCACAGCATTTTTTTTTTTTTTGTTAGGGTCAGGAACTGAATGCTCAACCACAGTTTCTGAAATGAACCAAATCCAGCAGTGGATCCATTGAAATTGATTACATTATTTATCAACTTTGACAAACTTCAACCTCTACGTTCCAGCCACCATTAGCAGCTAGCTGCCTGACTTTTCTCCTCGAGGCATTTATTTAATACTGCGTGCACTTATAGCAGGGACTGGAACTGTTTTAGCATATGTTCTCATTCGTGTCATTGACTATTCAGTCATAAGATGCCGAAACTCACAAAGCCGCTGTGAAAACAATACCAGAAATTTGGCACTGAAATTCTGATCGCATTCAGCTTTCCAATGTAAGTTTAGTCTGACTGGTATTCTTAATATTTAGTAATATCATAAACACAAGTGTGGACTGAAGACCAAGAACCAAATTCACATGAATTTTTTTTTTTTTTTTTTTTTTTTATTTGCCTGTCCCGTTTGGCTCTTTTGCCATCAGAATTGTTGTCTAAAGGCAAAGAAAGATGCCCAACGGATTTACTTTACCAAATTGACCATCCCAGCCTTGCCGTAATGGTCCATTTGATTCACCTTTTATTGTTTATTTTATTTTCACTTACTGAATACGGGACAGACTTGACTGGGGGAAAGAAGGGGAGAAAGAAAGAGGGAAAGAGAAACAGCTGAGAAGAGGGACGGGGGAGAAGGGCAAAAAACCAAAACCAACAGAATGAGCAGAAAAAAAAATGCATATATCAATCACCTGGATCACCTGCTGAGAAAGAAAAAAGAAAACAAGCAGAAGAGAACAAGAGTAATAGAATAAACAACATCACAATGATATATGGGAATATGACAGTAAATACTAAATATTAAACATTATTGTGCAGCACATAAGATCAACAGAACACAGTGTGCTTTGAGGTAGGAGCCAAAAAGGGTGTAGTTTGTGGGTGTGATCACCCGTGTGTACACCTGTGAGCATGGACGCGCTTGTTTTTTGTTTTTTTTAAAAGGTTCCTTCATGTAATAATCTGCTAGAGGGTGTGGGGGGGCCACAGCCCCATCCTCCAGGGCGTGAAGCAGGTATGGAGGAGATCAAAACTCCAGACATCCAGAGGCCCCCAGAACACAAGAGACCAAGGAAGACCAACAGAGGGGCAGCCGCGCCACCGTCCCAGAAAGAGCTGAGGAGAGTCCCAGATGAGGGCTCACTCAGCAGCCGCGGAACAGAAGCCAGGGGGGGTTGCAGTGACGCGCCCGTGAGCTCCGCCGGCAGCCAGCCGTGCCTGAGTGACCGAGCCCCAGGCCGAGAGGCCAGGGGCACCCCACCTCCGAAGTGGCCCGAGCGAGCCCCAGGCTCCAGGCCCCGATAAGCGGCCGCCAAGGAGTGAGCCGGTGTGTACCCGGACGCCCACCCCCGGACACAAAGAACCACCAACGCACCGATGTCTGAGGGAGTCCGCCACTGGCAGGGGAAGTGGTGGTAGGGGGAGATAGGCCTCCAAACCTTGGAGGGCCTGAGATGTCCCCAGAGAGGTGGCGCCTGACACCCAACCTGACATATAGACACAGACATACAGGCACACACATATACAAACATCCATTCCCACCCTCATGCTCTCATATGCACTTACTCCACACTCAACCAACGTGGAGACAAACATAAAGAGACGCTGTACACACGATCACACTCCCCAAGCGTACTCTACAAACCGGGTCTAGGTACCCTTGCCCCTGGAGGGGGAACTGCACCCAGACCCAGGTGGTGTTACCCTTTTCCCTGCGGTGGGGAGAAGCAGACCGCCCCGACTCCACAGCAGCAGGGAGGCCCCACACTCCAGACCGCAGTCGGACGGCCAACTCCTCCTCCTAGCCCCCCCGCTCCAGCAGGTCGCAGAGAATGGGGGTGAGAGAAGACTCCAAACCTCCCTCCACCCGCTCATTGTAGTGTTGATGCATGTGTGTTCTGAGGTGCATTTAAAACCCAGGAGGGCATGGAGCTGCCTGCCAAGGAGCAGCAGGTAAGCGCATGGTCCCTCCTGCTAGCCCTCAATGTCTACGTGTATTTAACCTTGAGAGGTTCACAATATTCACATGAATATTGTACTCAAAGTTCAAATGAAGTTCATTCATTGTCACAAAACTGAAAGAAAATGTATTAAAACTGTGTGAAACCCACTTTAGTTTTATGACTCATGATTTGGAAAAGCCCTCCTGAAAACCTTTCAAATGTCACATAAAAAAGCTATAAAGAAGGGCGGGGCTCAGGTTTATTAGACTCTTAAATGTAATTTATTCAGAAATGTCTGTCTTTGAGTTTACTATAACTGAGTCGTTCTTATTACGTTCTCCAAAAAAAATGTCGTGAAAAACTGTCACAGGACCCAAGTGCAGACACTGACCACTGACGACTTGACTGCCAATGAACTTTATTGACAGTGGAGACAGAATACATACAAAAAGCAGTAAATGGCAACAAATAAGCTGAACAAAATCTAAACTGGGTGCAACTACAAAATAATACAAAGGAACAAAAGCCTGGGACTAGAAACCTGGAACATGAAACATAAAAACCTGAGTCGGGAATCACGAAACAAGAAAACAAGCGGCAGGGAATGTGGAACCTGGAACACGGAGAAATACAATGAGTGATACTCAGACAAACCAAATATATAGAAGGACAACGAAGGAATGAGACACACGAGGGGGTAATCACAACTAATGAGACCAGGGGAAGCAAAACATCAAACACTAAACACAGGACACTAGACTATCAAAGCAAAACAGCAAACATAACCCAGGTACAGAGACACACACTTTACACAGACACAAGGAGATATGACTGACACAAAAGAGAGGCTAGAAATTCTAAAATAATAATGAAAGCAAAGACTATAAATAATTAAAAACACGAAGACCTGGGTAACCTTGATAAGACCATCTTTAACATGTAGCTTTAGGCTGAATGTTATATTGAAGCAATGATGATTAGATGATTAGATTAGACCATGTAGACATGGTCAAGAGTGCATCAGCGTGGGGAAGAAAGGTGATTTTTAGTGACTTTGGCATGTTTGTTGGTGTCAGATGGGCTGGTCTGTGGATGGTGTCTGGGTTGTTGCTGTCAAAACAAAACAGGAACAAAAAAAACCCACTTTTTATAACCAAGAGAGGTTTTTTTATGCAAAACGTGTTGAACCTTGGAGCAGATGGGCTGCTGCAACAGAAGACTACACTGGGTGCCAGTCCCGTTAGCTAAGAAAAGAAAACAGAGGATACAGTTCATCCAGGATCACCGAAATTGGACAACACATGTTTTATTTCAGATTGATTGATTTATTGCCAAATCAGAACAAGAGTGGCGACTTGATTTATAAAGAACATGAGAATTCAGGGGGATAGGTTAATTGGATAATCCAAATTGCCACTAGGTGTGAATGTCAGTGCGAATGGTTGTCTGTCCTTGTGTGTTAGCCCTGCGACAGACTGGCGACCTGTCCAGGGTGTACCCCGCCTCTCGCCCTATGACAGCTGGGATTGGCTCCAGCGCCCCCCGCGACCCTGAAAAGGATAAGCGGTAGCGAATGGATGGATGGATGGATGAGAATTCAGAGTAGCTGGTCTGAGCCAGAGGCTTGTCCATTCTTATGCTGCCATCTTAACTTCTCTGATTTTTGGTTTCTGAAGACAAATCAAACATCATTCCTCTAATAGCCAAGACAGACATAACACAATCATTCTCATTATCTCCTCTCCTTCCATCTTCATTCTTACTCTCTCTCTCTGTCTCGCCACTTTCTCCTCAGTGATGTGATAAACATCGGCAGATGTTGATTGCGCTGACACACACAGACACACATTCACGCAGAAGGCAAGTAGCAGCCCGATTGTGTGTCATGAAGCTTTATAATCGGTCCATTTATCTTCATGTTAATTTAATGTGGTGGAGTCCATGTAACCTTCACCGGGAGACGATTGGTTACATATGCGAGCCTGGAGCAAAACACACAGTGCGGGTTGAGATGGTCTGATGGCTGCTCATCCTTTCATCACGCTGTCCTCGCCCTCTTCCTCCTTCTGTGCTCATTTGTTTTACTTTGTGTTAGTTTTCATAGTGTATACAAATTCAATCATGGCATCTTGTCCCATATTAGATGTTAGTAGAAGATGTTTTTTGTTGGTCCCAGGAAAAGTTTAGTTGCATATCATCTCATCTGGGATAAAAAAAAACAAAACAAAAACCTAAACCTCAAAGTGACCCATATCATTGATTTTTATGTCTTAGACAGGCTTGGAATGGGATGTGTAGTATGTTTTCAACAGATGCTTGATGTGGACGTGCTTGCCAACTAGCTGGCCAATAAGCCAAGATAAACAGCAGCAGGGATGGTTCATTTCACCCCGAGAAAAGACATTTCATGGCAAATTGAATTGTCGCCTCGCAAACATACCAGATTTTTTTTTGGTACTTGTTTAAAAATAATGTGTGAGGGATTACTAACACTATATTCTTGCTTTGTTGAGGTAAATGATCCGAATCTGTATTTTTTTATGATACAGCATGATTTTTTTCAAATTAATGTAGCATATGTTTGCAGACCTGTCAGCTATGGGTCAAGGACCTCTGTGAGTCCCTGGGCCTCAATTTAAGAACCAGTAGTTTCACCTAATTAGTCATATTGCATTATAATTTTTCCCCAGAGTAACTGATCCAGAATCCAGAGATTTTAGTCAAGGAACTCATACTGAATATCTGATTGGCACGTCCCTATGGCAAACAGATCAAGCAGCAGTTTCAAATCAACATTTGGATAATTCTGCAAACACTGGGAAACAGTGGTTCAAGCCCACGTCATGACCAAAATTACTGTAACTGTGTGCAGTGAACTTGCAATCCCATTATGTGGTTGTTCAACGACAAGGACAAGTGACTTTGGTGCATCTAGACGGCAATAAGATGGAGTCAGTCTGCCATTAGTTTGTGACAAAAATGATGTCAAGCATAGCAATTACATGCAATCTGTTTGTGATAATATGGTGATTAACTGTGAAAAAATGTGCAAATTTGGTGCTAATCACTTTACACAGAAATTCTAAAACAACCGTCGCATTTTAAAAACTCATTTTAAAGATTTAAAACCTTGCTCTGCAGAGTCGTTTCCCAATTCTTATATTTTGTTGTAAAACCTTCCAGGCCAAACATTTTATTGTTGTAGGTCAGGGGTGTCAAACTCAAATACACAGTGGGCCAAAATTCAAAACCGGAACGAAGTCGCGGGCTAACGTTAATATTTATTGAAATATATTTATTCCTCCAGATATGAAAATAAATCTTTTCTTATGGACTCAAACACGTTTTTCTGAAAAACTAAATATGGAACAAGCAAAGCTTAATACTAAACAATATATATACAGGGAGTGCAGAATTATTAGGCAAATGAGTATTTTGTCCACATCATCCTCTTCATGCATGTTGTCTTACTCCAAGCTGTATGGCTCGAAAGCCTACTACCAATTAAGCATATTAGGTGATGTGCATCTCTGTAATGAGAAGGGGTGTGGTCTAATGACATCAACACCCTATATCAGGTGTGCATAATTATTAGGCAACGTCCTTTCCTTTGGCAAAATGGGTCAAAAGAAGGACTTGACAGGCTCAGAAAAGTCAAAAACAGTGAGATATCTTGCAGAGGGATGCAGCAGTCTCAAAATTGCAAAGCTTCTGAAGCGTGATCATCGAACAATCAAGCGTTTCATTCAAAATAGTCAACAGGGTCGCAAGAAGCGTGTGGAAAAACCAAGGCGCAAAATAACTGCCCATGAACTGAGAAAAGTCAAGCGTGCAGCTGCCAAGATGCCACTTGCCACCAGTTTGGCCATGTTTCAGAGCTGCAACATCACTGGAGTGCCCAAAAGCACAAGGTGTGCAATACTCAGAGACATGGCCAAGGTAAGAAAGGCTGAAAGACGACCACCACTGAACAAGACACACAAGCTGAAACGTCAAGACTGGGCCAAGGAATATCTCAAGACTGATTTTCTAAGGTTTTATGGACTGATGAAATGAGAGTGAGTCTTGATGGGCCAGATGGATGGGCCCGTGGCTGGATTGGTAAAGGGCAGAGAGCTCCAGTCCGACTCAGACGCCAGCAAGGTGGAGGTGGAGTACTGGTTTGGGCTGGTATCATCAAAGATGAAAAAAAAAAAAAAATGACAAAGGATGAACTGAAGCTCTGCCATCACGTAATGTCGCATACTGCTGTTTCTGATGTCATTTAAAAAAAAAAAAAAAAAAAAAGATGAGCTTGTGGGGCCTTTTCGGGTTGAGGATGGAGTCAAGCTCCATCACACGCGTCCAAGTACTCCACAGCGTGGCTGGCAAGAAAGGGTATAAAAGAAGAAAAACTAATGACATGGCCTCCTTGTTCACCTGATCTGAACCCCATTGAGAACCTGTGGTCCATCATCAAATGTGAGATTTACAAGGAGGGAAAACAGTACTCCTCTCTGAACAGTGTCTGGGAGGCTGTGGTTGCTGCTGCACGCAATGTTGATGGTGAACAGATCAAAACACTGACAGAATCCATGGATGGCAGGTTTTTGAGTGTCCTTGCAAAGAAAGGTGGCTATATTGGTCGCTGATTTGTTTTTGTTTTGTTTTTGAATGTCAGAAATGTATATTTGTGAATGTGGAGATGTTATATTGGTTTCACTGGTAAAAATAAATAATTGAAATGGGTATATATTTGTTTTTTGTTAAGTTGCCTAATAATTATGCACAGTAATAGTCACCTGCACACACAGATATCCCCCTAAAATAGCTAAAACTAAAAACAAACTAAAAACTACTTCCAAAAACATTCAGCTTTGATATTAATGAGTTTTTTGGGTTCATTGAGAACATGGTTGTTGTTCAATAATAAAATTATTCCTCAAAAATACAACTTGCCTAATAATTCTGCACTCCCTGTATGCTGTATAATACCAGTAGGCCAGCTCTAATAGTAATTTGGTATGGCTTCGCAGGCCAAATGTAATTAGGCTGCGAGTCAAATTTGGCCAGAGTTTGACACCTACAATGTAGGTGGTCAGCAGAGGAATTATGAAAACTGTCTTGTCAGTTTGAGAAAAAGTTTTAGAAATAGCCCAACATTATCCTCAGAGACCATTTTGCTCCAGACTCGATTCTTCTTTCATCCATCCTTACGATAAACTCCCTCCTTGAACCCTGCATGAAACTCCATGTGCATATCCTTTCCTTTATCTGTCCATCAAAGCAGGTCAGATCTTTTCTCATGTACATTTTTCTCCCCCTCTCTATCACCCTGTCATTTTCCAATTGCTTCTTTTTTTTCTGGTTCCAGCTGTCTTTTCCTGCCTTGGTGTTGATGGCAGAGATAAACTCAATATGACTTTGAACCACGGTAACCAAAAGAGATAATGAGATGAGATAGTCTTACATGTATGTTTATTCACACAGAGCAGACCATGCATTAATATCAGGGCTCTTTTGCCAGCTGTCTTACATCCATGTCTGCTTCATTACATGTCAAAAACGCACATCAGAACATAAAAACACCCATGACATAAATATGGGGATTACCATAGAATATGATACAGTACTGCTTTGTTGCGTTTTCCCCAAAGTCAGATCTTATCGGGATTATAAAATCATGAAAATAAATGATTTACTGTTGTTTTTTATATAAAAAATAATAAAAGTGGACACAGGCATTACAACCCTGTTCTCTGTGCAGAATCTTAGCTATTCCTATAACTGCACTCAGCTGGACAGATACCTCTGATGTCTGAAATCTGCTAGAGCCGTCCTTCCAGTGTTGGGGTTACAGCTCCTAATGCTTCTGTTACCACTGGGACATCTTTGGACTTTACCATCAGTGACTGCTCCAGTTGTTCCTGGTTCTTCTCTGTTTTCTTATGTTACTTCTTCCTGATGTTGCTGTCCACTGGGATTGCCACATCTATCACTACTGTGGTCTTCTGCTCCTTGTCAACCAGACACCACTACGTCTGGTTGATTGGCCAGCAGCTGCTTGTCTGTCTGGAATTTGAAGTCCCACAAGACTTTAGCCCCGTTGTTCTCAACCACCTTTGCTGGCATTTCCCATCAGGACTTGGGGACTTCTCCATATGTGGCACAGACATTCCTATACACTATCCCGCCCACTAAGATCTGTCTCTCAGTGTAAGCCATCCCAGCTTGTGTTTTACATCCTGCTAGTATGTGTTGACTAGCTTCTGGGCACCTTTGCAATGTCTGGAACTTGGGTTCTGTCCAGTGTGGTAGACTCCTTGCTCTGTGGATCTGTTGTCTGTTCTTGTGCTGCTATGATCAAACCCTCTGTACTGTTCTTTAAGCTGGCCTTTATTAGCTACTGGTAGGATTTCTTTTCCACTTCCTCTATCTTTCATTGGTACTGTATGGTCATCGATGACAGTTCCTCTTCCTGTTCCCATGTCTTCTGGTGTCTGAGCCATTCTTGAAGCAGTACATCTCGGGGGGTATCCTTGTGATGTATTCATGGATGTTCACCCACCAGTCCTCGCCATCCGCCTTTCCTTTGCTCATAAAGCTTCAGGGTACTTGGACCTCAGGTCTTCGGGAGGCCTGAATGTATTGTGAAAACTTTTCATGTGTTGATATCAGTGGCATCTATCCCCTTATTATTGTTTCAGCTGGATATTTGATGACCTGATGATGATTATATGTATTGATGGATTGGATGTTAATCAACTGGATTCTCAGGACAGAAGCTCCACCCACCTGATGTTCAAACCTTTTATGTAGGAGGGGCTGTCACCAACACCAGATATAAGATCAACAACAATTATTTTGGAGTCTGGGTAACACAAACTAAAGCCTAAGGGAAAAAAACAAAATCTGGAAATGAACATACTTGGTCCCTTTTTAAATGATCAGAAATATTAATATGCTTAAGGCTTTGCCTGGGAATAACAAAATTAATGGTCAGAGTAAAGAACTTAATTTATCATGCTTCCTAAATTATTATAAAAGTGACAAAGTCACTACTTCTTCTTCAAAGGCCTTGAAAGCCTTTGAACCAAGAATTGTTCTCTTTCTTTTAAATTTGCCATGTGTGAAAGTCACAATTCTAGGCTTGGCTTGGACGAAATAAATCATTTTCAACATGGCCCAGTGGCAACCTGGGGGCCTTAAAGAAATAAAGAAATAAATAATCCAACACACAACACACATGTGACAGTTTCTTAATGATGATTTGTGGCTGACTCAAGTAGCAAGTTGTTCCCAAAAGAGTCCAGTGATAAACTTCCTAACTTAACAAAAAAATGCATATGTTTATGGCCATTCTATTTCATTTCTGTTTTGCAAAGATGTGCATTATTACGTGCAGGCGTATGCCAACTAGTTTTTGAGCTGTCATTACCGCTGCTATGTCAACTCACTGAAGTGGGCCTCTTGACCATCTTTGAGTTAATAACACATTTTTAATGTAATCATCTGGCACTTAATTGTACTGACAGCCTATCCAAAAAGTTTGTCCTCCAGAAGCGTGAAATGCAGCAGGAGCACAGGAAGACTGGAAAGCACTGACACTGCCTGCAGGGAGCTCGTTGTGTTTCACTCTACTGCACAGAATTTATTTGTTTACTTGCACTCTGCCTTTTACAAGACAGTGGGCAAAGCTGAAGCACTAGCAATGGCACGAACACAAAAATGTGTAGCTAGCACTCCTGGCTGTTCCACATGTTTTTGACACAGCCTGCAAGTGGCAGCAGGCAGCTATATCTGCAACACAACAATGTAATACGGAGATGTTAAACTAAGTCCAAGCATTAAGCCTTTGAAGAATCTAAAAGACCGTGTTACATGGGTACTTTCAATTTACGAACAGGATCTGATGTTTTAAATGTGTATTCGTTTGCCATTTTTAAAAAGGAAACAAGTTTTTATTTATTCTAATAAGTTTTTCAGGACACTCATCTACACGAAATGCTGTATGTTGTCCAAATCAGATGCTCAGCTACTGTTTAAGTCTTCCTTCAGTTTCCTGCAATACACAGTCACAAATGCATACAGTACATGTCTCTGTCAGTGTTTTACTTGGACACAATCCAGCCGGTGGTCCAACCCCGCCCAAGGCAATGGGAACCAGGTTTACTGAGAGAGACCATCCGTGTGTGTCCATGTTTGTTTCTGTTTGTGTCTATACGTGTAAGTCTATGTTTAAAGACATTCTGCGGTTGCTCTTCACTTTAGATGAAACACTTAAGGTCTGTTTGAGAGGTTTACACTTCAGGTTAAAATTAGGTTTAGGTTATTCCTAATGCAATGATTGGAAAGGGAATTATTTCTACCTTTTGGAGATAGATGCTTGGCAAAACATTACATAAGCAATGTTGCTCACAAAGACAGCAAAAAAAATGTGTGACACAGCACTGCATTTTTACTAAAAACTGCCAACCACACCCAAAAAAGTGTCATCAGAGTCCATAAATGAGATGTTAACCATCTCCAACAGTTATTGATAATGAAATACCTCTTCTGTTTTTACTGGTTTCTCTAATTGAGTTTTAACCAAGCAGCAACATCTTGGGTTGCAAGAAAAGAAGTTATGCAGGCTGTTGTGTGTGGCTCTAACAGGTTCGCTGAAACCCTTTATGAGCTTGTGTCTGGTGGCTTGTTAGAATTCTGGATCCTCAGAGTTTAAACCTCATTGAGAGGAGTTTCAAGTGAACTACAGCACTGTGAGATAGTATAATAACATGTATGTGTTAGTCCCCGTAGGGAAATTACTCCTCTGTATTTAACTCATTCACCCAGTGAAGCAGTGGGCAGCCACCAATGCAGCGCCCGGGGAGCAGTGTGTGGGGACGGTACCTTGCTCAGGGGTACCTCAGGGTAGCCGTTCAGTGGAGTTGAACCTCCGACCTTCCGATCATGGGGAAACCACTCTACCTATCCTATCTATTATTATTTGTTGATATAAATCTAAAATTACGTTTTTTTAATTATGATGTTAGAAAGCCATTTCTAAGCGTTTGGGACTCCAGCCAACCACAGTGAGAGAAATTATCCACAAATGGATAAAACTTGGAACACTGATGAATATTCCCAGGAGTGAACAGCCAAGAGTTACTCCGAAAGTGCATCGATGACTAGTCCAAGAGATCACAAAATACCCCAGAACAACATCAAAAACACTGCAGGCCTCACTTGTCTCAATTAAAGGCGTTCAACATTAAGAAAGAGACTGGTCCAAAATGGCAACCATGGCAGAGTTCCAAGGAGAAAACCACTGCTGACCAAAAACACTACAAGGGCTTATCAAACAAATGGTAAACATGGCGGTGGTAGTGTGATGGTCTGGGGCTGCGTTGCTGCTTCAGGACTTGGATGACTTGCTGTAATTGATAGAGACATGAATTTTGCTCTCTATAACCCAAAGCTTAGGAGCACTTGGGTTCTGCAGCAAGACAATGATTGGAAACACACAAACATGTCCACCTTTGAACAGTAAAAAAAAAAAACAAAATTTTAAAAACAAAGGTTCTGGAGTGGCCTTGTCAAAGTCCATACTTAATTCTGGACTGTGCTGCTTTAGCTTGACCTTAAACACACCACACATACTTGAAAACCTTCCAGTATAGCTGAATTAACATAATTCTGCAATGATGACTGGACCAAAATTCCTTGGTGATTATCACAAATACTTGATTGCTATTGTTGCTGCCAAGGGTGGCACAACCAGTTCTTAGGTTTAGGGGCAATCACTTTTACACACAGGGCATGTAGGTTTGGATAGAATTTTTCCCATAATAATTAAAATCATCATCTAAAAACTACATTTGTTTGATGATCTGAAACATGACAAAAATATTTGACAAAAAAAGACAGAAAAAAGTCTGGAGGGGGGCAAATACTTTTTTGCAGCACTGTACATCCTCCAAGTGTGTTCACTGTGCAGAAGAAAGCATCGTGAGAAAAGTTAGACATCCTAGAGCTGATGTTCTCCAAAACTGGGCAAACCACACCAAAACTATCTAGGTGGATTAATAGCACTATAGGCCAAGCATGTACATACATGTGGTTTTAGGGTGAAGAGCAGCTTTAACAGCAGAGCAAAGCAGCAACTCACTCAAATGACTTTAGAAGCAAAATTACAGCTTATGGGTTAAAATCATTTTTGGAGCATTTACACAAAAACCTGAATAAGAGCATTTATTGCCCAGAGGAAATTATACAGCACAGTCTCCAAGCCTTTTATCTTGTACTCAAGTTTCATTTGCTTCTGACAGTTGGGCCCATTGTGTCTATGGATTTCACTGATTACTCTAAGATCCTGCCCTTTGTCTGCGGCCATGTTGTGATTGGCTCGTCACCCAGTGCGCGACGGCGACAAACGAAACAGGGCGGTTTCTTTTCATCGTAAACACTGGCTCTAAGCAGGCATGCCGCTTCCCCTCTTTTTACCCTCTGAGAGCAAAGAGACGTCTGGAAGCAACATGGCTTCGATATGTAAACACACTAAATCTATCCTTTGGTTTAGAATTAAAATTGAAGGCTAGATGAAAAACTGGTTGACTAAAAATAAATATACATATGTATATATATGAAATTAAGATACACTTTTTCCCAGAGGTGAAGCTTATTTCTGTTGGATGATGGTATGTCCTTACTTTTTTCCACATGCATTTTTTTCCTACTATTTTGCTTGTGGAATTTGGCATAGAAGATCTTCCATACAGAGTAGACTGTAGGCTCCTTCACTCCTGGGTGCCGGTATCTCAGATTTGCCCACCAATATTTCAAGGGTGGAGAATATTCCATCCAAAAATCAACAGGATTTCAGAAGCCAAGGCCCCCAGATGACTCACAACTTTCATAATATCCACCGTTGTGCCACGTTTTCATGCCAGCAGTCTTTTTGGAAGAGTAGGTGTGAAATTTCTCCAGAGTTGGAAATTTCTTACTTTGGATCGTGTTCTCTTCATGTCTTCGCGTGAATAAAAATGATTAACGTAGCATTGAGTTTATTTTTACAACTTTGGACACACACACACAGAAATAGAGGGAGATTTTTGATGTTTGAATGTCTATTATACTTTAACCTATCTAGAAAACCTTATTGAATAGCGCAGACGAAAAGACACAAGACTCAGGAGACGCAGATAATGCCTGTCGCCTGTTTGTTGACCGTGGTTGGCATAGCAGCTGATCTTGGGGCTATATCGCAAAGCTTGTACAAGTATCAATCACACACACACACACGAAGTGCTGCTCCACTTTTGCCAAAGAACAGGATTGGCAGAGCTTCACTGCAGTCGCCTTCAAGTGTTTGTTTGAGTTTTATGGCCCCAACGTGAAACAAGCTAACATTATGTTCTTGTGTGTGTGTGTGTGTGTGTGTGTGTGTGTGTGTGTGTGTGTGTGCGTGTGCGTGCAATGGAAACAAATTCATTGGTAGGTATGAAAGCCACCCGTCGATGTCTGGCCAGGACGACTGGATGTGAGAATTGAAGCAAACTGACATCAGACTCCCTTTTCCTTCCTGCCTCTTACTTTCATTTATTTTATTTTCACTCTTTTTCATCCTACAAGGTGAGTCTTTTGTTAAAAAGTTAGAGAGGAAGAGGGAGGGACACTACAATGCAGTAATTAAAGGAAGGAATAAAGCCTGAATACAGAGAGGAAACAATAAAAGCAAAGGATGCGTGCAAGAAGACAATGGAGAGTAAGTAAAATGTTGTTTGAAAAAAAAATTGCAAACAGATAAAAACAAATGATAGAAATGGTGAAAAATTCCAGGAAACTTTATCTAAAAAGGTGGTTAGGATGTTAGAAGTAAATGGATGTGGCAATGATAAAGTCGGAGAAAAAAGGGAATGGAAAAACAAAATGTAAAGGAAATGATTAAGTGATTAATGGACGGGCAAGAGCATTTACTTTTGTTGCTGTATTGTCCAAGATAGCTGATTTCACCCTCTATATTACTGCATCAGTGGTGTCTTATAAAACAACAGTAAACTACGCAAAACTCTAGAGAAAGAGTCAGGTGGGGCTTCCTAAGAAGGCCAAGTCTCTGACTGTCAATACAAACACTGCACATCGTCACTGCAGTAGTTTAAAGTTTATCAGCCCTCTGGGCCTCCACTGGCCTGTGGCACCTACCAGATGCCTACCTTGCCTAGTGACAAGCGAAACAACTGAAGGTTGGTGTTGTTAACATTGGGCTGCATGGTGTTGCAGTGGTTAGTACTATTGCTTCACAGGAACAAGGTCCTGGGTTTAAATCTGCCACCCAGATGGGCTGAATAGATTGGAGGAAAGAAGTGGATGGCTGTTGGATTACAATTAAAAAATTCTGCATATTTGGGCCCATGACTTCCTCTGTGCTGTTAATTGCAGGTGAAACTGAATAACCTTCAAAAAAAACCTAATGTTGCATTTGTTGTCACAAATTAGTTGCCCATCCTGTTCATATTTCCTGTTCCCGCTGAGGAGAGTATCCTGTGTAACTCTTCATGTTATCAAGGCTTTCGGTAAATGAAATGTCCTACCAGCACTGTATTGCCAGTCCTACCAGGACTGGCAATACAGCAACAGTCAAAATCAAAGTTTCTTTTATAAATTTGTGCTCATCATGCAAGAATCAGTTTTTATTAACTTGTTAATTACAAGGTCTTGTCTGATTTTATCTTATTAAGACCTCATCGTACGACATTACTCTAACTGAGCACTACTTTCAATATTTCAATATTAGACTTACAATTTTCCTTTTTAATAAAACGTACAATTGGGGCTGGATCAGGTGACCCTGAATCCTCTCTTATTTTCGCGTTGCATTAGGCCAAGGCTGCTGGGGGATTCCCATTACACACTGACTTTTTCTTCTTTACTTTCTCTTTTCACTCTCTATGTGTTTATACACCACTCTGCATTTAATCAAATTCAAATTCAAATTCAAATTTTATTTGTCACATACACAGTCATACACAGTACGATATGTAGTGAAATGCTTGGACAACTGCTCTTGACCTAAAGAAAACAAAAAAGGAAAAGGATATGAATAAGATAGGAAATAAATATGAAAAATTAAAAAGGGTAAATTTAACTAGGAAGGAATAAGATAAAATATATAAATTAAAGTTGAAAATAAAATAACTGAACAACAAAATACACAATACACAATATAGAACGATATAAGAATGTATGAAGAAATATAAATAAATATATACACAATAACAGCAGCTGTACAAGTATTAACTGGAAATGAAGAATGTAGTGACCAGTGTTGTGCAATCCACATTATGTCTTGGACAGTGCAAATATGCTTAAAGTGATTTAATTGATGAAGTGAAAACAATGTCCAGAATGTCCAGTGTGTGTGTAAGAACCATATGTGTGGGTCAGTACTGTGTGGTGGTGTGATTGAGAGACCGTATCGCCTGCGGGAAGAAGCTCCTCCTCAGTCTCTCTGTGTTGGTCTTCAGGGAGCGGAATCGCTTTCCTGACCTCAACAGAGAGAACAGTCTGTTGTTGGGATGGCTGAGGTCCTTCACGATCTTCCTGGCCTTGGTCCAGCACCGCCTGCTGTAGATTGAGTGCAGGTCAGGGAGCTCGGAGCGGATGGTGCGCTCAGCTGATCGCACAACCCTCTGTAGAGCTTGTCTGTCCTGCATGGTGCTGTTCCCGAACCAGGTTAAGATGTTTCCCGTCAGGATGCTCTCTATGGTGCACGAGTAAAAGTTCCTGAGCACCTTGGAGGGCAGTTGGAAGTCTCTCAAGCGTCTGAGGTGGTAGAGACGCTGACGGGCCTTTTTCACCACGGTGTTGATGTGACAGGACCATGACAGGTCCTGCGTGATGTGAACTCCGAGGTATTTGAAGCTGTCCACTCTCTCCACTGGGCACTCGTTGATGACAGGGGTCTGGTAGTTCCTCTCCTGCTTAGTGCTGAAGTCCACTATCAGCTCCTTTGTCTTACTGACATTTAGAAGGAGGTTGTTCCTCTGGCACCAGTTCTCCAGATTCCTAATCTCCTTCAGGTAGGCCGTCTCGTTGTTATCAGAGATCAGGCCCACCACGACGGTGTCGTCAGCAAACTTGTTGATGGTGGTGGAGCTGGTAGTGGCCACACAGTCATATGTGTACAAAGAGTACAGCAGGGGGCTCAGAACACACCCCTGGGGGGCTCCAGTGCTGAGAGTGGTGGAGGCTGAGACATGTCCGCCCATCCTTACTGCCTGTGGTCTGCCAGTTAGGAAGTTGGAGATCCACTGACACATAGATGAGCTGAGTCCCAGATGCTCCAGCTTGGTGGTGAGTGTGGAGGGAATTATGGTATTAAATGCAGAGCTGTAGTCTATGAAGAGCATTTTAACATAATTCCCCCTTCTAGTGTCCAAGTGAGTAAGTGATGTGTGAAGGAGATGAGAGATGGCATCGTCTGTGGAACGATTTGGACGGTAAGCGAACTATAGTGGGTCCAGTGTTTCTGGTAGTGAAGAAATGATGAAGTCTCTGATCAGGCGTTCAAAGCACTTCATCACTACTGAGGTGAGGGCTACAGGGCGATAGTCATTGAGAGAAGCAGGGTGGGGTTTCTGCGGGACAGGAACAATGATGGACTCTTTGAAGCATGTGGGGATCACCGACTGAGATAAAGAGATGTTGAATATCTTAGTGAACACAGGAGCTAGCTGGTATGCACAGTCTCTTAGGATACAACCTGGGATGCCGTCTGGTCCTGCTGCTTTCCTGGTGTTCACTCTCTTGAAGGCTCTCCTTACTTCATGCTCGGAGATGACGAGCACGTTTCCGGTGCTGGCAGTATCTTCCTGTCTGCAGCCGTTAGCGCCGCTAGCATTAGCATCGTTGGAGACCTTAGCTGCAGCCTCGAAGCGAGCATAGAAAGTGTTCAGCTCGTCTGCCAGAGTCACGGCCGCGTTTGTCATACCGGTTGTTGGTGCTTTATAGTCCATTATTGTCCTTAGTCCCCGCCACAGGCTCCTAGAGTCACTCTGTTGGAGTTGTGACTCTAGTTTCCTCCCGTAGCGCTGCTTCGCCTCTTTCACCGCCCTCCGCACGTTATATGACGCGGCTTTGTACGGGTCCATGTCCCCCGTCGTGAGTCCCGTGTTGTAGGCAGCGGTGCGGGATCTCAGAGCATCGCGGATGGTTTTATCCACCCACGGCTTCTGGTTGGGAAACGTTGTGATAGTCTTTGTCTCCACGGTATCATCCGCTAGTTTCCCAATGAATCCCACAACCGCTTCCCTAAACACGTTGACATCATCATCGGAGCTGTTTCTGAACATGCCCCAGTCTGCGTCATCGAGTGCGTCCTGTAACGCGGCCACCGATTGATCCGTCCAGCCTGCGACCTTCCTCTGAACCGGAACTTCCTGTTTCAGCCTTTGTTTGTATTTTGGCATGAGGAAGATGCGGCGTGATCAGATTTGCCAAACGGAGGGCGGGATTGTGCCTTGTAGCCGTCCTTGACCGTAGTGTAGCAGTGGTCCAGTGTCCTTTCACCCCTGGTGGGGCAGGTGATGTGTTGATAAAAGTTCGGCGCTGCGCGTTTGAGGTTGGCGCTATTAAAGTCCCCCGTCACAATAAGCGCAGCGTCCCGGTGTTGTGTCTGGTGCTGTGTGAGTGCCTCATGCAGCTCGCATAAGGCGGTGACCGTGTCCGCTTGTGGTGGAATATAAACGGCACTTACAATGACCGATGTAAATTCCCGAGGTAGATAAAAAGGACGACACATGATGGACAGTAGTTCCAGATTTGGTGTGCAGGAGCGTGTGAGAGGAACAACGTTCGCACTGTTGCACCAGTTGTTGTTCACCATTAAACACACGCCGCCTCCCCTTGACTTCCCCGAGCCCCGTGTCCTGTCCATGCGGTGAACCGAGAAGAACTCGGCCGGCTGGATGGCGTGGTCCGGCACCATTAGTTATTATTAATGTCTGGCTCCACAGCGTATCTTTATTATGTCTTCCTCCCATCCATCCATCCATCCATTTGCTTATCCTTTTCAGGGTCGCGGGGGGCGCTGGAGCCTATCCCAGCTGTCATAGGGCAAGAGGCGGGGTACACCCTGGACAGGTCGCCAGTCTGTCGCAGGGCCAACACACAGGGACAGACAACCATTCGCACTCACATTCACTCCTAGTGGCAATTTGGATTATCCAATTAACCTATCCCCACAAGCTGCATGTCTTTGGACGGTGGGAGGAAGCCGGAGTACCCGGAGGGAACACACGCAAACACGGGGAGAACATGCAAACTCCACACAGAAAGACCCCGGCCTGATGGTGGAATTGAACTCAGGACCTTCTTGCTGTGCGGCAACAGTGCTAACCACCACGCCACCGTGCTGCCCACTGTCTTCCTCCCCTCACCTCCAAATGGCAGATGGCTGTCCCCCCTGAATCTGGCTCTGCTGGAGGTTTTGTCATGTTAAAAGGGATTTTTTCCCACTGTGACCAAGGGCTTGTTTCACAGGGAGTTGTCTGATTGTTGGGTTTTTGTTCCTATTATCGAAGGGTCTCTACTTTACAGTACCAAGTGCCTTGAGGGTAACTGCTGTTGTGATTTGGTGCTATATACATTATAACTGAGTTGAATTTATTCTAATTAATTCTAAAGTTTGGGGGATTTTTTGAGCAGTTAGATAATGTCAGATGAATCATCAGGTGACATTGTTGCCTCTCCTTTGATAAAGGATGGCCTGGTGTATCCTTGGCTAAAGGAAGGACTGCAGCACCTTTTATCAGTATATTTCGAGAACTCAACCAGCTCTGGTTACGGCTCCTATCCTGGTGCATCCAGGTCAGTTCACCCAGTTAGGAACCTCGTTAAAAAAATATTACTATTTGAGCACAACCTTTAAAAAGATTTACACATAGACATGAACAAAAACAACAGAGGCATAGAGGAGACACTGGGGACAAAATACACAGAAACAGTAACCAGTCATCTAAACCTTAAGACCCTGTGACTGTACATGGATCGCTTCCTGGGTTTCAGTCCTCGTATCATTGCATTCCGAGAAGATGAAAACAGAAAGCACACGTTCATTCCCACACACAAGAGTAGAAATGAAAATATACTGACAGTTTCCCACCACAGGTTTCACTTTAACACATCTGGATGAATGTGGAAGCATTTCGAACAAGGGTGAATGAGCAGGGGAGATGCAACAGGATACAGCGAGGAGGTCAACGGACGGAACACGACACCACCACCTTCGACCGAGAAATCTCACAACAAGTTGAATCGTGAAGCCAACATGAGAAGCCCGCCTGTCCTCTTCATTCCATTTGAGTTCAGTCCTCATCTTTTCCATCTCTCCATCTGGAAACAGAGATGCACTCCTGTTAACTCTATTACACAAGTCCCTGTTGCGTCTTTTGTGCGTGCTTGTGTGTGTGTGTGTGTGTGTGTGTGTGTGTGTGTGTGTGTGTGTGTGTGTGTGTGTGTGTGTGTGTGTGTGTGTGTGTGTTGAGGTCAAACGAACAAATGCATTTGGCAGGTCACTGTGGTCTTGGATGAAGGATAGAAAAACGTCTTAATGAACTTGCCAATTCGCTGCTGGAGAAAATCACAATCTGCTGTGCATCACACACACACACACACACACACACACACACACACACACACACACACACACACACACACTGTAAACACACTAATATGCAGACACGTTTATTTTGTTCCTGGTGTGTGTAGTCATATACATATGTTAAAGTTTGTGTGATTACATGGAAGTAGACAGTGAGACATTTCAAAGTTGCATCTCTCACATTATTGTTAACATGTCTTGTCTGTTTACCCGTTGCAGTGTTCCACATGCGATGAGCCACATAAGAGCTGAAGAATTGCCACACAACCATCCCGAGCCGTTTGACTTGACTTTGCCGTTGCACCCTACGGATGTAACACTTTATGGAACGCATCCCTGCATTCGATTCCACTTTACTTATGACAAACGTAATCCCAAACATGCAGAATTTCAAAGGACAATACGCCAAGAACAAAGACTGATGGCAGCTCTGAAAGAGATCTTTTTAAGAATTCATCAAGCTCAGGTATCATTGAGGGTGGAGCGGGGTTTAGAAACATAAAAGCTCTCTGATTCCATAACTCATGCTGATGATGATATGCTGTAAATCAGAATCTTACTCACACTGGATTCATTGCATTGTTTTTATCCCCAGGCACAGATGGTAGAGTTTAGTTTAAAATCCATCCCCATTAATCACAAATGAACAGAAATATTTATTTTGTAGCTCTCAAATTAACTTTAGAGAGCTTTAAAGGATTATCAAGATCAGATGTCATGAATATTTTCTCACTTTTCTGAAATATCAAATAGATCGTAATGTGAGAAGATCCCATATTACAAACACTCTTTTTTCTAAATAAAGAGTAAAAGAGTCAATGAAACTTTTTTGAGTAGCTTCCTCACTCTGACATACCCAGAAATGCTTATCTAAGTTTGGCAAAATGAATAAAATTGGGTGAATGTTTTTCACAGCGATGGGTTATCAATCTTTGATTGGCCTGATTCCAGAAAGACAACCGCATACAACTCCAGAAAACAGGATGTGAGCATCAATGGGTGGATCTGACTGTAAAACCAATGGCAACTCTAATGCATTTCCAGCTTTCTCAGACTTTTTGACTCTAATAGCGGCCATTATTTGCTAAATAAAAATCATGTTGTGTTCAGTAAGACTTGGAAATAGTGATCAAGACCATAAACTCATCTGGAAAGTGTTTACTGAGGTGACATGGGAAGAAAACCAAATCCCCCCCCCCCCCCCATTAATACTACCCACAACAACCACTACTAGCCGACAAAATGTATAGATTCTAAACTCTTTATAGTGAATTTTGTATATAATGGAGTACAGCATTACTTCAGACTGGTCAAGGTTACTTGCAATTTGGGCAGCCCTGCTGGTCTCAGTGCCTGCCCACATCAGACAATAGCTCAGCTGATGCTCTTTAGCACTTCAGTTGCATCTTCAGTTGCACCTGCAACCACTTTGCAACCCCACTCCACTCCAGTTCCTCTTTCCATGTATGTTTCTCACTTAATACGTGTTATTGTTGTGTAACATGCTCTTCTGTACAGGAGTCTTGGCTCTGCACTACTACTCACTTCAGGTTTTCAGCAGGTGGAAAGAACACGGATTGATGTGAAAGGGCAAGGAGGTGTGCTCTTTTGTGCCATGTCACCAAATTTAATGTAGTAATCTTCTCTTGTCTTTAGTGGTCCTGACTTAGTGTGTTTTTTAACAGAAATAAATATATATAATGAGTAATCCAAGTGAAGTTAAAAATAAGTTAAACTTGATTTTTATCTTCAGGTCCCTATATAAGGTTTTTTTTTGGATTGAAAGTACAAGTGAAGCCCCCACATTCCAGTTTTTTTCTTTATAAACACCAGGATATGTGCTGGAGGGAGGGAAAGGCAATTGCAGTTGATGGGACTCAAAAAGAGGTCATTTTCATTCAGATCTACATACCAACACACAATAGGAAATATAATAACATAAAAAGCACTGTGATGAAATCATTTCCATTGAAGCAGTCCTGTGTTCTTCATGAACACTTTGATTACTTCAGTGATAGCTGAGAATCATCAGGTTATGGCACTAAAAACTAACTGATTGGTCAAAAAAGAAATATGGATGGTTCAATACAGACGATTTTCATCTAACAGGGTCATAAAAAGCTTATTGCCACTATCCCAAGCCAAAAGCTGTCAAAGAAGCTTTACTAATGTCACAAACATGCACCATGACTTTACTGTTTGGATCTACTGACAAATGACTAATTAATATAAGCTCTAGCCAAAGAAATGGATCATGATTGGAGCTGCTGAGACTCAGCGGTGAATCCATCAGTCTGTAGTAGATTTGACTGACCAGCTCAGATGCTGCCAGCTTTAACAAGCTTGTTCAGTGTCCACATATGGGCTGAATTTCCCCACTCACTGAGGTCTGAAACAAACGAGCAGACTTCTGCTGACTTGTCATTCGTGTTTCTTGCACTGTGAACAGGATCACATTCCCTCGCCACCGCTACCTCAGACACTGTTTCTCAGAAAGCACCAGTGCCCTACCAAACTAAAAGCCAGAAGCTCCTCTTCGAGCCATTGTAGCCAAAATAACAGCTAACTGTGCTTGCATGACATTTTCAGAAATCAGCCAAAGCACGAAATGCTACAAGCCACAACTGTGTGAATACTCCTGCTTCTAATATACCATGTATTCTGTGTTTTGGGCAAGGATTGCACTCGAGCTGACAGTTGACGGTGACTTCTGTTGCAGCTGCATCTGTGTTCCTTGTCCTTGTAAAAAGTACAGCGCAGCAGGACCACTGTGACAGCCTGGAGGTGAGGTGGAGACAGGCAAGGCTGCAGAGCTGCTGTGCCTGTCTGAGAGGCCTCTTGTCTGGGTCTCAGCTCTGCACCAGAACCCCCAACCCCACCCCTGCTCCGCAATCTGCTGGAGCTCAGACATGCACCTTCTTATAAATGCACACAGACACACACACATACATACACACACACAGAGTACTCGCATACCATGTCTGCAGACACGCCAGGCTTTGCCCTGCAGCTACGGGCCCCTAAACTCACAGGTAACTATGGCACGTAGCAGATAGCAGCTGGTTTCAATGTGTGAGGAGCACCGGGGTCAGCCTTAATGGGTTTGTTCATGTCTTCTTCCATCTTTTATTAGCACGCCTTCCATCCCTGCTAGCACATGGACTTAATGGTTTGTTTTAACCTGCTGAGATGACTTATGGGCAAGCTTCACAGAACAGGACATTGCAGTGAAGTTTAATTGAACATAGCGTCTTATTTTTGCTCTTTTTTTCCTTTATGTTCTTTTAATTATTTTAATCACAGCTTAGTTGTTTGCTTTATCACTGTTAGACAGCTGTTACCATAGCAAAAACTCTTACAGACCCACTGTACATAACTCTGAAGCCACAAACAGAAGACACAGTTGGAGACTGGTTAGAGAACACGGTGGAGTATTTAGCAGCTAAAGTGGCAGACTCCGCAGCAGGTTCACAAACAAATTATCAGCAACCAGCTAAACCTCAAAAAGCTGAACTTCCACAACATCATATCAAGTTTTCAGTAATCGGTTGTAGTGCTAATTTTCTAAGTGAATAGCATTCTATCATTATAGACAGTAATCCATTAATAATAAAATATTCTGGGTGGAACAAAAGCCCAAGGGATGGACTAAGACTAGAGACTGATCATTTTTGGGAAAAAATGACTCAACCAATCAGTGGTAGTATTACTTATAATAGTAACATTGTCATGAAAAGTTATTTAGCCAAAGCTTCATTCAACGATGACCAGCATGCACTCAGTGGTATTTAATTGTTTAATTGTTCCTCCACAATCTTGACTTGATTTCTCAATCATTGTACAGACTACTGCAATTCATTATTATCAGGCTTCTCTAAAAACTCCCCGAAAAGCCTTTAGCTGATACAGAATGCTGTAGCATTAAATTCAAAGTTGATTTTAAAATACATTTCCTCACATTCACATCTTAGGACAAGTTCTATTTACATTATACATGCTTCCCTTAGCCAGTATTAGTGGAAGGCATAGCATGCATTTTCACTGCTAACCCACATAGGAAGCAGGTCTGGCCTGGATCTGGTATAAAGCCGGCACTGCTGGCTGAATTCTGTCTTGATAAGATGTATGTCATCCAGATAAGGACCAGACCTGTCATAGATGGCACTGTCTATGTGATGGCAGCCACACCTAGCCCAATTATGGTTTGGGTTATGTGGCCCAGGCTCATAGAAAATGGGTCTGGCCCGGATCTGGCATGAAGCTGGTACTTCTGACTGACTGGTGTCATGGCAGGGTGTATGTCAACCAGATGTGGGCCAGGTCTGGCAATGATGCCACTGTTTATATTCCTATTTTCCTATTTTAGTTAGAAAACCCAAATGCCATGTTGCAATACTGTACTGCTATGGTAGCCAACGTTTCAAATGCAGGTTTGACAGGTGTGTGAGTGTACACTTTATCCAAAACCTGAGGGTTTACTCATTGTCATTACTGGGTGGCTGTAGCTCAGGAGGTAGAGCAAGTCACCTACGCTCGGAAGTTTAGTGGTTCAATCCCTGGCTCCTCCAGTCTGCATGTCAAGTGTGTGAATGTGTATTAATGTAGTTAGGAAGCACTCAGTTTAGTGAAGGTGGCATGTTGTATAGAGCACTTTGAGTAATGCAGGAGAGTAGAAAAGCACTATATAAGAATCAGTCCATTCACTGTCTGAACAGAGTTTTGTTATGTTGCTTTTGTACTATTATGTTCCGGCACATGTTGTTATTACATGGCTTACGGTACACATTAACCTGACATCTGGGGCCAGTGCTGAAACTGTTCTGGGCCAGCACAGGACCACCAGTGTGTCTGCAACTGGCCCGTGCTGGCCTATATGTGGGCCACCTCTGGCAAACCAGATCTGGGCCACCAAAGGGCCATCATTCTTTGCGGTATGTGGTCCATGTGTAAGCACACTGTGTGGGCCAGATCCGGGCCATATCAATTTTGCTATGTGGGATGCAGATGATACCCAGCCATGAAGCCAGGTATCACACACCAATTAGTTAAACTGCAGGATGATTCTGAATAACTCATTCTTGCATTACTTCTAGGCTGGACAATTGTAGTTCATTATTATCAGGGGAAAAAAAATCCTCCTTGACAAGACTTCAGTTGATCCAAAATGCTACAGCAAGAGTACTGACAAGGACTAGAAGAGAGCGTGTCTCCCTGTTAAAGTCAAAATCTAATTTAAAATGCTTCTCCTCACATTCAAGGTTCAGGGAGGGGCAGCCAGCCGCAACCAACTGGCGATTAGTGGAGGGGAACAGGACAAAAAACACACTGTGGAAGAGAGCCAGAGATTAAAAAATTACAAATTTTTGATTTTTGATTACCAGTGTAATAAAATCGATGATAATGCAGACCCTTTGATTGACCAGTTGCTACGTTTCTCACACAGATCTAACATAAAAATGTTCAACCTGAAGATTCTAAATGGAACTTCACTATCCAATAAGGAGCCACTGAGCTTATCTTTTATATACAGTCTGTGGCCATCATACAGACAAAGCAGTCAGCAGATTGTAGGCTGCTGGTAAGACGACCCTTCAGTGCATGTTTGACTGTGTGTGTCACAGAGGTAACTCGGGCAGTTCTTTAATATGTATAGTTAATAGGAAGACGTGGTGTTTAGCATAGACTTTAATGATGTAGGCTTTAATGTGATCCTGCAGCATTCCTGTTAAAACAGGCCCATATTTCTGAAGTCTCAAGTTGAGTTACAGGCCCCCAGATTTCACCAAAAAGTCTTTTAAAGTGCATCATTTTTGGCTTAAACCACATCTGTGCGGTATGTGGGTATAATGTAATTATTAGACGTGTGAACGGTGTGTGTGTGTTTCACTGCAGCCGCTTTTAATACGTGAACATTAAAATGCCTGCAAGCGTGGAGCACAGTGTTGGTCTGCTTCGAGATGGGACCATAAAACATTATAAAAAACACACATAGCAATGAATCACTCTCTTAAATACCACACGGCTGTGTGTTTGTTTTATAAGGCTACAGGCTTGTGTTTGTGTGTGCGCGCGTACATGTGGTCTCACACAGTAGCTGGCTTGTCCTTGCCTCTGTAATGTTTACAGCTCGGCTCTAATCACAGAGAATTATGTTAATTACACACTATTAGGCCCCTACACAAACACAACACACATGCACTCAGTGCTTATTGTGCAGGAGTGAAAAAGGGCAGTAGAATCCAAAAAGCTTTACAATAGCCGCTCAGACATGGATTAAAAGCCTAGATAATCGGCTGTCCTGTAAATGGTGCACTTTCAGATCCAATAAGGTAATCAGAGACCTGGAACACCTTTGTTCCTGGCTTCTCCACTAGAGGGAGCTGGAGGCCAGCCTCCACTTAAGAATTTATGAAGAAGGACAGGTTTGAAAATGAAGGTTAAAGCAGGGTGACATGGCAGGGAGGGTGATGTCAGGAAGAAGATGAATGATAACAGAGCTCCACTGTCACCAAAGACTCTGGATAGGAAGAATTTAAATAGCAGATTATGACATTTCTTTACATGGTATTGTATTATTTTTCTTTCTTCTGCAGCAAATTGGGATAATTTATTTTTAGGATAAGAAGCAAATTTTTATTTAATGCATGCTATGGCTGAAATGCAGCATTTAAACTGCTTCTTTTAACTATAGTAGATACATAAAATCTAAAACTGCACTGTGTGCAAAATACATGCTGTAACTTTATCTTTGAAATATAACGTTTATGGTAGTTGCCTGATGCCCTACTCTTATGGTGATAAGAAGAGATAAATCACCATCACCTCATTCATCTTCCAAAACTGGCATTAAACTATTAGACTTTCTGTGTCACTGATTACTGTTAATGAGAATTATCGATTGAAAGATGAATTGAAAAACAATCCTCATGTTGGAAAGCAGTGTTCTGCTTGGAAACCTGGGGTCCTGACTTTCAACACTGTTGCACACCTAGCATATTGCTAAAGGCTACAGCATCTGCAGAAGTCTCCATCAGCAGGTAACCACAAAAGGACTTGAAAAAGATGAAAAAGAGCCCAAAGCTTTGACCAGGCATCTGACATCTGCAGATTTCAAACTGGCACATTATTCTTTAGGATGTTCCGATGGACATCTACAGTATATGATTCTGGCTCTGATGTTTTAAGCTTCTGACTGGTGCACGTTGTAGTGGATACTACTGCCATGGTTTAGGATGTAGAGTGAATTGTCTCCTAATCGGAAGGTTGGTCATTTGAGCTCCTCCAGGCTAATCTGTCAAAGTACCCTTGGGCATGATACTAAATGGACTGGTTCTCAAATTCCGCTTGTTATACTCTAATTGAGCACCTTATACAACAAGTCTCATACACCCATTTATACAACCATTATATTTTATGGCCTGGAGGCTTTCTAGTTAACATTCACAGATTCCGACTATAGTGAACACACAGGGAGCAACTTGGTGTTCAATATTTTGCCCAAGGATATTTGGGATAGAGATTGGAACAGCCAGAGATTCAACTATCAACCTTCCAATTAGTAGATGACCTTCTCTGCTTCCTGACCCACATCCACCCCTTCAACTTTTTCACTCCGATTATACACAGATTGATTCAATGTCCTTAAAATTGTCACAGCTGTGTGCCCATTTCAAACACGAGCATCCACTGAGCATCTGACATTTGCATCTCTCTTTCAGTAAAAGAGGAGAAAGCGTGAGCCGGTAGCTTAGGGCTGTGCATTTATTTATTTTTTATCTTATGATTAGCTCAAATGCAGCTTCAATCCTCCAACTTTTTTAATTGACTAGCACATTTCCAGTGGTTCCCCTGATTCTAAGTTTTACGGTTTAATTTAAAGTTCTTAAAATCTTACCGACTAATTTGGTTTTTCTATCTCTTCCTTTGGCTGTTAACATGTGTCGCTGGAAGGAGCTCCAGCTTTCCTATCTTGAATCATCCCCATCTGTCTAATTGCAGGGGAAGTTCATAGTGGAGAGAGACAGACGGAAACAGAAAGATTTCGACGCTGCAGCGGAGCCAGGGTTACAGGGTTACAGTCTGATAAGGCCTACAGAGAGTCACAATATAATGACGGGGCATTACACGGTGCTGATAGCATTGACGAGCGTTAACAGAGGAGAGGAGAAAGGAGGAGGGCAGAGGAGGAGAGGGAACGATAAGGGGAAGGTGGACGAAAGCGAGACTGAGTTGTGAAATTTTGTGACTGACAGACAATAGAAGCCAGCGTGCTCAAAACGAAACAAATAAATAAATGAGAAGGTCTCTGAGTGATGATTACGATATGGTTTTTGGCCAGTGTCAAAATTTCATTACTGCAGAGTTCGTTTGTGTTACAGTGGGAGCTCATTCCTGCGTGGATTCTGGGAAGTTAACACCCCCTCTAATCTTACAGAGCTCATGTTGAATTTGGAGAGCACAAAGCGCTCTAAAATGTTTTGTCTTGTAACAAACTGTTAAGACATGCAGCTTAATGAGATTATATAAGTCGAATCAGAGTCTGATCTGAGAATTCTTCAGCATGTAATGCGAGCATATTGTCATATGTTTGATATATGAGAAGCTGATGCTGGACATTGCATTTGTCTCCTGCAGTAACTTCATCAGTCCATTTACTTAACTGCTTTAGGGTTGCAAGGAGCTGGAACATATCCCAGCCATCAGAGGGCAAGAGGCAGGATACATTCCACCACAGGACCAAAGCAGACAGGAAGACAGCTATTCACGATCACACTGAGAATCTCAGTTAAGCTAACAGAGAACCAACAAATGAACAATGGAGCGAACAGGCAAACTTCACACAGCAATGTCCCAGCCAGCCGCTGGAGTCAAATCACTGACTGGCTGGAGCAGATACTACATTAAGAGGCTAGCTTGCTTACTTAAGGAGCACCATGCAACGCAGTCAGATGGTGGTAACAGTCAATGAAAACACATTTTTGTTCTTTTTTTTTTTCTTTTTTTTTTGGTGGTGGTGGTGGGGGGGGGGGGGGGGTAAATAGATGGTAGACTTTGGTGGAAAAAAGCATACTAAGTATATTTAAACCTAGGCAAGAATCATCTCAGTATTAGAGAAGGCAAAGTAGGCATTAGATATACATGACTCCATATTCTCTGCTGTTTGCAGGTTTCACATTATTTAAGCTACTGTGCAGAGGTCTGGAGAAATAGCTACAAGTATAAAAGTAAATTACAGTCACTTCAAAACGAGGTTTAAACATGGTTTTCATAAGATATACAGAAGAGGAAAATGTTTACATTTCGCTGAATGTCTCTTTTTAGTAAGTTGATACTTAATGCTAGTTACATTTTTACAGTTAATATTACAAAATTGGAAATACTTGCCTTTAACCCTTTAACACCTACCATAGAACCAAGTCTGCCAGAGCTTACTTTATATTTTTACATGCTGTAGTGCCATTTTTGGGAGCATTTCAAATTGCTATACATCAATACAACTTCCTACAACATATTTTAATAATGTGTATGCATTAAGTGCATAGTAACTACATTAATTGCAAAAACGTGCAATAAACTACAAAAAAATTGAAAATCGTTTTTGTTTTTTTTACATATATTTCTACTTAGAGAAATTTAAGAGGCTTATCCCTCAAAACTTTAAATACAAAAAAGTTGCAAAAAATAGTTTCCCACCACAGGAAATTTATTTTGAGTGTCTTCATAGTTTTATTTTTGAGATACACCAATTTTTATATACTGCAGGAAAAATGAAAAACAATCCTATGATGCAAATTTGCAAAGAAAACAGCATGTGCATCAAAATAAACTATTTAAAGCAGTGCAATTCGAGTTCTAAGCATCCCAGAAACTATTCAGAAAAGTCAAAAATGACTTATAAAAACACCAGTATAGGCTTTTAAGGCCTACAAGTAAAAAACTACATTTTCCGCGAAAATGATGTCACTTCCGGTTTCGGGCAGGAAATAGTGGACATGCGATCGTTCACGCTGACGTCTGTTTCAATGTGGGAAGTGTTACGAACAGCTGATCGGATCGGCAAAGTGTGTTCCTGGAATATTATGTTTTTGTTCCTGCAAGCGCTTTTTATGCAATTTTTGCAAAGCTTTATGTAGAAGGAAACCGTGACCGAGGACAAGCTGATGGCATAAGATGTAAGTACAACTCCTCCAGTTTCACATGCAAAAAAAATTATTGCGCTAGCTTACGCGGTTGCAGTGCTACTGGGATTTAAAAATAGTTACGCAAAAAAGAGCGTGCCCGCTCCAACCGGCTTCAAAGGGTTAATGTGTCCACTTGCAAGGGGGCATTCTAGAGTCATAAAAACAGGACAATATGATAATAATTAGTGTCATAACAAACCATAAGGGTGGCAAATCTTTTCTGTAATTTACCCATTCAGTTTTTATTAAGCGCTATATTAGTATTTAATTAAACAAAGTGAACCTGTTGACTGCCTTCCTGCTGCTGATGTCTTTGAAGCAGTTTAAATCAAATTATCTGGCAAATGGTGCGGCCGTCCGCGTGCTGTCAGTTGTCTGCTATTTAAATTTGGTTAATGAATTTCAAGTATTTTAGCTGTCGGTTATTTAGCACTTCTTAGAAAGTATCTGTGTCTGAGCAGCCATACAGTTTATGGATGCAGCTTACTAACCACGGTCCAGCAAAAAATCAAAGAAAGAAAAACATTGGCAGACATGCAAAGCAGAAACTAGAAACCAATGGCTGGTATCACGCTGCACTCTTCTATCATTTACATACAGTAAAGGTGAAAATGGCGTTTTTTCTCTCTCCTCTCTTCTCTGCCCTCCTTCTGACTCCTCACTCTTTTTTAACATCCATCTATCTTCCTCAGTCTCTTTGTTTTTCTTTGTCACACCCGCAAACTGTTAAACCTCAATGAGGAGCCCAAGGTCCAGTACGTAATCAGGCTGACACACAAAGAAAAGCCATGTGGAGCAGGTGTCTGCACACACAAACAGAGAGTTTTACATGAATGTTTGCACTGAAAGGTTGGCAATATATCAAGCGGGGTGTGACACACACAGAGTGTTTTTGTAGGGTTAATTTGAGGAAACGGCACAAGGTTGTAGACCGGCTAATGAGAGAACAGAGTCGATCTGTCTGCACACACACAGACACACACACCCTGATATCGTATACCCCACATGCACACACGTACTTTTATCAATCAACTGACTAATGCAGAATAATGCTATTGTGCAGCAGGCATCAATTATTAGTTTTAACCCAAATTGTTCGCATAGAAAATATAAAATTCCTCCCTCCTTTCACTCCCCACGCCTTTTCTTTTGCTTAACCCCTCTTTTTTTCCCCCCCGAGGAACATAAACCCCCTCACTTGTGTCCTATCAGTGAAAGTCCATCCTTCCATCCTCCCTGGAGATGACCGAAGTGAATGAACCGATGGGAGAAAGGATGAGAGGGGGGAATGGTGACGGACAAGAGAAGCTGTGTCATTTCGCCTCATCCAGCCATCTGCTTCGACAGGGGGAGTGTTTGTGTGCTTCAACTTGTGTGTGCGCGCTCGCATAGGTGTGTGCAGGTATGTATTCTTACTCTGTGTGTCCATTTACGCTCCACACATTCTTTCTTACTAACCAGATCCCCTCTCCAGACTGCCAGAGAGGCCCACCTTGTTGCCTGGTTCGTCCCAGGAGAGGTGCTCTGACCGGGGCAAGGGGTGCAGGGACCAGTGTGCTGGGGGGTTGGGTTTAGGTCAGCATGGAGTTTCCCACTCAGTAAAAGTAATAGGAGAGGAAGGTGAAGAAGAGGACACGGTGATTTGCATTGAGTCTAGGCAATGACCAATCAAATGCAACAAGCATTACTAAAGCTTCCGTCTTCTTATATATAACTTCTAACATGTTTTTTTTTTTATTTTTTTTATTTTAAGCCAAACAATGCAACTTAAAATTGATCACGTCCTTTATAAGTTTCACTTGAAGGAGCAGCAGAAAAGTTTTTTACAACCATTGACAACCATAGCTCTCAAGGGCTAGTAAACCAGGTATGAGTTTCCTGACTTATGTATGGATCAAGAAACTATCATGGATGGTCTTCCCCTTAGGGATGGTTTTGGTCCCAGTCGAGGAAGAGATGTTTAAAGAAATTAAATGAGTGGACAGCTGGAAGAAAATGTATGCAGTGTTTCACAGTGAGACCATCTCAAATATACATACAGTCCTGTGAAAACCTAAATACATCCAATGATTCTGCAGCTCGTCGAACCACAGGAATTTTGGCCCATTCTTCTTTATAACATTGCTTCAGTTCATAGAGGTTTACAGGCATTCATTTATGCACAGTTCTCTTACTACAGTATTTCAATCAGGTCAAGCAGTCAATATAAGGTGTTTGTGTAGATATGCTGTATTTGGATTTTTGCAAACATGGAGCTGTGCATTATGGCCAAACATCTCCACTTTGGTCTTGTCTGTTCAAAGGACAGTGATCCAGCAGTCTTGTGATTTGTTCAGATGCAACTTTGCAGACCTAACCTCTGCTGTCAGGTTTCTAGAGAGTAGAAGCTTTTTCATGGCACACATTTGATTACTCATGACTAGCATACTACTAAAGCCTCTGTTTTTATAGAGCATCCTCACCTGCTGATAGTCAGTTAATCAGATCCATTTGATTATCAGCACATTGATTCTATTTGCCATCTTGATACCTATGCGAGCAGTAAGGGCTTTTTCAGTCTTGTGAAAACGTTATTTTTGACAGGATTATATTTTGTAGGAAACATGACTAATGTCATGTGATTCTGCTGGTCTGTATGAAAATATTAGGTTATTGTAGCCACAGACAATTCAAGCTGGAGTCCTGGTGACTGACTGGTTTTGGACTCTACATATTGAAGGCTTAGTGCTGTTAAGCAAGGTATATATAGACGTATCACAATGGCAGAGATGGTGGCTCACTTGTGTCAGAGCAGTAAAATGCTAGAATTTATCTATCTAGCATTGGAATAAATCCGAAACACAAACGTTTTTAATGATGAACAAAACAAAAAAATCTGTGTAAAATCAGATTCAGATTTTCTTTTAGACCAGCTCTGATCTCTGGAAATTCTACTACGGAGCTGTTGCATAGGGAACAAAGATGTGTTTCAGGATGGCCCAAATTTCATGTGAAAAATCTTAACTGAGAAAAGCTGAGTCACCAGCTACAACTGAGAAGTTTTCACTGTTTTACACTGCATCCAGCCAGTTTCCAGGCATGAATACAATCCATTAGATGAGAACAGAAGACCAAGAGCATGTTCATTACTCTATTCAACATTCACTGTAAATGATGCAAAGGTACCCTCCAGGGTGAGAGTATGATCAAGCAGTCCTGTTTTAACTTCCCAAGGTCCCTGAGGAAAAACATCTAAGAAATAATTGGAATTGTGGTGTGTGCCAGCATGCCATCTCCTGCCAGATGCCACAAGATGTTCATTTAAAATAACACCCGGTCCAGTCTGGACTCTCCGCAACTTCATTCACTTCCTGAAAATGAAAATCAAGATGAAGGATAGTCTCTTTGACACACTGGAGAAGATCCTGTGTCCACTCAAGAAGCACAAGCACAAGGAGGGAATAATGGACTTCCGTGGAGTGAGCTCAAAAACATCAGCCAGGCTGATACAGTCCAAAGGTTGAGTGTTTGGTGCACGGGGTTACTTACTTTATAGTTTAATATGTCTTGAATGATTTATGATGATGAAATGTTTGAAAGTGTGCAGCTGAGGTCAAAAGTTCCCTTCTTAAACCCCAATGAATAAAAAATGGAACATCAAGACAACAAATGAAGCGAAAACCAGGGTTGCCATTCAGAGACTAAATGAAGTGAAAGAAGCAAAGTCCGAGCCAGGAACCGGTTTGGAAAATGAAGAGCAGCAACAGAGCAAATGAAAAATGGAAATCAGGAGGGGAAACCAGGGCAGGAAAGTTCACACATCTTCAGATTCTCCTGTGTACACTCTGGGAAATTTGAGATTTTTTTCTTTTTTGGTATTTCTTTATGTCTTCCACTGTCATCCCCCCTTCCCCCCTCCCTTCTCTCACTCTTGTCCATGTTGCATCAGGCGGGCCAACCTTCCCCTGAACCCTGAGCGGCCTGTTTCCCATACACACACAGCTCTACCTGAGGGACAAGCCTGTGTGTGTGTGTGTGTGTGTGTGTGTGTGTGTGTGTGTGTGTGTGTGTGTGTGTGTGTGTGTGTGTGTGTGTGTGCACCAAGCCAAAAGAGCAAAGGAGCCTGACTGACCCCGTCTTGTGAAACTGTGAATGAATGGACGGGTGGAAAACAGAGCAGAAGAAGAGTGGATGATAGGCGTCACTCTAGGATAGGGTCTCCAGCCTCAATTGAGCATCAACAGATAAACCCTCTCTTTCCCTTATCTGGGGGAAAAAAGAGAAAAAGAAGAAGGTATTCTCTTACAGCCAGGAGACAGTTTTTATCTCCTAACCACCCCTCTTTAAGCCTCCTCTCTCCTGCTCTCTCACTCTCTCGCATATGCCTGCTTCTGTCTCTCTCTCTTTCTCTCAGCATTGTTCTTGGCCTCTCTGGTTACTGTTAAAAGGGCGAAATAAAGGGCAGAGAGAAAAGGAGGGAAGGGAACCATGAGGCGGGACAAAGAGACCACTTAAAATGCCCAAAAGGAGGCTCCGTGTGGAAGCGTGTTTACCTCCTACCTACCCACCTACCTAGTCTTACTCCTGTCACTTATTTTTTGACTTCATCGTGCTTTTCTTTCTCTCACTAACTCATCCCCTCTCCATCTTTGTGCTTCTCTGACTGACTATCGACTCTTTGCATTCAAGGACCTTCTTCTTGGAAATGAAAAAAATATATATTTTCATTTAAAGAAAGGAGAAAAATTTTTTTTTTTTCCAAACTAATATTTTGGCTCTAAAACACTGTTTTATCTTGAAGCCTCATTCAACAAGCTGTTGGAAACATTCCTCACAGATTTTGGTCCATATTGAGTTGCGTTTCACCAAAGATGCTTTATTGAACTGAGCTCTGTTGACTAGTAGCTATCAGAAGATCGGCCCACTGTGGTCATAAAGTGATGGACATTGTCAGCAACAATACTTGGTACTAAGGAGCCCAAAATGCCCAGAGAAAATATCCCACACATCCTTACACCACACTCTACACCCCGAACTATTGTTACAAGGCAATATCATGTTGTTACACCAAATTCTGAATTCTATTTTTAAATCCCGGTAGCACTGCAACCATGTAAGCTAGCGCAATATTTTTTTTTTGCATATGAAACCGGAGGAGTTGTACTTACATCTTATGCCATCAGCTTGTCCTAGGTCACAGTTTCCTTCCACATAAAGCTTTGCAAAAAACTGCATAAAAAGCACTTGCAGCAACAAAAACATAATATTCCAGAAACACACTTTGCCGATCTGATCAGCTGTTCGTAACACTTCCTACATTGGAATAGACGTCAGCGCAAACTATCGCATGTCCGCCATTACCTGCCCGAAACCAGAAGTGACGTCATTTTCGCGGAAAATGTAGTTTTTTACCATCAGGGCCTCAGGGCCTATAAATAGTGTTTTTAAAAGTTATCTTTGACTTTATGACTTTCTGTATCGTTTCTGGGATGCTTAGAACTCAAATTGCACTGCTGGAAATAGTTTATTTTGATGCATATGCTGTTTTTTTGCAAATTTGCATTATAATATTTATTTTCGTTTTTCCTGCAGTGTATAAAAATTGGTGTATTTCAAAAATAAAACTATGAAGACACTCAAAATAAATTTCCTGTGGTAGGAAACTATTTTCTGCAACTTTTTTGTATTTACAGTTTTGAGGGATAAGCCTCTTAAATTTCTCTAAGTAGAAATAAAAAGCAAAAACGATTTTCAATTTTTTTGTAGTTTATTGCACTTTTTTGCAATTTATGTAATTACTATGCACTTAATGAATACATATTATTAAAATCTGGGCTATAATTGTTGTATTGATGTATAGCAACTTGAAATGCTCCCAAAAATGGCTCCACAGCATGTAAAAATATAATATAAGCTCTGGCGGACTTGGTTCTATGGTAGGTCTTAAAGGGTTAAAGGGTTAAAATCTGTGCAGATAAATTAATCTGTCTAAAGTTCATGACTAAATTGTTCATTTTCACTCCTTTTTCACCACATAAAAACAACATTTCATTTTGTGAAAGCTTCCTCTCTTATCTAGGTATGCATGTACTTGTTGTATTAAATGGCTAAAATAAAGCCTAAAACATAATGTGTTTTCTGTCAAACAGCCTCTCTGAGCTATCCTTCTTCCTGCTGTATATTATCTGACCCAGTCAGTCAGTTTTCCACTGCAGCTGCCTGAATTTAATACACGATACAACATTTCAATAATATATGGCAGAGATCTGTTAGATTCAAGCATGCTAGTTCCTGTCCCACGTGTACTCACATCCCATGTGCCACATGTGTGTGCGTACATGTGTAGAGGTCAGTAGAGTATGATGGAGGAAAGAGGTACACTACAGCATGTAAAAATATAATATAAGCTCTGGCGGACTTGGTTCTATGGTAGGTCTCAAAGGGTTAAATAAGTGGTGGTCATCTCTGGACCATTATATAATATGTTTACTTGCTAAACTAGATCTGATAGTACTCAACCAAAATGATCATTTGGTTAGAGAGCAGAAGCAATATGCTACTAAATCAATAAATTAGAAAAATAGCTGACTCTGCCTCATATGGGGAGCTGTCAAAGAGTGATGCTTGCCAAACTTGAATTGACTGTACATGGTGAAACACTCAGCTTTGTTATAATGTGTCTGTCTGTCTGCCTCTACCTTTATATTTTAGCTGACTGAGCCATGTGTGTGTATGTGTGTGTGTGTTCATTTTGTTAAGCGTATTCATGTGAGCTTTGGTGTGTGTGTGTGTGTGTGTGTGCAAAAGGTCCCCTACCATGTACAGTAAAGGCAGCTACCCAGAGCCCACTAATGGTCCCCTCAAGGCTTAATGGTGCCAGTTAACACGAACACATGTCTGAGGTCACACACTCACACGCTGAACACCCTCGGGGGCACCGGAACACCAAATCCTGCTAATACACATTCCAACATACAGGAACATTCAAAACAGGTCAAAGGTCACAGCCGTTGGCACCTTGTATAGGGTTTTACAATCTCTCTCTCTCACTCACTCACACACACGCACACACACACACACACACACACACACACACACACACACACACACACATTTCCTTAATCTGTCTTTTCTATGTATTTCCACCTTTGATATTTTTTTCTATTTTCCACTACTGTTCTGTCACGCTTGGTGCCGACACGCACACACAGACACACACACACACCTGTAAGGTCTGGTTTAATAGCAGTGTGTATTGTCAGTAGTGTGTCCAGACCAGCGTTTTACAGCTCTGTTCCCATGGCTTTACCGTCACAGCACAGACCTGTGGGCCAAATCCAGTGGCTGCCGCGCCACCATGCGATGCCATGGAAAATCACTCCACCACTTCCTCTGAGCTCGAAAAAACAAGTAGCTGGTGGCAGCAGGAGCAGCTCGGGACAAGGTTAAAGGATCACCTGTGTGTGTGTGCTTTTTTAAGTTGGTTTTACAGGGCCCTGGTTTAGCTCAGTGCATTGAATGGCCGGCTTGGGTTCAAGTCCAACCCGCGGCCCTTTGCCGCATGCCTTCTCCGCTTTCCTGTCCTCTCTACACTGTGTCTATCTAATAAAGTTGAAAAAAAGTTTTGGTTTTACTTCCGATTTCCAATGTGATTACAGCTGGTGTCTTTGCACTGTTAGTGTGGTTATTCTTAATTTGTTTTATCATGGGAATTTATTATCTGATGAGCAGAAGTCTCCCAGAGCAAACATCCACTAATCCTTTAGTTGAAATTGTGCCTTGAGGAAGGGCGAATCTGAGAAGATGAAGGCCTAAGGAAATTTTTTGTTGGATCCATATTCCTTATATGAAAAAAAAGAAATAGCCATGGACAGAGAGCCTGATGTTTTGGCTTTGGCCATCTTGCTATTTTGAAGCCAGACATGACCATATTTGACAGGATCATGTCTCAGGAGTTAGCGCAGAACACCTACTAATCGGAAGGGCGGTGGTTTTATCCCTGGCTGTTCCAGTCTGCATGCTAAAGTATCCTTGAGTAAGATACTAAACCCTCGGGTTTCATAATTCATGTTGTGACATGACGGTCAGTTTAGGAACACATGAAACGTACCTATTTCTGGACTTACCATTAGCGGCTCAACCTGAATAGAGTTACCCTACAGTGCTCAAGTTTACCAGGGATTAGTCCTCATTCAAAGGTCGGTCAAAGAATAGAGCCTATAATGACAATCGATTCACTCAGTTCCACTTCTGCTTTCCCCTGACATTAAGTTCTTTGACTGATTGTTCAAGCAAGACAGTGCTTCTTAAATGGGGGTCACTGGTGAACTGAAAGTGAATGACGTTCCCAGATCAATGCTGTGGTACAGAATTACAAAGAAGGCACTATGCTGGAATTTCACAGTCTTGGAAGATGTTGTAACATCCCCTTCGTGAACAATAAAATGATTCAAAATGCCGCTCATGGAGCCACTATTATGATTCATTCATTGTGTGTGTGTGTGTGTGCGTGTGCGTGTGTGTGTGTGTGTGTGTGTGTGTGTGTGTGTGTGTGTGTGTGGAATTTTTCTTTATAAATCTGTTTACCATGGAAAGTGGCAGGAAGTTTACAAATGCTTGAAAACACATGTACAACCCATATATACATGTGGGTACCCCAGTGTTTGTTATTCAGTATTTTAGTACTTCTGTGGTGCTTTGTGATTTCTCTGGATTGAGCTTGTTCTGGCACGTCCTGTATCTGATAGGGAGGTGGGTGTTTTAAGGTCGTGTCCCTTGAGCCAGCTTACCAGCAGAAAATTGTATTGTAAGGACAGGGCCCAATATTCTTGGTTGGTTTAAACCTTTTAATACAGCAGGCAATAGATCCAAAAATGACTTTTGAGAATGTAACATCAAAAACATCTGACTCAGGAAATCCATCAGTTTTTAAATCCTTATTTTTAAACAGCCTTCTTTGTGTGCTGTGGTTCTTTGAGCTAAATACCAATGTCAGCATGCTAATATGCTTACAGTGATAATCATACCCAGATCATCAACTTAGAGACCCCTAGGCACAAATGCTTGATGGGCCCTAGCTAATTTGATTTTAATGGCCAGGCTATTTTCTTCCTTCTTCAAAAATGAGATATCATATACAGTTCCTATAGCGTACACAGTCATGTGAAAAAGAAAGCACACACTTTTTTCAAAAATGAAAAAGCAGTGTGTAACTTGCAGAACCATCTTTAGCTACAATGACTTGAAGTAATTGTTTTCTATGACTTTATTGGTTTCTCATGTTGTGGATTGGCTTTTGGCCCACTCTTCTTTACAACGTTGCTTTAATTCGTTGAGGTTAGCAAGCATTAATTTATTCACAGGTCTTTTTGCATACCACCAAAGCATATTAGTCAGGTTGACTTCTGGATTTTGACTGGGACATTGTGACAGCTTGACTCTTTTCTTTTCAGCCATTCTTATATAGGTTTGCTGTTGTGCTTGTGATCATTTTCCTTTTTCATGGCATCTTTTCAACCAAGTCATAGCTGTTGGCGAGATAGCCCGACCTTTGACTCTAAGTACTTAAGTATACAGAGGAGTTCAGGGTCAATTCAATAACTGCAAGGTGCCAAGGCAAAAGAAGCCCAAATCATCACACTTCCACCACCATGCTTGACAGTTAGTATGAGATATTTATGCTGCTATCCTGTATTTTTCCCAGTTTTCCCTAGTTGTGGTGCTGTGTATTATGGCTAGGATTAAGAACATTGTTCCAGAAAGAAATCTTGTGGTTTGGTCAGATATAATTTTGCAAACCTAAGCCCTGGGGTTATGTTTTTTTTTTTAAAAGTGAAGAGGCTTTCTGCTGGCAACCCTTCCAAACATTTATACTTTGCTGTAGTCATGAACATTAACATTTAACAACAGAGACCTATAGAGTCTAACATGTAGCTCTTGGTTTTTTCCAAGTTCTCTAATTATGTTCAATATTGCGTTCAACAAACACAGTCTGAGTACTCACAGCTTTCCCATCGTCAGTCAGCCTTTTTTCATTGCAGAATGAAGGACTTCAGATTGTTCAGAAATGGCCTTATAACCATTTCAGGTTGATGGGCAGCAGCAATTGCTTCTCTAAGAACATTGCCGATGTCTATCGTCCACACACCTGAATGCTCCAGAACTGCCAAAACTTCTGCTTTCATCGAGGTGCTTTCAGTTGTTGATGATCAGTTAAACAAGTACACTTGAAGAGCACCACATGTGTTATTAATTAACTGATGTTTTATTTACCTACCTTTAAGAAACTGTACCCCACAGGAAAATGAAAAGTAACCACCAAAGTACAAATTCACTAAAATCTCTAAAAGCATCTGATACTTTAGATTTGCTGAAGTGAAGCATATTTCATATATAAATCCATTGCCATTATGAGTTGCTGCTAGATTAGCGTGCATGCCATCAAATTTAACATCTTCTCAGCAACTTTAATGTCACCATGTTTGCATAAAAGTGTTTTCAAGGTTATCTACTTTTCAACCTTTTCTCATGTTTTCCCTTCATTTACTAAACAAACTTCTTTACTGTAGCCTCATATCTCTGCTACATTTGGAAGATAAGAGCATATATCATTTGCATCGTTTTTGTGATTACAAATGGATATAAACTTGTCATTTTAGTAATAAATGGTTTCAAGACCACAGTCATTTACTTTCTTTCTTTTTATTTGTAGATGGATGCTAACGTGCTAATGTTCAGCAAATATGCCTGCCACGTTTGCCATCTTCATCGTTCTCCTTTACGTATAAGTCGATTCTAAAGGAGTGTCTGCCAATTTGCTATTTCATGTTATTGAAACGTTTTGTACTCACTTGTCTGTACGGAATATTGTATTTGTTTTTTACTTGTTCTATTGCAATGTGTTTTATTAATTGTAACTTTTGCTGCCCTGTTAGCCAGGGCTCTCCTAGAAATGTGATTTAGATGTCAATGATACTTTTAAATAAAAGGTAATCATTTCTTGAAATCTGCTCAGGTAAAGTGGAGGCAAATTGGAGGTATGCAGCTTTAGTAGAAACGGTGAAGATTTTACATAATAATATATTTGAAGTGGCTCCAAACTTAATGCCTTCAGTGAGACAGTTTTAGGAGACTTTGATATTCAGCGTAAAATGTTGCAAAGCACTGTTTTTAAACTATACTATAGTCTTGCTTTTCCCACAGACAGGTGTGAGGTGTGATTCACGTGTCTTCCTCCATCATCCACATGGCCATGAGCAATTTTCCAAACCCCTACAAGGCCGTCTCACTCACTGTAAGTGTCTCTGGATGAAGCACTGAGCACTTGAGGTAGAAATGGAAAAGAATATATCGAATCTCTATGTTTTGAGCAGATGTGGTGGCGGCGGTTTCTTTGTATTTTATATCAAAACCCTGGAAGCAGCGTCAAACGATGGCCTAGAGATATAAAACTCTTAACGACTATGTCACTGGCTCCTTTTAAGACCAGCAACTTAAAAACATATCGGTCTTTTGCTCTCAGACTAAGCACCATATCTGTAACATCATTTTAATGCCTTTCCCCCCCCCTTACAGATACTAGAGATATTAATCCTATTAATTTCACAGATGTTAGCTGTTTCCGCATTAAAGCGGAAATCAAACCCTTTAAACTTGGATCAAGCGCTGCAGGTCTATCGCTGAGCCCTGTCGTGCGCTGTTAAATAATCAATAAAAAATTATTGGGAGTATTTCAATCCACCTTTCCGATGTCATGATCTCTTTTTTGTGGATGAAAGATAAAAAAAAAACAAAAACATATATCAAAAGCCACAGACCAGGAGAATATGGGGAAATCTTGGGCAATACCATCTGGAGGTTTGAGCAGCCGACTAGTAGTAGAGCTCTCTTACATGGTTGTTTTTATATATGATCACTAACTTAGAACAGTAATTTGTAGCAATCCTTATGTTTTGACTCTAAGATATGTTCTTCCGACAGAAGAACACCAGTATAATATCTGCCCTCACAGAAGTTCCAATAAAAGCAAAATTTTAAAAATCATCAATTTGTCAAGGGACTATTCACTGTATCAGAATATCTTTATAAATCTCTTCACACAAAAAATAACAGTGATCATTAGGTAAAGAATTCTTTTTTGCTTGTAGGCTACTCATTAATTTCACTCCTGTGTTAAAAGTAGAAAAACACTATCTCCCTAATCAAACCTCTGTAGCTCTGCTTTGTTTCACTTCAGCACCATCAGTGTTTCCACAGGTAATATTCATGTGTTGATTCATGGTTTTCTTCAGTTGTTAGTCTATTGCAGCATATTTTCAAAGGGGCAAAATGCCATAAAAGACAGTAAAAAAATATTTTTTGTTCCATGCTCAGAGAAAGAATATTGATAGGATATTGATAACTCAAATAATCACTTATGTAGAAGAGCACCTCTGAACTTACAACACATCAGATCTTGAAGTAAATGGACTACAGCAGCAGAAGGTGCCACTCCTGTTACCTACAAACAGGAAAATGAGACAATTCACATGAGCTCACCAAAATTGGACAACATAAGATTGGAAAAATGTCTAGTTTGATGATTCCTGATTTCTACTGCAAAATGCAGATGCTTACCAAATAAGCAACATGAAAGCGTAGATTTATCCTGTATCAGTGCTTCAGGCTGTGCTGCTGGTGGTGTAATGGTGTGGGGGATATATTCAAGGCACACTTTGGCATGCCACACCTTTGTACCAACTGAGCATTGTTGGCATTGTTGGTTTATGACCACAGTGTACCCATTTTCTGATGGCTGCTTCCAGCATGATAAAACACCATGTAATAAAATAATCTCAACTGGTTGAACATGAAAATTAGGCCATCAAATTAACCAGAGCTCAATCCAGTAGCGCACCTTTGGGACATTGTGGAACGGGAGATTCCCATCACAGATGGGCAGCTGACAAATCAGCAGCAACTGTGTGAGGAAACCTTAATGAATCTATGTTAGGAAGAATTATGGCAGCTCACAATTAAAAAAAAAAAAAAAAAAAAACCTAGCACAGCGTACCTCACAAACTGGATGGTGAATGTGTACGTGAAATATATTACAGCACATCCACAGAGAGAGAAGTGGATTAGGGATGTTTTTGTGAAGTCTGCATTAAAAACATAAAAAAAGAAAAGAGAAAAAGCTGGACAGGAATTGCCGGCCTGAGCACTGCATAAATGTCCTTAAGCAGGAAAATGAAACCCAGAATGACTATAAATCCCCACTGTCTCCAGAAAAAAAATGCTTTCTATGGTTTTGAATACCTGAATGTAGGCCTTTTTTTTCGTATTTTCTAAAAGACCCGTCTCGTTAAACGATAAACACAGCTAATGAATATTTGAAATCTTTTTTTTTCTTTTCCTCTGACTTACTTCCCTCATCTGACTGCCAATATTTTTAAGTCTGTACTTTCAACACAGAGCTGGTGGTCCACTCTTCATCTGTGATTTATATGCTAGTCAAAAGCCAGAGTGAAAATACCAGTATAATATAGAATTCTTGCTAACAGAGAAATGTGAAGCCAAGGAATCAGACTACTGGCGTCTCAAACAGCGTCCCAAACACGATAAACACCAGTCGTGCGTCGCTGTCTCGCTGGCTGATTTTAACATCATTTTGGCGCTTCGGATTGCACTTGACATAACCCAGAAGTACAAATGTAGTCGGGTGTGGTGTCACGCGTGAAACCTAAAGCCAGTTTTAGTGTTTGGAGGTATTGCTCTTTTGTAATAGGGCTGTTAGGAAAAATGACTTTCTACCTTCTGAATAACCCTGATATGAACTGGTTTTATCATCAACACAGCAACATTGTGCATGTGCGTACCTCTATGAGAAGAGAGAGAAGGAAAAAGAGAAGAATAGACCACAGAAAGTGGCGAGAGAGCACTGACTGAGAGGCCTAGAAGAAGCCAGAGGGTGTGTACACGTGTGTGTGGTTTTGTCATTACTGTTGAAGGGTTATTATGAGTTCCCAGACTAACTGGCCACTGCAGTAATAATGTGCTAATACATGTCTGTCTTTCATTTCTTTTCCTTTAATATGCCTCTCTATAATTCACTTTCTTTTTGAGCATTTGAAGTTACTTCTGTTTGTAAATGCAGCAGATGTGTAAAGGTCTATAATAATGGTGACATTTGTAAAAGTAGGTATGCAACAGGATAACTCAATGTTGTACTTACGTGGACATGGAATTGTAATAACAGGATGGTTCACATAAATGATAACTAGCGACAACAGATCCTGCTTGCAAGTGGTGCATAACAATGCTGCCCTATGATAATGTGAACAGATTTTAGGCCATCCTGCTGAACCAAATAGTGTGTAGACAGGTCTGGGACAAAAAATCTGCCCGGGCATTTTGACTAGTGACCAGCCCACCATGGTATTATAGGAAAAGCCATAAAGCCTTTATAATAACCTTAAACCTACACCATCCTCCCTATTCTGGTATTCTAAACAGTACTTAGCAAAAATATAAAACAGCCTAATTTATAATTACATATACCTATAACTAATAGGGTTGCCAACTCCAGAAAAAAAAAATAGGGAACCACTCCCCCACCCTCTGCCTCAAGATGCTTAATTGACTAAACCGATTTTATTTAATGCACGTATAAAACAAATGCACAGAAATCTATTATTTTTCTCCAGCAATTAAATAGATTCAACATCTTTCTTCAACAGAATTGCAGACTGCACAGATGGTACCTTTCCAAAGGAAAGAATACTATAACTTACTAGGGTATAAACTAGATTTAATATTTACTGAACACAATAATGGATTTCTATACATTTTACATCAGATGAAAACTTTTGTTGTAAGATTCAGATAATTATTTTTTAAAAGCTAGACATTTTAAATGAGAATAAGAAAGAAAAGTATTTCTTTGTGCCCCCCTTTCCCTGTTAATGCCCTACCTGGCCCCCCTGGCAAAACTTTGCTAGACCGGCCCCTGCACAGTTACCAGCTGTCAGCTACGTAGAAAAAGATCCTGGTGTTATTTGTCTCTCAGAAACTGTTCATAACTTCCCTTCAACTCATTCATGTCACCTAAAAGGTAAACCTGTTTCTCCATCACCTGTTCAGCTCTGATGATTCAGTAAGGACATCTCCTGGTTTCATCTTCATGTTTGCCTCTCACCAGATAACCAAACTGATATCATTACCAGCAGCTTTTACAGCTGTGGCTCCAGCAAACATCAGCTGATACTAGAAAGTAATATTAAATATTGCTAACAACAGCTGATCAAGCTTAAACGTGCTGCTGTCGTTTAGCACGACCTCGCGGTTTCCTCTTCCTGGCACAAAGAGAAAAGACGATCAGCTGATCATTGATCAGTTTCATGATTGAATTAGCAACTTTCTAGCTGAAGAGGAGCGGGACAAATCGCGTTCCTTTTCACCTGAACTTTAAAGTTTGACCTCCTCGGCTGTAACTGGTCCAGCCCAGAGTCGATCATGACCAACAGGCCAATCCACTACCATTCATTTATACCGTTAAAAAAAAAGAAAAGAAATAAAACCCCATTGGCCCACAAAAATGAAAAATTAGGAGCGGCCCACCGGGCAAATGCCCGGTATGCCCGATGGCCAGTCCAGCCCTGTGCGTAGAGGACACAGTCTCCAAATAATGAACTACTACTTCTGTTTGAGTACAATGTGCTGCAAACTGCTGTAACTGTTCTATGACGCTTTAACCTATAGTGCAGGTTTTGCATCGTATCTGGTAATGCTTGAAAGATGAGTTACATTCTTGTTCTGGTTGGTTTCAATGGGGAGCACAGCAGAGCAGAGGAGTCATAACCAATTTTACCCACAAACAGCCAGAAACCTCCAGAAGCCAAAAGGAAGCAGTCAGGAAGTTCACTCAGAAACCAGTGGCTGTATAATGGCTAATATGTCAGACAACTCTCAAACAATGTGCACAAGATGCCACGTGGGAAACCTCGATACAATTACATGCAGTGTAAGTCAGAGATTGAGGTGAAGTGGTTGTTCTTTGGCACTGAAGAAGGCAACCATGCTTGGACCGAAATGGACGAGCCAGTATGGAGGTGGGTGGCAAAGTGGCTTGCAGAGGCAGCAGCAAATGCAGACAAACTACCAAAGCATAAACAGTGTGCTATGTATGAGAAAGAGTTTGAGTTCAAGTGGCAAGGACTGAAAATGCCTAAGAAAACCTGAAGATATTCTTTTTCTTGAGGTATCTTTTGATTGTTGGAGAAGGTGTGAGCTGCAGTAAATATTTTAAAGAGGACTTTTAAAAATTCTTATTCTCACTGCAGTAATCATCAAGATTATATCTTGTATATGGGCATGTATACAGGCAAAGCTGCCAGATAAATATAGCGAGTATAAAATATTTAATTGCATAATAAAATACTATAATTCAGTCTGAAATTAAGTGAGTTAAAATAAAGCAGCAGAAAAGTAAAATTTTCATTGCAAATATGTTTTTTCCACTGCTATCTTTTCACACTGCAGCTCCTCTCCTTCTCCCAATATCTCTTGACTATCTTTCAGTCTTTTTCTTTTTAAACTCTAAAATCTCTCCAGGTCTCTATCGTCTCTGTGAAACAGATTGTGAAAGGCCACTGGCTCACTATTAAAGGGGAATTGCCAGCTGGAAAGAAGCACTGGAAGATCAAGAAAGTCACATGGAAGGGTGGATGACAGACTGGGCTGAATTATGAAAGAGCAAATAAAATTGTGGGAATAAATAGTCTGCAAATCAGAAGGGAGAAAGAAAAAGGGTACAGAGGGGCAAAAGAGCACTGAAAGCAAAAGGAGAATGAAAGAAGGTAAGGGAGGTTAGCAAAAGGGTGAAACCCTTTGAACACAGGAGGGTTTTTGAAGAGAGCTGCAGTGAATCCCATCAGCCAGTAATTCGCACTGATGTGAATTTTATACACATTTCTGAGGCTAGTTCATAGGCCGAGAAAAATGTAGATTTAGAGCCGTCCAAGATTTTATATAATGGGGAGAACAGAATTTCTGTGTGTTTTAGGAGAAAGGGGAGGTGGGGGTCAGAGAGAGGTTCATACACTTGAACTCTGTGTTGGCAAAACCCCGAAACCAGAGTCGGGTGGTTGTAGAGTTCAAGCCGCCATTCGCTGAAATCAATGATTAATGGAAGAGATTTATTTCCCTAAAGAGCTGATGTTTGTCCATCAACAGTTCATCTGTGTTTGAGCTGCAAAGTACACCCAGAGTTTACTGGATGAAATTTTTAATTCATATTAAACACCAACCTCAAATGAACTCATTTTAGAAGTTCTTAAAACAGTTGCTTAAGTGCCCACCTGAGGTTGGCTCTAAAAATCAGTCGGTCCATAAACCTGCCGTGTTGGAATTCCGAAGTTTTACATATTCACAGCCTGGGAAAAAAATGTTGGTCTCAGTAACTAATTTTACTCTTTGTGACAAATGCAAAGGTTTTGAATATCTTCCACAGTTTGTCTGTTCTAGTCATGGCAGATGGCTGCCCCTCCCTGAGCCTGGTTCTAATAGAGATTGCTTCCTGTTGGAGGAGTTTTTCCTTCCCACTGTTGCCAACTGTATTATTGTATGATCTTTGTTTTACAATATAATGTGCCTTGAGGTGACTTTTTTTTTAATTTGGTGCTAAGTAGAATTGTTAATTATCACTCAAATGATCTTTATCACTGACAGTTATGTTGCTTCTTCTACTTTGAGTCACTGAACTAGACATTGTTCAGTAATTAGACCTGTCTCTTAGCATGTGGATGTTCTCCCGGTTCTTTCCTATAGTCCAAAGACAATCTTGTTAGATTAACTAGCCGTAGATGTGAGCAAAGATGTGGCTGTTCGTCTCTCAAGGATGCCTTTTCTACTTTACTTGAGCCCTCAAAGCGGTGTTTGCACTATGCCTCAATCACACAAGCCTGTTTTCTTCAAAGCTTTTTCTAACTTAGTGCTTTCTGTCTAACATTCACGCTCAGATGGACACATCAAAGAGCAACTTGGGGTTCAGTATCTTGCCAGAGGATAATTTGGCAAGCACAAGGTTTGAATAATCAACCTTCTACCAACCTTCTGCTTAGTAGATGACCTGCACCACCTCCTGAGTCTTCTTTTGCGCATGCGGGCCGCTTTCAGCGTTCACACTAGAGCGCGTTTGCTGTCGCATTTTATTTGTAGTGTGAACACGCAGACAAAAAAATCGGATTGGAATTGAGCATTAAGACCTGCAGTGTGAACGTAGCCTTAGAGAATTGGGCACATTGCAGTAATTAACTCGACCATGAACCTGTCTGTCTACTAAAGAATTCTAGAGTCAAATTTGAGACCATTTGTCCAACAGCTAATCAAACTGTGTCATATAACTTTACAATGATCTCAAATACAGCAGCAATTCTACAACAAAATGACAGAAAAAGGAATGAATCAAGGTGCTGCAAAAGTCCAGTCAAAGTCGTTCAGACCAGTTTGAAATACTGTGGTGGGAACTTAAGAGAACTGTGCAAAACCGAATGCCTGCAAACCTCAATGAACTGAAGCAATGCAAGTAAAAACTAGTGGGCTAGCATTCCTCACAATGATGTGAGAAGCTGATAGACTGAAGTCATACAGAAACAAATTCCATCAAGTTATTGCTGCTAAAGGTCATTTTAAAAGCAACTAAATCACAATAAGTACTTGGGGTTTTTTTTTTACATATAGAGTCCTGTGAAAACATCTGTTGTTCTACGTTCAGCAGCAAAGTGTTCAATTAGGACCAGAAATATAATTGATTAAAAATAAAACTTGAACACTCAGTGGATGTGACAATCCCAAATGAGCCTGGCTACTTAAAAAAAAAGCAAGCAGAAGTTGTGAAGCTGTACTAAAGCCAGAACTCTAAAAATTGACAGAAAACAGGCCTCAATAGTTTAAAACCCCAGCAATTAAACAGATCCTTTTGTACAAGCAAGGTAATGTGTTTCCAGCTTTTCTTTCAGACTTTACTACTTGGGGATATTAAGCTTTAGCTCAACAGAAAATACTTTGATGCCTAATGTATATATCCAAAAAATGTTCTGCATTTCAAAACCTTTAATCTAAGGAAATGGCAGCAGCCTTAAGATAGAAACTAGACATAAAACCCAGTTAAGAACAATAAAGCAAAGAGAGTGAATAAAAAATATTTTCCCTCCTTTAAACAATCCCTTTTCCCCTCAAGGTGCTCTTAAGCAAGGTGTTTAATATTTCCAGTGTTGGTATGTTTAAGACTGACAGCCTGCAAGTGTGAAATATGTCTCTGAATGGAAGAGAGGAAACCTCGCCTAATGTCCATTCACCATTCTCTCAATAAATGCATTTGCATTTTCTTTCTTTTGAAAGGGTGTGGGGTGGTTTGTTTAACCACAGTTCTTACACTTGAAGCTATTAAAGTCGAATCTTAAGAGAAAATTAAGTTCATCCAGATCTGCAGTTTAAAGGTTAAGAGTTTTAAGAAGTATTTTTGCTTGATGGCTATCCAAAATTTCATAGAGGACGTCCAAAAAGGTCCTCTATGAGATTTTGGCACCCACACGGTGATAACATTTGAGAGCAATGGCATCCTAAGCCAATAGGGAACCAAACCAAATCTCTCAAAATTGCATGCAAGCTATTCCACTCAGCTGCAGAGGCTGTAGTAAGATTTCAAGAATCAGTACCAGAGCAGATTGGATGGATTCGTGTTTCATTTTAACATAAATTGTGCCGCCAGGTTTTTGAAGACTGCAACACAGAAATGAAAACCCCATTCTAAAGTTGTGAGTCATCCATAGGTTAAAGAGACCTTCAGTAATAGTGATGGGATTTCCGGCTCTTTTTAAAGAACCGGCTCTTCCGGTTCGGCTCACTAAAATGAGCCGGCTCTTTCGGCTCCGAACCGGCTCTTCAGGTTGTTTTGTTGCTTTAATTAATTTATTATTAACAATAATATGAAATTATGCACAAAAGGAATTACTAATGTAAAAAAAAAAGTGGTTTCATTCATATATGTTTATATATAAATATATACAGTGGCCCCTAGAGATAAAATACATACAAACTTCAAACGACGTACAAACTCCAAAGCCGGCTCACGTCATTCACGTCAAAGATCCAGCTCTAAGAGCCATTTCGTTCACGACCGACACATCACTATTCAGTTACTCCTGCGCACTCAGTTTTTGAAAAAAAAGGAAAATGTAGTTTAGTGTGCTTTTGGAGAAACAGAGGAAGTTATATTTCCAGTTCAAATTCTGGTCTTCTTGATAATCATATTGAATCTTGAGATCATCAGGACAAGATGCACATGAGCATGCTTCACTTCCGATCCCAAGCTCTTTTGCTCTTTGAAGCTTCCGGGACTAAACCGATTGAGATCAAACTGATCGGGGCTGTTCGTTGATTACAGTATCACAGCATATGTATTCATTGAAACTTCATGTTGCAGTGTGTTTATCACTGTGGGGACCTAATCAGTTTCATCCCCGAGTGTAAAGCACATGGCTTGTTTTGTTTCATGTTTTTTTCTTCAAGCTGTTCATGTTTTATGTTCATTATTATCTCTGAGACAGACTTCGTTGACCCTAATTTCGAGAGGAAAAAAAGCCAAAAGCCATTTTAGAGTCTGTGCAGTGACACGCTAAGTCATGTTGAGAGTGCTTAGATGTTGTGTCTGGGTGCATTTTAACAATGAATCCTGAATCCAATGAAGTCCTTCGAGCTGGCTTCAAAAGCAAGCTAGTACCCATAGACTCCTATGTAAATATGTCCAAATTTACAGCATCAAAAAAATATGTTTGCAGCCTGGAAGAGAATAAAGTTTTCACCTAGTGTCTTTTTTCTTAACAACTGTAACGTGGTTGGGGTTCGTTTTTTATAAATCATTCATTTGGATGTGGTTAAGGCTTAAATTTAATAATAACCCTGCTCTGAGTGACAGCAGCTAGCTACCTGCTGAGCCTCACCTCACTAATTGCAGTCACTCAGCTGGGCCTCTCCCCTGTGTCTGTGCTGGTGTTGATGTTTTCGTGCATTTTAAAATTATCTCACAAAAAAAAAGTAGTTGCTGTCAGGCATGTCCCACCGAATTAATAATGAAAGCAGATAACTTAGAACTCCAGCCTTTTATCTAAAAATGGTAATTTAGGCTAAAATAAATCCGGCATGGCAGCGTCCAATACAACTAACGTTACACCCACTACATCCTCTTAGTCAACGGGTAAATAAGCAACAAAAAAAGAGGACGTATAATATGGTGATAGTGCACTGGGTTTCAAACCAACAGGCAATATTACAGTGTCATATACAGTGTCATATACAGCCCATCTGCCCATATATATACATGTTTACTAGTGGCATTGTAGTGTGGTGGGCATTTAGTCATTTACTTGTCACGGAAAGATTAAAACAAATAGTTAAAAATCACATGGAATAAGCAGCTGGATAGCTAATGCATTTTTTAAAACAGCACACTGGGTGCTGCTCCTGTGAGCTAAGAGCAGGAAACTGAGATTACAACTCACACAGGCCCACTAAAACTGAACAATGGATAATTTAAAAAAGCATTTCCTGGTCTGATGAGTCTCAGTTTCTTCAGTAACATTCAGATGGTCGGGTCGGAAGGTTTGGCATAAACAACATGAATCCAGCCTGCCTTCTATTAATAGTTCAGGCTGACTGTGGGGGCGGTGTAATAGTGTGCAGGATATTTTCCTAGCATACTTTGGGTCCCTCGGTACCAATTAAGCATAATTTCCCCAAAACTGGTGGTAGCATCACACCCATCATTCTTTGCAGAGACAAGTGAAAGCATCGCTCTAACAGTTTGGTAATTTCCTGACCTATAAATTTGCTTTTACATTTTCATGAGGGATTTTTCTCTTTTTTTTGCCCAAAGGTTAACAGATGTGTGTAGCACAAAGCAAGATCACAGCCATATTAGATGGAAGATTTAATGATGATAAAGGATGACTCAGAAACACGTCTGTTTCTGGTCATTATGCAGTCTATCTGGTGTTATTAAGAGTTCTTCTTGCTGGTGAAATCAAAAACAAACGTGCAATAAAAAAATCAGCCAATATCTTTTTTGTTGTTAAATTGGCATATAAAAGAACATTTAATTTCATTAAAACTGGACCACCACTAAAGCACTGTTGTCCACACCTGCTTAATAAAAACTGCTCTACTCCAGTTTACTAAACCCTATTTCTTGTGTTTACCTTGAATTAACACCATGAAGATCACACGAGATTACCACAGATACCTCTGTATAGATCCTGGTCGGTTTATTACTTGTGCATATCCAAGTGTTTCCTGTAACTGTTTTTATGTCCTTTTAAATAAGCACTTTTACTGGAAAAATCAGAATTCAATAGCAGGCAAAGCAAATTGGCCTGTAATGGAAGCAGTTGGTGGAAATGCACTGAACTAAAGATATTTTGATAAAAGGGCAGATACTAATAGTGGAAGCTTCTGAGGCTATTGCAGAACACTGTTTAGACTCGGCTAAATGTCATTAAGCAGGAGAACAGACACAGACGTCGGCTGCAACTCTTGAGTCAAACCAAAGTATATTTCGGTCTTCCAGCACATCTTTCCCCAAAACTTCCTGTCTGGAATCAAAATAATATAAATTCACAAGCCATGTACAGGGGCCAGAGCCACTAGGATCATGTTCTGAACTTGTTTAGCTTCAGGTCGCCGTGCTGGCACGTGGTTGGACAAAACGTCTCCAACGACAGATCACTTGTTTAGTGTCCCACAAGCAGCCAAATAAACAATGTGGCAGAGTGAAATAAACCGCTGTCTGTCCTCCTGCCCATTTGGTCAAAGAGACAAAAGGGAAAATGGTGTCAGCATCTGGTTGTTGTGTCTTGCTTGTTTGACCAAACAAAAAATGTCTGCTTTGGTTTTGTACTTGAATTGGTCTTGAGTCCTGGAACTCACCCTACCTGTCAAGAACGTGTAAACGTTCAGATGAAAGGACCCTTTACTGTAGCAGCGGCAGAAATATTGTGTTTGGTGTACAGTCACAGATGAAGAGATATGCCATTTGAATCTTTCATTCATTCTGGGATACAGCGGAAAATCTAGATTTATAATCACAATCCTGGAACCATAATGGTCTGGACAGTTACACATTTTACATTATCCAGACTCATAGCATCAGCACTTTTGGATGTTCATGTACTTTTGATCTCAGCCATTGTAGAAACAGTTTTCCACAAACTGTAACTGAGATTATGATTTAAAATGTATTTTAAAGCAAAAACATGGCAAAACAAAACACTGCTAATATCTGCTAATTAGCCTAAAACTCAAGTGATAATAGGCTATTTTATTTGGAGGACACTTAATTAATTAACAGGCGTCTGTGTCTGTACTGTTCACCAATACAGTTTATGGAAAACCTTGCCTGATAATTTTAGGGAAGACTCTATATATATATATATATATATATATATATATATTTACTAGGGGTGCAACGATACACAAAGTTCACGGTTCGGTTCGATACTTTGGTGTCACGGTTTGATGTTTTTTCGATACAAAAAAATGTTCATGCTTTTTTAATTTGTCATTTATTAAAATTATAAATATATATTTTAACTCAAAAGTGCAGTTTTTAAATTTAATGTTGCTGAAACAACAAAGTAATAAAAAAATTAATCTATCAGTTCGGGAAATCACTCATCTTTGGAAAAGAGAGTGTATTACAGAGAAAGGGCTCTTTCCAAAATAAAAGCTATACTATACGCTTCTTCTGGGCTATATTCTCAGCAGCATATTAAACATATCAGGTCCCTATAAGGAGGATCATGTGGTAACGACTGTCTAAATGACTCGGGTAAAGTTTGTAGCATGCGTGCATGTTGTTTTTGTCTGCTTCCACTTGTCTTTGCACTAGGATGATGTCGGCATAAATGTGCAGTCATATTCGTTGTGTTCCCACTAGTGCTGTCAGCGTTAATCTGATATGACGTTAACGCCACAACACGGCAAATCTCCGTTAACAAGCTACCGCGGATCGCCTCGTGCATGGGGCTGGACGGCATCAACACGTTAACGAGCTAACTGCATTAACGCAGTAGTTCCCACCCATGTAATTGAGCATTGCGTGGCACATCCAACATACTGTTTTACTTTTGTCCATGACGCGCTTACCTTCAGGGTCATACGTCACATGAAGACCTAAATAGTTCCAAAAGCCAGATCTGAATGAGGGTGGGGGAGGTTCAGTTTGCCATGTTGCTTAGCTTCTGTCTGGCTAGCTTGCGCTGCGCTCAGTGGATCTGCGCTCGACAGTGCAGCCTAGGCGGAGTAGTCGAACGCAGATCCACTGAGCACTCAACACAGACAGCATCGTCAGAAGAAAAGTTGATAAAATAAATTAAAAATTTTGTATTGTTCGATACATATGCGTACCGAACCGAAAGCACTGTATCGAACGGTTCAATATCGATACGAGTATCGTTGCACCCCTAATATATGTGTGTGTGTGTGTGTGTTTTCTGTGTGTGTGTGTGTGTGTGTGTGTGTGTGTGTGTGTGCGCGCGCGTGTGTTTATCTATGGGGGAAAATCTGGGGAAATTTTTTTAACAAAATCAAGATATGGTTTGAAAAGCTGGAATAATTCACAGCAAAGTTGTTGCAAGTTTTGTCTGGATTGGTGCCAAACTGGGTGTCGTTAATAACTGATTACCCCCACAATGTGCAGCATCTCCACTAAGACAAGTTGCTTCCACATGTAAAGTGGGGTAAAAAAGTATTTAGTCAGCCACCGATTGTGCAAGTTCCCCCACTTAAAATGATGACAGAGGTCAGTAATTTGCACCAGAGGTACACTTCAACTGTGAGAGACAGAATGTGAAAAAAAAAATCCATGAATCCACATGGTAGGATTTGTAAAGAATTTATTCGTAAATTAGGGTGGAAAATAAGTATTTGGTCACCTCAAACAAGGAAAATCTCTGGCTCTCACAGACCTGTAACATCTTCTGTAAGAAGCTTTTCTGTCCCCCACTCGTTACCTGTATGAATGGCACCTGTTTGAACTCATCATCTGTATAAAAGACACCTGTCCACAGCCTCAAACAGTCAGACTCCAAACTCCGCCATGGCCAAGACCAAAGAGCTTTCGAAGGACACCAGGAAAAGTATTGTAGACCTGCACCAGACTGGGAAGAGTGAATCTACAATAGGCAAGCAGCTTGGTGTGAAAAAATCAACTGTGGGAGCAATCATCAGAAAATGGAAAACATACAAGACCACTGATAATCTCCCTCGATCTGGGGCTCCACGCAAGATCTCATCCCGTGGGGTCGAAATGATCATGAGAACAGTGAGCAAAGATCCCAGAACCACACGGGGGGACCTGGTGAATGACCTGCAGAGAGCTGGGACCAAAGTAACAAAGGTCACCATCAGTAACACACTACAACGGCAGGGAATCAAATCCCGCAGTGCCAGACGTGTTCCGCTGCTGAAGCCAGTGCATGTCCAGGCCCGTCTGAAGTTTGCCAGAGAGCACATGGATGATACAGCAGAGGATTGGGAGAATGTCATGTGGTCAGATGAAACCAAAGTAGAACTTTTTGGTATAAACTCAACTCGTCGTGTTTGGAGGAAGAAGAATACTGAGTTCCATCCCAAGAACACCATACCTACTGTGAAGCATGGGGGTGGAAACATCATGCCATGGGGCTGCTTTTCTGCCAAGGGGACAGGACGAATGATCCGTGTTAAGGACAGAATGAATGGGGCCATGTATCGTGAGATTTTGAGCCAAAACCTCCTTCCATCAGTGAGAACTTTGAAGATGAGACGAGGCTGGGTCTTCCAACATGACAATGATCCAAAACACACCGCCCGGGCAACAAAGGAGTGGCTCCGTAAGAAGCATTTGAAAGTCCTGGAGTGGCCTAGCCAGTCTCCAGACCTCAACCCCATAGAAAATCTGTGGCGGGAGTTGAAAGTCCGTGTTGCTCGGCGACAGCCCCAAAACATCACTGCTCTCGAGAAGATCTGCATGGAGGAATGGGCCAAAATACCAGCTACTGTGTGTGCAAACCTGGTAAAGACCTATAGTAAACGTTTGACCTCTGTTATTGCCAACAAAGGTTATGTTACAAAGTATTGAGTTGTATTTTTGTTATTGACCAAATACTTATTTTCCACCCTGATTTACGTATAAATTCTTTACAAATCCTACCATGTGGATTCATGGATTTTTTTTTCACATTCTGTCTCTCACAGTTGAAGTGTACCTCTGGTGCAAATTACTGACCTCTGTCATCATTTTAGGTGGGGGAACTTGCACAATCGGTGGCTGACTAAATACTTTTTTGCCCCACTGTAGGATAGACAAACATTTAACATTTAGTTGCAGAAGACATGGTCAAACTTTAAAAGCACGTCCTCATTTACCGCCCCTCCTTACTACTTTTTCTTCTTCTCCTCTGCCTCACATTTTGTTCCATTTTCCTCTCATACCACTTAAATGATTTCTTTATTATCCCATGCTAATTCCAACCACCTCATTTCCTTCTCTCTCATCTATCATGTTCCCCTCTGCTTGATATTTTTCCCTTTCTTTCCTCAACACTTTCTTCATTTTTGAACTTCTTGTCATTCCATCTCGGCACTACCCCCATTTTTCCTTAGGTTTCTTTATTTTTAACCTTAATATCGTTCCCCTTCACCGGTAATTCATCTTCATTTCACCTCAAAACTCTCGCTTTAATCTCTTTTGCATCTCACCCAAACTGTTTTAATCATACCTTAATGCCACCTTTATTTCCTCATCTTTGTCACCCAACTTTCCTTCCTGTTACTGTGAAACCTTATCCCCCTCCTCTGTGTAAATCCTGCTTCGTACCTCTCTAATTCTTGGAAAGGTTACATTTCAGGGGAAGAGGGCTTACTACTGGTTACTGTGTCGAACAAACGGGATGTTTTCCCCAGTAAAAATACGTATATTTGGCACTGTCATGAAGACACTGACTCATGGAAAGTCAACTCTGTGAAGAGAACTTTACCATCAATGACGAAAACCTATGAGTATGTGTGAAGGCGGAATTACACAAGTACACAAGCTGGAGGACGTTCTAACTCAGCGCATCCTCGTCTCTGTGTGGGAAAATACTGCTCGCACACTTGAGAGAGATTTCCCCTTAAATTTCAATAAAAGTATTGAGAAATAGGGAAAATGGGGAGAGAAAGAGAGACATCTGTCCAGCAGATTTTCATAGTTTCTCTGCAGAATTTGACTTCCATCCGTTCTCTTGTTCTCTCCTCTTTGTTCATCTGAAGAGCATCAAGACCTGGTTCATGGAAATGTCAGAGAGAGAGATCCCAGCATTACGAAATCAATTACTACAAGACGTCTAATGTTCTCTTGTAATTTATTATGATCTCTTTAAAGGGTATTTAAACACACAGCGGTCATTATTTAGTCACAATTCCTATTTTCAAAATTCCCACGAAAGACTGCTAGTGCTGTGATTAAGGCCCCAGACATCCAGCTTTAAAGACCAGTCGGTGACCCCCTCATTGAATAAAAAACTGTTTGCCTTAAAATGAAACATTTTACCTTAGAAATGTGTTGATTTGGGTGCCAAGGAGCAGAGATCCTTTTCAGTTTCCTTTAAGAGTTGCACTTTTTCCAATTTCACTACCACTCTCTGGTTATTTGGTGAGCATTCATCAACTCGTCTCTAGGCCTGTAAGTGACTGAACAAAAGTCTTTTTAAAAATCTGTTTTTACCATTGCGTTGGTTTATGTTTTAGCGACGGGTAATTATATTGTCCATGTTGACCTCCTTGCAATAAGATTCTTTAGAAGTTATGTCTTTTATTCGGCTAATTTAAAAGCAAATCAGGTTTTAAGCAACACTCAACCACTAAACACAAGAACCAAATCCTAAGAACCAATACGAAAATCAGAATAAACACAAAACGCTGGGTCAAAATGACCCAGGATCATGACAGTTCATTTGTGTTGACTAAATTACTTTTGTTATTTTTGCTATGCAGTTTTTATTTGTTCAGATTTTGACAGTACGAAGACAGGAGAAAATATAATGATCTGGTCGCAATTTAATAAAACAGTCAGTCGGACTGTTTTCTGGGGTGGACTCTTGAGAAGACATTGACTGTGAATAGTTGTTTGTTTTTGTCATGTTTGTTTAAAATATATAAATAAATACACTAAAATAAATATATTATTGGAAAAATGCCCTGAGGTATTGCAATAGCAGCATCCATTCATATTTAAATTTAGTGGAAATATACAGTCCTTAACAAATTTATTAGACCAATAACCAAAGAAAGGTTTATGCCACATCTACACAAAAAATGATCAGTATAGGTAATTACCAAAATATATGTTTATGTGTCTGTAATGGTCTGTCCACCAGTATGTGCAAGCTTTCTAATGAAAATGATATGTTTGATATTAATATATTATGATTGTTGTTATTTAAGAAATTTCAAATGCATTGTTGTATTTGTTTTAAAAAGCAGTAAAGCCCATTATTTGTTATTTTTTTAATTAACCTTGTAATGCCAAGTGATATTTAATACATGAGTTCTTGTGAGTCTATCACTATGATACCCCAGAAAAAACAAAATAAATTGCACAATATGTTTTTAACTCAATGTATGCTAATTGAATCTAGTTGACCTTTATGCTTGAATAATTTTTGTCTTCTGAGCGAAATCTGGTGTGCCAGCTCAGATTTCGGTATAAAAACATGAATTTAGTTTTCGACCGATGCAGGGCCCTAGAGTGCGACCAATTTGGTCGCAAATGTGAGGTGAGTAGCTTGAATAAAGCGATATCAATTCATTAAATCCTGAATCGACTTTTAAATATAACTGTGTTTTGCCAGAAACGCCAGATTCTCAGATTAAAGCTCACAAAACCATTTCAACAACAACCAAACAGCAGATGAGAGCAGGTACACGGATTCCACACAAAGACGTAAACACAGACCGACGCATCAGAATCAGCTTTGTCTTTCTCGGCTTTCTCACCCGACGGCCCGCAGACGGACACGCTGTCGGAGCTTAGCGATTCTGATGCGTCCAGTCCGCGCTGTAAATACGTCTTTTTGCGCTGATTCTGAGCTGCAGGTTTAGTCTCTCCAACCAAAATTCACGAGCCAGCAGCAAAAGAAGCAGCAAACTGCGCTTCACATTTGATCAATGTCGTCATGAATTTTGCTGTTTTGCTTCCACGACTATTAAAATCACATTTCATGCACAGCTAGCTCTCTCTCTCTCTCTCTGTACTTCAAGAACAGTTTCCCGTCTCCAATCTCTGTTTTCTGTATTATTCATTCGCTTATTACCCACCAGTCTACCGTTGTTTACAGAGAGTAACTGAAGTCATTTTAAGTAAGTGATCGTTTGGTGACAGGCTGCCTATTAGGAGGCAGGTGGTGACCCGGGGTCTGAGGGTGACATGTGCTATAGGGTCAAAAATAGAAAAAAAAATCGATGTGATCACTAGTTAACCACTGATTTTTTTTTCTTTTTCTAATTGCAAGTAGGTGACCTCCCTAATTGTATTCCAGTGTCACTAAATCAAAAACAGTGCTGTTTCCACAGTCAATGTAAGTTTAAATGCAATTCGTTTATATACTTTGTGTTGTATACTTGTTGTATCCTTTGTGTTTAGCAGGATACTGCTGAATGATAGACCTCATGGCTTTTGTCAGACGGCAATCTTTGCGTGACTGTTTTAGAACTTCGGTGAACATGATCCAGTAGAAATATTAAATTCTTCATTATATTGTTAGGATGCTCACATTGCATTCAAATCATATTCATGTTGACCTGCTCATTTTAAACTCCCTCGTCACGTACAAACCAGATTCAGATTTCTGTTCTAAATATTGAAGATTTATATTTTTCAGGCTGGTGTACAAAATATTCATTCCTGTTGGTAATGGTGGTCCTTCAGCAGAATGTGATTGTATTTTGTGGCCGTACTGTGGTCTGTTTTGAACTCTGATTTTATTTGAATATGTGCACAGAGTGAGAAAAACAATAAAAAAAAAGGTTCATGCATATTGATAAATACAATCCAGCTGCTGAATTTCCCTCCTGATTTTCCTTCAAAATAAAAGCATTATGTAGCTCATTTAGGCCTAGTAATGACAACAGAATGGTAAGTTCCTGAGAAAGAGTGAACGAAATGGAAATAATTAACATTCTCCATTACAGTCTTTTGTTGTACTTGTTTTCTTGATTTTTCCTGTAATTCTGTGCATTTTTGGGCTGTTAGGAGAAAAGAATTTTATGTGTTGTGTTACTTTTTTTTCTTCTTCTTCTAAACAGATGAATTTTCCTGGACCCATGATTAAACCTTATTGGCCAATCAGGTGAACTCTAATAACCTCTCTGTAAACTCCATTTGTACCAAACAACTTTCAGGTCCAGTAAGAAGAAATCTGATGGTCTCCTGTCAGACGCCATTAGTAATCAGCACACACACATACAAACACACAAGATGGTTCCCTCACAGAGACACACAAGCATCCAAAAGTGTTGTTCATACCTAAGTGAGTATGTGTTTGCCAGCCCATGCACAAACTAAGCTGCTCTTGGGGTGAAATCAGAACATCTGGCTGAACAACAGACAAAAAACCTAGCTCTGCCGCTACGTTACGTTGTTTTACTGGTTTATTGGTAAGAGAAGGCACACATGTACATGAGATTATTTTGATGATTTACTGGTAAGACTTTGGGTCGGTGCTGCTGGAGAAATATTCAACAGCAAATAAACACGTGTTTCATCTACAAAGAATGGCCTGCAGCGGCCTCTGTGTGTGTTACCGCTGTGATGGATCGTCTTTGTTCTTATGCTGTGGAAACATTGTGGCTGCTTTTGAGACATTATCCTCATTAAGTTCCCACATTGTGTCTCCCAAACTTGTCAGATAGATACAATTATTTTGTAATTATCTTATTCTTTTACTCTCTTGCCCAAAATGAATTGGGGTGGATTACACAGGGATGGAAGGTTATTTGTTTTCTTTTTACTTTTTTATACAGAGCTGGGTAGTTAGAGTTTAAAGCCTCAAAGAAAGGCTGTTCATTTACTGCAGTCAGTGTAGAAGTCTGAATGTACTAAACAGTTTTTGTAATTTTCAGAGAAGATCGTTAGGTTGCTTTAAAGCATGTTTTGAATCTCTGTGTGTCACAGAGTTATGTTATTGCCTTTTTATCTTGGCAATAAACAACTGCCTTAGAAATAAACATTATTAGTGCACTTCCTGATGCATTCTCAATCATACAGGTAAGTAAATCTCCAAAAGTTGATTCTGTTCATCAGGACGTAGCGTTTTGTGGGAGAAACGTTTCGTCACCCATCCAGGTGACGGGTGGGGTGGCTGTGGCTCAGGTGGTAGAGCAACTACTGATCGGAAGGTTGGTGGTTCGATTCTTGGCTTCCCCAGTCTGCATGCCAAATATCCTTGGGCAAGATACTAACCCCAAGTTGCCCTCCGATGCGTTCATCGGCGTATGAATGTGTGTAAATGTAGTTTAGTTTGCACTTGTGTTTAGAAGTGCTTGTATGAGTGGGTGCAAATGGGTGAATGAGGCATGTTGTATACAGTGCTTTGAGTACTCCGGGAGAGTAGAAAAGCGCTATATAAAAATCAGTCCATTTACCATTCTTCAGTCTCAGCTGACTATAGGTTTCCCCAATCTTATAAACAGTACATTGCATAATGGCTGAAACCAGCTCTGCGCTCAGGGAGGGAGGAGTCAAGAAGACTGACAGGAAGGAATGCTGTTTTGAGCGCGGAGTCAAGGAGGCCATTTACGTGAAAAGGGAAAGGAGGGGGCCTATGGGTACATCTTTCACCATCTTACAATGCTGTGATTGCAGCCAACTCTCTGTGAATGGTAGTCATGGCCATTGATCAGTGGTTGTTGATCAATAGACATGAGAATCTGCATAATTAAGATTAAGGAACTGACCTCCCAGCCCATTGTTCCTTCACTGGGCTGGTTTCAGTCAAACCTGCAGTCAGCTGAGACTGAAGAAGTCACTTGGATGAGTGACGAAACGTTTCTCCCACAAAAACCTACGTCCAGATGAACAGAATCAACTTTTGGAGATCAGTGCGCTCAATTGCATCTAAACCCAGATCATGAGATAAGATAAGATAAGATAAGATAGAACTTTATTAATCCCTCGGGTGGGTTCCTCTGGGAAATTCGATTTCCAAAAAAGCACAGCACCGACAGAAGTTACAGTTACAGAATGTTATATATATATATATATATATATATATATATATATATATATATATATATATATATATATATATATATATCTACACACACACACACACACACATATATATAAATACAGAGACAAATATAAATAAAATATACAAAGGGGATAAATAGAATAAATAGGAATAAAAAATAAAAATACAAGTGAATTGCACATCTCAAGTATTGAGTCTATTGCACTGTTGACTATTTACAAAAAGTATTGCACAAGGTATTGTACAGTGAGGTGAAGAGGCACTACAGCTTAGTTGTTCCCACCTCCTTTGTCCTCCTGTTTCCCCTCCCTCTCCCCTCCAGAGAGGAGTTAAACAGTCTGATGGCGTGTGGGACAAAGGAGTTTTTAAGTCTGTTAGTTCTTGTCTTGGGGAGAAGCAACCTGTCACTGAACAGACTCTTCTGGTTGTTTATGGCCGTGTGCAGAGGATGCCCAGCATTGTTCATAATGTCCAGCAGTCAACAGCAGTCAATGACTGTTGCTTGTCATCAACAGCAATCAAAACACTGCATTTCTTCACTGTTGGTACCCATATGGAAAAGAAATAGTAAAAACTTATATGTGATTACTCATGAAAGTGGCCACTTTCGCATTACTTTCATACATTGTTTTAGTAAGTATCCAAAACATACAAGTTTCATTATATAATTTTTCAAGGGATCTTATATCTGTTTTCACACATATATGCTTTTCATACAAGTTTCACACAAGACAGATACAAACTTTATAAGATTTATATATATCTTTTCCATATGGGTATGTTCTTCCTGGTGGGTTCTCCAGGTTCTGTGGCTTCCTCTCACCAGTCATCGTGATCCCAAATTAGCCGTAGGTGTGAATGTGAGCATGAATGAGTGTCCTTCTCTGTTGGACTTGTGACAGACTGGTGATCGGTCCAGGGTGTACACTACCTCTCACCCATTGCCAGTTGGAGAACATTCTGTTAGGATTTAAAATGATTAAACAAAGCTTCTTTTTATGATTTTTATATAAACATCGCATGTGCTCTTTATTGAGTTGGTGCTCCATGTTTTAGAAGGTCCGGAGAAATATTGAGAACTGACGTTGAAGCTCTGAGGGTCTTTTGCTGCATGCTTACACACCACGTCAGATAACAGTCAGGATGATATTTTCTAGGCCCAAGGAGACCAAAAACAAATAAGAATCAGTATCAGGATAATATTAAATAACCAAGGCTAGGCAGGGGGGTGTTTTTCTGTCTCTGTCATTCCAGGAAAAGGAGCACACACAAGGGAGAACGTGGACGGACGTGGAGACTCGAAGTAAGACAACAAGACTGCCACATTGGTTCCAGAAGAAGATGTGGTCATAATATTTATGTGTTTGTTGGGGTATAAAACTTTCGGGCCCGATTCAGCGTCATCCACTTTTTGTGAAGACAGACTCCTGGTTTCACAAAAAGGTCCAGCTCTCTAACTTTCAACTCAACTGCCAAAGCAATTTAAATCTTTTTAAAGCACAGATATTTCTCCCGAACTTTCTTCTGAAGAAACTGAACACGAAAGTTCCTGACCCTCTTCATTACACAAGTAAGATAAGCCGTTAATGGAATGCATGGATACTTAGCATTATACTAGCAAGAAGACTGAACTGGCTTCAAACTCACTTTAAGCTTCTATTTCTTTTGATTTTGGGAAATGTGTTATATTACAGGTATGCTAAATATGCTAGTGTGCCCATGGCTGGAATGATTAATTGACGTCACACTGAAGAAAACTTTAAAACAAAATGATCCTCGGGTTAATTCTGCCAGTAGAACTTAAAATACTGTATTTCGATGTGACAAAATGGGTTGGAGTGACAGAGGAAAATGATAGGGATACGTGAGATGAAGGCAGATAATTCTCTGTAGTGACCCCTAAATAGAAAAGCTTAAAGACAAAAAAGAAGAACGTGTGAAATCTTGCACTGAATTTATCCAGCACTGAGGCAGGATGTGGGCTTATCAGGGTAACTTCAGAGTTAACTCTGTGTTTTCAGTATTATGAAAGCCATTCACCTTGGTAATTTACTGTGATGTGGAACTAAACTGCTCCAACCCAGGTTATGTTCGAGATTAGAGATCAACAGGTTTGAAATCAGTTCTCTGGAAAACAGCATCACCATTCCTTGAAGCTCTCTCAGACCTCTTCACATGCATAGTTGGAACTGTCTGAAGTGTTTTCTTTTCCTGACAAGCATCAGTAAGAAAGATCGGAGAAACTTATTTCTACTTCTATATTAAATTTGCAAGTAAATATCTCTTATTAATTACTTTTTGTCTCAAAACGCATCCTCAAAGCTTTTTATAAACATGCTTCATTCACCCATTTAGACAAGCACTTTTTTCACACCTACATGCTTGACATGTATCATTTACACTCTGATGGATGCATCAAAGACCAACTTCTGCTCCTGCATCTTGCCCGAGGACACTTGTAAACTAGAACAGCCAGGTATCGAACCTCGTCCTGCTGAGCTACAGTCAACCCAAAGGCAGAGCTGTCTTTGAATGCTGTTTTTTATACTTATTCCTGGCTCTCATGATGGTAAATATCACTGAGGCTGAAAGAATAAAAAGTAAAACTATTCATACACATTAAAACATTAATTTAATGGACCAACAATTATAATCCATCAGATTATCCCATGTCTTAGTGATAGAGGTATGATACTGAGATGTCTGTTAACTGCTCAGTAAACAGTTGTTATTTGACGTCTTTTTTTTGATGGCTCTCCTTCCTGTACTCAAATAGGCTAAACTTTATTATTGCAAGCTTACAGCCATTCATTGGGTCTTTTTAATAATATACTGTATTGCACTGTTCCCTTGGCACATATTCATATACTGTGTTACTTTAAGCCTGTATTGTATGTTAAACCTCTTCATATTTTTCCTCATTTTATTGTTTTACCTTTCCTTGTAAAATCAGTCGCTCTGCTGCCAGTGCACTCATACACGTATGTGAGTGGCCATAAACCGCTGATATCTAGACTAATAAATCATGGGTGAACTTATCAAGCTGATGTCTGTGAAGGTTCTCAGTCATCCAGGTCATCGTAGTCAAAGGAGCTTGCAAAGAAAAGCGTCTGGACTTCTGTGGGGGTCACTCCCACTAGGTTTATATCTGGGACTCTCCACCATTTGACCTTAGAACTGAAGAAGCTTCTCGGATGAGAGGTGAAACGTCTTCAAGCAACCTAAAGAAGTCCAGACGCTTTTCTTTGCAAGCTCCTTTGACTTATCAAGCTGATAGCATCCTTTGTTTCATCGTTGACCCTGATTGCTGATGTCAGGCTAAGTTAAGACAGATAACTGAAAGATATCCTTTGGATACTGAACTTGCCTCTAATTCCAAGACCCAGGTTTCCTCCACGAGAGCCGTTTTCGTCTGCTGTTAACAACAGATTAATTTAATCCCCCTGTCAGTCACCCGTTTACCAAAGCACTTAAAGAATTAAATGCAGAGAATGACTTTCCTTACTGGAATAAATCAAGGGTACTTTACCTTGTTCTATCATACCCCTATCTCTGTATTGCTGATACACATCTGGCATCCGTAATAAACTGAACATTGCTTGGAAATCCAGCAATTTGCGATTATTTTAACTGCGGCGGCACCTCCCATTTTAAAAGACATTCATGCATAATTGCATTTGGCTTCTCCTTAAAAGTTTAGCACCTGCACTATGGTACTTAAATCTGTGTTTGCGTGGAAGACAGCATCAGAGAAAGATAAGGGTCCTTAGTTTTCTAAAGTAATCGCTTTCTTTCTCTAGTTAACTATTTTCACATTTAGGAGTTTTATATGACATGTGTTTTATATATGAGGTGAATAAAGTACAAAAAATGTAATTTTGGTAAAGTTTTTATGAGTCTCAGAAAAAAACGTCTGTGACCCATTTTCTCTCGACTTAATCACTGTATGAGGTGGCAGGAAGTTTAGGCAGGAAAAAATGAGTGTGAAAAAAATGGATTCTCTTAAAATGGGAACAAGGCCAATTAGTGAACTTGAACTCCAGAGGTCACAAAGAGAGAGTTCATGACTTTTTAGAAAGGTTGCGACCTCACCGTTTACTCTATGAGGAAGAAACACATATACACACACACACACCTATTCCGCGGTGTAGAGGTTAAAGTTCATGGGTTAACTAAGGGAACTAACAGCAGCTGGAGGCAGGCAGGGAGAGAGGAGAGAGAGTAGTTTTCTAACCTGCATCTGGCCTCCAGATGGTTTGTGAGTCATCCCTGGGTTACACACACACATGCATGCAACACACCTTTGGAAAATACACACACACACACACACACACACACACACACACACACACACATATAAATACAACACATGACACACCTTCAAACATACAAACATAGAGGAGCAGTTTTGGCTTCCCCCACTGAGGCTAGATCATTCCCAGGTTGGGTCGATCAGGGGCTAAACTTGACACCTGACTCTTTCCCTTTTTCACACACACACACACACACACACACACACACACACACACACACACACACACACTCATGCATTTCCACACTTTTGCAAACAAGCTGCACCGTATTGTGGTGTACATTTTTTAACATATGGCTCCACGCACTTCTGCACCAGTCATACTGTGTGATACTATCATATCACGTACATACGCACATAATGTGGAAAAACACCTGAATCACTTCTGTGCCAGCAGAGAGTTCGCATGCAGGTTGCTTTGTAAGAATAAAGATGAAAAAAGTGATATATGTGCAGAATGGATGACAGATGGAAAATATATGGGGTTAATATAGCAAGTTTTAAAAATAGGGAGGAATAAAACAGCCTGAGTATAGTAAGCCCATTTTTTCTGACTTTTATTTGGAAGGGGAAAAAAGGTCTAAAGACCCTTTTTCAGAGGACTGAGAAGAATAGATGCCCTAAGACTCCCATTGCTCTCATAATTATAGATATTAGTGTGCTGGTAAGGTTAAGAATGTGTGCACTAAACAGCAGAACACTTTCTAGATAACCCATATTATGCTGAAAATGTTTAGTGAACAGCAACCCTTGATTTTAATTAAGATAATGTTTTAGAAACCAAGTCAACTGGTATGTCAGATGGTTTCAAGGTTTTTTTTACATAAATTCTGAGTGTAACCTCAAATGTTTGCACATTGAGGTGCTAAACTTCCATGTGTGTTAAAGTTTAACTGGAGTGTGTTGCACAAGAATAGCAAAAGTGTCATAATTTGTGTGACCCTCAGCTCAAATCATCAAATAGGTTTCGTGACTCACATCATTTTTGATTCTATTCTCGGTGTTCATTTTTGCCAGTCGGAGAGGCGCCGTTACAGAGCAATGATGATGAAGGGCAGCGTTAGTGGAGACAGACATCAAACCGCATGAATCTCAATGCAGACTATTTTCACAGTACCTCTACAGACAGACTTTAAGAACATATATGCTTGTATATTTTTTAAAAATAGATAATTAGAGTAATTTGGGCCACTTCAGTGAATGTGAATGTAACAATATAAGGCACTTGTCAGGCAATGCTGTCACGGTCCGAGCGAGTATCTGGTGTGTGGCGTGTTTTTCCGCTGTATCCAGTTCACTCAAAAAACAAATTCTTGCGTCTTTTCAACAGCTCGAATCACATAATGAGGCAGTCACATCGTTTCAGAGAAACGGGGCATCGTTTAACTTTGGTCACGTGATATTCTGAAGAATGATACGGGTCTAGACACAGGCTTTATTTGGGCACGCCAGTGTCAGACATGACCTTTGATTCTCTCTCCTCTGGAAACACCTACAGGTCAGATCTTCCCACCCTCCTCAGGGCTCCAGTTCCCTTCCTTTTGCCGTCCCACAACCCACCACATACAACTTATTCCTTTGAATTAACTCCCCTTTCTCTCTGTTTCCAGTGGATTCAGCACCTGAGACTCTCGCTCCAATCACACATCAAATGCTTCCCTGAATTAAAGATTTTGTTGACCTGCAAACCAGTCTGTCTATGGAGTCTGCTTCTGGGTCCAGCCTTTCAGCCATGTGACAAATGCGAGCGCAAGTTTCCCCTGTGATTACTATGGTACACAATGGCATCGGTGAGTAGATCTGTCACCTTCAGATCATTGTGATTTTAAACATATTGACAGATGGAAGCAGAACAAACATCCTGTATCCAACTCCAGTATTTAGGAGGAAGCGTATTTCAATGAATCAAACCTCTGAGTTTACAATAGACACTGTCTTGCATATTCATTAAAGCTATTTAAAAAAAAGCATTATTTTAAGCATTAAAGTCCTCACACGGAATAATGCCCTGTATATGTATATTTTTTTAAAACTTTTATTATCGTAGGAAGTGAATGTTTTTCCCGAGTGTGTCCTGGTCGACACAGGTAGAGTGCCTGTGTCGACCGATAGAAAACAGGAAAAGTGAGTTGGAATAATGCCTGAATCTTGCAATATGATGTTCAGGTATCACTACATTTTGTTTAGCATTTTGCTAAAATTGCTTAATTACCCACAGGTGCCCTTGGGTCAGTCATTCCACTGACTCTAAGAAATACATGCTGCCTAAAAAAATCGTACCAGTGATTTTAACAGTTAATATTATGGAGAACAGCTGCTGCAATTCAATGATCCCACAAAGTCCCCGTTAGTTTCTGACAGAAGACTTCACTCTTGTATTGGACCATATCAGTTCTCAACTTTTGCCTTGCACTAATTTGTCCTGCTTAGTAAATCGGCTAAATGAATGATTAAAAGTTTTAAAAGACTGCACCTAGAACTAAAAGTACTCTGGGTTGCCCCAAAATCAAGAAGTTAGTCTACAACTGGAGGCAACAGGTGTAACAGATATCAGGGTCATTTTATCCTGGGATTTTTTTTTCAGTTGATGAGAAAATGATGTACTTTTAAAAAATTTTAAAATCTACCACATATATGAGGTAATCATATCTTGTTTAATTTACATACAGCATTTTCTCAAACTTAGCAACCCAACTTGTTCTTACTGTTGAGGGTGTATGCTGCTGAAGACAACCCCTAAATGCACAGAGGCGCACACACCAGCGCTACGAACTCAGATTATCTTTGACGAATGCCGTGGTGATCTGATCCAGATTAGAAAACAGACAACCCTAAAATAAACTTCCAGCACTGACGACAACATCTTACTGAAGCCTCATTGTAACAAAGCGTCTCTTAACTACATCAAGCTTGTAGACTAAATAAAAAAGATGTTTACTGCTTATAAAACAGAATGTGCCCACTTATATCAGTCAAAGATATCTGAAACAAACAAGCAGATGGAATCAGTGAAGAACACAAAGCTGTGTTGAAATCCAGACAGTCATTTTGTTTCCTCAGATATTTATGACTGTGACTCTGGTGCAAACAAGTGGTTGCCGAGCCCACAAAAGACGTAACAGGTCGCTAACTTCAAAATGGTCTTCGTGCTTTTATGACCCTAAAATGCCCGAAAGATAAATTAAATCAACTTTGAACTGCTGGATTGTGTTATTTGATTATGAGTGAGAGCCTGAGTCAGATCCTCAGTCTGCACAGAGCATATGTAATTACTGTTTCAGGTCAATAAAGGACTTATTTCGTGTTTTAGAAAAAGCGCCTATTGCGTACCATGTTGAGGGTGATAGAGACAATCAAATCCATGATACATTTTATATAAAGCTAAAGTTGGGAGACTTGCTCTGTCTGGTGATCTAAAGTCTGCCTACAGGACTTTTTAAAGCTCAGTAATTACCAGAGTGTAATCAATACCATTTAAAAGCAGCACGTTGCAGCAGTGTAGTCACAAATCACTTTTGTCATAAACCACCATAACAAAGAGTTGCTTTACATGCCTGGAAAATGTGTTTTCTTTATCACAATTTAAGACCTACAGTAACAAACTTGTGAACAGGGTCAGAAGGTAAACGTTAATAACGTTAATAATTCGAAATGGCATGCAGACCGCAGATGCAAAATTCCCCAAAACCCAGGAGAAATATTTACTCATGCCAGGTCAAGCAATTTTTTTTAGGATCCCATTCATATATATATTACTTAACTCTATTTACACTGAAACAATCCAGCAAGCCATTTTCTGCTGCTTTACTGGATCCAGGTTGTTGGGGCTGCAGTATTAGTAGAAATACCCAAGCCTCTCTCTCCCCAGCCTCTAGCTATTTTCTGTAGAGGGACACCAAAGCATTCCCAGGCCAGTGGAGCGTGTCCTGTAGCCTCTATTAATTACCTCTTTATTATTGTGGAGGATCCCTAGTGGTCCCAGCAGTTGTGTTGTCATGAGCAATTTGCCCTTGGTAGTCCAGAGTCCAGGCAGATTGGTATTGGGTGACTCGTCACAATCATGGACGAGCCATAAAGGTCTGGTGCATAGTGGGTTGGGTGGCAGTCAAAAGCAGAGTCCTTGGAGGCTTAATCCCCAGCTGCTTAAAACTTTGAAACAAATGTATTTCAGTGGGGAGAATTGGGCCTGTGCAACCTTTTTGAGACCAATCTAACCAAACAAGTGGACAAACAGTGTACAAAGTGTAATTTGGTATATGGCTGTTAATTACAATTAATTTCCATCACCACGAGGCAACAGACCATCTAAAACATTACTGAGCATGTGCAGTGGACCATGCAATTCAAAAGCAATTTGCAGCATAACAAATTATATCTGTATTTGTGTCATTCTCTTTACAGGAAGCCTGTTTGCTGTCCATTCCTTGGATTCCTTGAATTGAACGTCACATGAGATGATTGTGAGATAAAATCTTAAAATATTGTCTAGTAAATAGTTTTGGCTACTTGTATGTTATACCTCAAGACAACCACAGGTGAAGGTTGCATCACTTCTCTCACCATTTCACACATGCATAAAGTCCATTTCACAGTGTTCAAAGTTCATAAACTGAAGTACTGAAATCTGTGGCGCTCCGGGGCTGTCGGGGTGAAGTAAAGGCCAAAAGGTTGTGGAGACTGAATGTACATGTTGTCACGCAGGTGAATCTGCAGCCGTTCACAATAAAACCAGAGTGATAAAAGAGGAGAGATGATATCTGATGATTTCGCACACAGAGGCCAGAGATGGAGGGAGGCGATGGAGGTCATAACCTTTGATGTCTTCCTGGAACTATTGTGAAACCTGAATGTTTTGGTTGTGGCATTGATGGTGTTTTTGGTGCTGATATTCCCGTGGAGCAGAGACGTACAAGCACAAGCATGCATGTTTTCCTCTACCTGTGAACACCGTGCACACGTACACCATGTCAACAGGCTCGAAGTCACTTAGGTGTGAGAGGTCACACACGGAGATGTTTTCTACCATTGTTTTGTTGGAGATTTTGTTTTTCAGTATTTTGCCTGCCAGGGAATGCAAGTTTTTTGTATTTGTTTGCAAAGTGGGAGGCATCAAGCCTGAGAACGCAGTTTTATATGTGGATGAGTGTTTATTCACATGCATTTTGATTTATGTATAAACAAAGGTGCGAGGAGAACTGTGTAAAACACACTGTAGATCAAAGTACAAGTGAACACTGTGTGAATACTTTCTGCAAGCCCTGTCTCCTGCTCGGTTTCATTTCCATATGCTTGTCTATTAGCGTGTGAGTGTTTTGTCTTCTGGTTCAGAATCAGAAAAAAACTCATTAGAGAAATATTCCACTCAAGCCAAGCAAAAGAAAGTACATAATAAAATTATGTACACTGCATACACTGCTGGCAGTATAATGTGTAATAGAAGATTTAGCATCATCACGGGGAATCAAGGAAAAGAAACCTTTCAAATTTGGAAAGAAAACCTCGTTTTAGTCCCATCTCTAAGTCTCTGCTTTGTCTTCTTTCGCCTTGATCTCGTGTTTCTTCTTCAGTTTTATCGACTTAGATACCATTTAACTCGTAGATTTATTCTCTTTGTCACGCTTCTTCTGTCCTTAACCTGTCTTTTACTTTTACTAACTTGTTTCATGCTATTTCCAGATTTGTTAGTGTTTCTACTCTTTCTCTTCCGTAGTTTTAGATCAGGCTTTATTGCTATTCTTTAAAGGTTTTACTGTGCTCATTTTACTTTTGTCTGGTATGAGCAAATGTCTGACTGTGCTTTTATACCACAGTAAATATGCTGCCTTTATTACCTTCTAACAAACACTTACTGGTACTATGGTCTCTTGCCTAAAAATGGAAATCTGTCCTCTACTTAAAAAGCTACACTCCTCTCTCTATTTTTGGCCCTTTAAATGTTCTTGATGCAAATTCCTGTGTTTAATAATAGTGCGCAAAATTCCAGAATTGCTTAAAGCAAAAGAGTATGAAGAAACAACTGCTCTGACTTCATGTTTAAAGTATGTGTGCAATGTCTTCAAGAGATATCAACTGAAGGTGAACTGGGCTGTGCTTTCATGCAAGACCAAGATGGCATCACGAGATGAGCCAGTGTAACCATTTTTGTAACCATTAAAGTCATTAAGAGGGCTAAATCTAAAACCCAAAAAAAGGTAAAAAAGCAGCACACATCCAAAACATCTCAGCATGCCGTGGATAAGATGCAGTAACAGTGGAGATGAAATAAAGCCATGCTGTATCCTTCCATGCTTCACTTACCTTTCTTCTATTTGCGTGTGAAGAGGCTTGTTTCTTGACGCCTTCGCAGATTTGATGAACCTCATTATGGCTTTATAGGATCGTTGCACACATGTGAACACACACGTTCCTCCTGGTGTTTGTAATGGTGTTCTTTTTGTTTTCTTTTTCTGCTTACCTGATCATGTCCATGTGTCTATAAAACAGCATTGTTTATAAAAATCAGTCTACACATTAACACATTATGCACACTGTAATACACACATAGACACAAAGCTGCCAGCCTGTGTATCCATGCCGGGACCAGTAAATAGCTTTCATGGCTCTGTTTCAAAAGCGCCCTCACCTCACCAAGACATCCTTAAGGAAACACAGGTGGGTGAAATTTTTCAAATGCTTTCCCTGAGAATGTGAGCTTGCAAGTTTTTGCCAGTTGAGGAACAATAACAGTCGTTACTGCGAGGTAAGAGAACGGTCAGTGCAGGGCTTTTTAATTTCAGCTGCATGCCACATTGACCAACTGGATTTAGCAGAGCAGAGAGATGGAAAATGAGTGGTTTGAGTTTTTCCTCCTGCAGAACTTTACTCCTGATGTTTCAATTAGCATCACATTCACATTGGGTTTGTGTGATTTGAATTACTAAATTTCCAATAGAGTTGAGTTGTTTTTTAATATTCCCTTTTCTCATATTGTTTCAAACAACCACTGAAAAATCCAGGGTTGGTAACTTATGAGAGTCTTTGTGTTTAGTTTGAAACCCTTGAATGTAAATATTAATTCTCTGCATGTCCTGCATTCACATACCAACTGAACCTTACTAAATGTAGTTAGGTTTGGATGTGAAAAACCTGAAAACACACCACATATTTAAAGTCTGGCATCCACAGGCTACATCTCCAACACGGTCAAACAGGGAAATGTTTTTTGGACATTATTCCTGTTGTAGAAATGGTCACACACTTAATTGAGCCATTCACTAGAACGGCATTTGATTATCTCAGTTGTACAATTAATGAAGCACTGGATTCAAGTCATCCTTATTCTTGATCACTGCTGGTTGCCTTTCTCATTGAATCTAAACTAGCCGCTGATCTTCAGCTTGTTTAACGACAAATGAACAGTGCTGTTTTGGGGTCCAGTTTTTGTTAACATGTTTGTCACTTGTTTTAAAACCAGTGTGCGAATGTGTGTGAATGGGTGGATGACTGGATGTGCAAAGCGCCTTGGGGTCCTTAGGGACTAGTAAAGCGCTATACAAATACAGGCCATTTACCATTTACCACTTACTTGTTTTAATAGACAACTCGATGAGGATTTGAACCTAGAACATGCTTATGACGTCAGACTTAACAGGCAAGTGCTCTTCTTTGAAGCCAGCCAGGAAAATGTATTTCAAATATTCCTTCTCTATTCTTTGACACCACACAGCATTGATATGAAAACAGTCAGAAATTGCCCAGAGTAGCATGGATATTATATTTGATAATGTCATGACAATTGCTAAATAATCACAGTGGATCTGGTGCCTGCACAATTATTATTAAAAACAGTGCGTTGCTAATACATTTTACTCCGCTTTCTCAGAATCTCCTTCAATCCTTAACGGTAAAAAAGACATGCTCTATAAGAGTACATTCATTCATGTAAGATACCATGATTGCATTAACCATTAAAATTAACCAGCACTATAATACCTAATGTCCAAAGGTTAGATTTATATTTACCTTTAATAGCAGGATGGGCTGGCACAAATAAAGCTAACCTCTCAAATCGCCTATTACCTTCCTCACTGTGTCCTGGAAGAGGACATTAAAGCCCCTTCCTTTGCCCATTGGCCTCATGATGAAATTAATCCTGCAACAGACAGACCAGAGGGATACATGAGAAACTAATTCTCTTCTTCATCAAAGTGCTCCACATTCCAGAAAACTACCTTCTGCCAAAATGCAGCGAGTTTAAGACATTAAGCGTATGCATCGTGTGCAAAGGATTGCCTGCTTTTCACCACGAGAAAGAGAAGATGACACAGTGGGTTTGTCTGTGGAGCATCCCTGGTCAGCCTATATTAGAGATGTTTAAAAAGATGCTACCCAAACACATGCACACAATGAAATGGCCACTGATCACATTAGTTTGTGAAGCATGCAGAATAACTGCAGTTAGCTAATGACATAGAAACGGATGAAAATACATAAAAACACATGCACAAATTCACCGGCATACACACATGAAGGTCTAAAGGTAGAAGCTGGCCATGCTGGGATATCTGTGAAATCTCTGTGGTCTGACTGTCCATTATTAAACTACAGCTGAAACCAATATAAGACCAGGGTGGAGACAGTAACATTAACCACATCACCAGAGGAACCCCAGTCAAGGCTGGGCTGAATATTTGACTGTGTGACTTAAGGTAAAGGTCTTTATTCCCAAAACTGTATTTGTGAAAATGTCGTCTGGTATTCATTGCTCAGTTTTTAAAGTTACAATTGACTTTCACCTCACAGATGTCAATATTTTTGCTTATTTGTAGGAATAATCATGTTTTTTTCCCCCATATTTATGAGTTGATAGTAGCTTTTTAGTCATTCGCTGATGTGACTTACGTGAAACTGTACTTCACAATGTATCTTTGCCACACTGTGCAGAAAGCCATTAAGATGCACCAGTGTGGTACGGGTAAGCCCACAAAGCTAATAGCCTTTGGGTAGATAACCCAAATGGATTTATGGTTAACGGCATATATTGATTTCAATATTAGATTTAGTTTTAAATCTTTTAGTTTCAGTTTAGTTTCAAGAGCACTTTTATCCTCATTTCAGTCTGTTTTATTGTTGTTAGTTTATTTGTTTTTTACATTTCTTATTACTTTTAGTATTTTTTTCTGTGTTATGTAATTGGTGCGACAAACGAACATTTTTATTTTAGTTAGTTTTGTAAGTATGCTGTATTGTTTCAGTTAGTTTTTTCCTCTTAAACGCTAGTATTTCTTTTAATTCAGTTAACTAAAGTCCCAGTCAGATGGGCCTAGAGACCAGTTGGCAACCACTGGTCAGCCACTGCTAAGGAAAAATGGTTGGTGAGTGGTTTCTGGTAGTTGCTACTGTGAAACTGGTTGCAAAGAGGTTTACAATGCTTGCAACTGCTTTGGTCCTTAGGAAATGAATCCCCAAGTGGGAGTGAAATTGTAAAAAACCTAACACACAAACTGGAAAACCCTCCGCTCACCCCCTTTTACAAATGTGTTGATTGGAATGGTGAGGCCTAGCTTTTACTTTAAAGTGTAACATTTTCCACTTGGCACTCTGTTAGCTGCCAAAGCAATCACAAGCAGGTTTTCAGCGCAGTACCCTCCTTGTGACCAATTTCAGGACACTCCAACACCCACTTCCCAACTGGTCATTTGGTTTTCCCCCTAACAGCTAGAGGTTGAGGTTGCCAGGAAGTCGCCATACTTAGCTTAATTTTAAGTAACCAGATAGGTTACCTAAACTCATCTTGAACAGTTTGTTGAATTATCAAATGAAATCCTCTTGATTTAAGATCCACTAAAGCCACTTTACTTACATTTTTGTGTTGACTTAGTGACAGTACTAATGCAGTGGATTTGCTAAATAAGAAACAAGGGCTAGCTTTAATGCTGCAATCTCACTTGATAAAGTGTAAAGAATGGAAAAAAAAATCAACCATTTTTTTTATATTTTAACCAGATAATTTTTTTTACCTTATAACTTTACGATTGTTCAGTGTTACTGTGTTTAAGCCTTCTCTAATAACTGGTGCCTGTGGTGGGGTCACAGAAGTTCTGCAGAAGTTACATATGCTTGCTTTAAATCAATAAGATAGATACAAATCTACAAGACAGATTTATTTATCCCAAAGTATCAGATTTAAACGATTTTAGCATATAAGCTGGGGCCATGAAGATTTGGCTACCTAGAAATGACAGTCATATGGCTCACAATTTAAAGTTGTCCTCTTGTATGTTGAGGTGTAGCGGGTGATCTATGAGGCGCACATGGATGATTTTTGTGTCTGCAAAATAACTAATGTGCCACTTTCCCCAAAACCTCAGTGTGGCCGTTTGAAGCACAGAATGAAAAACACGGCCATTATAATGGTTTATAATGCAAAAGAGAGCTTTTGTCGAGGGGTCAAGGTCAAGATTAGGTGAGAGGTAAAGGTAATCCAGATCCTCCGTTCTTAAATAAAAACACGCACACAACGATTGTAAAGAAATGTAGTCCCCTTTAGAGTAGTCGGTAAGGTAAAGAGGTGATAACGAGTCTCCTCTGCTCAGGTCTCTCTCACACACGGAGGTCAGGCTGAGGTAATGATGACACTATTGCCGCAGTGTTCACACGTACACACACTACAACCTATCCATACATACACCCAGACTGAGCTAAGGGTCACAGTGGGCTAAAAGTTAAAGAAGATTTGGTTTTCAGTGGGAGCCCAGAGACTCATAAATATAGACCTGATACACACAGCAGGGGGAACAAGAGTTCTCTCTCGCACACACATGCACACACATGCAGACGTGCATGGTATTAAAAAAGAAAGACAGAGAGAGAGAATTAGGGCTTTTTCTGTAGTTTCTTGGCTGGCGGTAACACTTATGTATTTGTCATCAGGAGTAACAGTTAGGAAAAATGCATATGGTGATTTATCTAGAAGAAAAAGACAGAGAAGTGTTGATGAACAATCCAAATGTAAATCACTCATAAACATTCAAATTTAAAGTAGAAACTAAACACAGGAACTGGTTCAATGCAGTAATGCAAAAATTGCAAAAACACATTTGTAGCCGGGGACAACTCACACCAAGAAAGCCGTTAAAAGGACTGTTTTGGTCAATCTTGGCCTGTTAGAATAATAATTTCTAACTTTTTTATTTTGGTGATGCTTTGCAGCAAAGAAAGAGCTGCTTGTTACGCTCATCATACCTTCCAATCCTAGATCTTAAAGCACAGAATATATGGATGCAACCACCAACAGCAGCACAAGTCACTGGTTCTGGACTCCACCAAGTGTTCTGGAGCCAATAAATGACCATATTAGAATAAATGGACAAACAGAGGAGGCATAGAGGATATACTGGACAAAGAATATTAAAGATAAAGCTGCCAGGCTGGAGAAATGAATTTCCAAACAAGGGATTTCACATTTTGATTGGTCAGACCACAACAAAGGTCAAGTAAATGATCTCAAACTCAAAAGAAGGCATTTCTGCATTCTAACTTGTTTTTATATTCTTATAGATAATCATTAAGTTCATATTGAAGATATTTTTGAAAGATTTTTTTAACACCCAAAGACTGTTTTATACATCACTGTACTGACTGGTTGCCAGGTAGTTCAAATGTCCCTCGTGAACTTGTCTTGGACGGCAGAGGAATTCCATTTAGCTCCAAAGTCGTGGAATCTCCACTGTTGGTACAGAACTTCATGGTTGCCCATCTAGTAGTTTTCAAGATGTTTCATAACCTGCCATCTCTAAAAACTGCTCCGCAACGTGGCTAAAAACAAAACAAAGCAAAAAGTACAGCTTTCACAATAACTCTGGCCTGTAGTTACAGTGTTTGGGTAACTGCTTAGTTTGGAGATAATTACTGGAAAAACAGAGGGTTTGTAGACTGAATATACGTGTGTGTGTGTGTGTGTGTGTGTGTGTGTGTGTGTGTGTGTGTGGCGGGGTGGATGAGAGGGCATCGTTGGGGGCCTAGCAAGGCGGTGGGGTCTAGCAGGATCGAGAGAGTCGTAAATGTAAAATACTGTGCTGCAGTGTGAGAGTGTGGGTGTATGTGTGTGTGTTGGTTCAGCCCAGCAAGAGGTTATCCAAATAAACCACTAGAATGTCAAGTTACGTGCCGACGATTCCTCTGTGTTTTATTGGCTGACTTCACCAAGTTACTCCTAGGTCAGCACACACTCTGTATGTGCATGTATGTGTGTAGGACATACTGCTCAATTTTAGTGTTTTAGTTTAGAAGAAATCTGTGTTTTTGCCTCCTGTGTGTTTGCTCGCATGTGTGCATGTGCTGTGACAGTAAGGATGAGGTTACATGGTGAGAGTCCTGAAGAGACAGGCAAGGGTCAACCTGAAGAACAAGCGGTGTCCAGAGGCCGGCTGTGTGTGTGTGTGTTTGTGCACATAAAACTTCGGTATTCTTCGAATCCATAAGACCTTTCGCCCTCTTGACTAACATCTGAGAATGTGATAACTGGAGAGAATGTGAGAATATATTGGAGAGCGGACGGTTGTGAATTGGGAGAGAAACCCAACGGATGTTTCGCGAGTGTATGACCTCCCGGTGACCACAGAGGAAGAGGTGGGGTGGGGGGGATAAAAGTTGAAATGAAAGTGATCTGAAGTAAGCGGGCTAGCCAAAAAATTCTTGTCTCGAAGAATATTTGGAAGGAAGGCAGATGGAAAACAAGAGCAGAGGCAGAGCAAGGTGTGACCCAGTTTTTCATGACATATGAAGAGATGCAGCGGCTTGTCCTGCATAAATTGTTTAGAAAATTAAGACATCCAGACGAGGTGAGACACAGACAAACAGTCAAATCATTTCTATTAAAAATATTCCCAGTAAATCAGAAAGAAAGATGTGTTTCATAAAACTATTAAAAACACGATTGAGCCACGGTGCTCTTCTCACACACTTTGTAGTTCATTTTGAGTCAAATATTCAGTAACGAGTCAGATTTATTAGTCCATGACTGGGTTAAATGGGATAAATTTATTGAGATTGTTTAAGGGGTGCTGGGAATCTTTCCCTTGTGCTTGAAAGTTTTTAAGATTTTCATATATTCTTAACAGTAGGTAAGTAACATATATACAAAAATAAAGAAGTGAATGAACAAATAATCAAGTCAAAAGAAAATTATGGTTATATCGTAGAAAGTTCAAACCAACCTCCTCGTGTTGGCTATCACAAAGTCTTCCTGCACGCTTCATAAAGCAATTTTAAGATGTTTCATGATGTAGTGTTTCTGCATCTACTGAGCTTGTCTTTTTTTAATGTGTTGCATTGCTTTGATCCCCCCCAAAAATTTCAGTTATCAATATTAGGCTTGCAGCCTTTCATCAGCATTGCTTATGTGTAGCCTGAAGCTATAATTCCAAAAACTGTGTGCACTGAAGCTAGTGGCCCAAAGTTTCCCAAACACTAATTCTTCAGAAAGGAATCACTCATGCTGGCTGCATGTTCAGTGTTTTTTTTTTTTACTGTATTTTTTGACTTTTGATAGTGAGTAATCCAGACCAGTAAGCAGCACATTAATGACCAACTTTGTGGGTGGGCTGATCTCACACTCTTTGCTGAAGTTTTGTCTGTTTTTGGTGATCTTCTTCCTGCCAATATGATGACATTTATTTCTGCCCACAAGGGGCCTTCAACATAAATGCTTATTGAGAACAATTAAACCCCATGTCCTACATCTTCCATGTGTCAATGCGTTTTCATTTGCTTAGCAATAGCTCTATTGTTAGCCATAAGATTTTAAAATATTAACTATTCCTTAACCCTCCAAACATGAATAGTATTTAATTATTTAACATCAGCATTTTATTTTTGTTCTTACTTGTGTACTTCAATCAGAACACAGTAAATCAGTTTTAGATATCAACTATTCAACAACCTTACAAATTAATTGTAACACTTGGGCTCATACACAGTAGTGAAAAGCAATATGGTCCTGACATTTAAAACAAAATCGCTGCCACTCTGACTGGTTTTGAGTATGGAGATTGCACTTAAAGATTCCTAGATTGAAATCTATAGGATAATCCTAGCATTCACATATTGGAGGAAAATGCGTTTAAAACCTTTAAACTTATTCTGAGGGAAAGTTACCAGACTTTTTAAAAATAATGCAACTGAAAACTGTATAAAACTGTATAAAATCAGTGGTTTGTTTCTTCAGATACTTGTTGTTTTGACCACTGAGAATAATTCATTGAGAGGACTTAGAGCGAAATGGCCAAACTACTTCAGAAATCTGTTACACAGATAGCTGCAGAGTCCGAAAACGTGCTTCTAGAGGAACTTTGATTGGGGATTAAGTATCAGGGATGGCTGTCCACTTCCTCCCATTGATTCTTGGGTTTTGTCAGCATCAACACTCTTCCAATCCATCATTACAGAGATTGTCTGTTGGTCTGCTATTCTTTTCTGACATAGATTAAGGAAGCAGTGTTGAGCAAAGTTATTAAAAAGTCTAAATATACAAGGTTTGGTGCGTGTCTTAAAGTTTTGAAGGATGTCCTGATCAGAGTGTGATATTTCTTTGTGATTTTACCAAGTGACTCACTCACCGCAGACGTTTTCCCAAACAGTGAAAGAGTGATTGATTTCAGACGCTGCCTTTGCCCATGTTCTTGTCTGTTGTGTAACAGCTCTTCGATGAGACATTTTTATGAGGGCAGATCGATTTACTTAGCACAAAAGAAAAGGCAAGATCGGAAGCATTTATGTGTCCTCGCTCATGTCTTTGTACACATCTGTGAGTGTGTGCGAGAGAGGCTACGTACAGGGCACAAGTTCAGCTCTGTGTGAAGTTATGAGAGAGTTAAAATGGAGAGGAGGCGAGGTCAGACCAGCTGAGGTGTGTGCGTGTAGAAAAAGCAAGGGTAACAATGTTTAAAGGTAAGTTTAGGGTTACAGCTGCTAGTGGGGAGGAGGGAAAGGGTGAGATATTTGGGGTTGGACAGAGGGAATAAGGTGAGTATAATGTCAGAAGGGCAAAACGAGGGGGTGAAAGTAAAGCTCGGTTTACAGGCTTGGACAGACAAGAATGGGGGTTTAGTTGGGCTTGAGGGGCAGAGTGAGAAGTTATTGGGAGGGTTAAGTTTCAGGCCAAAAGGTCCACGTGGAAGCAACGAGGAAAGATTAGCTGGCTGATGGAAAGTCCATTGGTATGGAGATGCCACTAATGGTTTGAGTAATGGACCAGTGTGTTTAAAAGCTTAACTGATGCCCCAAAAAACGTGAAGTAGGTAATACTATGAAACAAAACTTTACAATGCTTTAATTCTCTGTTTTGAGACTGATGAGCAAAACAGTGGAAACCTCCCTGTTCACAATACCAAGAATGCAATCTTGAATTGCTACTCTAGCACACTGTTGGATTGTGCAAGTGAACCTCCATAGTTTAACCTACCTAAATATTACACATAAACAGCTGCATTAGGTATGTCTGAACATGGCCTGTCTGCATCTACATTCTACATTTTGATTAACACTGAAGACCTCTATTTCTAGGAAGGAAACATGTAATCGGCCTTCATCAAGGTGGCAGCCCGAACCAACTGCTGAAGCACCTTTTTTTTCTAGATGAATTCCTTCCTCTCCTCCTGGGAGATTTCGGCACACTATCCGACTCATCAAAGTTGGCCGATGTGTTCAGGAAAAAAATTATTTTTAATTTTTTTCTTATGAAAAACGTGGTTAAGCCCTATGTTCCATCAGTGAAGATTAATGTAAAATAACTTTTTGCAGTGCAGAATATGTGGGTGAAACACATTTCTTCTTGCTAAAAGGGAGTTTTTCCTTCCTACTGTCATCAGGTGCTTGCTCATATAGGGTTTTTTTTTTCTAATATTGTGGGTCTTTACCTTAAGGCAACTGTTGTTATGAAATGTCCTATTTAAATAAAGGTGAACTGAACTGAATCTCAAATTTGAGACATTGAACCAACTGGTGTGGGAGTAAAGTGATATATTTACATATGATCCTTTGGTAAATTCATTAAGATGGGTACGTGCACAACATCCATGCACAGGAAGTTACACGCCTCATATGTGGACAGGGACTTAAGTTTAATAGTCAACCAGTTTGATGTTATCTTGTAAAAGCTTCCACGAAAAGACTGTAAGGTCAAAATACTGGTGTGAGATTTTTAAATGTCTTAAATGTAGTATCTTGCAAATGTGCTCAATCAGCATTTTACAATCATACATGAAATTTCTGTCTATTTATGTATGTTTGTTTCTTTGGCCACCAACTCCTCCTGCCGAAGGAGCGGCTGTAGCCCTACCTCCTGAGCTACAGCCACTCCATCACTAGAGCAGGTCATCTAACCAGAAGGTTCCATGGCTGCTCCAGTCCAAAAACCCTTAGGGCAAGATAGTGACACCAAGTTGCATTGGAGCTGAATGTGTCTGAATGTTTGATAGAAAACACTTAAACATTGAAAAAAAGTGCTCGTATCAGTGGGTGAATACGGCAAGTTTGTGTAAAGCACTTGGCATGCTCAGGCAGAAAAGCAATATATAAGAACCAGTCCATTTACCATTTCCACAAACAGGAGTAGAGAAATCAAACCTGGTGGACAGGAACACCTCTTCTTATCCATATCAGATGTTATGATACCATCATATCATCATCATTTCAAAACAGTACCAAAATGTCTGCATTAGTGTAACTAAACTACAACCCTAACCAAATCACCAGGTCCAACTTCGTCAGTGCTTCCAATGACAAACTTTTCTGAATGGAAACAAAACTTCAAGTCTACTCTGACCCCACGTAAGAAGATGCTTTAGAGTTAACCGTGACACGCAAACAGGAAGTGAACGTGCAGCAGTGGCCTTTCTAGTCATTGCATTGACCTAAAACTGTTCCATCATTTTCTTTTTTTCTCTGTCATTTTGCTTGACTGCAGCTCTCCGTTATCTCTGGCCACCTTGTAGTTATTCTTTCCGTCTCTGTTTATCCATTGGTACATTTTCTTTTCGCTTGCTCTCTCCGCCGTTCCCCCTCACATCCGTTCCAGGGGGTTAAGTAGACTGTTGACATTTTTGTGGCCGTTTTTGTATTATGTTGGGACTATCAGATTTATACTGACACGGTTCACCAGCGTTACACTGACTACCCTTTTGTCTGCATGTGCGTGTTTATGTGTACGCCTGTGTTTTATAGACTTGACCTTGCTAAGAGTGAATGATGTTTGGAAGCAAACCGAGGAATTCCGGCTTCTGAAATTTCCATAATCCTGACTCTAGCTTTCTTTTCTTTGCACGCTGACCACGGAAACAGCAGTGTTGCTCATTCTGGATGCTGCCTCTTATACAAGCACTCTCGTTCTCTCTTAAACACCCATACATATGCACATGGGTGAACGGAGAGAAAAAATGCATTTACACAAACACATACATTCACACATCCATCACACACAAACACAAAACATGGCTGTGCAGGCACGTACGCCTGCAAACAGACAGACATTTGGATCCACACGCACTCGTGGAACATTGTGTTCGCCTGCTCTCCAGCTCTCCCAAGTTTCTGATGACATTGTTATGATCATACTGGAACGATTTAAGCACTGTTACACACACACAGGTCATGCGGGAGTGATTGTACCTAGCAGAGCCAGACCGGGCTCTTAGACTTTGATATAAAAGGCTCCCCTACTGTTTGACCTCCTCTGTGAATAGACACACACATGCGCACCCTTTCAGTGCGAGTTATAAATTGGCAACAAGGTGGCATATAAACGAGCGAGGGTTTGTGAAATATCTTTGAGCTTGCAAGTTTGAGTCTACTATTTTTTTCCATCCTGCATGTATTTTTTGAATCATATTTTCATTCACTCATCAGGCATATGTCAAAGCACATTTATTAAGAAGCCCAAGAGTGCAGTCAGATTCAAAGCATGGGGGTTGATGGGGGAACATTATTTTTGGAAAATATAAATTTTCATGAGGATTAATGGGAAGCCATTGTGCTTTTTTTCTTATTTTCTGTCATGTAATAATGTTACAATGTTGAATGCTCACATTACACACTGGCAAAGTTTAAAATAATGAAGTCAGCATATGTACAAGTATTTTCTTTGACCCAAAAACTTACCTTTCACATGCTCGAAATGTTCAGTTTCATACGGTTAACATTAGAGAAAGGGTTATCTGAGAAAGCCAGTTCTTCTGTTAGTAAGTGCCAGCTAATTAGATAAAAAGCTGGCTTAAAAGGAGGAGGAAAGGAGATAAATTGGCTAAATTTCAAGGAACTACCAAGACCCAGTAGGATTAAAGTGCACATGAAACACTACATGTATAAAGGCTAATTTACACCACAGAGCCCTGCTATTAAAAACTAACATAGATGTAACACTGTATGTGAAGCTGAATTTAAGAAAGAAGTCCATAAATGTTTATTGCCATCTTGTGCGAGTACATGATGTCACTGGGTTGGTTGGTTGCAGTTAATAGACATACATTAGCTTATGTTAGCAAACTAGTGACTGAAATGATAACTCAGTGGAAAACAATGGGACTACAACTAAAAAGCAGTGTAAGCGGGTCAGCTTTGTGCTGTCCCTGGCTGCAACAATGAGTTTTATATGTTAAGAAGCCAAGGACATATTGTCCACTTAAACTCTCAGTCTCTGCTTTGTTGTTTGGCTAACTGCACTGAAAATCCAGCTGTTAGCTGTAATGTTCAGATTTGTGAAGCACTTTATAAAGTGTGTGGAGGAGAGCCTGTTTGAGTCACTAGACCGATAAGCTCGGGTCAGAAACTCTGATTTTTCCTTTCTGGCCAGTTTTACTGAGTGGTGCAATCAGCTGATGGGATCAGGGATTTAATGCAATAAAATATTCTCTCTTTTCTCCCAACTACATCCAAACACTTTACAACATAACAGGTTCCTACATGCACATCACACCACAAACATACATTGTAATGTAATTTCATTAACTTTTTTAACACATAAAGACCAGCGATACTTTTATGAAGACCGAGTGTCAGTTTGCCATTTTGAGCCATGATGGCAAAAACTTCACTTGCACAGAGACCGTGTGCCTGTATCATAAAGAGAAGAAAATAAATTGCCTGGAGGTGTCTGCTTTCAGTTACATCTGATAGCAAAATCAGTGTAATGTAGTAGAGCTGACAAGTGGATTGGAAGACAGAAGGGAGCAACAGCAAATTTAATAGGAATGAAAGATGCAAGAAAAAAGGCATCAAAGATTAAAAAAAATACAACATGAGAAGCACAGACAGCAGATGTAGTGACACTACCTGCTACTCACTCAACTGACATATGGACCTAAAACAGCACAAAAGAGAGTATCCCACAGACCATAAAGGCAGTAACATTTTTTAGTAGCAGGTAATGCCAAATGCAATGTTTCTATCAGCTTAACAAATATGAGCAAACACACAAACTGTTTGTGTCCAGCTCGTCGCACAATGTGTCTGCTAACTGAAGGCCTAGCTGCTATACTTTACAGGGAGAGAAAGAGTGCAAGATAAATTTACTTAGAGATGGAGAAAGATGAACAGGAGAGGAAGATGTGTTGTTCTGTTTAATGGTAAGGACTGCACAGTGGTGTTTGATAAAGTGAAAATTTACATGTAAGTCCTAATTTGTTAAATCAAATATTGGATTTGTAAGCACACTGAGATAGACTAACTTTGTGCAGGGTAGTTTGTCATAATGTGATGGAGTGTGTAAAAAACAGTGCGTGATGAGTGCACAGTGGCTGCGGTGCTAGTGCTAGTCAGTGTAGAAGTTTGTAAGAAGCCACAGCAACTCATGAAACATCTGTTAAATTCAGGTGTGCAAGAGCACAAAGAGCAGTAAACCTCTGAGCAGCAGTAGCCCAGAACAGCTGATCACAGCCTGCAACCTAAAAAGAAATCTACTGGCCCCACAACAGAAAGTGAGTTGTGATTGTTTTCCTCCACACGCTGAGCCACTACAACTGATGGGGGTTCCTCCACTCCACTTGCTGAATCCCACTTTAACCCCTGACTGCACTCATTTTCCTGTTTAGGTGTAGGCAAAGTCACCCTCTATAATGTAGGCAACAGAAAATAAAGATATTCTTAAAAATTTTTTCATCTTTTTCTATGTTCAAGACTGATTCAAGCTAAGTACAATCAAATTTTAGACTTAAATAAAGCTGTATTAATGTAATTCTATTACATATTCATAGCATGAGGTTCAGTTAGCTTTGCACATAATAGCTGGAAGTTTTTACTTCAAGTACATTTCAGAGCCTGTACTTTTTCACTTTTTCTCGAGTAAAAAAATGAATCAGTACTTCAATTTTTACCAGAGTATTTTTAAACAGAAGTATTTGTACTTCTACTTGAGTACAAAGTGTCCGTTAGTCTTCTTTGAGGTCCTCCTTTTTGTCCACTATATCCCTCCTCTTCACATGTCTAAACCATGTGAGCCTTACATCTATACCTGAGCTGTCCCTCTAAAGTACTCATTTTTAATACTATCCTTCCAAAAGACTCCGTGCTCTTCTTTTAAAAAAGCATTTTTTTTTTTATCTTGTTACATTTGCACTAGCAGATTCAGTCTTTGTCTATAATGTTAAGAAGATACTTAACATTATAGACCAATCATGGTGATATTAACATCGAACTGACTTTTATTTCCAGTTCTCCATATTCATGCTAGAGTTTTAGCTATTTCCTCATTTGCTCTGGAAAGATGTGAATTGTAATTCCTAGGAAGCAGTACTTTGTCACTTGGATATGAACCAGGGATATCAATCTTTAAAGATTTGCTGAAAAAAAAGACAATTTATTTTTAAAAGACAACTCTTTTTAATTCATTCATTTTTGCTTCCCTCTTCTTATGCTTTTTTCTTTCACCATCAACCCATCCATCAGTGCCCTGGTAGGACCGCTTACAGTACCATCCTCCAATGCGGACCACACAAAATCCTTTTTCTCTTTAATTCTTCCATGTCTGGCTTTTTTTTCGCTGGTACGGTCTTTTTTTTTTTTCATCCTGAGGCAACATACCACAGATAAGATTGCAGCTTTGACTTTCTAGATCAAAGTTAATATAGTTTAATATGTTCTAAATTACACCAGGGAATCATAAAGAACAGCTGCAAAGATCTTCACTGAATATGAGAACTTTAATGGACTTTTTTTTAGATACTACTGTCAAAACAATGGCTCTTTTTTTAAAAGGTGGCATTTGCCAATTTGTACAAAACTATCCAACACAAAACGTTATTGAATTTTCAATCATTTTAATCACGTATAAAGTTTCATTTCATAAGACAGTGAGAAGAACAAGTTCTTACTCTCCTGGCGTACATCGACTTGAGTCTATTTTTCTCTTTTATTTTCCCTTCATCCATCTACACTTTGCCCTCTGGAACACCTCGGCCCGTCTGTGCTCCAGCCATCCGTTTCTCTCTGCCTAAGTATTCCAGTAATGTGGAAGTATTTATATGCTCGTCTGTCTCACAGTGTGTGTCTGTCCGGCAATATTATTATGGTTGGCAACAGCAGATGTCAGCCTGGCATGGAGGGAAGAATTTGCACACCAAAAGATGGGGGTGGACGGGTAGTTGGGATGGGGGGGGGGTACAAAAGCAAATGAATGAAGCCGAAATAGCCATTATTCTGTTCTTGCAATGAGTTTCCATCTTCAAAGCTAGACAGATAGCTTACACTGTGAACTTTTCCAACAAAAACAAGGTGTAACTTTTCTGGACTTCAGTGACACTTCTCATAAGTAATTGTGCTGTTTTTGTGCAAATAACAAAAAAAGCACAAGACATCATCATGACATGAGTATTAACGTGACTCTGTTTTATTTACAGCCCAAATTGTGGTGAAGAATGTAAATAGATGAATGCTAAATATCAGCTGTTTGGCTTAAACGAAAGTTTATCAAACTCTGAATATCACTCTGATGGTGTTTAAAATGCAATTACTCACAATACACGCAGACAAATCATTTCCAAGGCAACAACGTAAAAGAATGAGCCACAGCAGAACAAGCTAGTCGCACCATGTGCTCCGCCACGTCTGACTGCAGTTTCTCAGCACCAGAAGGTGGCACTGTGGTTCAGAAAAACCCCTCGGATATGTATATGCTCTCATAATGAGGCAGAGACATGGGGAGAAGTGCTGGGAAGTGACGACAATCCATTCAATCCATTTTTTAAATTCCCCTTTAATATTTCTTCTTCATCTTGTTTGGCTTCCCCTCCATCTCTCCTATAATCTGTGATGATGAATGAAATCAACAAACTTGTAGAAGCCTTTTGGCTCTGATGGTGAGTCATTATGCAATCAGTCACGCTGGCAAAAGTGATGCTCTACTTTCTGCCTTCACTACCAAATGAAGAGCTGAGAAACAATTCCTCTATAAAAGATACCCGCTTACATTTACTCCCTGCCAAAAGCTTAAATAGACATGTGTTCGGGATTATCATGTGACTTCCTCAATTTGTCAGAGATGCAGTGGTTGCATAAATACCAAAGCAGGGCAGACTGTAATGATTTTAATGTGATGTGTAATTACTGTAATTATAAAGCTTCTTTCTTTAATTTATCTTCGTCTTTGTAGCTTTGTGCTGTTTTCTGTGGTCTTTCTACACTGAATTTCCCAGAAATCACATGTCAGTCAAACTCTGTGTGACTGTGACATCTTGTTCTCAGTGGTTCTGTTCTTTTCTTTGTCTCCTTATTTTCTTTTGTTTCATGTACTGCCTATACGTCTTATACAGAGATAGTATATTGATTTTCTTGTCTCTCATTGCTGGTTAAAAAACGTTTTTCTTACTCCTCTCTATAAAGCTGATCTATGTGCTGTTAAAAAAAGTCAGCTCAACTAGTGGCAATATTTACTAATAATCATCACACATGAAGTACATCTTATATATGAATAAGTAAAAGCTTATGTTTATTTCATAATTGGTATTACATCTGCTGTTGGAGATGAGTTGAATCCACTGCTGGCTCAATTTTTTGGGAGAGTCTGTTAATAATTGACCTGGAAAGCACATTTCCATGGAGAAGCTGCAAGTTTGGATTGGCCATACTACACACCTCAGTGAACTGATTTCTGATTTTCATAAAACAGGGCTGTGACTAAATGAGTCATCTTTAGTTTTGTATATTTTTTCCTAATCAATTGCTTGATTTAATAAGTAGTCCAAATGCTGTAGTGCTTCCTGATAATTTTAGTCTGTGGACGGGCTGACAGATGAGCTCAGGCAGGAGTCTCCATGGACTTTGGTGTTTGCAGATGACACCGTGATCTATAGTGAGTTTAAAAATTACTACATGAGAGGGACAGCTTAGGTTGAGACAAGGTCAGAGACGATGCGAAATGAAAAGAGGATGACCTGAGAGAGGATTTTGTAATTGTAGTGAAGGAGGACATGCAGATGATCCGCTGAGGCAATCTCCAATAGGAGCAGCTGAAAGAAGAAAATTACTCCACCCCAGTAACAGCAGTGGAGAGGGGGGGACAAATGGTTGGACAAATTATTTTAATAACAATTCACCGAATATTTGTTGAGCTCCTTCACCCAAACCCTACAATGTGTTGCTACTTAAAAGATCAAGACATTGTCTTGATAAGTCTTTACTGTTTATCTTGTGAGGACTTTTAATGTGCAAATTTCAAAAATCTGTCCAGTAGACAGTTACAGTAAGACCAAATGTAGTGGATCATCCCACAGCCACGCAAAGGACCACACGGTTAAAGATGATTTTAATTGAAATAAAACTTTGATTTGGGGGGAAAATGTTGCATAACTCCGAAATCTTCCATTCATACATTATTGTGTCAGTAGCTATCATCCTCAATTTTCAGATAAGTTGTAAAGATGACTAAATGATTGACGAATGAGTGACTCTTGGGCAACAATTTCTCAGATGAAAACTGGCAGCAAAGACAGTAAAAAAGAAATGGGAGTTCTCCCATGTATGCTGTCATGCTCAAGAGCCCTTTGGCAGTACAAAACTTAATCAAACCTCTCTAGACCTGGTTTTTACTTATTCTACTTTATCTGCCTCTTCTTTTTAGACTCACACTTCAAACCAGATGCAGTTGGAAGCTCCAGCCACAACTCTTTATGTCTGTTCAGTACATATTGAACCTGCGAGTTGAAAAGCTTAAATACACTAATAATTTGCACTTGGCGATGAAAGGCGGCCAAACTCCAGAGTACCGTTGGGAATTCTCAGCAAGCATTTCCACCAAAAAAAAAAAAGAAAAAAAAGAAAGAGTATGAAGGAAGAAGAAGCCAAACTATAAAGAACCACTCTACCCACATTCAGGCTGTGGAGAAGATCTGTTTCTCTCTTTAGCTGAGTCATTAGTAAAGACAGGCCTTTATGACCTGTTTATGACTGAAATACTGAGTCTGGATCTGTGTTTGAATCAGAGAGCAAAAGAGAGAGGTTGAAGGAAGTATGAGTCTGAGTGCGATTGAGTGAAATGTTGTTGGAAGACCATATGTTAAGCATGCGCATACTTGCAGGTGAAAAATCCCAAATGCTGGCATGCTTGAGCACTAACAAGAGTATTGTAGGAAACTTGTGTTCTGGTGCAACAAGCTGTAGACAGTGTAGCGTAGCGCTGAATTCACTGATGGATAATTAAAGCAATAACTGGCTCTTCAAAAAGTATTGGGCATATAATCCATCTTCTGCTTCCCGCTGATTATTATCATGCAGCAGGCTGTGGGATAGATGGACATGAACAACAAAGACAGCAAACTGCAAGAGAGGAAAGAGACGATAATTACTGTTGTTGATTTAATACTGTGCATATCAAAGAATGAAAAATAAATGAAAATCGTATTTCACTGTTTCGCATGAGCCGTTTGTCCCTTGTGGATCTCTCAGGCACGTTTGACTTTTGGAACTTTTGCACACACAGAAATAAAAAGCAGACAAAAGTGGGGGTTTTTTTGTCTTTTGCTTCTTCTTTTTTTCAAATGTTCGACTTGGTTTCATTTCCCATAATTCCCGCCCTCCTTGTCTCTCCTAAACCCCTGGCTCAAAGTTGATCGCCTCGTTTCAAGAACACACACATGTGAACACACCCATGTGTATTTGTGCAAGGAAACACACATGCACGAAGAACTAGATACACGCGAACACACGTTTTTGAACCACGATTCAGGTTCACGTCCGCCGGCCTCCGGTGAGCTTCCAGGATATCTTCAACACCTCGAACTGGCAGTCCTTGTCTACAGACGGACAAAATGAGGAAGAGAGAGAGAAAGGGGAACAGAGGCCGAGGCTGAGAGTTGGATCAAAGATAAATGAGGGTGGGGGGGGGGGGGTGATGAGAGACATTTGGGCAAGACATTTGGTGAAGAGGTTAAGCGATAGAGACACGAGACAGCGATTTGGAATGCAGAGAGAAGAGGATGGCAAGAGCAAAAAAGCAGCGGAAACAAAGGCAAAAGTTCAGATTTGATGTTATCAATATGCTCAGAAGAAAACAGAGTGAAGATCACGGGCCTGTTATGTCATTTAAAATAACTATTCTTCCTTTATGGTCCTTTTAGTTGCTCTGCACCCTAGCTGTGGAACTCTTTACCTTCTAGTATCAGAAATATTGATTCACCAGTGCTTTTAAAATCTGAGCTCAAAATCCAGACATTTAAAAACTGCTTTTTCCCCTGTGATCATTTATTGTATCCTTAGGTATTTTGATAGGCGTCTAAAAAATAAAATGTGTTGTTATTATTTAGCTCCAATTGTTCAATAACTTTCAGGTTACAGTGTGGTCCAACACTTAAGCTCATGTCCCCACATGCAGAAAAAACTGTTGCTGGGTTTTACTCTGGGCGAGTCTAGCTGCATCAACAGCCGCTGATCTGCCGTACACGGGACAGCTTTGTTGTAACATTTGAGCCACATCTGGCCCACAGAACACTTGCTGTAACCCGATTCAGGCCTGTCTCATGACTTCTGGTCCACATCTAGCCTGTGCAATATTTGCTATTGCCCTAACAGAGCTTTGGCTGTGCCAAAGGTTGCCCAGATCAGGCCCAAATATGGTTGCTATCTGGGCAGTAGTCTAAAAATCTGATTGAATTAGTATTTAGTTTCACTACATCTTTTCCTTGGATCTCACATTCAGGTTGGTTACTTCATATTTGGAATCAGTGAGTATTTTGCTGTATAACAGAGGGTCTTAAACCTTTTTTTCTCTGACATGCTGCTTTTCAGAAGCCAAAACAAGTTCATGGATCCTACAATATTTCATCCGTCATTAACAAGGACAGGGAAAGCAAGTAATAAAAAGGGTCCTGGGTCAAAATCTCATTCTGTTTATACTTCTTGAAGAAGTGCATACAGCTTGGATATTTTGGCCTAGTTGTTTATTTGGGCCACCTCACAGTTCGATAACCACTGTAAAAGCTTTTCTTTTTTAATAGGTTGATGAAATGTATTGATCCAAGTCAGCTTTGTAACATCAGTCCATACTGAGACATTTGAACAACAAGTTTTTCTCATGACGTAACTGAAACACAGGAAGACAATATACAGGGTGGGCCATTTATATGGATACACCGTAATAACATGGGAATGGTTGGTGATATTAAAGTCCTGTTTGTGGCACATTAGTATATGTGAGGGGGCAAGCTCCTCAAGATGGGTGGTGACCATGGTGGCCATTTAGAAGTCGGCCATCTTGGGTACAACTTTTGTTTTTTCAATAGGAAGAGGGCCATGTGACACGTCAAACTTATTGGTAATGTCACAAGAAACAAAACAATGGTGTGCTTGGTTTCAACGTAACTTTATTCTTTCATGAGTTATTTACAAGTTTCTATTTGTTCAAAGCCATTGACATGTCGAAGAGGTTAACACGTGAGGAACGGATCGAAATTGTGTTGATATCTGGTGAACGCAGTAACCGGGTCATTGCAGCAGATTTCAATGCAAGACACCCTACGAGACCACCCATCTCCCATGCTACAGTTAGCAAACTGCTTGCTAAGTTCCGTGAAACTGGTTCAGTGTTGGATTTGCCAAAATGTGGACGCAAGAAAACTGTCACTAATGAAGAAACATCAGTGGCTGCCCTAGCTTCATTCAGCAAGAGCCCACAGCGTAGCACTCGCCGCATGTCACTGGAGAGCGGCATTAGTCGAACATCCCTTCGGCGGATATTAGCTACTCACAAATGGCACCCTTACAAACTCCAGCTACTGCAGCATCCCAACGAGTATGACCCAGATCGGCGCACAGAATTTGCCGAATGGGCAAAACAAAAATTGGAACAGGACCCTCAGTTCACGCAGAAGATTTTGTTCAGTGATGAGGCAAACTTTTATGTGAATGGTGAAGTTAACAAACAAAACCACCCCTATTGGTCTGATACTAACCCACATTGGATGGATCCCTCCAAGACTGTTGGAAGAACAAAAGTGATGGTTTGGTGTGGTATATGGGTTACAACAATAGTGGGTCCATTCTTCATCAATGGAAGCCTCAAGGCCACTGGATATTTGAAATTGCTACATGATGATGTTTTCCCTCTTTATACACTGAAGCTGGCACGTTCCCTGAGTTTTTCCAGCAAGATGGTGCACCACCACATTATGGGTGCCAAGTCTGAGCATTCCTAGATGAACAGTTTCCTTGGAAAGTGGATTGGTCATTGTGGGCCAGTTGAATGGCCCCCAAGGTCTCCCGATCTGACCCCCTTAGACTTTTATCTTTGGGGTCATCTAAAGGCAATTGTCTATGGTGTGAAGATACGAGATGTGCAGCACCTGAAACTATGGATGCTGGATGCCTGTGCTGGCATTTCTCCTGCGGTGTTGCTATCAGTGTGTGAAGAGTGGGAGAAGAGGGTTGCATTGACAATCCAACACAACGGGCAGCACATTGAACACATTTTATAAGTGGTCAGAAACTTGTAAATAACTCATGAAAGAAAAAAGTTGCATTGAAACCAAGCACACCATTGTTTTTCTTGTGACATTACCAATAAGTGTGATGTGTCACATGGCCCTCTTCCTATTGAAAAAACAAAAGTTGTATCCAAGATGAGTTTGCCCCCTCACATATACTAATGTGCCACACAGAGGACTTTAATATCACCAGCCATTCCCATGTTATTACAGTGTGTCCATATAAATGGCCTACCCTATAGATCTGCTGCAAAAAGCAACATTTCAGAGGTCTTTAAACAAATTCAAAAGCTCACTTAGAGTCCTGATGTTAGCCACATTCAGCACCTCTTGGATGGTCTAGAGCTCAGACTGTGAGCCTAATGAGGCCTCATCACCCAACAACATTTAATTTAACAAAATACGTGCTGTAATCTTATGGAAAGCCTCCCTATATAAGTCGAGCCTGTCAAAGCAGCGCTCCAGGTTTTTGATGCAATCAATTTTCAGACACCTTCATTGTTCTCATCACAAAGTCCCTTTTTTAATTTAAAGTTAAAACACTTGAAAAGACACCGCTGATGAGGTGTTTGTAATTTATGCCATCGTTGTTCTCATTTTTTTAGATTTTGCTTTTACTTTTCCAAGTGGAGTTGGGGATTGTCTGATTTACTTCCCATCCAAATCGCTCTCTACTTCTTCCCTTTGAGCCAAATTCTCACTGGCTGCTGCCAGGATCGCTGACAGATCCCCGCCTTGGTGAGTCTTGGCTTCCGTTCGACCGTGTGAGCCCAGCCAGACTGGACCGACCAAATCAAACACCTATAGTACAAGAGGAAGGGGGGAAAGCATCTTCTCAGGCTCCGTCAGGTCTGGAGCAGCATGGAGGGTCGATACCTCCCATTTGAACTTATTCAGACCGCATTTGAGTGACTGTTGGGCCAACTTCGTGGTGGTCTGGCTGGATGTTGAACAGGCATAGGAATGATGTAGGTGCACTTAAAGCCTAATAGACTTGTACTGGACTAAAAGAAACTTTACTAATAAATTATTTTATTTCTTAGATGTTCAGAGTTGTCTTTTTATTTGTGTCCCCTCTTTGTTTGTGACACAAATTTTCATTGGAAACATGTACTTTTCTCATGGATAATGAAAACCAACTCGTCCAGTTAAAATTAAAGTTCTTAAACGATTAAAGTCTTTATAAACAGAAACAAAAGATGGATAGTGGTTTCTTTCCACTCATAGTCTTACTTAAAATGACCAATCAGGCTTGAGCAGGCTTTGGTTTCATTCCAGGAAATTCCTAAATAAATTTAGATTTTGGTGAAACTGTTGGAATCACAGGCTATTTATCCAAAGTTACATAAGAAGCCCTAAAAAACTGGTTGGTTCCGACTGGTTCCCAAGTTTGGTTAAAGGAGATTGAGGATGGCACGCTATCAAGTGAATTCCAATCATGAAAAGAAGACATTTTTAGGTAAATGAACATCTGCTCTGCAGCTGGGACCTTCAGTGCCAATTTGCAACCACACAAGGTGGAATATGAAGACTAAATGGAAGTGGCCACTGAAGGCACTAATGCGTCTTTTCCACTAGTTCCTACTCAGCTCAAGTCCACTTGAGTCTACTTGGTTTAGTCATCTTCCATTACAATTGAGTACCACCTCTGCATGGGGTTGTTATGACAATGTGTCCGAAAGTCTCTGACGTAATTTGTATATGACAAGTCAATACCTACATTTTAAAACATTCAATTAACAATCAACAAATGTGACTGACTGAAAATAATAAAACAGAGAAATATTTTATAAATGTGCATTATTATCAAGCTATCTATCTAATGTATGATATATTTAGAGTTGTATTATTATTTTTTAAAGCCTACAATGGCCCTTGGACTGCAAGTACGCTGTGTATTTTAAAGATACCCGAGCAAATGTGATTCTGTAGTTTTAAGGATGTGGTGAATTAACTTTTTTTGATCATAGACAGAAAAAGTTAGAAGTAAGTCACTTTCCAAAATTCAGCAACAGTTCTACACGTTGCCTACAGCTCCACATTTTCTCCCTCTGTACCTGGATGGTGCCTGCCTGGCACCTCCCCAGGGGGCGGGCCCCATGCTTTGGGAACCCCTGCTTTAGACAATTATGTGATTCGTTCCCTGTGGTCCTGTTAATAATAAACTACAAATTTACCCCAAATTACTAAAATATCAATATTTTAATATGAGAATCGATTCTAGAACATAAATATCTGGTTTTGGAAAAAATTATATTTCAACATGTTATTATATTAAAGAAAGTAATTACATTACAGTTTAGTACTGCAGACTTCTTCTTGCAAACATTTAGTACTCTGTTATTAGGTGATGAACTAATATCTGTGCTTATGCAATGCGCTTTTACAGTTTATGGTAGCGGTAATGCTAAATGCACCCGAGTTACTGAACTGTCCAGTGTACTGTAGAATCAATAAAACTGTTTTGGAGATTAGAAACAGCATTTTATGACTTCACAGGTTGTGAATGAGTGAAAGGAGCAAGCCAGCCAGAAAGTGGTCTCATTTGTTTTTGGAGGCTGTCTCACAGGCCATTTGGGGACATAAAGACCAGAGGAGGAGGGTCACTGAAGAGTTCCCACTGACTGGCTGCTGTTTTGTATTAATGGGATTCCAGACCTCCCTCACACTGCGACAAGATTCCCTGTTAGTACAGAGTGTCGAGGTAAACAGCGGGGCGGTTTAATCTCCCTCCATTGCTGATAGTTCTGACCCCTCTCCTGCTCTTCTGCCTTTCTTCTACTTCCTTTATCTGCACATCAGTCAGTCTTTTCACTGTTTCCATTTGTCTCCTTTCCTCTAGCCTCTCATCTCCTCTAATGTCTTCAGTTTCCTCTTCTCTTATCTCATCTTCACTTCATCTTTTTTGCTTCCTTCTCATCATCTTTTCCCTTTGTTCCAACTTCACCCTTCTGAACTCCCTCCTCTGTATCATCCTTAATTTCCTTTCCTTCTCTTCTGGTCTCCCCTGCCCTCGCTTTTCCCGTTCTGTTTTCACTTGTCTCGTCCAATTGAACTTCTGCCATTTCTTTTCTTCTCTTTGTCTCCTTGCTCATCCCTCAGTCTCTCATTCTCATTACCCCTCTTTGAATTTGCCTTTGCTTTCTCATGTTTACATAGTTGTTTCTGCTGTTCTGTCCATTTTCTCTCCCCTACTCCTTTCCATGTGTCTCATTTGTCTTTAGATGCTCTCTGTTTCCTCACATCTCCTCGTTCTGTCATCATCATCTGTTTAACTTTTGTCCAGCATCCACTTCTCTCGCTTCCCTGTCTCTCATCCATGTTTCTTTTCTCTGCCCTCTTCTTCTTCTTCTCCTCTCCTCTTTCATCTTGTCTGTACCCCTCTTGACTTCTTCGCCCTGTGTTCACTTCTCTGCTTGTCTCTCTGTCCTCTGTGTGACTCGTCTCTTCATTAACTTTGTTTGGAGACCAGTAAACCAGCTTGCAGCTCACAAACCTCCCAGTGCCCCCATTCAAAGTACGGACAAACAAACAAAAGCATGGAAGGAGCACACATATGCACACACACAAACAAGGACTCAACATAACACCCGCAAAGGCACACACAAACACACAAACACAGTGTTTGTCTGAAGTCCGTGCCCACTAACGTTCAGCTCAATGGTGCGTTTATAGTGTTTGTGACCCCTGAACTGTGGTGTAACAGCCATATTAAAATGCGCACAAGAACAGCAAAGCTCAGCGTCTTTGCGAAACCGCTGTGTTTTGTGTGCAGTTTCATATTTTCGGCCGATTTTATTGATCGCAGCGTTGTTCAGAAAGTTAGCGAGTAAACACAAATAACGAGGGAAAATTGCATATTTCTGTGTGTGTGTGTGTGTGTGTGTGTGTGTGTGTGTGTGGTGTGTGTGTGTGTGTGTGTGTGTATTTTCAGTGCTTCCAGATGTATATTTAGTTTGTTATTGATTAATGGAAGGAGATCAGTAAAAAGCAAACAGGAACACAGCCGGAGATAAAGCCAAGAAACAATTGGATGCACCGTTTGTTTATAATCACATTCAAATGTTTTGCCATGCAAAAATTCTCCCTAATATTTTCACTCAGCTGTTAACAGATCAAGGAAAATAATAAACATCCTCTATCCTAACCCTAACCCCAGTCATCCACCCATTCACACACAGGTGATGGCATGCTACATTGTAGCCTCCCTGGGGCGCACTGACAGAGGCGAGGCTGCCGGACACTGGCGCCACCTCTGACCACCACCAGTAGGTACCAGTGAAGTGTCTTGCCCAAGGACACAACGACCGAGACTGTCCAAGGCGGGGCTCGAACCGGCAATTACAAGACGAACTGGTAACTCTTGAGCCACGATCGCCTGTTGTCTGTGTGTTTCCCATGTCTTCATAAGTTTTTTGTCTGTGTTAGGTGTTAGGTTTCAGTTACTTCCTGTTTTATTTTGATAGTTGTGTGTTCTGTGTGCCTTTGTCTTCCCTTGATTACCTCGTGAGTAATAATCTGAGTCTGCATATTGGGTTTAGAAATCAACCATCCAAATTTGGAATAACTTGTTCTTATCATTTGGGTGTAATATATGAACATAGCACTTCTATTCAGAGCTGGAGTTTTTAGTGGACTAGTTACCATTTCTGGTCAAAAGTTAACTCATCAAATAATTTTTGTCTTGTCCTTTGCTTTTTCACTGGCAGCAGAAGGCTGGTCTTGCTCAGATTACTTTGGGAGAAGGTTTCTTACCATTTGTGTGTTTATTCACATGAGTGTTTATTCATGTTGTGTCACTGGCCTGTTGGGTTTGTCCCTGTAACATTGTGGGTTTGTCAACTTTTCTTTCTTTGTTTTTTCATTCGGTATAATATGTGGCAGCACAGACGTGCTTCACATCAGTGGAGCCTCTCTGTGTGGAGTTTGCATGTTCTCCCCATGCCTGCATGGCCTCACACCTGGTACAGCCTCTTCGTCCCACAGTCCAAAGACAGCAATAATAAATTTGGCGAAGCTGTGTAATGGAGTGGGAATTGTTGTCTGTCTAAGATTCTCAGTCTACCCAACCCTTTGTTGTGTAACAACCAGTGAGAATAAATTGGATAAGAAAATGTGATGAATGGATTAAATTATCCTCGAAGTTTATCATGTGTGTTGTTGTAACATGATTGCAGTGGTCATCTGTGTTTTGAAGAATTAGGAAACAGCTTACACTGTTTTCCTTTAGGTTTTTTTCCTCTTTGGCTTTGCTTCAACGCCCATTTTTATCAGCTTACGCTTACCTGGAAGCCACAGCAACGTATTTCACAACAAAGTTTCTTGTTCAAGTTTTATAAAAGCCTTACGGCACTGTCAGCCAAGATAGGTTGTGATCCTAATTTGGATAAGAAAATGGATGGATGTGAGCTTTCTTTAACAAAAAAAGAAAAAAGAAACTGTCAGCAGTGCTGTACAGCTTTCTCAGTATTACACTGAGTCTGATTCTCTCTCTGGTTTTAACTGAATGTGCCCTGAAGTTAAAGATACTGACTCCTGCAAGTCAGCCAGTGTGTGTGTCTGTTTCATGTTCAACCTCTCGGCGTGTTTGCATGTCCCCACAACGAGCCAGATCCTGGTCTTGCCGTTCCCCAGCATGCCAAACTCTCTTCAGATGCCACATACACAAAAATGCAACGATTTTTGTGTGAGGTTGACATATAACAGACCATGTGTCTGAGTGTCAGTTAATTGAACTGGAGACAGTCTACCAGTTCTGGATTCAGAGCTGTTTAATTCCATTACTCTCATTTTGTTGTTAACACAACAGGCCAAACGTCTCGTTTTACCTCTGGGTGTCGCCCACTCTAAGTTGTTGTTTCAGCTTCTTGTCAGTCTTCTTTCTCACACCCTTTATCTGTCCTCTGCTTTGTCTGTCCTCAGCACAAAATGCTTCAAAGTGCCTGTCCTGCAGCTGTATCAGTGATGGGCTTTGGCAAGTCGAGGTTCACAGGGTATGTCTACCTTTGACATCAGGTTTTTTCCTTTCATTTGCTGTGCCCACGTCCTCATTTTAGGTTTGAGAGCGTTTTAGTAGGTAAAGGTGAATGCTTGGACATGAATTGAGCTGCGGTTTGGGGAAGGCGACGGCTCCTGGGCCTGGCAGATCCCCATGTACTAAATAGGAGGGAAGAAGTTAAAGAATTGAGAACAAGGAGGGAGGGAGGGAGAGGCACGTAAACGAGAATGAACACTTTGCAGAACTGGGGGAACCTATATAGATGACAGCCGGAAGGAGCGTGTTTGGAGGCGTGGTCCCACTCCTGACATTCCGATACTTAATCTTCAAATAAAAGTTTAATAAACCCAACCACACTACTTAGCTAATCAGTATTTTTTGTAATCTGTGTATACAAATGGTTGCATGTAGAATCTGCATGCAAGGAACAATAATTCTGGTACCGTAACATTTCTGGTTGTAATTTGTAGCCCACTTCTGTCATGTCTGTGAGGAGCAAAAAATAAATGAATAGGATTTTACCATGTGCAGTCTTTAAGCCATTTCTTCGATGGATTTAGCTTTTTGTTATTTATTTATTTATTTATTTATTTGACCTTTTGTACCTGCATTCATAAACAATGACCAACTAAAATAACTGGAAGTCCGATGTAGCCATCTACTGGAGCCCCGAAAAGTCTGCTTCCCCAAGTGGTTATGTCAAAAGACCAAACAATGGGTTTTTTAGATTGATGTGGAAACATCACATTAATCACATGGCAGCGGAAAATGAGAGAGAAAGAAAACTTGAATAACCGAAAGATATTTTTTTAAACCATCTTGTTTCAGTGTTGTTTTAACTGTGCAGTCTGGTAACCTCTCGACTTTGTTCACTATTTCATATTTTTCTAATCAACCATATTCTCACTGACCATTATAAATTTGATAAACTGCCATCAAGTGCTTTAAGGTGAGGAAACAGTCGTCGTTATAGTAAATTAAGGAAAGGATATGCTGTCTGTAGTGTTGGCCCACCAACCTATTTCGGGTTTCAACAATGTCACGACTAGGGATGGGTACCGGTGTCGGTTCTGACATAAACGGTAGTAACCAGACCGAAAAGCAGCGCACATTTCGGTGCTTTATTTCGGTGCTTTTTTTTCCTGAGCTGTGATACACTTTAGATTCTAGCCAATCATTTTACGTTTCCCAGGATAGTAGGCGGGGCCAGGTACGTACGTTCTGTTAGAGCAGAGCTACAGATTAAAAATGTCCAAGGCGAAGCGGTCAAAAGTCTGGCTGTACTTCACAGCAAAATATGCAAACTCAGCAGCAACAAGTGCTTTAAGCTGATACTGTGATACTGTCAAAGGAGGTAACACCTCAAATCCGATGAAACACCTGGCGACGCATAGCGTTCTTTTTAAAAGCCCAGAAATGCGCCGTATTTGATAGCTTGCTGCGAGACCTCACACCGAGCACATCTACTGCGGGTGGGGTGCCTGTTATGCAACATCCCCCAAAAACACGAAGAGGAGAGTCCTGGCCCCTAGCCCTGCCAGTGTAGCAGAAATGATGACGGATGATGGTGGCAGCAGCAGCCGTTCTTCTCTGCGTGAGTAGCTAATTTACGTTGAGTAGGCTAACCACGTTATTACATTAATGCATGTAAGGTGAACTAGCAAACATCATCATAGCTACATGCGGCTGTCCTCTTGTTTGATGGCAGATACTCCCTTCACCCTGGCTAAAAAGGCTAAAATGACCAAAGAAAAAGTGGAAAACAGTTAAACATGAGAGGTTTAGGACAAAGTTTGTGTGTTTTCCATTGTTTAAGCACTGCTTCCAGCCAAGAGTGATACCATATATGCCCCATAGCTGCAGAAAAGGCTAACATTGTTATATTTTTACAAAAACAGCTGAACATGAGAGGTTTTTGGACCAATTTTGTGTTCTCCATTCTTTAAGCACCGGTTTGAGCACCGTTTGAGCACCGGCACCGTTTCAAAAGTACCGATTTGGCACCGGTATCGGATAAAACCTAAACGATACCCATCCCTAGTCACGACTGATAATTCAAAAGAGTGCAGAAGTTTTCTTGGTAAATATGGATGCACATTTGAACAACCTCATGTGAGATGAGTCTATATGTATTATTGTAGGATCTACCTTACAATATAAAGTACCTTGAGGCAACTGTTGTTGTGATACGGTGCTGTATAAATAAAATTGAATTGAACTTCACTTATCTCTAGGTTTTCTTCCTTCTTCTTGCCTTGTTCCTTATTTCTCACAAATCAATTTTATTGTCACATCACATGTGCAGGTACATTGGTACAGTACATGTGAGCGAAATTCTTGTGTGCAAGCTTCACAAGCAACAGAGTTGTGCAAAATACAATAACGTAAACAAGCAAAATATACGAATGGCTAAATCTGAAACTAATAAATATATGTACAATATATAATAGTATATGCAAAAAAAAATTTTTTTTTTGGATGTGTATACTAAATGTTTTTCTACGTGTGTGTGTGTGTGTGTGTGTGTGTGTGTGTGTGTGTGTGTATACACATATTTTACAAATTAAATAGAGTCAACAATAAATTAAATATATACAAATATACAGAGTTGAGACATGTGCAAAACAGTGGCGTTACTGTACAGTATGGAGTGCATAATGTTGAAGTTCCAGTAGTGAAGCTGAGGTGTCTATGAAGTGTTCAGCAGTCTGATGGCCTGGTGGAAGAAGCTGTCTCTCAGTCTGCTGGTTCAGGACCGGATGCTGCAGAACCTCCTTCCTGATGGAAGTAGTCTGAACAGTTTATGGCTGGGGTGACTGGAGTCCTTGATGATCCTCCCCGCTTTCCTCAGGCAGCGCTTCCTATAGATGTCTTGGAGGGAGGGAAGCTCACCTCCAATTATCCGTTCAGAGCACCGCACTACTCGCTGGAGAGCTTTGCAGTTGTAGGCGGTGCTGTTTGCCATACCAGGTGGTGATGCATCCAGTGAGGATGCTCTCAATGGCACAGTGATAGAAGGTCCTGAGGATGCGGGAGCTCATGCCGAATCTTTTCAATCTCCTGAGAAAGAAGAGGCGCTGCTGCGCCTTCTTCACTGTTTTGTTTGTGTGTACTGACCACGTGAGATCCTCAGCCAGACGTACACCAAGGAACCAGAAGCTGCTCACTCTCTCCACAGCAGGGGGTGTGTACTTCTCTGCACCTCCGGAAGTCCACTATCAACTCCTTTGTCTTTGCGACGTTGAGGGTGAGATGGTTGTCTTGACACCAGTGGGTCAGGGCGCTGACCTCCTCCCTGTAAGCCGTCTCATCACCGTTGGTGATAAGACCCACCACTGTAGTGTCGTCCGCAAACTTCACAATGATGTTGGAGCTGTTAGTGGCTGTGCAGTCGTAGGTGTAGAGTGAGTACAGGAGAGGGCTCAGTACACACCCCTGTGGAGCACCAGTGTTCAGTGTGACGGGGGATGAGGTGATGCTGCCCAGTCTGACCGCTTGGCGTCTGTCAGACAGGAAGTTAAGGATCCAGCTGCAGAGGGAGCTGCTCAGTCCTAGATCCTGCAGTTTCCTGTCCAGCTTCGAGGGAACGATGGTATTGAATGCTGAGCTGTAATCTACAAACAGCATTCTCACATACGTGTCTCTCTTCTCCAGGTGTGACAGGGCAGTGTGTAGTGTCAGGGCTATGGCATCATCAGTGGACCTGTTGTGGCGGTATGCAAACTGTAGAGGGTCCAGTGAGTCGGGTAGTGCAGAGCAGATGAAGTCCCTGACCAGCTTCTCGAAGCATTTGCTTACGATGGGGGTCAGGGCTACAGGTCGCCAGTCGTTCAATGAGGAGATGGTGGAGGATTTGGGTACAGGGACGATGGTGGCCATTTTGAAGCAGGCTGGGACTACAGACAGAGTCTCCTTCTATCTATAAGAAAGAATTCTTCCTTCCATCCCTCCGTTCACTTCTCCTTCTCAATCCATCATTCTGCCTAACATGAACATGGATTTTTAGAGACGTGAAAAGAAAAAGATGAGAGCCCAACATGCGGTTCTGTTAATTATAGATGGAGAAAGTGTGTGTATGTGTGTGTGTGTGTGTGTTTTTTTTTTTTTTTGGGGGGGGGGGGGGGGGGGGCATCAAATCTCTACGGTCTGTTTTCTGTGGTCAGACAGAAGGTTCTGGAAAAGTCGATCATATGCAGCATTTGACGGCTCATTATCTCTTTATGTCTCCAACAACTCACGGACCATTGGAAAAGAAGACACTGTGTGTGTGTGTGTGTGTGTGTGTGTGTGTGTGTGTGTGTGTGCGTGCAAGCAAAACTTTGCCTTAGGTGTCAACAAAAGTTCTGTGTGCTCACCAGAAAATTTCGCTGCTGTAGTTTTTGGTTTCTTTGCAAAATTGGGATCAGTGCTCAGGAAGGGAATCTCAGAGGCTGTAGCCTGCAACAACAATCAAAACCAATTGACTGTCAGTGCAGACGAGCAGCAGTCAACTTTCGCTTGATGAGCTTTCTGTGACGATACACTGCAAAACAGCACAGCTATCTTCTGCAGTTTTCTTCAAGAAGATGTCATATGAGTGCCACAAAATGCTCGGTAATGATTGATTTTCTTTTTTCTTTTTCTTTATTATGCTAATAAATATTTTCAAAAAATGAAAGTTGGATTTGATCACATTGGGGGAGCGCAAGAGAGGGGGAAAGAAAAGAAGTACTAATAAAAGTGAAAGGGAGAAATTCTGGCCTGAAAGAAAAGCTCTGATTTTTGAGGTCTTGTCATCACTTTCTGAGAGGTTTGGATACACCACAAACACACTCATGTCCACACACGCACTAATACATGGATCTGGAAAAATGCTTAGTAAGGACCAAAATCTCTGGGTAACTCAAAGACGCCTGAAGGCAGAGAGCGCAAGGAAGAAAAAAGAAAAGGGAAACAAGTTTGGAGATACTGAAAATGTTCAGATGTACTGAACGTGTGGAGGGTTTTCCATCTATGTGTTCTATTGTTTATGCAACAAAATTCACAATAAAAACGTGTAAAGGAGCCTCAGGAAGAGCAATGGAGCAGGGATCCCTCCTGCTCGACTTCTGACCTGAACAGAAGCAGCAAAGTCGGAGTTCTGGCAGCAGCATAGTTATTTAACTAATTTTATTAGTTAGCAAACAGCTGCAATTAATTTATAAACTACAAGGCCAAATTAATTGAGACAAACTGAATTTCATTTTGGGAAAAAGAAGCAGGCGTCTCAGTGGTGCAGGGGTTAGCAGTGTTACCTCGCAGAAACTAGGTTCCTGGTTTGAACCCACAAGCTGGCTGGAGCCCTGCTGTGCACAATTTGCATTTTCCTCTGTTGGTTCAATGAGGATGTGCCTCTCACACAGTCCAAAGGCACAAATGTTAGACTAATTGCTTATTCTTAATTGGCCATAGGTATGTTTGAAGAACGTCTGTATTGAATAAGTGATAGAGTTGTCCAAGTACAGCTAGGATAGGCTCCAGCCACCCTGTGATACTGAACTGGACTAGCAGTTAAAGTCGAAGGCAGGTTTATTGGGGAAAGGCAATGAAAATGGCAGCAATTTTTTTTGGTTTATTATTATGGCAGGACTATGGCTTAGGTGGTAGATAGTGTGTGGACTGGTTCTTATATAGTGCTTTTCTGTTCCACCAGGGCACACAAAGTTTATACAACGTGCCCCATTCACCCATTCACATACGCGCTTTTCGTAATGTTCACACACATTCGTATTTCAATGGGTACATGAGAGAGCAATTTGGGGTTAGTATCTTTCCCAAGGATATTTGGCATGCAGACCGGAGCAGCCAGGGATCAAACCACCAAGCTTCCATTGAGTAGATGACCTTCTCTAACCCCTTCAGCTTCAGCCACCCCTAGAGTGGATTCATCTCCAGCTACTCCAGTCCATGTGTCGGAGCATCCCTTTTTATCTAATTTTCACCCATCAGGTGCAAGGGTGTTCCCTGAAGATATGCTGATTGTGTCTCTGGGATCATGCTGGTGATTTAAATGCATTTTTTTATGTTCTGATCACCGCTTAAATTAATGCAGAAGCTCAAAGCCTTAGGCTTCAGTCACACAGGCACAGAGACCAGTCAGCACCCTCCTGGCAATGTAGAGTTGCAGGGCAAAAAAGCATCTTCTCAGACTGTTTGGTGGGTGAAGTTGGTGCTGTACTGAAAAAAAAATAAATAAATAAAACTCCCTGTGATTGCTGGTGGATAGCAGATTGCAACAGTTCCTGAGAGTTTTTATGGAAGACACCAAAAATGCTCACCAACTAGTCTGAGCCAGTAATGTCACTGATTTCACAGTGACTGCCAGCAACCTCCATGAACCAGTTGGGAATGCACATTTTTCCTTAGAGACTGATGGTTTCAAAAGAGTTTCCAACTAGTCTCTAGGCTTGCGTGACTGTGGATTTTAGTTTAGACAAGCTCTTTGAGATAACTTTCCAAGTGGCAAGGTTTGCTTCTAGAAAGACTTCGGTAGGATATGCACTCCGATTTTGCCTTCCAGTTTTATTTAGAATTTATAATTCACACTACTTATCATAAACTCAGCCAATGATATTATTTCCTCCTCTGAGCATTTGTGTTTCCAAGGCATACTTGGAATGACGACGAAAGCAATGTAATTGTAAATATTGACTAAAGACGTTGGGATGAAACGAAGATGAATTGCTGAGCAAAAACATAGAGTGCTCCTTGGCAAAAAACAAAACATAAACATTGAAATAAAAAAGGGGGGATAAGACAGAAATACTGAAGAAAAGAAAGGAAAGAATGTTAAGAGTCATGGTTATGTGAAGAATGTACATACCGTTTAAAGAAAATTTAAAAAAAGACCCAAATTGCTTCAGTTACGGGAATCCTGCTGACAACCCCCCCCTGTATACGACCGACTGCTGACCAGCTAATTTGAGAATCCCAACCACAGCAGAGAGGAAAAGTCTCTGTGTGTGTATCAGAGGACCAACTATGTTTGCATGACTCTGAGTACTTGGCAGCGATGGAAGGATAAATTTCTCCCCTCATCTTCTTTTTTGGACAGTGTAGCTGATCTTTGTGTGTGTGTGTGTGTGTGTGTGTGTGTGTGTGTGTGTGTGTGTGTGTGTGTGTGTGTGTGTGTGCGCGCGCGCGCACGCGTGCGTGCGTAAAGAGGGGATCAAAAAAACAAAGAAAGCTATTCCTTGGATGTGATCCCGTCTAAAAATAAGTGAACAGGTCAAAGATATTTAAGAGTTATCCAAAGGTAGACAAGAGGTGCTGTCCATTCGTCTTAATCTCCACGTGTGAACGTAGGAAGGTAAATCGGTGTAGCTAGCCAATTCAGACCCTGGATTTACTGGAACTGAGGCCACCTAAAAAGTCAGAGGAGACCCACACAAACACACACACAGCCTCTTTGTGCCCTGAACTCAAATGAAACACGGCTGTCTAGTAATCCTGTTATCATAAGCTGCGGTCGCTCTATCTGTATCACTTACACTGTATTACAGTATGCACACAAGAAGAACTAAAGGAATTACAGAGAAAGACAAGAAGAAGCAGAAAGGAGATAATGGTAGTGAAGAAGACAGCCTAAGGTAAAAAGATTTTTTTAAGTAAGAAGAAAAGCTTTCCAAGTGTAAATCATCCAGTAATCCTTTCCAAGCTTTCCAATCTAATTTTGAGCCCAGTGCTCTTTCTTCTGATGTGAAGTTTTGCAGCTCTCATCATTTTCTTGCAGTGGGTCTAAAACATTTTGCAGTCATTCTTCCCCCGGCCTGTACACGGACGTAAAGACAGAATTTTAAGTGTGGTTAAAATAACTAAAGATATCGGTGGAGATTTGTGCACAACGCTGAACTTTCAGTCTTTGATTCAATCGTGATCAATTCCTTTTTTTGCATTGATTTTTTTTTAAAGAAAAAACTCTTTGTCACAGAGAATAGAAAGCACGGCAGCTATTAGCGTATCGATATGTCCCATCCCTGTATGACCACTGTCTTCTGATGACTGCTTCCAGCAGGCTAACACACCATCTCAGATCATTTACTGGCTTCTTAAACATGACAATGAGTTCACTGTACTCAAATGGCCTCCACAGTCTCCAGATTTCAATGTGGTGGAGCAGGAGATTCACATCAGCTGTGTGAGGCAACCGTGTCAGTATGGACCAAAATCTCTGAGCAGTGTTTCCAGGACCTTGTTGAATGTGTGTCATGAATTATCAAAGCATCTCTGAAGGCAAACGAGAGTGCAACCCAATACCAGCAAGTTCTATCTAATTAAGTGTTCTCTGAGCGTTGGTATTAAATCTGAATACAAACTTAATTTCACTTGAGGAAAGTACAGACACAAAGTGATTCCTTTTCACAATTTCTTATTTTAACTTGAGGTGTTCCTGGGCCGTGTACTATGAAGTCAGGGTTGTGTGCAGGTGGCTGGTATTCTCCTCTGTGAACGACCGTCATTGAACAGAGGTCAGCAGTCTTCAGATCCCCTCTCAGGTGCTTCAACACCCACTCACACCTTGCCTTAGGTGACCTCAGTAGCGCACATGATGGGTTTAGGCAAGGTCCCACAGTGGTTTCGTTACAATCATAACCCAGATAATGACTTTTTTCACACCTTGGCTCATTTTATGACTCGATTTTATATGATTTTATATTGAGCACATGATCAGTGGTACAGTAGGGAACACAACACCTACTAGGGGTTAAACGCCTGTGACTCTCCAGCTTTAGTTTTTGTAACTGAAGAAACATATTGGAAGAGGGATAAAATGTCTTTGCAAACTCAAATAAGTCCCTTTCTTTGTCACGGTATTAAATCTAGTCTTACAAATCTGGTTATCAACTCGTAAAGTTAACCCACGGTTTCCACGGGACAGTGAAAGTGGCGGTTCTGGCAGCATCTGACTAATTATAGCTATTGATAAGTATACTGGCAGCAGAGTGGTCCAACAGCGGAAGATAAAACTACACTGTGGGAAAATTATAAAAAGGTTAAACACATGAAATGGTCTGAAAGCAACACAGCTGCTGCAGATAAATCAGCAGAGTGTATATGTGTGAGGGGAGGGGGGGGGGCACTGTAAAGTAGTTAAAAGCACAGAATAAGTGTGTGTGGGCTTTAAGAGCTTTTGTCAAGTAAGACTGGAAAAGAGCTGCTGTATTAATTTGGTTTATCTGAAGCCAGGAAAGAAAGCTGGCAAAAATGCAGACTGCATAAGTTAACAGACGTCTCAATAACACAACTCTGTCATTAAAACGCCCGAGAATCTGATGGATTATAATCATTAAATTAGTGTTTAAAAGACATCTTTCTGTCGGTGTTTTTAAGCTTGCTCCTTAAGTCTTCTTAGTTTTTCTTGTTGTTTAAGCTTTGATCTCTATTATTCTTGAGCATTTCAAACCTTTAGTTCTTCTTTTTTTAATACAGTCTTGGTTAGAGTTTAATTTGTTCCCTCACCCTCGCCTCTGTCTGACCTTTTTAGTGTTATTCCTTTTTCTTTCTTTCTTTTTTTTGTTACTTTGTATGTTGGACTCAGTTGTGTGCCTCTGTTTTGGATTTATTTTTTGGGACTTTTATCAGCCTAAAGTAAACGGCTTGCTCTTTGTTCCCTGGCCTTCTGCCTTGGCGTCTTGCACTTGGGTCCTCACTCTGCAAACTCAACATTATGACACTTTCAGCTGTAGCTTCAGCTGGTTTGAGAGTACAGAATATAAAAATATAAAAAGAGGGTTAGGCTAGGTAAACATGGATGATCTGATGTAGGATCACACATTAATGGGTTTAGAACGGTAAATTACTGTAAAATCATTTTTGCAGCCAAAAGGAAAAAGTTGATTTATCGGGGAAAGACAAAGACAGTAGAAAAACTTTAGACCCTCCTGTCAATGCACAGAGGAATAATAAATCTTCAAGGCAATTTCTGAATAACTGATGGTCGGTATGTGATGACTTTATACCTCTTGATCTCGAATCAAAAATCTAAACCGCTCCAGAGCAGTACAGTACAAGTTACCATAGCAAGATAGTGTTGAAATCACCTGGATCAGATGGTACAGGCCACTTCTTCTTTTACTTGCTTGCTTTAGGAGTTGCTACAGTGGATCATCTCCATCCATGAATCTCCTCTGAGATCTTCCTCTTTTCCTCCTGCCTGGCAGCTCCATCTTCAACATCCTTTGCACACCCAAACTATTTTAGCTTTGCCTCTCTAACTTTGTCACCAGACTGATTTCCTCATTCAGTACCCCCTATTCCTCTCAGAGCATCCCATCATTTGCTTTATTTAGAGCCACAAAGACATGGTGAAGCTCCTTCTGACCTTCTCTATACGTACGTCTCCATCAACACTTTCAAAGCAAACACATCTTTAGTGCTCTTTCTCAGCATGAAGCCATACTGCCACTCGCTGATCACCTTTTTTTCTCAGCATGACTTCAATAACTCTTTCATACCACTTGTTACAGCCCTCTGATTAAACATATTGACTGAGTATTTAATATGTGATTTGATCCTAGAGAAGTTCTTTTGCTTCATTTATCTCTGTGACAGAGAGGGCCTGCAGGTAAGCTCACGTTTACAACAGGCTTTCCACCTGTTTTCTTCACTATGTGACCCAAGTTTTACTCAGGAGTTCACCCTGAATAGTTAACTCACATCATGTTCTCTAGCAGAGAAACAAGCAAAATCTAGAAAAGCACAGCTAAAGCTTTAGAGCCAACTTAATGGTTTTGGTTTTTAAGATGTTTACAGAGACGATCCTCTCTGTAAGAAGTAAATTATTACCTTGTTAGGCTTAAGATTTACATGAGTTTTATGTAGCCTTAGAATATGATATATGGGTTTCTTTATTTTCTCTCCGTCCTCCACCCATCCATTCAGACATCGTCCTTCACTGTTCCAGTAATGTGTAACTATATATACTAGTCTTCATTCTTCGTGTGTGTGTGTGTGTCTGTGGGCTTCTGTTCCTGGAAGAAACTCTGTCACCCCGGGTCATTATATTTTAACGACCACACACAGAAAACTCCTTCAGTAGCAATGTTATAACTCAAGGTGATGGGATAGCCTGTGATCTTTAAGATTATTCCTCATAATTTGTGTTGCAAAGGCCTGATGTAAGGCCCAATACATCTGCTTAGTGTGCATTTTTTTCATATATTTAAGTCAGTCATCTAAACTTTGATCTGTAAAGTCAAATTTCCAATATTTTTTGCAGCAAGAGTGAAATTAAAAATGTTTTGTCAGATACTCCTGCACTTAAGCCATAACTTTTGTTAGATGAAGGATGATATTTTTGAGCATGGCTCCAAATCTAAGGTCCTACATCACACACTGAGTGATAAAACTGACTGGCTTTCAATTTGCTCCAAGTTCTAGCAAATGGGAAAATTAGGCAAGAGTGAGTAATTATTCCTAACATTGGATGTAATGACCACAACTGCTCATAGAAATGAAAAAGCCTATTGCCATTCATTAACCATTGCTATCAATGTGTGATGCTTTTAGCATACAGTGGCAGCAGGATCCCAAACTGTTGGAAAATACCCTTTTTTTCATTGGAAATCTACCACATCAGATAAAATACCGAGCTCACGCACAGCCACTTGAAAAGTTGATACAGTGGTGAACCTCTGTAAGAGTGGTCGGCAGACCTAAATTATTCCCAGAGCAAATCAACGGCTTATCCATGAGGTCACAAAAGAGCCCAGAACAACATCCAGATCACTGCAGGCCTCACTTGTCTGAGTTAAGGTCAGAGTTCATGATTCAACAAAAAGAAAGAAAAAATGGCATCCATCTATACTATTATCCTTTCCCTCCTAACAGGACCAACACTACAGTGTTTAACTGGAACTACTGGCTTGTGTTGATGTGCATTTTATGTTAATTTTTAAGTTGTAACTAACCTTCATATTCACTAAGTTAAACAAATACTAGAAGCTGGTCCAGTTGCCTGAAGCTGAGTAACAGGTTTCCACAGGTCAAAGGTTTGTGGGATTTGTTGTAATCTTTGTGGTGGGGATTTTATCTCAGTTAGTCTCTGAATATTTTATAACTGGATACAGGAGGCTACCAGATCTACCAGGACAAGGGAGTTTGGTAAGGATTAGACATGATTTAAAAACCTAGCCAAACCTCTAATCAAGACTTCCCTCTGATCTCTTGGACAAATCTGGTGTAAATCATCCAGTAATCCTTTTGTGTGTCCCCAGCCTGACTTCTGTTCATCTTCTATATTCATCTCATCTGTTTGTGATTTTACTTTAAGCAAACAACAGACACTTGCCTTCAAATGCTCTGTTCTTTAGGAGAACTAATTTGAAACGTGCACGTGTGCAGACACACAAGTTTGCAATCACCTTATAGCTCCACTCCTCCAAGGGTCTTGTTTTGAGAAATGCCGTTCATTCGTTTGAGTGGAGAACTCTTCAAATATGGAGACAGTTTAATAAACCCAAGTGCCCTGTGAAGTACATCAGAAAAATTATTGAGGCTTTTTATGTAATTTCTAGAATAGCTAGTTGGCATTCTTAACATCCTGGAAAAATTTGCTGATCACTCATTTGAGGCATGCTGAGGGTGAGTAGGGTTGCATCGGTGTCATGGGAATTCAGCTGCCCATTGTGAAATCTGACTAGTAAAGGCCAAAGCCCACAGGAGCCTGATTTCTTCTCATTAGGTATGTTCCTTCTTTTTTAATTTCCAATCTCAGTCCTCATTCTTGAGTCCTGTTTTGTACACTGCTGCATAGAAGAAGCTGGCAACAAACTGGGACACAGACTGTGCCTTCACTTTGCTGAGTTTGTTTTGTCCTGTTTGCCCTTGCTTTTGTTTTAATTGTGTGACATTTTAGTAACTCAGTCTCTCATCGACCCTATGCTGAATACAATTGACCGAACTAGAAGCAAGTCTTGACACTCAGTAGCCTATTTTGCAATGATGCAAGCACATAGTTTGCATAGACAAGACCAAGACCCTACAACATTAAGTCTGACTTTCTCAATGCTAAAAAGCATTATTCTTCCACAGGTTGTACTTTTACTTGACATGTGGAACTTGCACTTCAGTAGCTCATCTCAAAGTCACGTTTTACTCAGGATTCATCCACTTCACATTGCTAATGGTCATTTTACCTCAGCGTCACAAGTCATTGAATTTCACTGACAGTCCATGGTTACATCATCGCTAATCTTGTCCCATGCAGAGACCCCTTAAATGTTTATTAAGATTGAGTTTACAAGATGGCAATGAGATCTGCTATGCTAAAAAGAAATGTAGTCGTCGAGCCAAAACTGCAGGTCAATTGAAGTTCACCGTTTGAGAGGCAGCCAAAGGATATCCCAAAACCACAGGTATGACTGTGTATATATATTTGTTCATGTGCGACTGCCACTTTAACTGTGCAAGGTATGATCACTGGGATGCATTCAAGGTCCCCTAGGAATGTACTGCACTACTCCGTGTGGGACATTTGTTAAAGTTCAGATAGTTAGGTTGACATCATGATTACAGACTGGAAAACACAGAGGCTACTGGGTGAACACACACACACACATGACCACGCACAAACACACTACCCTCGTTGTCCTCATTCAGTAGAATGAAGCTTTCTTGAACAGACATCCTTCTTCTTTTTCTAACTGATGCACGGGTATGCAGGCAAACACACACGCACACATGCAAACTGGGCGCTGAGTGATAAATTTGTGGTCGTCTATGAATAGCGAGCCGAATAGCAGAGCTGACCAAAAGCATGCAGCATCCTTGGCCGGTGTGTAAATCGGTGTGTGTGTGTTTTCCTTGAGTTCAGTGATACAGATCTTGGCCAAAAGTCACCTCAATGAAATGGAGACATCCAGCCACGTGTGTGTGGGTTAAAGTGGGAACAGAAAAGTGGAAATTTGCAGGTTTATCTGCATCTGTGTCTGGATACTGAGTGTCTGCGCAGCAACAGTAGCCAGGCGCAGGTCTTGAGGAGTTCATGAACAAAGACCTCATCATCATTATAATCATGATGTTTGTCAGCGTGTCTCCATGGGCGTGTATGTACTTATGCTGTCATGGGATTAGCGCACGTGCGTGTTTGTGTGTGTGTGTTTGTATGTTTTGATACAGCTGTTGGACAAAAGTCACTGGTTTACCTCTGCCCCAGCTCCTGGGAGATAGTCAGCTTTGTGTGTGTGTGTGTGTGTGTGTGTGTGTGTGTGTGTGTGTGTGTGTGTGTGTGTGTGTGTGTGTGTGTGTGTGGTATACTGTCAGTAAGTAATGTCCTAATGTCCGAGTGTGCACGGTTACTGTAGAAAGACAGTGTATATAGGACACTGACAAGTGTAACGTGTGTGAGTCCTGGAAAAGGTTAGGAGACGGTGTGTGTTCGTGTGTGACAAAGAAGGATGTGGAAAAAGGAAGACAGAGTAATGGAAAATTAACCTTGAGAAAGTGTGTGTTAGAAGATGAGTCACAGAGGTTGTATAAAATACTGTAACTGATTGCATTTTATTTGCTGTATGCGAGCATGCACTGTATAAATTGTAATACCATGGCCGGGGTAGAATTGAGCCTGAGCACATTCCCTATCCTTCAAGGGGTGTTTAATCTCTATGCACCCATTTTCTTTTAAAGTTTTTGGTCTTAATAATTCAAACAATGATTAAAATAAAATGTTTTTATTGAGTTAAGTAACTTCCTGGTATAAGATGTTGAGTAAAACCTGTGTGTAAATATTAGGGGTGCAACGATACTCGTATTGATATTGAACCGTTCGATACAGTGCTTTCGGTTCGGTACGCATATGTATCAAACAATACAAAATTTTTAATTTATTTTATCAACTTTCCTTCTGACGATGCTGTCTGTGTTGAGCGCTCAGTGGATCTGCGCCGACAGTGCAGCCTAGGCGGAGTAGTCGAGCGCAGATTAACTGAGCGCAGGGCAAGCTAGCAAGACAGAAGTTAAGCTCTCGTTGCAACATGGCAAATTGAACCTCCCCCACCCTCATTCACATCTGGCGTTTGGAACTATTTTGGTCTTCATGTGAAGTATGACCCTGAAGGTAAGTGCGTCATGGACTAAAGTAAAACAGTATGTTGGATGTACCATGCAATGCCCAATTACATTTGGTGGGAACTAGTGTGTTAGCGCAGTTAGTTCATTAATGTGTTGGCCGTCCAGCCCCACGCACGGGGCGATCCGCGGTAGCTCGTTAACGGAGATTTGCCGTGTTGTGGCGTTAACGTCATTTCAGATTAACGCTGACAGCACTAGTGGGAACGCAACGAATATGACCGCACATTTACTCCGACATCATTCTAGTGCAAAGACAAGTGGAAGCAGTGGAAGCAGACTGGGATTAGCACACATGCTACAAACTTTACCCGAGTCATTTAGACAGCTGTTAGCACATGATTCTCCTTATGGGGACCTGATATGTTTAATATGCTGCTGAGAATATAGCCCAGAAGAAGCGTATAGTGTAGCTTTTATTTTGGAAAAAGCCATTTCTCTGTAATAAACTCTCTTTTCCAAAGATGAGTAATTTCTCGATCAGATAGATGTATTTTTTTATTACTTTGTTGTTTCAGCAACATTAAATTTAAAAACTGTACTTTTGAATTAAAATATATATTTATAATTTTAATAAATGACAAATTAAAAAAGCATGAACATTTTTTTTTGTATCGAAAAAATATCGAACCGTGACACCAAAGTATCGAACCGAAGCGTGAATTTTGTGTATCGTTGCACCCCTAGTAAATATGTATAATCTTTATTAATATGACATTTCCCAGAGTTTCCTTCCCTAAAAACCATCTTGTCCCTTTTTGTCTAACAGTGCAGTGGCTGGGTGGATGGGAGGGTGGAGAAAGAAATGGCTCAGAAAGTGACACAGATTTCTCATTTTTTTCATGATATTCTGCTCAAGCAACATAAATATATATATTTTATTACTTGTTATTTAGCAGAATATAAGCCTAGTTCAGATGTGGTAAGCACTCTTATGATCCAGCAGCGGTAGCACGCTGGCAGTCCGTGAATGGCCCTCTACCTGCACAGAGCATTTGTTGTTGATGGAGGTAGTGTACAAAGTGTGCATTACAAGCTGAGTGTGGGCCCCTCTTTCTTGTGCTGTTGTTGATTCGTCAGCCAGCCTCGGAGAAAAGCTGAAGTGAAAACAATAAAAAGTCTCGACTGCACCCCCTGTCTGTGCTTAACTTACTTTCATCTTAGAAATAGTAAATTAGCATGGCTTAGCTAGAATTTATTTGCAATACATCTGAAAGAAAATCTGCAAGGTATTCATATTCTTTGCTTGTAGTATGATCACACAGAGGAGGTGCATGGATATAATAAAGGAGGACATACAGAGTGTTGGTTTGACAGAGGAGCATAGTAGGGATAGGGATAGCTATTGCCGGTTACATGTTATTACACGTTATTACAGTTATCACATCAGTTATTACATCATGGTTAGTTACTTTAAATAAAATCCTGTCAGCAGACACACGGCAGAAGAGAGACATCTGCTTTACTGTCAGCTGTTTGTCGGAGTGCCAACCTAAAGCATTCCCAAGGAATATTATATCCGCTGTTATCCTGAATCCCTGACACTCCCATCTTTTTACATTTTAGGGACATCTCAAGTGGTGTAATTCAAAAAGAAAGACCATGCAATAAGGCCAGTCACAGTAATATATAGCATGTCTGTTCCTCTAACAGGGACACATTATTTTTCTTTATTATATTTCTTTTGCCAACATTAAAAAAAGGAGCAGTGCCATTAAATGGGCAGCTAGTGTTTGCTGAAGAGCTATGAGGGTAAACGAGCAGTTGAGTCACTGGGGTATCTAGGACAGAGTGGTGAATGCTGTGAGTTCTTGGAAAAGTCTGGCTTCCTCATGCTGTCCAAAGACTGTGGCTGTAGGTGTGAATGTGTCGGACTGGTGATCTGTGCAGTACACCCTATGATGGTATAGATAGGCTGAAATAGCTAAGTATTTTAGTAAAGGGATGCATGGGTAAAGCTGCTGTTGTATAAGTAAAGGAGCAAGCACGCTGACCAGCTAGCAACAATTTTCAGCTACTGGAAAGCTCAAGTTCATAAAACTAGTGTTCTATTTTGAGGCTGTGCAGCTACGTCCTTCGGGCACTTTGGGACAAGCTCAAAGGAGTGAAAGAAAACTGAAACATAATGCATTTCTCCATGCGGAGGTGTTTGTCAGATGAAAGCTACCTCCTGTGAGCTGGCTTAGTAGACTGTGCTTTGCTCACTAAGGCATCTATGCAGAAAAAATATTGACATTACCCACACTGCACTGGGAATGACAGGCAGCTGAGTCCCTTCAACTTAGCATCACGCTAGCTCCCGTCGTTGGCTAGCGTCTGGTAACCTTTGGCTTGCCTCTTGAGTCAGCTGGTGTATCCAGTTGGCTGAGAAGAGAAACCAAAAGAAATGTCTTCATTTTCGGTCTAATAGCTGTCTCTCTGCCTGCCAACTTCAGCTTCATCTAAACATCATCCAGATTCCCACTGTTTGTTCCTCGTCTTGGCTGTTATTCCAACCCTAATGAATCCTATCATGTGTTAAGCTTTCGGTTAAGTCTTACAAAAAAAATTTTAAGTACGCATTCATCCCAGTGCAATTGCACTGCTTCTAAACCCTGTATGACTGTATCTGGGTGTTATTTCAGCTTGTAGCAGCCTGACTCGAGCTGACCTTGGATGTAATGATGTATCTTGACAAATGGGGCCTGGTCAGCTTCCGACCCCCAAACTAACGGAGTCATTTAGAGATACGGTTTCACATAGATTCTGGCATGGCTGTACTGGGATAAATCTGCATCTGCATTGGATAGAAAACAGACTATTTCACTGTGGTCCTCCATCACAATCTATTTTGGTGAGGAAGAGCTGAAATCAGAGCAATTTTACAAATGAACACTAAACAGGCAGTTAATGATAGCATGGAATACAGGCCCTGGCTTATTGGTTGATTGAATTGTTTAATTGGCTCAACTGCTCTCAGAAGCACTACCTTAAGATTAGCACTCTTTGAGTGAAACTCTGTTGATAACATTTCCATTTCTGCAGCTGCTATTAAAACTTTAAAACACTAGTGAAGTTTTTGGAACAGTATTTTTTCATGGACAGATTTATCCAGAAGTCCATGTCGGTCAGTGTATTATTGAGCAGCAGAACTTCTTTAATCTATGACAATGTAATTGCACATTGGCATGGTGTAACTAGAGGATGAAAAAGTGCTACCTTGAGTCTCTAATAGCTGAACCATAGAGAGTAAAGGAGGCACAGCGCAATAAAGCAGAACAGAGCAAGCACGCATTGACCCTCCAATGTCCTCTTTTAGGCAGATGGACAAGTCATTAGAGCAAGTTTTTCATTTCTGTCTATTAGCCTGCCAGTAGTTTCCTTTCAACTGTGGCCAGTGGTATAAACTTTCAAAGGTACAAAAATATTGGTATGTTAAATTTATATTTGTCAATAAGAAAAATAATAACCCACGTCACAGTAAGTCCACAAGGTGAAAGATTATCGTGATTGCATAAATTTGGGTTTCTGTGGCATATGCCGCTCTAACCCTTCCTTGCCCTCTGTCTCACATGGACTAATCATCAGGGACATGGAGACATCTTCATATCTGTGTTTTATAGCCCGTGTCCTAGCCTGCCAATAGTTTCATCTCAACTAAAGCCAGCTTCCCACTGTGTCTTCTGGACGTTCCCCAGCAGCATGGTTTCCACCCCAGGGCCAAACCAGTCCTAACCAGGGCTTAGCTACTCACCATTTATCCCAAGTTACTCCCCTCAAAACAACATTTCTGGGATTCTCTTTGCCTCTGTTTGCCAAGATGTACATTTTGCCAGTTTGGCTTCAGTTTTAAACGACTGATAGTACAGAGTATGCTACATGATCTGCATTCTGCCATTTCAGCGCTTTGAATGTTTGGCAATGACAAGCATTTTGTCAGATTTCCCAATTCCCACTGTAATTTTCCAATAATGTTAGATCCAGAGACAAAGAGGAGTTGAAAAGGGTGCAGAGAGAGCTGAGGGGACTGATAAGGAATGGGAAGGAGAGCTACAGGCAGAAGATGGAGAACGAGCTTCAACAAAACAACGTTGGTGAAGTCTGGAGAGGCCTCAGAACCATCTCGGGCCACAAACAGCAGAACTCTCTGCCTGGGAAGGATGTGAGGTGGGCAAATGAACTGAATCATTTCTTCAACAGATTTGATTCAGCCATGAGGCAGTCTGCAACATCGGCTGCAGACTCACCCACCCCCACTGCTGCTGTTCCACCTCAGACACTTCACACCTCCTCTATTCACCCTGCTCACTCCCCCCCACCCCCAACTGCAGCATCCAATACACACTCAACACAAGGCTCCAGCCTGTCTCTCTCAACCACCCAGGTTAGGAGGGAACTGAGGAGGATTAATGGCAAGAAGGCAGCGGGTCCAGATGGCATCAGCTCGAGGGTCGTCAGGTCCTGCGCGGACCAACTGTGTGGGGTGATGGAGCACCTCTTCAACCTGAGCCTGAGGTTGGGAAGAGTCCCACAGCTCTTGAAAACCTCCTGTGTTGTACCAGTGCCAAAGACTTCATGCCCCAAGGACCTCAACAGCTACAGGCCGGTGGCTCTGACATCCCACCTGATGAAGACCCTGGAGCGGTTGGTCCTGGCTCAGCTTCGGCGCCTAATAAGCTCATCACTGGACCCACTTCAGTTTGCCTACCAGCCTGGCATTGGAGCGGATGATGCCGTCATTCACCTCCTACATTGTTCCCTCGCTCACCTGGAGACCGCTGGAAGCACTGTGAGAATCATGTTCTTTGATTTCTCCAGTGCCTTCAACACTATTCTTCCCTCGGTTCTAAAGGACAAGCTGGTGAACTCTGGAGTGGACCATCACCTCACTACCTGGATCCTGGACTACCTCACCGACCGACCACAGTATGTGAGGACTCAGGGCTGTGTGTCGGACAGGGTTGTCTGCAGTACGGGGGCCCCACAGGGAACGGTTCTGGCTCCGTTCCTCTTCACCATCTACACTGCAGACTTCTCCCACAATTCCACCCAGTGCTTCCTGCAGAAGTTCTCTGATGACTCTGCAATAGTCAGCCTCATCACTGATGGGGACAACAAGGAGTACAGAGGTCTGACCCAAGACTTTGTGGACTGGTGCCAGCTGAACTACCTCCAGATCAACGCCAGTAAAACCAAGGAACTGGTGGTAGACTTCCGCAGGCACAAGCATTCTCCACTGCAACCACTGAACACCCAAGGTATGGACATTGAGGCTGTGGACAGCTACAGGTACCTTGGTGTTCATCTGAATGACAGACTGGACTGGACTCATAACTCAGACGCCCTCTACAGGAAAGGGCAGAGCAGGCTGTACCTGCTGCGGAGACTCAGGTCGTTTGGAGTGGAGGGCCCACTCCTGAAGACCTTCTATGACTCTGTTGTGGCTTCTGCTATCTTTTATGGCGTGGTCTGCTGGGGCGGCAGCATCTCTGCTGGGGACAGGAAGAGACTGAACAGGGTGATCCAAAGGGCCAGCTCTGTTCTAGGATGCCCTCTGGACCCAGTGGAGGTGGTGAGTGACAGGAGAACGGCGGCTAAGCTGTCATCCCTGTTGGACAACATCTCCCACCCCATGCAGCAGACTGTGACAGCACTGAGCAGCTCCTTCAGTGGGAGACTGCGGCACCCACGGTGTGGGACGGAGAGATTTCGCAGGTCTTTCCTCCCCACTGCTGTCAGACTCCATAATAAAGACTTTAACTGATCAAGCACACACATCCATACATATGCAATAATACTAAGTGCAATAATCCTTTCTGTCATCGTTGTATTTTTACTCAGTTGTATATAGTATTTGTATCTGTATTCTATTTTTATCTTATTGTATATTTATTTTATTTTATTCTACTGTATATAGTATTTTATTTTATTCTATTCTGTACAGTTGTGTACTGTATTTATTCTTATTGTATTCTAATTTTTGCCTCATAACTTTTGCACTGTCCACTCCTGCTGTGACAAAACAAATTTCCCACGTGTGGGACTAATAAAGGTTATCTTATCTTATCTTATGTTGTATTTATTAGGTATGTGAGCAAATACATAAGGGGCATTGTAGAAACTTCTCTTTCACCCTTGAATTTGAAAATGATTCATGCATAAAATACTAAAAGTACAGAACCTAGCCCTCAAAATGCCATTTTCCTCTTGTCTCAACTTCTTTATGACCAAATTAGATGTCAGATATACTGTTATAAAGCGTTGGGAGTTTGCCTTGTAATCGGAAGGTTGCCGGTTCGAGCCCCGGCTTGGACAGTCTCTGCCGTTGTGTCCTTGGGCAAGACACTTCACCCGTTGCCTACTGGTGGTGGTCAGAGGGCCCGGTGGCGCCAGTGTCCGGCAGCCTCGCCTCTGTCAGTGCGCCCCAGGGTGGCTGTGACTACAATGTAGCTTGCCATCACCAGTGTGTGAATGTGTGTGTGAATGGGTGAATGACTGGATGTGTAAAGTGCTTTGGGGTCCTTAGGGACTAGTAAAACGCTATACAAATACAGGCCATTTACCATCATTTTTTTATATCAACATATTTTAAAGAACAGCAATTATGCACTGCAACTGATTTTACAACCGAAATCTATTTCACTTGCACATTTAGTCAAGAAAAGGAAGACACAGCTACAGTCTGCAGTCCTCAGATGTTTTAAATCAGCCCCAGTCTATGGTGGCTCTAAGTGTTCAAGTGTACTGCGACTCAATAAAACACCAGCAAATTGAAAAATGCTGCAAAAGCACACAAAGCACAATGGAAGTCACCTATTCCTCTGGGAAGAGATTTAGACTAAACAAGTCAAAAACCAACAGATTAAAAAACAGGTTCTTGTGAATGCGATTGTGTTTGATAGCTCGAAAAGGTTTAACAAATTCTGAAAAAAAAAAACTTGTAGGGCTGTTCATGTTAACAAACCATTCAAATTTGCCTGGCAATCACCGAGGTCTTCAAAGTCAACTTAATGATTTATTGGTTTAACATTGACAAAATGTATTTTAACAGTGTGATTCTTACAGGTGTGGTTTGTATTGTCAGCATATAGAAAGCATGAGATAAAGATTTAAAATATCATGTCATATTTGACCTCTGACCTCTCCTTCAAGCTCAGTAAATTGATCTGGAGAGCAAAGTGATAATAATGCTATATAAAGATATTTAGAGCTATATTGGATTTTTATGGTCACTGTTTGTATTGACAACATAGGCATAAAAAGAATGATATACGGGGATTTTAAATATCACATTATACTTTGCATTCAAATATCGTGTCACCTTTGACATCTGACCTCCCTTTTACAGTTCACATTTCATTCAGGCTAAAATGAAAATGTGTTGTTCAAACCTTTTAAAGAACATTTAGAAAGAACATAGAAAACATAGAAAATAAAACAGAGTTTATGCAAAAAAGAATACTAATCCCTTGAAAGTAAATACTGCAGAGAGAGTGCGCTGCCTTGGCGGATGTTTGCGCTCTCAGAGTGCTTGGAGTTCTGTATATACTATCTCACTGTGTTTAGTCTTTCGCCATCAAACATAGAGCTGCTTAATGGTTTTTCATTTTTTGTGAGCATTGACAATAAAAATGTCTTCTTTTCTAATTTACACTGATATGAATCCTTATTTGAGGACAGCCTTTGAAATATCACAAATCTGTGTATCTAATTATTTTTTGTAGTATTTCTCTTGTAGACTGAACAGCTTCTGCACTGAATGCAAATCTATAATGTACAGATACAAAACTCTACCATATGAAACCGTGTCAACACAACATTTCCTCTGTGGTTGAAAACGGTGAAAAAGTACAACCGTTCTTTCCATACACTGCCAATCTGTTGGAAAACAAAACTCTCTTGCCAGCAGCGTACTTTTGTTTTTTGCCACGAAAACCTGAAGCCCACATGCTAAAAAATGGGCCTTGTTCCAAAGAAAAGTTTATTTTGATGCCATACTCATGTAAAAATGTCACCACAAACCCAGTGAAGCTGAAAAAAGCTCCACAGAAATTTCAGTTCTGAATAAAATAGACATACTTCGAAAGTTTCCGTAGAACAGTGGAAAAGGCCTGGACTTCTCATTGTCCCCCCGTGCACCTCCCTGATCACCCTTGGTGGAGGCTGTGACCACGGGGATTAGCGGCTACCCCTTCTAAATGGGCTTCACAGTCAGAAACACTCCCTAGTCTGGGCCACACTCTGGCTAGACCATTCTGTCCACACTGTCTCCACCTCTTTTTATTCTCCATGTATTTATCTGTACTTGAATCATATTAAGTGTAATAACATTCAAACAACATAATTCAGTGTCCGTGTGTTTGGTATGAATGGCATTTTGCTGTGGTTGATGCTTCAGAGTCTGATGGGCCTGCTGTATATTACTTCCAATCAGTTTGGCTTTAGTTCAGTCATTTTGCAATCTGCCCACAACCTCTGAACTTCAGGTCCTCATCATGACTTGACTGCTTTAAAATATGCAGGAACCATGAGATGGTATGTTACACTAATATCTAAAATGTGGCGGCATCATGGTCACTTCCTTATTTGGATTGTTCTCCTTGCTCGCTGGATGACACTGCTGTTGGACTGTGACACCATCACAACCAATCAGTGACTGGAACAATATCAGACAGTCAATCAATTACTGAAACTTATAGGCTCTCGTGATTGGGGCCCGACCAATCACATATTTGGCAAATGTGTCCCGTCTGTATCACTATCTTGTATACTTCTCCCTTTCCCATTTACAATCAGTCTTCTTTGTTGTTGACATCTCTTTTTCATTCCACACTTTCATCAGCATCCTCACTGTGTTTATCTTTCTTTTGCTGGAAACAAAAAGAAATACCTGTGAAGAGAGAGAGATAGAAGAGGAGATATGAGGACAAATACTGGTCTAGCCTTTGGCTGACCTCCTGAGATTCCAGCACAGAAGTTTAAAGACACCATGGGATTATTATAGCACCCTCTTCCTCTGTATTGATGTCACTGGAAAGGAACACTCTCCCTCCTCTTTAAACATTTCAGTCCTGCACACAAACATACAGAGCTGTACACCTACACTTATCCTCTAAACACTAACTGCATGGCCCCTGTTAGTGTCTCTTCATCTGTCTTGACTCGAGAGCACCTACGGGCCAGTTTGAGGTCACTTGGGCCAGCAGCTTTTTTTGCCAGAAAGAAGTTTAGATATTCCCAAGTGAACTGCTGCACAGGGCTGGTGCATTAGCTTCTTCAAAGAACTGCTGACAACCAAAACTGAGGCAAAATTGGGTTTTGGGTCATTCTCTTTTCACGAAGAATGGTGTAACATTTTTTGTATTGTATAATTTCCATAAACTTGCAATTTTCTGTGCATATGTTCTCATTGTGCCTGCATAAGTATTCCAACTTCATTCCACAATTCAAAGGCAAGCATAGTATAAACAAACTATGCTTGCACTTTTATCTGCATCTCAGCGCTTTCTAACATTCACACGCTGATGTGACTCCAACAGTCTTCCCTCTCAACCACCTGAGCAACATGATTGAATGATGTTTCCATAGGTATGAATGTAAGTGTGCTTGGCTGTCTGTTTCTCTGATTTAGCCTTGTGATGAATTGGTGATCTTTCCAGGGTGTACACCAACCTTGACCCCATGATAGTTGGGGAATAGGCTAAAGCCTACTCCATGTATTGGATAATTGGCTAAGTGGGTGGATGGATGAATGGATGGATGGATGGATGGATGGATGGATGGATGGATGGATGAATGACTTGGAGTAAACAGAAAATAGTAATTTGGGTGACCACAGCATCGCATAAACTCTGTACATTTTCAGAGAGTGTTTTTTTTAAGATACATTGCAGATAGACTTTGCACCAGTTCTTCTATGGATTAAGCTTTTCTGTCTTGTGTTTCATGAAGGTATACCATCAGCTAGGCTATGTAGGCTTTTGAACCAATATTTTAGAGTGTTTCTAATAAAGTCTTTGCTGGGAACCCAACATGATGGATTTCTAGCTTTCAGCTAAGTAATCTAAGACTGACTTTTATTTGGCACTATTCAACTTCATCTGTTTATGTTTGTTTTAACTTGGTGTTAATTTACCTTTAGCCACAAGGACAACCTTGTTAGGATTAGGAAAAGATTGTTCTTTGGTTTTTAAAAGGAAGCTTTTGCAATGTTAAACACATGTTAGAAAACAACACTTTCTAGGCTTCCCTGTAGGTGTACCTTAACTCTAAAATGAAACTATGTGCAACTTGTACAAACGACCTACTGTTGAGTCTTTTGGGGGCAGAAGGGCAGTCCACTCTAAATGGTAGTTCTTGTTTAGGGTCAAGCGCGCCTTATGAATGCTGATTGCTCAATCAGGAAACATATATATGACATATCATGTCATATATTGCATGACATGATGAGATGCCATATGACATGACAGCATCCTCTTTTAGTATGTTTGTCTTTCCATTTACCTTTCAGCCATCAGACTAATCCTTGTTCACTTTGTTATAGTTTGACACTGGTGCAGGAATCCTTCCGGTCTAGAGCCACCCCTATGACCAAAGCAGAATGAATGACAGTATTACATACTAAAATGACTGTGCGGAAGGGCAGCCAAAAGTCAGATGTCTTAGTTTACTTTGAGTTTATACAGTGACGTGTCATTGTGCCTCACAGCAAGCCCAAAGCAGACCTGTAATCTGCAGCGTGTCACACACACATGCCGAAAAACACGTAGGCTGAGTGGTGAATGACTACAGCGAACGCAGTGCCAGCAAAAGGTCACTGAAAACACACACACACAGACAAACATGGGATTTTACCCTGGATTCACACCATTCCCATCCCATAATAGACATGACACTATAACATTTGTGCTGCCATGGTAACAAGGCAAACCTGAGGTCAGTTAGCAGGATGTTTAGCTGGGGTTTCATTGACCACACAATTGCACACTATTGTGTGTGTGTGTGTGTGTGTGTGTGTGTGTGTGTGTGTGTGTGTGTGTGTGTGTGTGTGTGTGTGTGTGTGCACATGCATTCAAAAGCTCAAAATGAAATCAGGTGTAGTGGACTGAATGACTGAACTAAAGTTTACATGTTCATGTTTGTGTCTGTAGGAGTCATGGCTTGTTCATTTCACTGGTAAAATACACACCAAGACAAAGAAATAACAAACACTTCCAGGGAGCACAGTGATGCGGAACAGGAAAAAAGTCTGCACAACAGGTTTTAAACATCTTTCAGGAAACTTGTGTTAATTCGGAAATACAAAACAGAGAAGAGTTAGGGATAGCGCTTCTTTGAAGTCCAGGTTAGCCTAAACATTTCAGTTGGTTTGGTCCGCATCAACATTCAAGTTTCCTGAAATGACTCATTTGCGCCATCTATTAGAAATGTGACATATCAAAGTCACATTTCCATCAGTGAGTCACTGTGGCACATAAAAGTCATCATTGGAAGACCATCGTGTTCTGAAGCCACACTCAAGGACTCCATCTTGCTGTAACTTGTACATTTCTGTTATGTTTGGTATGAAATAATTAGGAGTACACATTTAAAAGAAAGAAGGGTGAAAAAAGTCAAGCAAAAGAAAAGGTTAGAAAATCAAAGATAAAAGGATGAAAACATGTTTTAGACAGACCAGGAAAGGTTTCTTACATTTATTTGAACAGAAATTAATATTTGAAATGACGAAATGTGTCCTCCTCAAAAAACATGAGGAAAATAAGGTTGGGATGAATGAACAAAAATATCTGACATTAATGTACCAGCAACCGCTATTCTTTTTGTTTATTTTCACTCTAAACTCTAATCATATTTGTTCTTCTTAAACATGACCATATCTTGACAAAACAATATAAACTTTTTTAAATCCTCTTTATTTTGGCACTGATAAATTAAGGACAGTACAAATGACAAAATTGCATCACTTTAGCAAAGTTAGCAAGCCACATGCAAAAACTTTGGGACTTTTCTGGACCACATACTGTATGTACTGTCATGTGAAAAATTAAGTAGACAGTTATTGCTTCTATAGGAATTAAGTGTATAAGTAAGTTGCAGCTAGAATCTAGTAATCAAATGCATGTAACTGCAAGTGTAAGCACCTCTGTAAAAGCTAACACAATGCCACAATCTTCCCATGAGTGGGAAATACACTGGAAATACATTCCAAGTTCAGACCAAAAAACACCCAAGAGCAATATCTCAGACTCTGGAGGTCATGACAGTACAATTAAAAAAATACTTAACAAGTAGGGCTTATTTGGATGGAGAAAGTCTTCTCTCTACAAAGAATATGGCAACACGCCTTAAGTTTGCAAAGTTACATATGTAGCAACATCAATTCTTCTGCAACAATGGCCTTTGTACAGACAAAATCGAAGCGGAGATGTATGACCACAATGTAGAGCACCACAAACCAAACACAGCATTGAGCACAAACACATCATACCAACTGTCAGCTCAGTATTGGAGGGGTGATGATTTGGGCTTGTTTTGCAGGACCTGTTGTAGTCACTGAGTCGACCATCAACTCGTCTGTATACCAAGGTGTTCTAGAGTCAAATGTGAGGCCATCTGTCTGAAAGCTAAAGCTTGGCCTAAAAAAGAAAAGAAAGTGTTGCAATGGCACCGTGTTAAGGTCTAGGTCTACTTTCAAGATTAGGCTTAAAACTTTCCTTTTTGCCAAAGCATATAGTTAGGGCTGGACCAGGTGACCCTGAATCATACAAGCTACTGAGAGGACTGCAGAGTTTCTTTCTTATATGACTGCAAAAAGATGTTGAATTATTATTTCTTTTACTAAAGAAATATATGTTTACTATATATGCTGTGAATTTTGAATGTCTTAAAACCCTGTGGTGCTAACTCATTCATGTTTTATTGCCAATTTAAAACTAAACTTTTTTATGCAATTGGAAAAAAAAAACTTTTTCAGATGTGAGGATTTGTGTCTCAGGGGCAAAATGGAAAAATCCTAAACCCTTCAGACTGTGTGGTGATGTTCATTACAGTTGTTGACAGTTATTATATGCTATTGATTGCCTCGTTTCTCAAAGTGTAGTGTATTTTATTAGTCTGTATGGAATATTATTCATTTGTCAGGTTGTAAAAGTGCATAATCATATTGCTAGGCCACTGCAGTGCATGAGTGTGTGTGCTCTTTTAATAAGTGCAAGCTAGTATGCTGGTTTTATTGGTCTGTGTGGAGTATAACCAATTGTCAGGTTGGTAAAAAAGCAGAAAAACATTCCAATTTGTGGTTTCCCATTATTAATAATGATAGAAGCAGTTGTTATGAATTATATAACGGCACTTCAGATGCCTTTAGGTTTTGGATGAATTCGTGTGTCTGTGGCTCTGATTTGGACATAGAGTTGGTAAACTCCACCTTCCTCTTGCAGCCTTATTTCTCAATAGCGCTCCTACTTTCTCTGATCTACTTTTTGCTTGACTCCATCTTTTCTTTCTCTTGGTTTTCACCCTACCTGGATTTTCTGTTTGAAATTCCTTTCTTGATTTTTATTGTCCACCTCTTGTCTTAGTAACCTCTGTTTTCCTGGTTGATATTCTATGGTTTTCCTTTCTTGTTGGTGTTTTCATAAACTATCAAACCCTTCTTTTTAAAATTGTTCCAGCCTTGATCCTTTTCCTCGTACTTCTCTCCCTCTTTTTCTCCCAGTTTCCATCCTCTTTTCCTCGGCTCCTTTCCTCATCTTCTCTTCATCCTTCTATCCCTCAATGTCTTTCCACAACCCCTGGCCATCAGCAGACTAGACAGACCACAGACATCATTACTGACATTCATGGTAATCAGCATTGGGAAAAATTACATTCATGATGGCGTTCCCAACATGCCTCCGTTAAATCACAAATTATTCTTGAAATTTCACTTTCCAGAATTCCCTCAGTTAACATGACGTGTTATTTCCTGACGGGAACACATGACGAAACTGACAGATATTTCCAAAACAGCTTTAAGAGCAAGCCTTCTGTGGTCACCGTATTGAAGGACATCAGGACTTTTCGTCCAAGGGGTTAGTGTGACACATAGTCAAGACACAAAAAAATTGGTGTGGTTACATTGGGGATCATTGACTCAGTAAGGAATGTTTAGGAGTGGTCAAAAACAAATACATAAACCTACTTTCTGCCTGTGACTTGGCACCATGAACAACATGGATCAATCAAAACATTTATTTATCTGGGCATGTGAAGGCATTTTGACTTTAAACACTTTTTTTAGTGTATGTAATTTAATGCAATCATTAATCTGTTTTCTTACAGCACATCTAATACTTGGTTCTAAAGTCCCTCAGCAAGATGCACCTTGATTAAATGCTTTTAGTAGCAGCCATATATAATATAATGGCATCATTCTTAATGGATATTTGATCAGTCTTCTAGGAAGACTTGGTAGAGTTCAGTCATTCCTCGGAGATTCGACTTCCAAGCATAGCTCACATATTTTGAATGGTTTTGTGGTTTTAAAAGGCCATTCCAAAAAGCATGAAAAGCATGTTTATCCACTCCACAACCAGCTTTTAATGGATGTTTGAGGTCATTGCCCTGTTGAAGCACCCACTGTGAGGTCATTTGAGGTTAGACGCCTTTCATTAGAACCTAAACTAAGTGGCAGCAGTCCAACCTTATCTCAACTGATCACCTTCCTCCCGATTGCATTTTATTTGTCCTTGAAGACAATTTCCCAATTTTAGTCAAGGTTTAAAGTGCTGATTTTGAACCATGGTTTCTATCTTGGTTAGCAGACTTTCAGTCTGTGGTAATGTAAAACGTGCTTGCTTGATAATAACCAGAAACACTGCAGCAGTGGTGAACTGCTAAAAGACATTTGTAACTTCCAGCAATGTTGAACTTATAATTTAATTCATTACATGTAAAATGCTGACTCTGTCTTGAATTTAGAAAAATCTAAAATAAATTCATAACTGTGAACCTCTTACCTGCCATGCTTTTCTTGGACATTCTTTGTAATATGTGCAGCAGTTTTAAAGGACACGCTGAGGGTGGCAAGTCTGTACAAGAGCTGGTACCAGCAGCAGCTGAGTCAAGTCTAGTACACAGGTTTGTGTGTATGTTTGAAAACGTCTCAGCAACAAGTGCATAAGTTAGGCAACAAAGTGAGAAAAGAAGAAAATTGGTCAATAAATGGTAAATGGCCTGTATTTATATAGCGCTTTACTAGTCCCTAGGGACCCCAAAGCACTTTACATATCCAGTCATCCACACACTGGTAATGGCACGCTACATTGTAGCCACAGCCACCCTGGGCCGCACTGACAGAGGCGAGGCTGCCGGACACTGGCGCCACCGGGCCCTCTGACCACCACCAGTAGGCAACGGGTGAAGTGTCGTGCCCAAGGACACAACGACCGAGACTGTCCAAGCCGGGGCTCGAACCGGCAACCTTCCGAGTACAGGGCGACCTCCCAACTCTTGAGCCACCATCGCCCATTAACCATCGCCCTTCAATAACATTATTGAAGTTGGATATAATTAATATAGCCATAAAATCATTCTGTAAAATATAAAAGCAGAAAATCTGAAAATTCGTCTTGTCAGAGAAGTGCCTCCATACGGCTGTTTTCTGGAGGCAGGGGTGCAGAGCCCATATGTTTTGAACTCTCCAATTTTATACGATTTGTTTGTTCATTTTCTAATTACAGTGTATGCTTGGGCATACCATTTGCTTGAGTTTGACATAATAGATCCCAGCTTCTGTTTCTTTTCTTACCAACAGTTGGTTTGTTGGTTTCTTTCACCCGAGACAGCCAAGTAGTTACAGTTTCCTTAGCCTTTAATGTGGCCTCAACTATTTAGGTGTGTCAGAAAACACTCACACAAGTTGTTTCTGGAACAAGGACATGAATGAAGTCACTGGATTTCAGTCTTCATTATATTATTTATGCATGTTTAAGTCATGCAGTATTATGTAAAACAAATGACTATAGCATGACTTTTCCAATATGGCAGTGACATCGATCCATCTTCTTTGAACTTTGCGAGACAGGTCTCTCAACAGTTTCATGGCCTCTTTTCCAATTTATGGCCTATGTACTTTGTTTTTCTTCACAAACGGCGAGGCTTATATAACCTCAACCTATATCGGAGCCCTAATATTCAAGCTTTCAAAAGTCACAAACACTTTCTGACATGTTATGTTGATTTAAAATGTGAAGTAATGCACCATGGTGAAGTGTTTCCCCCATACATGCTACCAAAAGATGAGCCAGGTTTATACACCCACTTTACCACTGGTATGTGGCGGTAGTTGACACACACAAAGAATAATAAGCATGGCCAGAGCTTCTCTGATTCACCATCCCCTCCCTTCCTGCTGCATTACTAGCTGCCACTCATCTTTAGCCCTTCAGTACTGAAGCACATCCAGAACAAGCAATTATTGGCCCGTTCTGTTGCTGTTCACCTCTATTGTTCAAAGATGGGCTTTTGCCCAGTTTAAATTTTGGCTGCATTTTGATTTCATACACTACCTGCTAATGGATGTCAAGTGGATATTAATGACACATTGTGGTCTGGAAACAGAAAAATAACAACTGTGACATGAGTTATGAGGATGGTGAATCATACGTTCTTTCTGTTCTGGTACACCACTTGCAATGGTCTCCACTGCTGACGTGTTCCTTCAGTATTTGTTCTTTGTTGTTTCCGCATCACCAATATTGACAAAAGTAAATTGTAATGTAAAGCAGAGCGCACGCTTTGCATTACTTTCTTGGTGAAGACAACTGGCGTCACTGGATGGAAGATTGTTCCAACAACTGTAATGTTTGGGATGTACTGAAACTCATCAAGGTTCTTTTTTATGACAGTGTGTAAAAAACCAAAAAAATAAGAATGCCTGAACTCTTTATAAGAATGAGTTCCAGAGCCGTATGTACGTTTCAGACTTTTGTCCACATAAAAATGTATAAAATAATAGCTAGCACAATGCAGTTCTTGAAATCCTGTTTTTTAGATGTTTGTTTTATTTGTTCCTGTATTTCATCCAGCAGTGTTGGGGATATTGTCAAAACTGATAGAATTATGAATGCAGGAAAGCACAGTCAGATTTTTATGCAACATGCGATGCCATTTGGAAACCATGTGATGGCCTGGCAATGATCCCAAACACACTGCCAATGCGGTAACACTACGAGTCATGGATTGGCCTCCCCAGAACCTGGACCTCAGTGTTATTGAAGCAGCATCGGATCAGCTCGGCAGAGAATAGAACAAAAGCACAGGCAGCATCCAAAGAAGAACTTTGAATGTCCTTCAAGAATCCTGGTTGTCAGGAGTAGTGTCGTGGATGAGAGAAGGAGGACCCAAATGCTGGACTCACAGGTAGGTAGGTGAAGGTTGGTCTTTATTGGCAACGGAGTGAACAAACAGAACAGGAGTAGGAAAGGGCTGGCTTGCTGGCTGGACGACTGACTGATTGACTGATTGAAGGACTGACCAACTGAAAGACTGAATGGCTAGCTGACTGAACGCAGGCGGAAACGACAACATAACATCAATGACACGACAAGGGCTGAAGGGAAGAGAGGGCTTAAATACATAGACTGATGAGGATGATAATGAGAGACCGGTGAGTACACAGCTGAACATAATCTGGCTAATGACACGAGACGAGTGGACACAGGAAAAGCAGGAAGTGAGAACATGGAAGTGGCAAAATAAACTGAACATGAACAAAACTGAAAACACTGGGTCACCGACCCAGGAACCCTGACACTGGTGAACTAATACTGAAGACTACTTAAAGAAATTACAATTTCTGCCTCAATTTTATCCCACAACTTAGACATTCACATTATTCACACTCTCATTACACATACATATAGGATCTTGGGGGTGGGCACAATCACGGAGTCCAAATTACCATCAGGGTGTATACCTCACCCCTGACGTCGTTGCCCACCTCTCAATTTTAAATACACTTAGTCATTGAGGGCTAGCAGGAGGGACTATGCGCTTACCTGCTGCTCCTTGGCAGGTAGCTCCATGCCCTCCTGGGTTTTAATTGCACCTTAGAACACATATGCATCAACACTACAATGAGCGGGTGGAGGGAGGTTTGGAGTCTTCTCCCACCCCCATTCTCTGCGGCCTGCTGGAGCGGGAGGGCTAGTAGGAGGAGTTGGCCGTCCGACTGCGGTCTGGGGTGTGGGGCCTCCCTGCTGCTGCGGAGTCGGGGTGGTCTGCCTCTCCCCACCGCAGGGAAAAGGGTAACACCACCTGGGTCTGGGTGCAATTCCCCCCTCCAGGGGCAAGGGTACCTAGACCCGGTTTGTAGAGTACGCTTGGGGAGTGTGATCGTGTGTACAGCGTCTCTTTATGTCTGTCTCCACGTTGGTTGAGTGTGGAGTAAGTGCATATGAGAGCACGAGGGTGGGAATGGATGTTTGTGTCTGTGTGTGCCTGTATGTCTGTGTCTATATGTCAGGTTGGGTATCAGACGCCACCTCTCTGGGGACACCTCAGGCCCTCCAAGGTTTGGAGGCCTATCTCCACCCACCACCACTTCCCCTGCCGGTGGCGGACTCCCTCAGGTGTCGGTGTGTTGGTGGTTCTTTGTGTCTGGGGGTGGGCGTCCGGGTACACACCGGCTCACTCCTTGGCGGCCGCTTGTCGGGGCCTGGGGCTCGCTCGGGCCCCTTTGGAGGTGGGGTGCCCCCGGCCTCTCGGCCTGGGGCTCGGTCACTCAGGCACAGCTGGGGGCCGGCGGAGCTCACGGGCGCGTCACTGCAACTCCCCCTGACTTCTGCTCCGCGGCTGCTGGGCGAGCCCTCATCTGGGACTCTCCTCAGCTCTTACTGGAACAGTGGCGCGGCTGCCCCTCTGTTGGTCTTCCATGGTCTCTTGTGTTCTGGGGGCCTCTGGATGTCTGGAGTTTTGATCTCCTCCATACCTGCTTCACACCCTGGAGGACGGGGCTGTGGCCCCCCCACACTCCCTAGCAGATCATTACATGGAGAAACCTTTGGAATGCAAGCATGCTGATCCACACAGGTATGCACACATGGGTATTCACAGACGCGGACTAAAGCTTTCTTGGCTGCTGCCTCAAAGCACACTGTGCGCTGTCTATCTTGCGTGCTGCACAATATCGTTTATTATTTAGTAAATATTGATATCTATGACTAGCTAGTTTATTGTGATGGTGCTTAGTTTTCTCTATTATTATGTTGCTCTTTGTTGTTTGCTGTCTCCTCTGTTTGTTTTTTTTGTTTGTTTTTTTTTTTTTCTCCATACAGGTGACCCAGGAGTTCTTTTTTTTTTTCTCTCTCTTCCCCCCCCTTCTCACCGTCTCTTCTCCCCTTTGGTTTTCTTTCTTTCTCTCCCCCTCTTTCTCTCATTCATTCCCCCTGTCCTATTTATTAAAAAAAAAAAAAAAAATGACAAAGGATGAACTGAAGCTCTGCCATCACGTAATGTCGCATACTGCTGTTTCTGATGTCATTTAGAAAAAAAAAAAAAAAAAAAAAAAAAAAAAAGAAATTACAATAAAGCTTAAAAGTTCAGGCTGTGTTGAAGAGTAAAATTGGTTGATATTTGGTATGACCAAACTGTTTTTGCCTTATTCACTGTATTTCCATGAATGCTGGATGGTTCAGTAAATTGCTGCACCTATTTCCCATTTCCCTAGCAAAATGTAAAGAAATGAAAGATTGACTCAAGACTTTTGTTCTGTACTGTTCATTTTACTTTGTGGTTCAAAATACCACAAATATTAATGTGACTCTTAAGTGATTATTAGTACAATATAATATATTAGTACAATATAGCCTATAAAAGTAATGAAGATGATGATGATGATGACAAAGTTTTAGAAATAATCAGCGTCATTCTCCACTTTTCGTGGGAGCGGTGAGGATCCGAATCTTACTACAGACCAGCTTCCTCCCGTTACACACTATGATGTCATTGACTAACACATTACCACTGGTGGATACATGTATATCACACATACCCACACTAACCAGATTTCATAAACACAAGCAAACAGAAGACAATCACAGTCTAAACCACCACATTCCTGATTCAGGGTCAGGGCTGCCTTTGGTGAGGACACACGAAGACTTTGGTGAAAACTCATTCTGGTCATTTTCTTGTCTGTGTGTGTGAGTGTGTGTGTGTGTATGCAGTGTGTCTGTCCCCAAGCTGTATATTTGAAATAGAAACCACTGCATATCCAGAGGACTACATCATTTGTATCTCATACCCACAATGAAAAGTTAACTGAAGTTTAAATAACCACTGCGGCTTCAGACATATGCACACACAACAATAGACAAAATACTGAGCGCTGTTCTTTTTTATACACAGGCGCACAAAAAACATTTTAACTGATATTTTAACATATTTTACAACCAAGAAGTAAAAGAAAGAAAATACAATATGATTTGTGATTCTGGGGAGGGATTTGTATGACTAAAGACACAAACTGAGGCTTTGGCACGCTACGATTTTCGTTCTCTGCAGAATTGTGAAGAAAAAACAGAAACACTGGAAAACATTCCCCGCACTGTAAAATGTAAATTTAATGCCTGTAATGTCTGCAGGGCCTGCATGTGTAATGACATATGCAACAATTATATTCTGTCCCAAGCATTCAATGTGCCGCATTAAATTCAGCTCAGAGTAAAGGCCTTTACACACTTGACGCGTAAAATTCAGACTCACCAATCAATCATCATGGCAAAACATGAAATGGACACGCCAGTCCACCGTGTACATGTCATGCTTTGCCACTCCAAAACGTGAAATGGACACGCATGCAGAAGTTGCATTACCAGCAGGGAAAGGTAATATACTGTATTTAAATTCACACTGTTGGTAGTGAGCAAAAAATGTATAAAGTAAATTCCAGGGTCCTTAATCACCTTAATCGAAAAAATTAAGCTCTAGGCATCTACATGTAAATGCGTTAATAATGTGTGTTTTAACATTTTCTGAAATTATTTCTCTGCCTCAGATGTGGTCCAAAGTCTGCCAACTAGACCTCAAACTGCCACAGAAATATGTGTGAAAGCAGCCGTGATCCCGTGACACAATCGCTTTTTCTTCCTTTTCTTGTATGATAAACATCAGGACCTGATCATCATAGCTTGATGTCTTGATGTTTGAGGACAAATTATTCACAAAACCACATCATTTCATTGTGTATACTTGACAACATTTTTGGAATTTGGTGTCACGTGCTCAATGTGTAAATGCTTTTAGTCCAAAATGGAGGATATTAACACAGTATACATAGTATATAAAGTATATATATATATATATATATATATATATATATATATATATATATATATATATATATATATATATATATATGCCATGCTATGCTATCTGAATATTATGTAATAACATGTTACTGTATGTACTTAATATTATATTAATGAAACCAAACATGAGATGATTCTCAATTGCATAACAAACATAGTTTCTGGGGGGATTTTTTTAGCGGTTACTTCATTATGTTATAAAAATCAAACGCAGGTTGGTAGAAGCTCCAACTGGAAATCCATCTAAAAAGCCTTCCTATGAGTAAGCATGACAAACTCTGGTGGTCAGTACACATCAGCACAGAAGTGCTAAGACAAATGATAGACTGAACACATTCACACACAGAAAATAAAGGTGTAGTAAAGGCGGGTCATAGAGGGGGATTTTTAGGTCGGTGAATCAGTCATTTGGATACAAGAAACTGGTTTTACGCAGTTTTTCCCATTACCCTGCAACTCTTACTGATGAGTGAAATAAGGGTTTGTCTCGCCCACCTTTTTCTCACTCTGCACTATGGTAAGATTAGAATCTTTAACAAAGAAATAGTTGTTCTTTTAGTTTTCTTTTTCTTCTTCCCTTTTAATTTCACGTAGCGAGAGCAGTGTCAGCAACACACACTGTGCTCTGACACCTGTATAAACGAGGCAGAGGTGCGTCGAGCGTGTGGTTAATCTGTGGCCGTTGTGGCAGACTATGTCAGTGAGGCGAGAGGTTAAGAAAACTACCCAGCTACGTCACAGACTCCAGTGAAGTGAAAAGAAAAGAATAATAGAGGTCAGAAGGGGTTTTTTGCTATCCGAGTAACCTTGTCGCATGACCTGATATTCTTGTGCTGGTATTGTTCTTACAATATAACTTACTTACAAAAGTTTGTTTTACTCCAGGACCACATCACGTTTTTTATTATTATTTTGATAATAAAGACTTGGATACTTCTGCAATCATTTACTTTGTAGGAGCTGTCAACACAATATGTCAAGAGGTACTGATTATGCTAACTGACAGATGGCTGACAGCAAGTAGTGAGCAAGCTTGGAAGTTTGTAAAGTTATATGTCCCACTTCCTTCCCAGCTGGACCAAGTGACAGCTTGTCTGGATGCATTCTAGATTTCCTCCAACCCTGAACCTCATAAGCCTAGAGGATGGATGGATGGATGGATGGATGGATGGATTAACTGCATTACTAGTAGTAGTAAGTTCTTCTAGGAGTCCTGGTAATGACCCAGGTCAGTTATTTTAGTAGTTATTTTAAAGACTGAGCCTTAAAGATATATTGCAATGATCACAGAGACATCTGTCCACTATAATCGGAATCGCTCATTCCGAGTAAGCAATGACAGACCAGCAGGACTATGTGCACACAGGAGAGAGGAAACAGGCAGATAATTTCCCAGTAGGAGATGACTATAAACTAACTGCTATGTATAACAGCAGAAGTGGACAGAATCCCAGCTGTAACAGCAGTGATTTATGATTTAGCCTTAACTAGTATGTAAAATGGTATCAAGTCACAATATTTACCTGGCTCTTTACTTCCTTTTAAAACTTCTTTATGATTTTCTTTTACAAAAAAAATCCCTCAATTATTAAATCTGATCTTGTTCAGTGCACATATGATATAGAATGATTCACATATGTGTTTCATTTTTACATCTGGCCATAATATTTTGACTTTAAAATATACATATCCTTTACTTTTCTCTCCTCTCTCTCCCTCCCACTCACAGGAGCCACCCAGGTCGGCCTGAGGTGAAGTAAAAATCAACAGACAGAATAAGAGATTTTTCCATTTAAAAATTTATGGATGACTCCTGGTCATATATTTCAGTGGGTGAGTAGATGTGTTTTGGGGGTCAGTTAACAGAGTGACCCTGAAAAGTGCTGAGCTATAAATGTAACCCAGCATTTACTGTTTCCTTTTTCAAATTTGGTGTTTCTTTTTCTCTTCTTTTTTTTCCTGCCTCACTTTTCTAAGTGTATTTCTCCATTTCTCTCCCCTGATTTCCTCCATTTTGTTTCTCTTTACCACTTTTTGACACTGACTGGATATGATATACACAAGTTTATATCTTTAAAAAACTCTTGAGGAATTAAACACTTGATGGCTTCTAATTAATAATTTAATTAACTGCAAAATGACATTGACACCCAGCAGTCTTGCTTTTATATGTGAATATAACCAACTTGCAACCAGTGAGTCCCTGTGACTGGGACCAATTGCAAGTGAGTTTCACTCATCAGTGGAGACTGCCCCAGATTGCAATATGTTGTCAGTTTTTCAGCCTTTTTGCAAACCTTCACCAATTTATCTAAGACTAATCCCATGCAAGAGAAGTTACATAATTGGCTGTCTACAGACTGCTTCCTATCAAGCAGCTGTTGCAGTATCTTTCCAATCAACTTGTTGCCCAGAGGCTGAGCTTGATGGATTTGTGCAGCGTCTGCAGTGATTGGATGCTGTACCAATCTACTATGGTGAGGAAAGAGCTAAGCATAAATGCAACGGCGTTAAAGTTGCTTACCGGTCACTTTAGGTTCCTGCTGTTACCTATAGTCACGAGCTCTGGGTAATACCTGAAAGAAATGAGGATTCTCCAAAATCTGGCTGGGCTCAGGCATGGAGACAGGGTGTGATGTTCGGTTATTAAAGAGGGACCGAGAGCAGAGCCACTACTCACACATCAGAAAAAAAGCCAGTCGAGGTGGCACCCAGAAGGGCCTTTGATCAGATGTCTCCTGGGAGAAGTGTTGTGGACATGTCCAACCAGGGAAAAAGCCCAGCGGTAGACCAGAACATGCCGGAGAGATTATATCTCAGTTTTCCTCTGGATCAGCTGTCCCCAACCCCCGGGCCTCGGCCCGGTACCAGTCCGTGAGTCGTTTGGTACCGGGCCGCGAGAGTTGAGGCTCAGGTATGAAATGTATGGTTTTCAGGGTTTTTATCGATTTTCAGCGTTATTTTGTTATCGTTTTTATCGTTAACTCTGTTTTCCTGGGTCTTTTCACGTGTGTTATGAATAAATCGTCTTTTTTTCAGTACCGGTACTAGTTTTATTTTGTTGTATTTATCCGCGACACCTTAAATGCCGGTCCGTGAAAATATTGTGGGGCGCAAACCGGTCCGTAGCGCAAAAAAGGTTGGGGACCGTCAAGGTGGCTGGGGAGAGGGAGGTCTGGGCCTCTCTGCTTAGGCTGCTGCTCCCTGAGGATGTAGAGGATAGATGCATGGAGCTTTACCTTTTTAGCAGATCCAAAACAGAAAAGATAATTTCCTGCCTTCTCACCCTTATTGTCACGGACCCAGTTCCAGGGATTCGGGGTCCGTGAGCAGTGTGGACTACTATTGTAGTTATTATTATTATTATTATTATTATTATTATTATTATTATTATTATTATCATTATTGTGGTTGTTGTTATTATGGTTGTGTCTGCTGTCCTGTTTTTCCGTGTTGGTGTACTGTCAGGTGTTTAGGGGTGTGTGCTTGTGTATGTGAGGGTGCGGTCGTGGCAGGCACTTCTAGGCCTGGTGGGTGTGGCCCTGCCAGCTGACCGGTCCCACCCAGGAATCCACACACACCTGGCGCCGATCAAGCCTCGTCAGAGGAGCTTCAAAACAGTGTGGCTGAGAGCTCCTCGACGCTGGATCGTTGAGTGACTTCCCGTCAGTCTTAAGTGTATTGTGCAAGGTTAGTGCAAGTCTACTGTTAGGTTTTGTACTCACGGCTGCCTTTGGTATGCGTGTTTCCTCAGGAGGAATTGTGGCGACCAGGAGGCAGCACACGGAGAGTACACAGGGAACGGAGACAGAGCACGGAGCACGGGATAAAGGAGAAGACACGGAACGGGAGTTGGGATCGCACGGGGGGATTTATTGTTGTTCGGATTGTCACCACTGTAAATAAACACTGTTGCACTGTAGAGTCCTGCATTTTGGGTCCTCCTTTCCCCACATCCCCACGGTCTGCCAGCGAGACCGTGACAGAACGATCCAGCCATTATGGGCCCAGCGGACTCAAGGACCGTCTCACAGGAGGAATTGCTCGCCCAGCTCTGGAAATACTGTCGGAGCATTATCCAGGCGGCGGATCCACATCAGAGACACATGCAGGTCGTATTTTTTGATGCCTTCCTGTCTTCAATCACCTCATCTGTGAGCTTTTTGGACATTAAGAGACTAATTTCGATTATAACCACGCTGAGGGAAAGTTCCTGTTTTGAGCTGTTTGGTTTGGGCTGTCCGGGCGAGGAGGATATGGCAACCTCCCTGGGAGCCCTTGCTGCCTATTTCTTTTTTCATAGGCTGATAGCCTCCCCGCCGTCGCTTGCAGCTCGCTTGTTGGACCCTCCATTGCGGGGGAAACGTTTCACACGCCCTCTGCACCTCACCACATCTCCACTCACCTCTGCGGCACCTGCTGAGTCAGCTGACCAAGGACCGGCAGCTCAAAATCACACAGCTGCTCTCCTGTCCGGCCGGCTGGTGGAACCTCAGCCTGATACGCTGGCCCCGGCATCGTTAAAGAAGCGACGCTTGCGCCGCCGGCGTGCCTCACCGCAGTCAGACTCTAAAACTTTCCAACAGCCGGCTGTGGTGAGTCATATGGACAATTCATCTTCATTCACCTCATCTGTTTATTCACGGGACTGTGTGAAAGCTAACCTCGTAGCACAGCCAGCTGCCCAGCCTGTAGCCGTAGCACAGCCAGTCCAGTCAGCCTTCTTCATCCTCAGTTGGAGGCTGATATGCCTGCTGGAACTACCCTGCCATTATGTCACCCGCCTGTTGTTTCTACATCGCTGTCCAGTCTACCACGAGTAGCTGCCGCACCATTATCACCTCCGCCCTTTGCAGCTACTTCTCCACCAGCGTCCCATCAGACTGCAGCGACCGCAGAACTCTCGACTTCACCATCCACATCACCCGCTCGACCGTCATCTTCGCCACCTGCAGCTTCCGCATCGCCATCTTCACCTCCGGATCAACAACCATCTATACCCGCGTCGCAGCCGGAGGAGCGGCTCAGCGAGCGGGAGGAGCCCGCGTCGCCAGCTGTGGAGCTCAGCGAGCCGGAGGAGCTCAGCGAGCCGGAGGAGCTCAGCGAGCCGGAGGAGCTCAGCGAGCAGGAGTAGCTCAGCGAGCAGGAGCAGCTCAGCGAGCCGGAGGAGCTCAGCATGCCCGAGCGGGAGCTCAGCGAGCGGGAGGAGCCCGCGTCGCCAGCTGTGGAGCTCAGCATGCCCGAGCCGGAGGAGCTCAGCGAGCCACCAGCAGAGGAGCTCAGCGAGCCACCAGCAGAGGAGCTCAGCGAGCCACCAGCAGAGGAGCTCGGCGAGCGGAAGGAACAACCGGCGCTGCCAGCCGCGGAGGGGCTCTCTCTGCCAGCCGCGGAGGGGCTCTCTCTGCCAGCCGCGGAGGGGCTCTCTCTGCCAGCCGCGGAGGGACCCGCTCAGCCGGAGGTCAGCGAACCGGAGGGACCTCCACGTCTAGCACGGCCTCCACGCCATCCACGTCCAGTGCGTCCACGTCAGCGACCGGCGCATCATAGACCATGTGCCACGCCTCGCTGTTGCTCACCGGAGCAGCGACGTTGCCATCGGACCCGTGGCAGGCCACCAGAACCGTTCCGCCGCCACCGGACCCGTGGCAGGCCGCCGGAGGAGCAGCGCCGCCGCCACCGGACCCGTGGCAGGCCACCAGAACCGTTCCGCCGCCACCGGACCCGTGGCAGGCCGCCGGCGCCGGAGGAGCAGCGCCGCCGCCACCGGATCCGTGGCAGGCCGCCTGAAGCGTTCCGCTTCCATCATGGGGTTGGAGGTAGGCCGCCCGAACTGTTTTCCCACCACTGCCTGACCCGTAGCGAGTTTTGCCTGCTTGCGGTCCACTGGGTCGGCCGCAAGAACTGTTGTTCCCACCATGGCAGTGGTTGGACATTTGAACTGGGGTTTTGGGGCCCTCCGTCCGGGACCCCCCGCCGCCCGCCCGGGGTTGGTTGTACTGTGGTTTTTGTTTTGTTTTTGTTTTTGGGTCGTCGGGTGCCGACCCTTAGAGGGGGGGTACTGTCACGGACCCAGTTCCAGGGATTCGGGGTCCGTGAGCAGTGTGGACTACTATTGTAGTTATTATTATTATTATTATTATCATTATTGTGGTTGTTGTTATTATGGTTGTGTCTGCTGTCCTGTTTTTCCGTGTTGGTGTACTGTCAGGTGTTTAGGGGTGTGTGCTTGTGTATGTGAGGGTGCGGTCGTGGCAGGCACTTTTAGGCCTGGTGGGTGTGGCCCTGCCAGCTGACCGGTCCCACCCAGGAATCCACACACACCTGGCGCCGATCAAGCCTCGTCAGAGGAGCTTCAAAACAGTGTGGCTGAGAGCTCCTCGACGCTGGATCGTCAGTCTTAAGTGTATTGTGCAAGGTTAGTGCAAGTCTACTGTTAGGTTTTGTACTCACGGCTGCCTTTGGTATGCGTGTTTCCTCAGGAGGAATTGTGGCGACCAGGAGGCAGCACACGGAGAGTACACAGGGAACGGAGACAGAGCACGGAGCACGGGATAAAGGAGAAGACACGGAACGGGAGTTGGGATCGCACGGGGGGATTTATTGTTGTTCGGATTGTCACCACTGTAAATAAACACTGTTGCACTGTAGAGTCCTGCATTTTGGGTCCTCCTTTCCCCACATCCCCACGGTCTGCCAGCGAGACCGTGACACTTATTCATATAAATGCAAGAGAAAAAGATAGTGAACCACCCATGTGTTGGGTGTGTAATGCTGTGGATCTATCAACACACTTTAAAGATCAACAAGACATCGCTGGCCATTTATGTTGTCTTCACTGTTTTTCTTGCATGAAATAAACTTAATGGATGACTGAATTTCAACAGGCTTATCTTAAAAGTGAACATTCTCTTTTGTCACTTTAAGAAAAAGTCGCTGAACATTGTTTCCAATCCCTCTGACAGCACCACACCTTTGTTTGTAACATGTCGATAAATGTCTGTGTGGTTACCATAGACTCCATGGGAAACTCTTTCTGCACCGTTTGGGCCTGCTTCTGTTCAGAGCTGCCGGGGTCAAGCAGAGAGTAAATGGAGATTTCAGCTTCTGATACAAACACAAACACACAACGGGGACAAGAGATCCAAAACACATGTGGGAGGAACTGAGAGTGTGCAATAACAAAGGACAACCTGTGCATTCTAGGAGTGACTTAGGCGACAAAAAGAGGGCAAAGACCACTTTCACATCATTAAAATCACATGTATCAAAGTTCTGCTTTTCCTGTACTAACATTTCATCTTTTTTTTGTATACAGCTGGATTGAAATCCCTGAATACATACACTCAGAATTCAACTAAATTCACTACACATGCTGATATTGTTGTGCACTGTGACCAATGGCCATCATATAACAGAATTAAGTGATTTCATATGCAGCTGGGACAGAAGCAATATCCACTGCTGTGCAGCTGAGATGGGACACAACACATTAAATGTTAAGTTGCCTGTGTTACAGGAAATTAGGCACCAAAATAATGTGGACATGAAGTTGATGTGTTAATTTATGTCACAAGTTTGGAGATTATGCTCCCATTTTAATGTGGGTAAATTCTTTGCAGTGAGGTTGAAAAACATGCTTTGCCGTATTTTATTACTGTTAGATCATATTTTTCCATGAGTCTAATGCTGCTTCATATGCCTTTTCATTGAATACTTGTAATTTTGTGGTAGATTTTGGCATGAAAAGCATTTGGAGTGGACGTTTAAATTCAAAGATACTGTATTAGATATCGGCTGCTGGTGGCTGTAGGCCAAGAACATCAGTATCGGCCTTCAAAATCCCACAAGAGATCTGCAGAGACAGAGAGAGTAACTGATCTGTGTCTGTTTTCAGGTATTAGCCAAGCCCGAGGCCAAAGGGAATCCTCAGCCAGCTGCTGTGGTTTTGGATAAGGCTATATCCTGGAAAACAACACCGTGATACTGGCTGCGACGAAGCCCAGACAGATTTACATTGAGGGCAGAAAACTATTCTTGTCTTCAAACTGCCCGCATACAGCCACTGTTTTCACCAACATTTTTGTGATTTTTATCCCCCATGCACAGACAGAGTTTCACTATAATATGTTTGGTGACTGGTGGTAATTTCCTCTGCTTTCTTACCCTGACCTGGAAACAGACATCTTTTGTGCACTTTGTCTTCATTGGAACTAAAGAAGCACAGACAAAAAAATGAAGAAAAAAAATGTGAGAAAAAGAGACGAGCCAAAGGGAATCCTCAGCCAGCTGCTGCGGTTTTTGGAGAAGACTATTTCCTGGAATACAATACAGGGATATTAGCTGTTACAGAGCCCAGAGAGTCTTATACTCAGGGCAGGAAAACAAAACTTTATGCCTTTAGGCAAGCATGGGGACTGCTTTCTAGCAGCCACTTTGATTTTTGCAAAATATAAGATCTTGAGAATTATTATAGGTTGAGATAAGACATTAAGATTTTACAACTGATTGCTGATTGTAATTTCCTCCTCTGAGCTCTATTTGACTGTCTTGTTTTAATAAAATAACACTGGTGGCCGGCTGTGCAAAAGTACCTGATACATGTTTTTATTCCATGAATTAATCAACATCAAATCTGTAGCGAACTGTCAACAAGTTATGATCTTGGCTAAGTTTGTATTCTGGAATACAGTACAGAAACTTGTCCCACTGAAGCTGCATCATACATTGTGCAGAGAAGTCACTAAACGGATGAGCAGCAAAATTCACCAACACATATTTATGAATGATTAGTTTTGTTTTGTTTCTTTTCCAAATATTTATTTATAAGTGACTTATGTATGTATGTATGTATATATATATGTATATATTGTACTATTCTTAGTTAGCGTATTGTCTGTCTTGTCTTAATGTTGGTTTAAAATGGAGCACTGTAACAAAAAATAATTTCCCCCAGGGATCAATAAAGTATTCTGATTCTGATTCTGATTAAGAGCTTGGTGACATAATAATTACTTACAGCTGTGCTAGCAAGGTAGTTGATTAAGATAATCTCTCTAAGATAGCTAGCTCTGTTGCTAACCAGAAAATTAGTTCACAAATTTAATGCAGTAGGTCTCCAGTTACTGGGAGAGTTGATGGTACAACTTAATTAATAATTAATTAATGTTGATTTTCATCATACCTGAAGGGTAGATGCTTTTATGTTTCAGTTAGTAGCTTTCGGTCTGGTGTTCCTCCAGGGTCTGTTCTAGGTCCACTGCGTTTTACATTTTGCATGTTCCCACCTAGTGCTTACATAAAGAGACACACTATATCCTAACATTCCTATCTGGATGATAGAGAACTGTACCTGTTGTTTTCTTCTCATGATTTAACCACTGTTTAAATACTATCTGTATTGATAACATTAACTGCTGGATGTCTCAAAAGATTTTAGAAATGAATATTCATATTCATTGTTGTTCCATAAAGTCAGAGACTGATTGATCATATTTATCATAGTTTCAGATTCAGAAACCTTTGCATCATTTTGGACTATCATATTAATAAGGTCACCATAACTGCTTTCAAGCTTTTAAAAAAAAATCAATAGTTCAAAAATTTTTTATCTCAAACTGACTCTGAGAAATTGGTAAATGCATTTATATGAAGCATGTTGGACAATTGTAACAATCTATTTGAAGGATTATCAAAATCATCCAACAATTTCAGCCTGTTCTGAATGCAACATCCAGACTGCAGAAATTTGACCATGTAGCCACAGTACTGAAGCCATTTGATTGGCTCCCAGTTTACACAGAATTACCTGTAAAATCCTTCCTAATATTTCATAAGGATGACTTCCCCCTGCACCATTTTATCTCTCGGGCTATCAGGTACAGATCAATTATTCCCATGACCAGGGGCGGAGCGTGGGGGTGGCTTACGGGGCTTAAGCCCGGGTTGTTTTGTCAGAAGCCCGGGGTATTTTGGAGTGTAATTTTTTCATAGTTAGATGCCTGGCTGACAACTGTATAAAACAAAAAGTACACACAATATTCGAAGCACATAGTGCACACTGTGGGAATTTACGACTGTGCGTGAATCCCCCCCTGATATTGGTATGATCCGAGCTCAGGCACTAAGCGACTGAGCGAGGGGGCGGGGCAGCTGCTGCCCGTGAGTGCGCTGTTGGAGAGACGGAGCCAGCCATACTAAGGAGAGCTTAAGTTTGACCAGGTACCAAAGCAAATCATTCGTACTGTACAAATAATGTAAATATGACGGTGCATCACGAAAGATTGATATCAAACTGATCACTTGACCCATATTACGTTACTCGCTCTTCAAGGGAATCAACAAATGGCGAAATGAAAAGCCGAACAAATGCTATTTCTTTAGAGAGTCTTAGCTTACGTGTGTTTATTTCATATTTTCAGTTCTTACCCTCCCCGACTAAATCGGTTTCAGTTATGTACTGAAATATAAGAATGGACATTAGAGGCTTCTTTCAAAGAAAAAACTCAGGTAAATGTTATTTTATATATTATGCTTTGTATGTTGTTCAGTATATTTCTATGCAAAACAAGAGGGATTTCAGTACACAGCAGGATATTCACATTTGTAACCAGATATTTACACTTTAGGGAGAAAACATAAAACATTTTTACTGTACAACATCAATCTAGAGTAAACTTTTGTTTTAGATAAATATTGAAATATCTTTTGAATGAGTTAAATGTCAGAATAAAGAGAGACAGAGCTGTCTATTTTTTATCACTTTGATCAAATTTAGGAGTACATGTACACTAAGTTTGTTAATTAATAAGAAACTCCAGACGATTCCATTCTGAGCTGAAGAAGCTTCTGATTGGTTAGTAGAGTCCATGTGAGTAAACTGGTGGCACAGCTGTGGATGCATATAAGGCAAAACACAGAGTCTGTTTCTGTGACATGGGAAAATCAAGAGATGTCAACAAAACACCAGGAACAGAACTGTGGAGCTCCATAAGTGTGGCTCAGTTTGAATACAATTTGGTGCCATTTACAATTAAGAAATACAGATAGTTTCTCTCTTTACTCTTAAAGTTAACAAATATGTTTTTATATTTATCAATCTAAAAAAACAAACATTTAGTCTGATTTGATCTTACAATTAAAAAAGTGTTTTTATCTGAAGAGTAAATATCTGGTTTCAACTGTATATTTGATGATTGTCAGCACAAAGAGGGAGAGAGAGCAGAATGAGGACAGAACAGATGAACAGGAGCAGGTGAGACACACATGTTAGTCAAATGGTTGCTTACTAAAAGTATCACTGTATCATAGGTACTCATGTATCTCGTACCTAGTGTTTCTTTTTAGGTTTGTTATTTTTCAAATTCTATATTTATTAAGTTCTGCAGGCTTGTTTGCACAACAAGGCTGAATAATTATATAAACTTTTCTGAATCTAAATAGTGGACTTTGGTAGAATTAAAAAACAAGGGTAGTGCAGGTCTATGATGATTTTTAGTGCTACTATCATCTAGTTCTGATTCTGGTTCTGTCTTGGTTAAGTCCTCAGTAGTCCTGATTTTGAACTGTTGTAGTCCTGTTTTAATTCTGGATCAGTTCTGGGTCTGGTTGAATTGGGGTTTAGTCCTCATGTCTTGATACAGGCCTGACTTTGTTCTGCTTTGCTGCTTAATCAAAAAACTAGTTTAAGGTGTCCTGCACATGTGATATATATTTTTCCCTATATGAAGTCATTCTTTTTTGAACAGAGCCTATTAATCTTTTAGTCATTTCTACCCCCCCCCCCCCCCCCCCCAAAAAAAAAAAAAAAAATCCCACATGCATACTACTCTTTGGGCTAAGCCCCAGGTGTTTCAAATGTCTAGCTCCGCCTCTGCCCATGACTAGCTCTGAGTGTGCTAGGGATGCTTTCAGTTACTGTGTACTTGGTTTTTTTTTTTTAATTATGTGTAATTATGAGTGTTAGCTCACAAGTGACCAAGTCTTCAGTCAGACAGGCCTAGAAAACATCAGGCCCATCCATCCAAGTGACAGAGAAGCTGTCAAGCAACACCTCAAAGAACTGCTTAATGCAGGGGTTATTAGGGAGTCAGAGAGCCCCTACGCATCTCCAATAGTAGTTGTGCGTAAAAAGGATGGTTCAATCAGGTTGTGCGTTGATTACCGCAAGTTGAACGCACGGACCATTAGGGATGCTTATGCCCTCCCAAACATTGAGGAGACCTTCACGGCCCTTAGTGGTGCCAAGTGGTTCTCGGTCATGGACCTCAAATCAGGCTATTATCAGGTTGAGATGGCCGAGGAAGATAAAGCTAAAACTGCTTTTGTCTGTCCTCTTGGGTTTTATGAGTTTAATCGCCTGCCTCAGGGCGTTACAAATGCCCCAAGTACGTTTCAACGACTGATGGAGAAGTGTGTTGGGGATTTGAACTTGAGTGAGGTACTTGTGTTTTTGGATGATCTGATTGTGTTTTCAGACACCCTGGAGGAACATGAGGTGAGACTCATGAGGGTGCTGAACTGGTTGAGGGACTTTGGGTTGAAGCTGTCCCCAGAAAAATGTCATTTCTTTAGGCCCTCGGTGAAGTACCTTGGCCATGTGGTTGATGCCCAAGGAGTTCACACAGATCCTGATAAGATCTCAGCTTTGAAAACATGGCCTCGTCCTACAAACAAGAGAGAGTTAAAATGTTTCCTAGGCTTTGCCGGTTATTACCGGAGATTCATTGATGGATACTCAAAGATCGCAAAGCCTTTAAATAGTCTCACGGCTGGTTACTACTCACCCAAAAAGAGGGGTAAAGTGTATCTTGGAGAACATTTCAAACAACCATCAAACATTAACTTACCTTTTGGAGAGGAGTGGACACCTGAATGTGAAAATGCGTTTAAGACTTTGATTGAGAGACTGACATCGGCACCTGTCCTTGCTTTTGCCAACCCACAGCTACCATATGTCCTGCACACTGATGCCAGTCGTGAAGGCTTGGGTGCAGCGCTCTACCAAGAGCAGGACGGGAAGCTGAGAGCTGTGGCTTATGCAAGCAGAGGACTTTCCAAAAGTGAGAGAAACTATCCCACTCACAAGCTTGAATTTCTAGCTTTGAAGTGGGCAGTTTGTGAGAAGTTTAACAGCTACCTTTATGGCGCTAACTTCACCATTGTGACGGATAACAATCCTCTCACGTATGTACTGACATCTGCAAAGTTAGATGCTGCTGGTCATCGCTGGTTAGCTGCGCTGTCTACTTATCAGTTCACCGTTAAGTACAGGGCCGGTCATGCCAATCGCGATGCAGACGGGCTGTCCCGACGACCACAAGCTCCTCCTTTTGAAGATGAGGATTTCATCAAAGAAAGGGAGAGAGTTGATGACATGAAAAACCGTCTTCTAGAGGTGAGCAACGAGATGAGTCACGAAGTGGTATCTGCCTTATGTCAACGCCATCTTGTGGTGTCAAAGATCGAGCACTGTTCAAATCTAGAACAACCTTTGGTTGTAGAGTCTCTTGCTGTTGATCCCTCAACAGTTGCGGATGTATTTGGAGAAGACACATTACCATCTATGACAAGCTCTGACTGGTATAAAGCTCAGAGGGATGACCCGGTTGTCTCACGTGTCATCACCTTCGTTGAAAGAGCTCAAAAGCCCAGCTTCAGAGAAACAAACCTTGAAGTTCCTGATGTTAGGCTCCTTCTCAAGGAGTGGAGAAGACTCGAAATGAGAGATGGAGTATTGTACAGGAAATGGACAAATAGAGACAACACTGTATGGCAGTTAGTCCTACCTGAACAGTTCAGAGGGAAAGCGTTGCGTGGAGTGCATGATGAAGTTGGTCATCTTGGTTTTGAACGAGCACTGCATCTTGCCCGTTCCAGATTCTATTGGCCAATGATGACAAAGTCTGTAGAAGAGAAGTGCAGACAGTGTCCACGCTGTGTCAGGAGGAAAGCAGTGCCTCAGAAGGCAGCGTCTCTTGAAAATATTATAGCAACTTACCCGCTTGAACTCGTCTGTATGGACTATTTGTCAGTTGAGCCAGACAACAGAGACACCCGGAACATATTAGTTATCACTGACCATTTTACAAAGTTTGCTGTGGCAGTGCCAACTAAAGATCAGAAGTCCAGGACCATTGCAAAAGCTCTGTGGGAGAACTTCATAGTTCATTATGGGTTTCCCAGTCGTCTACTCAGTGATCAGGGTAGAGACTTTGAATCTCACACAATCAAAGAGCTATGTGCGTTGATAGGAGCAGACAAAATCCGCACTACACCTTATCATCCTCGCGGAAACCCGGTGGAAAGGTTTAACCGGACGCTTCTTGATATGTTGGGTACGTTGGAAGAGGAAGACAAATCTCACTGGAGGGACTTTGTTAAACCCTTAGTTCATGCGTATAACTGCACGAGGAACGACACAACTGGTTTCTCTCCTTATGAACTGATGTTTGGCAGACAACCCCGACTACCCATTGATTTAGTCTTAGGTATCCAACCTGAAAATGCCAACCATAAGTCTCATTCAGAGTATGTGAACAACCTTCGTCAACGTCTGGAGGAGAGCTACACCCTAGCTGCAAAAAACTCCCAGAAGATCGGAGAAAGGAATAAAGTTAGGTTTGACAAGAGGATTAGAGTGGCCGAGCTCTGTGCAGGTGACAGGGTTTTGGTTAGGAACATGAGTATCAGAGGTAAACACAAAATCTCAGACAGGTGGGAACAGAAAGTACATGTTGTGGTTAAACGAATCAATGATGGCCCTGTCTATGTTGTGGAACCCGAGTTGGGAGACGGACCAAAACGCACCTTACACAGGGATCTCCTTCTACCGTGTGGGTTCTTACCTGTGGAAGAAATAGCAGGGAGCAGATCTCATGGGTCCTCTAAAGGGAAGAAACTGAGAAACAAAGCCGAAAGAGAAGTACAATCTTCTGATGACCCTGATGGTCAGGAAGATGAGGTATACAGTGATGAGGACGAAGTGTGTCCAGCTTTTGCGGTTCCAGAAATAATAACCAGAGGTCCTTTTATCCAGACTGAAAGGCAGGTTATCACACCTCAGCTGTCCACTGGGGATGTGCATTCTAGTTTGCCCCGTGCAGAGCCACAAGACGAGTCACACGCACGAGAAACACCCAGTCATGTTTCTGAACCTGAGCCTTTGTTACACTCAGAAAGCAATGAGGTGACCACATCTCCCATTCCATCTGATGAAGGTCCAGGTTGGGTTGTTATTGACATTCCTGAACAAACAGAACCTGTTGAAATGAATCAAGAAAGCAGCGACACTGCTGAGCAGAGTTCAGAGCCAGAGACAGTAGAGTTGCGGCGTTCTGGGAGAGAGAGACGCCAACCTCGTAAACTAACTTATGATGAGTTAGGTGAGCCTTTAATTTTGGCTCTCAGTTCCTTTTTGTCAGAGTTTCGCAATTGTATTCTCTCAGAGCACTTTCCTTCACACACCTGTTAAGTCAAGTGTGCATGCAGAGACTCATGCACTTTAGAGGGGGAGAGTGTAACCCAGATCATTGTTTGAGTATGGGATTTCTGATTATTTGTGGTCACTGAACGCACCACTGTGCCGTGCGCATAGCCACTCTCTAGTCCAGCTACAGAGTTTTTCCTTCCGTTCATCCGATGAGGCGCATGCTGCTCTCGTGCCCTCTACGAGCTGGAAATTCGGGTACAGTAGACATTTGAGTTGCTGTAAATAGTTTTAAAAACCTTTATATGTGAAGCTAATGATTTAATATGTTGTTAGGAAAAAGTCTTGTAGCGGTTACAAACGTGAAGCGGAGCTGAGTCCGACAGCATTCGCCATTACACGAACTCCTCTGGTGAGTTAGCGTGCAGCTCATGTTCGTATGAAATGTTTTGTGCCTTATTATACTGCAGCGAGGTATCAAATCTACCGCTGTCATGTTGTTAAGAAAGAGGCTAAATATTGTATAACGTGTGTTATTGGCTGACTGTTAGCAAGCTAGCCGTTAAGTGAGCCTAGCTAATGTCCTGAAATGGCGGCCGACACGAGGTCAGTTACAGTGTTATTATGTTATGCCTAAGAGAACAGCATTAATAAGCATTGTTAACAGCATTTATGTTCTGTTATATTTTTATTTTGACAAACCTGTATTATTATAATGGTAAGTCTGTTAAATAAGCCGTTAGTGACATGGACACTGAGTCAGTGGTACTGAGACTTATGAACATTTCAGTTAATTCTTCTGCACACTTGTGTGTAGGCTGGTTTGTTTGCCCTTTTGGTGCCCTGGATCCTACTGGATGAACTGCCTTGTGGAAGTCCTCATCTGATGACTCTGCCGAACCGTCCTGGCAAATAGATGGTCGTTGCTGCTTGCTGGATGCTATTATTGGATGCTACACCGTTCCAACAGAGCGGTAGGAACAATTCAAAGGGCCCCAACGATGCGCTTTATTTTTCCCTGAGCTCAGGTGATTTTCTTTTGGCCAAAGGACCTTAAAGGATACATATTTGTTTTTATTTATTTATTTTATTTTTCTTATGACACTGAGTGGAAAGACACTACAAAAAAAAAGGGGTTTATTATTTAAAATTGTGTCTAATAAATGTGTTTATGTTAAGTAAGTGTGGTGTCCATTGTGTGCTGGAAGCCTTATTGTTCCTGTGGTGGAGCAGCTACTACCAATCTCCTTTACAAAACTAGCTTCTGACAGGACATAGATATTTGGGATACATTTGATTTCTTGTAACCTATTTTTAGAGAAACTGTGATTCTGGGTTAAACATCGGGGTGAAATTGATGACACTGACACCTAGTGAACTGCCCAAGGTCAACAGTCCTGATTTCCACGCATTAAAGGTTTGGCGTAAGTACAGATTGCATTACATTTGCATGGAAGATGCTCTCGCCATCTACTCTCTGAGCTGTAGTGAAACTTGGAAAAATGTGGCACAACCTGGAAACGGAGAACATTTACCTTCTGGGTTATAGTTGTCCCTTGCTACTGCAACCAACACATTTCTAAACACACAGCTTTTACTTTGAAGGTACACATTCTCAGTTTTTGGCTCATTCTTCACAGTTTCCCTACCAATCAATCGTCATCTTCCGTGCAAACAACTGGCAACCAGGACAACCTCCTAGTGTCATATGAGGGCTGTGGGCGGGCAGCAGTGGTGTTATGGAGGACCCAAAGTGCAGACATTCTCAGGCAAACATGAACTCAAACTTAGCTTTATTGCTGGATGGCAAGGCAGAACAGAAAACTAAACAAACTAAGAATACAGATAACTAACTGGCAGGCAGATGGCCAGACCACACAGCATAGGATGATGGTAGATCGCAACACAGTCAGAGGAAAACACAGAGCTTAAATACACAGAGGGAGTAATCAGGGAATGAGAGACAGAAGGGAAACACAGCTGGGACAAATCAGTCCTAACGAGACAAGGGAAGCAAAACCAGATACATTAACATAGGACACAGACTTTCAAAGTAAAACAGGAAACATAACACAGAAACGCGGACTTGACAAGGGGATACAGTAGACAGAGGCGACAGAGCAACTAAGCAACACAGACAGAAACCAGAAGGCAGAACTCTAACAAAGAAACCAAAAGACTAGAAATGATAAATAATGGCAAAATCAAAATTACAATAATGAAAACTCAAAACTCTGGGTCGATGACCCAGGTCTCCTAACACGTGATGCAGCACTGTATGCCATGCTGTGACCAATTTTGTGCAAGCCTTCACCGGCCATTCTCATAATACACACTATTCCCTAGCAACCAATGACTGCCACAGGATCCCTGTTCGGTCTCTAGCCTGCGTGAGTAGCAATAGATTTCACAACAACTACTAAAGTCAAAGGAGCTTGCAAAGAAAAGTGTCTGGACTTCTTTAAGTTGCTTGAAGACGTTTCACCTCTCATCCGAGAAGCTTGTTCAGTTCTAAGGTCAAATGGTGGAGAGTCCCAGATTTAAACCTAGTGGGAGTGACCCCCCACAGAGGGACAAAAGGACCGCCTGATGATCCTCTAATCACCTGAGCCAAGGTGTGAAACTGGGTGTGGGTCCAAATCAGCCAGGGTTTCCTGTGAGTTCATTGTGAAACCTGGCCCCACCTTATCATGCGAATTTTGAGGTCTGTCGGTGTCGTAAACCACCGCCTCTGTTCAAAGATGGTCGCTCACAGTGGACATAGATGGCTTCTTTCACTCCTCTTTCAAACCATCTGTCCTCTCTGTCCAAAATGTGAACATTGGCATCCTCGAAAGAGTGTCCTTTATCCTTAAGATGCAGATGGACTGCTGAGTCTTGTCCTGTGGAGGTGGCTCTTCTATGTTGTGCCATGCGCTTGTGAAGTGGCTGTTTGGTCTCTCCAATATAGAGGTCTGGGCATTCCTCGCTACACTGTACAGCATACACCACATTGTTAAGTTAGTTGACCTTAGAACTGAAGAAGCTTCTCGGATGAGAGGTGAAACGTCTTCAAGCAACTTAAAGAAGTCCAGACGCTTTTCTTTGCAAGCTCCTTTGACTACGATGACCTGGATGACTGAGAACCTTCACAGACTGCTAAAAACCACTCACAACTGGTCAGGGATGACACGTTATTCCCAGATGGTCACCGTGGAGAGGCCGTAGCTCTAAATGTTATCAGCAGTGACCCTGATAAGTCAAGTGAATGATTTATTATATACTGGACACAATTACCGAATACTGCAATGAAGTCCAATAATGAAGTCTGCAGAAATTGTAGAGTTCACAATCTTCCCATGTTCCATCTAAAAAACCCATGCCGCTTTCATTGCCATTTCATTTCCAGATCATTCTAGAAATGGGACCTTCCCGGATCATTTTCATTTCTTTGGACACTCTTGAGAGGTCAGTGAGGTTTTGTGAACTTGACACTAGACATTTGGAAACACTGGAATCACGCTCATAAATTCTTGCAGCAATTTAATAGAAACAAATATGCTTCGCTATTTTTTTTTCATGAATTTACCACCAGGAATGTTATAATACTGAGACCTTAGTTTTCTCACAGAGGTATTTGGCATAATTGTCTAATTGCGTGTTATTTCCTTCGGTACAAAGCTACTTAATGAAACTAATTTGGACCCTTTTATGGAGCTTAGTACTAGTTTGGATGGCTTCTTTGTTAAATGTATTAATGTCACGTTGAAAATTTAAAATAACTGAAAAAACCAAGCAACAACAAAGACAGTTGAGAAAGTGGAAATATAATCCTGCCTCTGTAGGTAAAACCTCTTGTCTAATTAAACTACTTTACATCAATTGTTGCTATTAGGGGTAGTAAGGTTTAGTATAAATGATGTATAACAGTCTACATTCTTGAACCGGCTAAAGCACAAAGACGAATTTGCACAGTGGCTCACGGTAATTCCACATCTCCCTCCGGTCGCTGCTCTGTGCTCAGGAACGTCAGAGCAAAGCATCTGCAAGTTACAGATGTGTATTTGATTCCAGGTATTAGTCCCAACTAAATCCTAAGGGTCTACTGTGGGTTTGGATCAGGTTAAATCCCAGAATACAATACATCAATACTAGTGTGACCAACCCCAAAAAGCTGTACTAGTGAAACGTAAGATAATTTGATTTGATCACTGGCTCCAGCTCGAGATACAGGAGCTGTTGTAGTCATTTGTGATTTGAAGAATGAATAAAATACTGTGGAGGGAGGGTGTGTTTTGGTTGTGTTTTTTTTTTTTTTTTTTTGGGGGGGGGAGGGGGGGCTGCTTTTCCTTTTGACTCATATGTGTCCATCTCTGTATTTAACAGGTCCTAGATTCATAGGTACAATATGTCACATTGTATACTCGGTCAGACCGAATGTGTATTTTCTCATCGCTCATCAGGGTCAGTGCTGTCCTTGAAATACTCACAGTGAGTGGCAGTTGTTCGACAACTTTGCAAAAGCATTCACATGCTCTTTGCAGGAAATACAAAGTTTGCCTTCAGTCCAAACATCACATCATAATCCATCAGTTTTCTATGCGAGCTAGTGACGTAGCTGCTACCGTTCGCTCTGCAGTTGTGTTTTGTGATTGATGAGCTGCATTGTCACCGTGGTGCCGTTACCTCCCGAGTGTTAATGAAACGTGTGTACGTGTGAGAGAAAGGTGTGTACGCTTGCTTATCTGCATGTCGAGAGCAGTTTCTTCTTCTATAGACTGACATCACTTTGTTTGGGATGATGTTGTGTCTGTACACCCGGTGACCGTTGCTAGGGTCCTCTGCTTTGTCTGCCAGGCTGTGTATGTGAAGGAGATGGAGGGACAAACAGAGCAATATCACGCGTTTGTTAAATTTTGCGAGTAGTGATGCGTTTTTATGCAACGCAAGGTACAGGAACAGAATTGCGTGATATGTCTTGACGACTGAAAAACATTGCAAATAATTGACGTGCAGATAGGGGATAAATTCAGTTAAAAGCAGTGTTTAAAAATAGCAGCTATGGAAACTTACATTAAAATACTGATAGCAACCCTGTATATATTGGAATGTGCCAATTATGCACATTTATGACATTTACCTTAATAAAAGCTAAAAGAAAAAGTAAAGAGCAGATACATTTAATGTCATGAAAATACTAAAACAGAAAGCATATATAAATAAACAGAAAACTAAATATAGCCGTGAGTCTAGAACTTCACAGCTGGTGTGCCCTACACATGAGGGACAGTTTGATTTTAAAAAATTACTACCTTACTCTCACAGTTTTGCACACATATGCAAATATACAGTTACTTTAAACATTAAGTTGACGTCTCAACAGCTCCTTGAAGGGAGCTAAGAAAAGCACAAACATGGTGCTTTCCTATGAGGTGCCTGTTGAAATCCTTAATGCTTGTTCAATTCAGCTGCTCTGTTCCAGGTTTCACTCTTTATTTGCTCAGATTCATTTGGCGACGTTTCCACTGGTTCTCCACACATTTCTCATCCACTCTGCCTCAGCTCACCACCCAATCCCCAACTCTTTCAGCCCTGCAGTCATTATGATTTGTTTTAAATCTAACTGCAGTCACCTTTGTATTTAAAGTACTGTGAAAAAGCACTTGCCCACTACCTAATTTAATTTTTTTAAATATTTCCCATGCTTACATGTTTCAGATTATCAAACAAATTCCAATATTAATCAAAGATAACCTAAGTAAAGCCAAAATGCTGTTTTTAAGTGATGATTATTGGGGGGGAAAAACTTTCCAAACCTACCTGACTCCTCTTGTTAAATCATAACGTAACTGCGATTGACCACATTTTTTCAAATGATCAGTCGCATCTAGCTAGCTATGTCTCATGACATTTGTGCAAACAGGATGTTGTCGCTGGGAAACAAGGTAAGCTGCCATTATTGCACTATTGTACATTGATTTCTACGGGGGTTAAAATGAAAGTTCTAGGTATAATGGTCTTCCTGCCCCCCACATCAGAATTCATTCCCTGATGAATAAATCCGTTTTAGTCAAATTCAACTGAGGGATCATTGTGTTTTATTTTAGAATTATTTTAAAAGGGGTCAAAATATCCACCCTCTGTGGTTCTAGTACTGAAGGTGGCTCTGGGAGCTCTTCACCCTCCACGTGTTTCTAGTTTTGGACAGCTAAAACAGCAAGACAACCAAGTTTTTATCTATAAGGTGATTTTAGGGCGATTTGCTCTACTTTTATTCACCTTTCTCCAATGGCTCTCCATTTTCTGTGTCCTACATAAAGTTGACAATGTTAATCTAACTTCTACTCGGTTGTTCTTTAGCCATATTTGTAGAAACATTTGAAAAGGTTTGCAAGTTTGTGTCTCCATATCTTTGCCTTCACCAATCTGGGTTGGGTTTTTTTGTTATGGCTATCTGAATGTGTTTTCATGCATTTATGGCTATCTGTTCTTAATTTAAATCATTGCTGTTATACAAATTTTTCCCTGAAGGGATCAAAAAGTTAAAGTGAAATGACAGGACCTAAACTTGTGTGTTTCTACACAGGCATCCGTATGCATTTATGTGTGTATGGGATGTGGTTTGTCTTTGCTAAATGTCGTAGTTGAGTGACAGTGTGATAAAACATCTCTTAGCACAGCATTGATACTTATGACACATAGTCAAGACATCAGTAATCCATTTGTTACACACACACACACACACACACACACACACAGATCTACTCACGGGTTTGTCATATTTTTCACATAAATTTTACTCACACAGTGACACAAATGTATTCGCACAGAGGTCCAAACTTGAGCACATGCACACACTCAAATACATGATGCATTTATTATGCAGGATGCATACACACATACTTTACTCACACACACACAGACACTCTTTCTGACCACAGAATGATAATTTGAAAAATACAAAACCAGAAAATCTTCTCTGCAAGGGGTTGTTCTTTTTTTCTGTCTGTAATCCTCTTTCTTTGATTTTTTTTCTTTCAGTTTTCTCAGCAGTCCTAATTAAAAGCACCTGCATCAGCTTCTTTCCTCTGTCTTTTCTCTCAGCGTTCACTCTCATGCCGTCTACTCCCTTTAAAAGTCAAAGAATGAGAATGAAAGAAAAATGGTTTAACTGTGTATGCATAACTGGGGAAATTGTATTTAACATATCCTGCACACACTGACACCTCGTCAGTTCTGAATAGAGATTACAGACCGAAAATAAAACCTAAAGATTAGTTTATTAGTTAAACTTTGAGTGAGAAGAATTAAAAAGTGATAAAGAAGAACTAACCCAAACCACACTTTGTGACAAAAGAATCAGAACAGTTTTATTATATGTATTCCAAACCACGCCGTAACATATGAAGGACTAACCTTTTTGTTGTGGATGGATCCTGCTGCCTGAACTTTTTTGTGTTTAGCATCTTCTTCCTTCTATGTTACGACATCTGTTTCTGGCCACTGCGGACCCTCACCTTTTGTCGAGACCAATTTAATCCTCACTGTATATCTTCCTTGTGCTAATAAATTTGCATTTGCATAAACTTAAGTCTGTAGCTAGTCACAATGTAGCGGGCCGTTTTACATAAACAAACCCATTTAAACTAAACCTCCAAACAATGCTGATACTTGGTTTTCTTTTTTCATTTATGTATAAAGTTATAAAGATGCTGTTTCTTTTATAAACACATCAGGCAGAACATATATTACTGTAAGATTTCAACTAGCTTGCTAACGCTAATGCTAGCTTCTAACTCCGCTAAACTGTGCAAAATCCTTTTTTGTTATGGATGTCTGCACGTTATGTTTCATTGTAACACCCAGGAAAACAGCCACACTGATTGTTTTACTGGACATACAATCATTAGGACCATTTTTAAAACTCAACATGTTCTGAAGGAACATTTAGCCCTTGAAAAGGCAAGAGACACCTTAGCATATGGACAGCAGAAACTATCACAAAAGTATCAGTATTTGGCAGTGGACATCAACTATGCAAGATATAGTCACAAAACTAGTGCAGTTCAGAGAGTGACAGGTCAAAATGAAGGTTGTGACTGGACCACATGAGTACTGAAGTAAATAGGGACAGCCAGTTAGCATTTAAATCACCCAAATGGGGTCCAAATAATACAGTGAAGATGGTTAAATAACAACCAATGGATGTATCTGAATTGAAGATTCAAGTCATATTTCAACTGAAAGACCTTAAAAAACTCAGCAGTTTTGTTGTGTTTTTCAATTCACAGTTGAAAAGTTCAACTTGGTGGATTCAACTAAACTCCTGAGTGAAACAATTGGTTCAAGATGTGACTAATACATTGCATATAGAGTACAGGAGATCAGTTGTTCTATGACTTCATGACCACGCAGGTTAGAATTGAAACTTGCATCATGTGAATATGCACCAACTCATCTGGTAAACTCTTATATAACTTTGTATTGTGCTATTTAGCATCTGGTAACCTTTGGCTGTCCTTCCCAGTCGAGCAGGGGGAATCTAAGTCACCGGAGGCAGAGATGGAAAGTGTGTTATAGATCACAAATGCAACAGGAACAACCTTGTTTACTTCTGCACTCCCATTAAATCTCGACCTTTCTGGTTCGTGACAAAGGTTTCCTCAGGATACCCAAACACACACAAAGCACCCAGGGACTGTTTTTGCAACGTGTCAGCGCACAGGATGCTCCCACTCTCAGAGTGTGTTTTCCAGCCAATGACAAATGAGCTTTTGATTGAATTCATCAACAACATGGCATCTGGATGAAAGATGATGAGATGGAGGGATGGAGAGAAGGGGGAGTGATTGAGGGGGAGGTCCAGTTTCTGAAGTCGGATGTTGCCCGAGTGAAGGTAGCGTGCCAAGGAAATAAAAAGAAAGAAAGAAAATTAGAGTGGGTGGAAGACAAATCTTCTGCCTGCCTCTCACTTTTCGATCCTGCTAACTTACGATCCAGCTACAACTCACTGATGTCCACTTAATTAATCGCCGCTGTTGAACTGACAATCGTACGATCAAACCAAGGATTAACTCTCTGACCTCGGCATGACTCGGGCTCCATCTCTGTGTTTGCGCAGCTTTTAGTTCCCGATTGTTTACAAGGAAACAAAAACTCCTGTTTTCGCTGTGCCATGTTGCATCTGTTTTGCGACCAACTTCAATGTTTGGATGAAGAGACGATTACTTCATTCACTGAATATGCATCCAGTATTTGTGTGTTCTGTACCTTTCAACATGATCCGTGGAGGCTGATTCATAGTTCAGAGTCATTGCATTCAATTAATTACACAAATAAGACGAACTTTTGATTCCTGGGGGAAACACAGGGGAAAGCAGAGAATGAAATGATGAATGTTATAAATTAGAAGTTAATTGGACAAGAGCATTCAAAGAGGCTGGTGAACTGCATAAGGACTGCTTTTCCTAAAGATAACTTGGGGCCAGTGGTGATTTTACCTGTTTATAAAAAGTTGAAGTGCTCTGAAATCAATTTTAAGCATGTTCTCATTTCACTTCAGTGGATAACAATGAGTGCAACTGAGTTGTTTAAATCTTTTGAACAGAGTAGTGTAATTTTCTCCACCATTTCTCCTTGTGATAAACTTTAGTTTTTAGTGGTTTCTGGTATTATTTTCCGTCCATGCCTTCTGCTTCTGTCAGTATGTTTTGTGTTAGTCTTTTTAGTGATGCGGTAGGGAATGAGCTAATGTGGAATATAGCTGCAGGGCTCATGGGAAAAATGTCAGATTTGTCCATCAACACATGATGATAATGACAATCCATCTACAAACACTGAAAGGGTTCGAGTTAACCTACACCTGGAAAAGAAATTCCTGTATTGATATTCTATATTATATGTCAGCAACCAAATTTGTATTTATAAACCTCCCTGATAGAGAAGTAGTTCTCACTTTAAGCTTAGATTATTATTCTATTTATTTATTTATTTTAGCTTTAAAGCAGTTAGACATCAGCTGCACTGGTCCTCTCTGCCTCTAAAAGTGCTCTATATTTAGCATGTGTGTGCCATTTATCTATTCTCTGTCCAGTTTGAACAGAGGTATCCTCACCTATTTCTCTGGCTGTTTCATCAGTAATGGGCTTTTTTGAACTATTTCAGAATAAGAGCCTCCCCCTGCTATAATGGAAACCTTAAAAGTGGGAATGTACTTGTTGGCGAGAATTCCCGCTTTCATCTAAACATGAAAGAAAAGAACTTGGGGTTATATGCTTCAGGGAAGCAGTAGCAGGCATATTTTACAGATCTTTCAGACATTTCCAAAGCCACATTTGATTTGTCTTGCAGTGGAGCATTTGCTGGGTCGATCATGGTAGGACCACAAATGGATTTCTATATCTATTAAGGGTATAATTTCTTCTCCATTCTTCACGCAGCTCAGAGAGATGTCCAGCACATGCATCCCTGTGAGGGCTCCTCATCACCAGGCGCACTGTTTATTTAGGAAGGCAGAGCGACTTCTTTAGTTATTTCAAGATATTTCCTTCTGATTAATATTAAATTCTGTCCTCTAATTTGATCTCCCTTAAATCATTGCCACATAAATCAGACAGAAAAAAATGCAAGTGTCGACAAGCACTGTTTTTTTTCCTTTAAAAAAATCGGTTTTCTAATTGAAAGTTTTAAGGTCTTCATGGAAAAGCTTGGATGAAAGCATATTCTCTATGTTTTAACTCATCTGAATTACATTTACATGTGTTCTGTTCGGTTTATCTATACGGGTATTTTCACTTTTCACAGACCAGAAGCGTTGAACCATGATCACATCGTTCATCAATATATTGTATTTAATAGAAAGAGAAAAAAATCCTCATCTACCACTTGCAACTGCTCTCTGCATACATTAGTAAAATCCTTCATGTATCCTCATCCAACTCCACAGGACTGACCTTGTTGGAATCGCATGCTGTTCCACATATGGTTTTCCACCAGTAGCAAAGTTCTACTTAGGGTGAGAGTGGAAAATTCCACCAGTAAAGCTCCACCGATAGGAGGAGTCTTCAGTAATCTCGACAGATGGAAGAGCCCAAAAAAATATCAACATTCATCAAATTCAAGACAAAAAAGACAAAGACAAAAAAGACAAAAATAAATCCTCAACCACAGATTACACAAATGCATCTTCAAAGACAAATAGTTTATGACCAAGAAGTAAAGTTTATTATTTTTAAAAAGAAGTAAAGAGCCAAATTCTTGATTAAGTGCGTATATTTAGCAGCCTGTAAAAGTTCCCTTTGCTTCCTTTGTCTGTTACCTCTTCATATTAAAGCTGTAATGAGATCAATTCCAAGGGCTTGTCATCTAGATGAGTTGCCATTATGAATGTCCATACCTATATATATGCCGTAATCCTAAAGGATCCTACAAGTGCAGTCATTCCAGTCATTGTTCAAATACAGACTAAGGAATTTGTTGATTCCAGTTCTTTAAACGAGTTTGATCTGAACTGATTTGTTTTTTGACAAAGAAAGAAACATCTCTGAGCTATTCCTAAGTTTCGCTGCAAATATTTCAAAAGTTCACACAGTTTATAAAAACTTAATTATACTATTGTGAGAGTGAATCCACAAGTGCCTACTGTCTCTTGTCTTCCCATGTCGCAATACTTCACCTCACAGCCCTATATTACTCTTGAGTTTGCGTTACACTGCTAGTTGAGGTGTCCATAAATTTAATACAGGGGACATTGTTCAGGTTAGGTGTAGCAGCTCGGTTCATAGACACTGAAAAATAAAAGATGGTTGTATGACAGCCAAGACAGCGAAGCAGGGATTGCTTCACCACTCCAGGAATCTACAGGGACACTGGCTTATGAGCTGCATGGATTTTGTGTCTCCTGACCAGCACATTGCAGTTCCTCTTTTTTTGGGAAATATGTCATGACGTGAATTTCTAGATAGAAACTGAGATGAAAAGTTGAAAGTCAGATGTGACGTCCTTCACTAGAACAAGCTGTTGCTTGCGTTGGCACTGGTCGAACCACATGGCAGCCGTGTGTGTGTGGCTCATTTCTTGAACAAGAAGGCCATTCAGTTTCATGGGTTTTTTTTACATCAGTATTTCTCCACTTGTTGGATATTGATGGGCTGGTTTTGGAGCTGACTCATGGTCAGTCTCATTCTTATTTTTAGTCTATGAATTGACTGTGCTGCCATAGCTCCGGTGACCCATTTATTCATTTATTCAAGAGTCCCCACTGCAGGGTTTTTGAATTTGAGTCTGCCACATACACATGACAATGTGACATGACAATGACACACATCTTGTGTGTCATTCTTCCTCATTTTCTCCCTACCTTCCAGTCTGCTGTTTGCGCTATCCAATACAGACAAATGGTCTCATGTTCTAACTCCTCCTGGTCATCACTTCCAAATCTTCTTCTTGAAAACGCATCGTTTTTTCCTCCCGTCCACACTGAGACGGGGTTTTCCCCAAGGAAAATCGCAACTTTTGAAAACGCTCTCGAAAACGCATACATTTCAAAACGGAGCTGTCCCGTCGCAGTGTGGACAGTGAAAACAGAGACTTTCTAAAACAATGATGCATTTTAGTCATGTGATGCAGTCATGTGACCAATTAAACTAGCAGAGGGCTTTATACAGCACTTGTTTTGTTTGCTCTCAATTTTGACAGCCCTATTAAAGATTACTATCAGTCTGTACATGCTCCAGATAGCTTTTCTTCAAATTCTTTAATTCTCCCTCGCTTTTGCAACTTTGTACTTTTGTGTTACTCACAGCAACAACTCCACCTCATTGTTAGTCCATTTAAAAAACTCGGAGTTGGTTCGGGTTGGTGTAAACAGCATGTTTTGGATAATGATATGTCAAACCAGCATGAGCTCATCTTGTTAATGCTACATAAAAGCACTCTGGTGAGTTCACACTCTGAGAGAGGAGACTGAAAATAGATAATAAATAATAATAAAAATAAATTGATCTGATAAGCAGCATAAACTTGCTCGGTTTTGAACTGCAATTTGACAAAATAAAAATGCAATTCCTCTTCAGTGAGCTGCCTTGTGTGTGTGTGTGTGTGTGTGTGTGTGTGTGTGTGTGTGTGTGTGTGTGTGTGTGTGTGTGTGTGTGTGTGTGTGTGTGTGTGTCAGGTTCTTCTGACCTCCTTTTGTTCTTGGAATAGTCTAAGTACTTCTTCTCTGTTCATCCCCTCCTTTCACTTTCACTCTGTGATGTATGAAAAGACCCTATTGTGAAATTTGCAGACATATTAATTGCTAATTTGTTTTTGGACAAAAACTGAATGTCCACCTAAGCTTCAGTCTGTTTTGCAGGATGCTTCCAGCAGGCTGTGTGTGTTTGTGTACAGTTAAAGCTTTGTATTTATATGTGTCAGTTTGTCTATTCGTGCATTCCTCGTGTGTTTTTCAGGATAGTTTAGCATAATTGTGCAGAGGCCTCAGAATGCCAGCTTAGTAAAATGGTTGGGAACCTCTCGGCTCCTGGGAGTGTATGTGTGTGTTTGTGTATGACTGAGGCTCTGTTATACAGGAGCTGGAAGCTGAAGCCCATCAGGTGGAGCGGATCGAATATCGGAGTGCTGATTGGAAGTCTGTATGTGTGTGTTTGTGTGAGTTTGTGTCTGGAGACAGATCATAATTAGCTTAATAGTGAAATGGCTCAGCTAAATCCTGTTAGTATCCCTGTGAAAATAACAAAATTGAAGGCACACAAATGTGCAGTGATACAAGCATTACTTTCTAAATAATATCATGCTGTTTCCATTTAAAAATATAATGAGCAAGAGGCCAGTGGACAATCAGCTTTAATCACAGTCATCATCCTCATCATCATTATCTTATGCTTACCTGTTTTATATTTCTCCTTGCCTGCTTGTTACTTCATTCAGCCCCTTCTCTCTTGTTTCACTTAATATTCTGTGTATTTGTAGATGCTGCTGTAATGTTTTTGATTATTAATTCCTGATCAAATTCCAAACCATAGTCAGCATAAAAGATGGACGTATTGTAAGCCTTAAGATGAGTATTTGTGCTATCACCAAGCAAGGACTGTGAAACCACACACTCACTGGCTAGCGAGTTGTCAGGTACAAGTGAATAGCTAATAAATTTATACTGGATAATCCTCCTTTTTGAAGTTCTGATTGTGAAAAAATTACAAAATTGATTTGTTCCTTTGTTAATTAGGACTTGAAATGAAGGACAAAGGCCATAAGCATACTAAAGATAATCATGGAGTTCCACTGGGTTCCGTGCTGGGACCAATAATATTTACATTGCAAAGGCTTTGTTGAATTTTTATTAGCAAGTATCACATACATTTTCCATGCCATGGAGACCCAGCTTTCCAACTAAACCCGTCTTCCAGAAAAATGGTAGGACAGAGGGAGGAAAGAAAAGATGAGATATTGTCTGGGCCATTACAGACTCTGTGTATGGAAACTCCACCAGTTTGTAATTTTAGTCACATTTTGCACAGCAGAACGTTGCCCTTTAGCTACATGCCAACTTACTCAGATTTACAAAAATTAAAGATGTATGCATTAAAAGAGATTTTATGCCTTTAGTATTTCTTTTGTAGAAACACTGGACTTTTTTCCAATTGATATTAATTCTTATCTTTATTTCCAGAAATGCATCTGTGGAACATTTCCCATTTAACCTTTTTACACTGTTTTCTTCTCATTGTTTAAATGGGCCTGTGTTCCGACAAATGTGTCATCAGCAGTGTTGGTCAAGTTACTTGAAAAAAGTAATCAGTAACTAATTACTGATTACTTCCCCAAAAAAGTCATCCCGTTACTTTACTGATTACTTATTTTCAAGAGTAATTAATTACTTAGTTACTTAGTTACCTTTTAAAAACACGATTTACAACCTGAATAGGTGATAAAGCGATAGATCTTTCAGCCCAATTCTACTTTATCTACATAATCCATCATACAAAATGTAATCAAATGGAAAAGTCCTTTTTTAAATCTTGTTTTATTAGTTTTAATCTTTTAACTTTATGCATCAAGCAAAAATTTAATTATATGCAACATTCTCTGACTGGAAGAAATTTGTTTTAAACCTATTTTCTGCACATTCCAGCACATGAAATATATATATATTTTTGGTGTTTACACTCAGTCTTTCAAATAGATGCAAGTAAAACACAGCAGAAAATAAATAAAGTCAAAGACTAGCTGTCCTGTTGCTCTATTTTCACCTGTAAAGCAGGAGTGGCGTAGGCGGAGGTTTACCCTGGTGCAGGTGTGCCGCAGCGGTCAGTGGAAGAATCCGCGAGTTTCTCTGTGAGTTTCCCATTATGTGGTAGCGCACTCAGTGCTTGCTTGGAAGTTTAGGGATTTTTTTCGCTGTAAAAAGAAGTTTTCTTCCCACGCACGATGGACGCTAATGTTTTTGTCACTTTTTATGGAATCAAACTCAAAGTAAGGTCAGTACTTCCACACTTTAAACGCTGCACGCTCATACTCTCTCCCGCACTCGATCCATTGTTGATCTGCACACAGCTGTTGTCACGAACGTCGCACTTGCTTACGTCACTGTCATGAGACATTCTCGCAAAAAAATCACAGTTTTAGTAACGCAGCATTCCTACGGGAAAGTAACGGTAATCTAATTACCGTTTTTGCAAAAGTAATCCCTTACTTTACTCGTTACTTGAAAAAAGTAATCAGATTACAGTAACGCGTTACAAGTAACGCGTTGCCCATCTCTGGTCATCAGCCTCCTTAAATATTTAACATGCTTCCCTCATATCACACACACGTACTGTAAACACACACCTCTTAGCAGTTTGCTTTGAACACTCGCTCCTCTCTCCGTCATCTTGTAGCAATTAGCGTAAATTGAAAACTTACATCGTCAGGGTTTGTTGTAGAGCACGGCTTCCAACATTCAGGTCATACCCTCTTCAACACTTTCATTTTCTCTATCTCTGTCATTTTATCCTCCCGTCATTTCATTCCATTCATTTTCCCATGTGCTTTTTAATGGCACAACATGTCTCAATACCAAGTGCTCCTTCTACAAATTGTAAACACATTCAGCTTGAACAAAGGAGCTGCTATTAATGGCATGGTTTCTCTCATCTTTTAGTTGAAAAAATAAAGTCTATGTCATATGTTATTAGTGCATGATGTTCTTCGAGTTCCTTCAGACTTGGACATTGTTTCCACCACCAACCTAGCCATTTCACTTGTGAAGGTAAATAGATACCTGCTTCATGCTTACAGTAGATTCTGTGAGAATCTGTGAAGGGAGAGACACCAGTTTCAACTTCTTTGAAGCCAGGTTCAAAGAAAAAGAAGATAATTTACACAGAAAAGTAAAAGTTCCAAAATAAATGTGATGTATTTTGTGGTTAGTCTTGCACAAAAGTGTCCATTCCACATTAGCTACACCCATGGCAAATGGTTCTTGCATATCAAATGTGTTTTAGGGCATCTTCAAATGGCCAGCTGTTTCCGCATTAAGTCACATCATTCATAGGGACGCAGTAGAGTTTAAAGAAAACTGGAAACGAGCCACTGGATCTGGTCGACAACAAGTTGGCGCCTGTTAAAAGCTTCTCGTCTGAAGGCACCTTAAGAGTGACGGATCACGCTGGCGTTTTGTGTGCGGAACACAGGAGCTCTTCTCTGGAGAAACACTTGCTCAGAAACTTAGTTTAGATGGTCTGACAAAGATAAACTATGGCTGGCACACAGTAAGTCTTCAGATGTTCAGTCAACATCATCATCTTACAACCCTGATTCCAAAAACAGTGTGATGCTGAGCAAAATGTAAATAGCAGAATGCGAGAATTTGCACATCATTTAACCCTCTAAGCCCCAAAGGAATTCTTCTGGAAAGGAGAATCTCATGAACTTACACAGATTTAACTGTAAAACTACAGAAACATGTCAAAAATAGGTTAGTATCAGTTGTTGTGTCACTTTAGCTCTCCTTATTTTGAAGAGCTAGACTTTAAAAATACTTGAGAATAAATATTAGTGAGTTGAGCCATGATGTGTGAAACACAGAGTCTTTCCCCTTCGTAAAGATGGAGCTTCCACAAAAACAGGCAATGCCTCTTTCCAGCCATTGTCGAGTTTAAGGAAAAATAACTTTTGTTTACTGCAAACTTTGAGAGTGCAGGGATTTTCTACAAAGAGTAACAATCTAAAAAAAAAATGAGATACTGCAAAATAAAAAAATATTTTATGCAAAATTATATCAAATCATTTCACACATTACTAGTCTGGTTAACCAGTTTCCTATTTTTTCTTTTATCTTTAGAGCCCTGAAGCTACATTGTCTGGATGCCCCTGGTAGGATTTCAGAAGGCAAAGTGGTTTTGGGCAAGGATGATTAAAAGCCCAGGGGGCCTAGTTACCCTGCTCATGACAGTGTGCCTCAGTCAGGTCTGAGTTAGAGGTGTGAGGGCACGTGCCCGGTGGGCGGGCCCTGCCTAGAAGAGACACCCTACCTGCCCTCCTGTAGGAGGGGTCGAAGAATGGGTTAAATCTGTTGTTACTTTGCCCAAGTGGTGTTTCTATCATTGAACGTCTGTGCAAATCATAGTTTTTCCCTAATAAAATACCATTTTAAGTCATAAGGGTGTTCATAAGTGACGCTTAGGCAGGTACATGTACTTCTTTAAAGTAAAACAAAAACAGAGACTGGACAATCCTGAAGTAAGCTCTAAACAGATAAGCACCTTGACAGCAAGTCAGTTTTTAAAACAAAAAGCACTTGGTGCACTTTATTTTGTAGAAACTGTCTTCACAACATAAATACTCTGTATTATAGTGTAACGGTGGACCCAAGAAATACCAGCCGGAGCGACTTTGACAATGCAGAACTTTTTATTAAACTCGGGGTTGTACGTGGACACATATACTCCCGCGCTCTCTTTCTCTGCTGTCACTTCCGTCTCCGTCTGTCACTGCCAACATATAAAGAGACACAATCACTGTCAGATCCCAGCACACCTGTTCACCCCACCCCTGCGCCGCCCCGGGAGCTCACTGCGTCACGCCTCCTCTGCAGCTGGCCAAGGACCACACCCACGCCACAATAGTTCACCCTAAAAATTACACAGTGGTTCGTCTTGGTTTCATATCAAGCAGCCAGACTTTGAAAATTTCTGTAAAAAAAACAAAACAAAAAAAGCATCTTCAGTGTTTTTACTGCATATTCAAAATGACAGATTGAAATAAAGCTACTGTTGACTTCAGGTGACCTTTGTGCCGACCACCTCTCAAAACACTTTTAATGCTGTGGTCACTGAAGCAACACTGATGTCATAAAAGCCACACATGGAATCAACTTTTCCTCACTCAAACATTTAAGTTCCCATAAAACTGAGCGGATGGAAGCGCAGTTCTTTTCTCTCATTCTGTCCATCCCTCTTGTTTAGTCTTTGATTGCATCTTTGATTATTGTGGAAAAATACACATGCACACACAAACACACACAAATACACACTCGTCTCTGGGGAAGGGACCACAGCCTTGTTTGTCTCTGCATATGGACGGGGGAGCAAACTGGAACGTACATTGTTTTCAGACCAGCCGCTCCCCACAAATATCTCCCCCTCAGAGCTCAATGGGTGGGAGTTGATGTATTTTAGAATTTGGGGGATGTGTGTGTGTGTGTGTGTGTGTGTGTGTGTGTGTGTGTGTGTGTGTGTGTGTGTGTGTGTGTGTGTGTGGTTTCAGGGTCGCTGGGGTGGAGAAGAAGGAGGATCGCTTGGTTTTGGTCACATTGATGGGTTTGCCATCAACCGAAACCAAAGCTCAGCTGCACTGATTCTTGTTTTGTTGTTGGCCTTCTCACTTTCTCTCTTTTTTTTGTTTTCCTCGGTTTCTTCCAGAGATCCTGCTGTTCCTTTCTATCTTCTTTAACCTGTACTACCTCATTAACTATATTTATGCTTTTATTTTGGATTTCTTTTTTTCTCTATATAATCTTCTTACAGTGAAGTGAAAAAGTATTTTCCCACTTCCTCCCCTCCCTGATTTCTTAGTTTGTCTGCATATTTGTCACACTTCCATTTTTCACATCAACAAACAAATTTCAATATTGGACAAAAATAACCTGAATGAAATTAAAACATCATTAAAATCCTAAAGGAAAAAGGAAACTCTTCTAAGGAAGTTAATGTTCACACTTTGGACTGATAGTTTGAGAGACGAGTAACAGGGTGATCTAGATCCACTGTGAAGAACCATCGCTGAACCTTCACACAACTTGGCCCCTTTGACCCTTAATAACTCACATGTGGGTCAACGACTCTCAGGAGGACCTTTCCCTTCTTCAACATAAAAGTTATTTATTTAACTATACCGAGTTAAATACCCAGGGTTCAGTTTCTGGAAATGAAGAAGAATCCGAGATTGGAAGTAAAATGTCTTCTTGAACCAAAAAGAAAGCAAACTTGGTCCATTTTCAGAAGTGAATTATGCAGTATCAATGTATCAATCTAAACCAACAACCCCCAACAAATGAAAATAAAAAACAAAGGGAGGTGGATGCATATTGCTTTTATTTGATTAATTTGAAATCTTGTTGTGAAAACATCTACCACGCCTGAATTGAACTCATGCAATTGTGTGAAAAAAAGGTTAAAATGGTCAGATATCTGCACTGCTGTAAGTCTGCAGTGCTTAAAGAGCTTAAAAACCTACCTGATATGGTGAAAGCACAATGCAAAGTTACTCTCTGCTCTCTGGGAGTCTTTTAGCCTTTGTAACTTGATCTGTCCTCTACTACTCTTTTTCCTTTTTTGCCCTCTGATTCTTTGCATCTGTATGAGCGCTCCTTTCTTTAATTTTTTGTGCCTCTTCTATCTTCCTTGCTCACTTCATCTCAGCCACAGTGTGTCATTATTACATCTTCAACTGTACTAATGGCCTAGTAACAGAGCAGCCTCCCTCCTTTCCACATTGCTAGTTTGCATTACTGGTCAGCCTGCAGAAAGATCGATGATTTTGCACCCGTGCCCCCCCCCCCCCCCCCCTTCTACACCAAAAATTGTCTGCGTGTACATATGTGAGTCTTCACACATGTGCTGGTATGTCAGTGTGTATAATTGTGTCTGCGTGTGCGTCTCTACCATTTCTGCCAGTTTTCCAGCATCTTAAGCCCCCCACCCCCAGTCCCCTGTGGCATGAGATGAACTTCAGCAGAGGTCTGGGACACAACCCAACATCCCAGTTGCTACATTAAAGATCATCATACCCACTGCTCTCCCCAGCCAACAATCTGACAACAATAATATTTTACCCTCTTGGTTTCTTCTCCAGCAATCCATGGAGAAGATTTGGGACTGTAGATTTAGACTGTAGAAATTTAATGACAGCAGGAATGAGAAATTATGAGATTTAAAAGGTTGGCTGAGACCTGTTCAAGCTCAGTTGGTACGTAGCATTTTTTAAAAAGTGAAGACTCTGTGGAATCTGGATCAAGTCTTTCCTGTGTGTCAGTTAGCAGGATTATGCAAGAACTACCAGGCCCGACTTTGTGTAGCTTAGCAGAGTGGAGGATGATGAACTTTATGTTTCATCATCCACCTTTATGTTAAGTTTATGTTCTTCTGTAATCCTTTAATGGCATTCCTATTCAGAACAGTTGACACTTTGCTGGTATTGTGGATTTCCAGCACAAAGCAAACCAAGCTTGAAGTAAACAGGGAGTTAACTTTAAATAAATTCACAATGTACTAAAAAAGAGGAGCAAAAAAAGGTTTTATAGATTAAACGGATACAAATAAATGCACTGGGCATTTAAATTTGTAGCTGGTGTCTCCAAAATTCACAGACATGGAAGAAAAAAACTTGTGTGTGCAGTAAACTTTGCACTTGTGGAAGATTTTTAAGCTGATTATTTAGAGCAAACAAGTAGCCAGTCCAGTAGGATTCCTGCCTCCTGGAATCAATGTTGGGGAGAGCCTTGGGCAGACCGTGGTTCAGCACCCTGGACAGCGGTCATCATATAAACTAAATATTTTGGAAGGTTTGGAAGGATTTCCTGCTTTATTTGTATTTTTTATTTGTATTTTATTTTATGCTCTCCAATCTATGCTTTTACACACACAAACCTGCATGTTATATTTAAATACCCTCTACCCTCAGCCGGTCACCGCAGACAGCCGCCTCACCCTGGAGCCTGGTTCTGCTGGAGGTTTCTTCCTGTTTAAAGGGAGTTTTTCCTTCCCACTGTTGCCAAAGCAAGTGCCCATAGGGGATCATCTGATTGTTGGGGTATCTCTGTATTATTACCTTACAATATAAAGCACCTTGAGGGGACTGTTGTGAATTGTGATTTAGCACTATATAAACAATAGTTTAATTAATTGGAAATGAATTGGAAGAATTGCTTGACTTAGCACAGGAACAAGATCCACTTAAAACATGAAGATTAATGCTTAAAATGTTAACTAATAAGCTTGTGCCAATGTAGTAGGCCACAGTGTTGTTTGTTTGTTTGTTTGTTGGGTTGTTGGGCATGCTACACTAAGCTAACCAGATGCTGACTGTCCAGTCTTATTGAACAACGTGAAATACAAAAATGAGAGAGAAGAACTTCATGACTGAACACATCATTAAAATCCTTTAATTGCTGTTATCAACACTACAAGAAAGAAAGAAAAAAGCCTTACTGTAATAGTTCTGCTAATGGCAGTTAAACATTAGCTAACTACTTCCTTCTCATTACAGAGGCTTCCATTCAAGCTGTCTCTCTGCTCTGTTTGTGTTGGCACGGATGCCAGAGGCAGCACAGATGCAGTGAAATAAATTATGAACATGTACCTCAGTGACAAGCTTTCAACACTTGGCAGTGTTAAGATCTTGACTGCCTGAAATCTACATCAGTGAGAATCGTCAGTTTCATCCATTATAGGGTTCAAATTTATTTATTTTTTCTTAAAACTTACTTGGCTTGTTTTAATTTACCTGGGCTGCCCGCCTGGATATTAGCCCTGTATGGGAAGCCCTGGTTTTGTAACTGAACTCTTTAAATGTCAGCACATGACAAGCTTACACATGAGGGTGAGATTTGTCTTGGCATAAAGTCAGATAAAGTTAAAAGACAAAGACTCTTCTTTTTGTAACAATGACACAGTTTGTAGATTTTTGTAATCTTCTTTAATAACTGGCACAAATTTGAGGTATGATACAAAACTATGGAAAACCACTTGGCACTAAAAGTTAAGTGAAGATGTTTTAAGAAACTTGCACTAGCTTACATCATTATTTGGTATCGCAAACCTTATCTTTTGAAACAGTCTCCTCAGAGCTTGCCAGATTCCTTCTTGGCAGAGTCACTCACTGTGGTGTTTACACCAGTAATACACTTCCGTGATTTTTCCCTTTGAGAATCCTAAACATCTACATTAAATATAGTTTTTGCACAGAAATGTACATCTTTGAATCAATCTTAATGCCATGTGGGACTTCACCAGGAAAATGACAGTGGTGGTAAATTTTTCACTAGCAGCTGCTGTTTATGTAGGCCACCATTCGCTGTTGTGTGAGTAGGTGTATGTAAAATGTTTGACCTTTTCAAAAAGAAGGCGGTATCGCCAATATGTCAACCAGGAAAGTGAAGGAAAAGCTTTCTGCAGATGGGGGAGGTTTTGCTAAGTAATATATTTTAACTTAAACCATGATATTCTCCTAACCTAAATGAGGAGTTGTATTGCCCGAATCTAAGTAAACAAAAGCTGAGATTCGCAGTAAACCATCTGGAAAAATCAAGAAAACTGAGGAAAAAAAGTGAGCACTCTATCCACAAGTCAAATAATAGAAACTCATTGTTTGAGGATGCTGACAAAAACAGAGCAACACTTCAACGGAAAATCTTTGTCATAACTTACAGCGTAACTGGAAACTCCTGACGCTGTAACCTTCCATGTAACGAGATGTGCCCCTCCTGAAAAATTCAGCTGGGGGTTTCCAGTTACTGTATAAGTTCCTCCAGAAGTCTAAATCAAGCTTAAGTCTTCATGTGGGTCTGAGATCTGATTATTGTTTAGCGTAACACTAGATATTAAGAAACATTTTGTTTTTTACATTCATGTTTGTCGTAGGGGCAGCACGGTGGAACGGTAGCTACTACGGTGGTACTGTTGCCGCACAGCAAGAAGGTCCTGAGTTCATTCCACCATCAGGCCGGGGTCTTTCTGTGTGGAGTTGCATGTTCTCCCCGTGTTTGCGTGGATTCCCTCCCGGTGCTCCGGCTTCCTCCCACCGTCCAAAGACATGCAGTTAGTGGAGATAGGTTAATTGGTTAATCCAAATTGCCCATAGGTGTGAATGAGAGCGCGAATGGTTGTCTGTCCCTGTGTGTTAGCCCTGACTCTCCATACTTGGCGTTATTTGGTCAGATAGTCAACATTTACATTTACCTGGCAATGAATGCCATTAAAGAAAGGTCATTCCAGATCAAATATGACAACATTTGGTGAGTGCTAAAAAATCACAGCTAGAGGATGATCCTGGTAAGAAAGAAATGAGACATTTTAAATGTTATAACTTGTTCTGAGTGCTCTCCTGTCCCACGTGGTGATATGGCTTTTTTCTCCCATAATCACATTTTTCTCGTTTTCTCTAGTGAATTCTCAGGACATAGATAAGCATCCAGAGACTGTGATGCTTCTTTCCATTACTCTGCATTAACTTTATTAACTTTTTATACTGATGCCTACAGTTAGTCATAAAAAATGCTTTGGAAAAAAAGAGAAGAAAGATTTTGGCTTTAGATTGTGACACGTTGAGTGGGTTTTCAATTGATTTAGTTGCTGGTTTAAAGTAGGGTTAAATGTGGTTTGCAGCCCTTAAAATTTGATTTGGCTATAGCCCCAGTACTTCAGGGATCACGAGTGCTCAAAAATGTGCCAAATTTCAACCCACCACTATATATTTGAGGGCCTGTTACTTGGCACAGCTTCATTATATATACTAAAGTTATTATACAAAAAGAGCAGCGGATTTGAAGGGGCTCAGGTGAGAAGTGTTCACTGATTTCTGTGGTATGATCACTTTTTATGCCACTCGTACTTTCCTCCCTTGCGAATCTAGGTTCCTCTTGATTCATTTCAGAAATCGCTTATTAAACATAGGCTTGTTTAATATTCTAAGTCCATGCTATTAACTAAAAGTAGAAAACTCTTCAAGTTCAAACCCTTAAGAGTCATAAAACTGAAACTGTGGAATAGTGAGCAGTTAAGATTTTGGCTGAATACTAAGCTCATTGTTAAGATAAATGTGGAACACATGTAAAAAATAAATAAAGTAAAAACTCTGCTGCTAGTCATAGCAGCCCGTTTCTATACATGTTTCCCCTTCCACCATGAAGTGGAGAATTTACATGGCTGTGCTTCAAAAATTGCCCAATTACCAATTAGCGTTGCTCTTTTTTAACTTACACAGTACTACAGCATAAATTCTTAATTACTTCAAAATGCAAGAATTTGATGCACAAGTTTGAATTTATTTTAGATTTTCTCGTATCCATACATGGTCAAAAGTATAAATACAGACTCAAGCATATACATACACCCCCTCTTATATTTGGTTAAATATCCTTTAGTCAGTTGCAACTTGACCAAATGCTTTTGGTATCCATCAACAAGCTTCTGGCAGTATTCTGGCTGAATATTTAACCACTTTTCTTGGCAGAATTGGTGGAGTTCTTTTAAACTAGTTAGTTTCCTGGCACAGACCTGGCTTTTCAGTAGGGTTGAGGTCTGAACTTTGGGAAGTCCATTCCAGAAACCTAGTGGGCCATTTCTAAACAACTGCACATTCTGATGTCATCAGTTCAAAGAGTTATTCGAATGTGTCACCACTTTGCCATGGTCTGCTAGAAGACCCAAACTGTCACCCTCAGATGATAGAAAATTGGTTAGAGTGTTCAGAAACCACCAAGGCCTGTCATGAAGTGGAAAGTGCTGGAAAACAGTACTTTCCAGCATCACTGTCCACAGTAAAGCCAGTTTTGCATCATTGTGGACCAAGAGGGTTCCAACCAAGAAATTTTAAGTGACATTTGTAGCTGCCCACATGGACAAGGCAAATATAGAATATTTAAATATGAAAAATGTTAAAATCAAGATTAAAGTATTTGGCCACCATCATAAGAAGATAGAACTTCTTATGAACTACTTCAAATTCTTCAACTTCACCTCAAATCATTAGCAAAATGGTTGAAACAATTGGGTGTCCCAGCAAACATCTGGGATGACTATCATCCCAAAGCCCTGACCTCAACCTCATTGAAAATTTGTTGATTATGTTTGAAACCTGGGTTTGTGTTAGTAAACCAAACAATTTAAATGAACTCTGCTGATTCTGCCAATTAGAGTCAATTATATTCAGCCACAATTATCCCAGGAGCTTATTGATGGCTACTAAAAGGGTCTGGACCAGGTGCAACTTGCTAATTTAACCAAATATCAGTATGTACAGTATATACTTGGACCTATATGTATACTTTTGACCCAGTCTGGACTAGAGAAATCTTTTAAAAAATTCAAGTTGTGCACCCAGTTCTTGTTTTGTAAAGTCATTAAAAGAAATGAAAGCAGTTCAGCTACTTTCTGTCATTCTTTTTTTTAGCCATGACAGGACACGTGGCTGTCAAAAAGTGCATTCAATCATTGGGAGTTTGCCCATTTTAGTAATCCTCTTTGTCCTCAGAGGATTACTCAGTAATTACTTTTGTAATTTTACTTTTTTCGTAGAACCAAAATAAGATTCTTAATTTTTTTTTTTTTTAAATTGTCTGATTATGTGTGGTTAAATGGGAGAGGAAGACGAAAACATGAATAAATCTCCTAAAGGTTGCCAAGTTTGTCCAGCTGTCAGAAGGGCAATGTTGCGAGTCCAGACCAGAGCTTGATTCATTCTCCATCCATCATCGTAGTATTTTCTTGTTGGGTAAGACTGAGGTTAAACCGTGTGGGAACCACAAATGAACCGCTCCAAAGTTTGTTTATGACTGCACAGAGACCACTTCTTTTAAAGGTTCTTGAAGCACTTGTTTAGGTCCGCACCCAACTCTGAGACAGCAAGACTAAACAATGCTGGTTTAAAAATACCCTTAACCTGGTTGTAGTCCAAACCGTGCCCTTCCCTTTGGGGTCTACGGTAGCATAGTGGCTAGTACTAACTCTTGATGTTAATTATTTTGTCAACACAGACAGGTACAGGTGGATCTCAACCATATTTACTGCCCTGTATGTATGCTGGACTATGCAACAGTTGCTCTTCAGCCCTCGAAAAGACAAAGTGTGGGAATTAAACATTTTTTTCTTTTATTCGTCATTTTTCTTCTAATGAACAACAGTGCTGCTCTTCTCCTTTTCTCCCCTTCTGCATTTGTCTTTCTCCCTCCTCCTTCTACTCATTTTCTATCTCTTTTTCCTCCCTCTGTGTCTTGTTCTCTTTTCCATAATAATTAGCTCCCCTCCAGCCTGACTTCAAACCCTGTGGTCGGAAATCTGCATTCCGAGGCTGAGGAAGACGAGAGGAGAAGGAGAGAGTTGGACAGAGAGAGAGAGAGAGGGCTGAGGGCTGAAAGAGGCCATTGTTTCTTCATAAAAGCAGATAAGAACCCAGGAACTAGAGGGCAAGTGTAGTCAAAATAGTCCATGTGTGTGCATGATGGCACTGATAAAGAAACTGACTTTTCCTCAACAATTTAGATGTTAATGGGTTGATGTGGAGGTTGCTGACAGGGCCAAGACACAAATTTGATACACACCTCCTGTTTCCTGTATTTTTGGTCATCTTTTCCCTCTTTTTCTTATTATTGTACTCCTGTTTTATTTTTTCTTCGTGTCTCTTCTTGCTTTGCCCACATTATTCCCTTTCTTTTGCCAGTTTACGCGACTCTTTTTTGCTACTCTAGTTTCCTTCCCTCTTGATTCTATTTTCTCTGGTGTGTGTGGACGACTTATATAAGATATCTGTAGCTGTCATGGCATCAAAAATTGAGTTTGACATTTTGGCCATTGCCAGCATGCAATACGATATTTGGGAGAAAGGTGAAGCCACAGTATCTGTAATCTACAGTGGTATTAATTAGGATGTTAACTACGACTTTCAAAATAGAAGTTTAAAACAAGACATGCATGGCTCCGACTGAGAAACCAGGGGCACTCAAACATTACAGTAAATCATACCCTACTTTGTCATTTGTTTCACTCTAAATGAGACCACAGTTTAATAAAATGTTCCATGTGCTGTATAAAGAATACATGAAATTTGTTGTTTTAAACCCAAACTATGATCATTGTGTCATTAAATATCTGATGTTTATGCTCACAGTGGGTATTGACACTTCTTAGAGATAGAGTCACATACTGGATGCTTAAAAGCTTTAAATATTTAACCACAATAGAATCAATCTCACTCATAACCGTGGTTTGTGTTCACTCTGCAGTTTTCTCCGCCTTCCTTTTTGTACTTTCTTACAACCTGTTTTCTATATCATGCGTCATCATGTGTTCTTTTTATTATCTTGTTATATCCCCTTCTCATCAACCTTCTCTTCTCCCTCTCTTTCATTTCCCTCTTTTCTAAATCCTTCTTTTTTTTGTCATCTTTTTGTCATCTTTTGCCGTATCGTTTGCTTCTTCTTGCTTCTTAATTTTCTTTGACGTTTTCTTTTTCTCTCTGTAATTTATAACCAAACTACTGTTCCCCCGGCTTCATCTCTTCTCTCACTCCTCCATAAAAGAATAGTTTATTAAACATTTAATCTATTTTATCTTTAATCTAGGATGCATTTTAAAATTTCAGTGCTTATTTGTTTTACAGCATGTATTACATGATATAGAGTATTAACCAGCAGCTTTCATTGATCGGTGCTACAGTCGTCTCCCTGGTGATATCTTAGTGGTAAAACAATACCAGATTCAGCATTTTATTACTAACTTGCTCTATTGATTATGGATACATTTGACTTCTCTCTCATCCTTTGGGGTTCCAGTAAGACTGTAAAACAAATCGTTAAGAATATTTAGAAAGGGATCATGTTTCTTTTAATGGGTGGCAATCAGTCATCACTCATCATACAGCTATGAACCGAGACCATCCAAAGATTAACTTCTTTATATTCAGTCCATGTCAACCCATATTAAATTGAATTAAAAATGAAAACATCAACACTACCTCCTGCTCTGTCATGAGTATCAAATGGATATCTTGTTTGGTAAATGGTAAATAGCCTGTATTTGTATAGCGCTTTACATAGCGTGCGAAGCTGGTGATCATCAGGCAGGCCTCAGGATTTGGAAGGTTTTAAATTAACCTACATATCTTCATAGAGTCAAGGTTTTATGATTAAAGAGGTGACAACCCCTATCCCAGCAACCAGTTTCACCAACCTAGGATTGATTCACCAAGGCCTGCAGATGCACTCCAGACTCCTATGTGGCTCTTCCTGAGCTTGGCCAAGTCCCATGAGCCAAGGCCTGGATATGAAGTGCTTCCCAGCAAACCCCTTCCTGGTGCCTGACAACACTGATCCAGACCAGGTAACTTGTTATAGCTTTTTGTCAAAGCAGTCTTTTTGTCAGGGTCCTGGGTCATTTGACCCAGCTTTTTTGTGTTTATCATTATTATGATATTATGTTCTGGTTTATTCTGATTATGTATTTGGATTTAGACTTAGAGTTCTTGGGGTTTTGGTTCTGTGCTTCCTTTGTGTGCCCGTGTGTCCCCTCCCTGTTGCTATGTCTGAGGTCTTCTGTCAAACTCGTGTCTGTGCATACCTGTTGTTGTTTTTCCTGTTTTACTTTGATAGTCTCTGTCCTGTGTGTAGTGTGTCTGGTTTTGCTTCCCCTTGTCTCATCAGCTTTGGTTAGTCCCAGCTGTGCTCTCCTTCTGTGTCTCATGCCCTCGTTATCCCGTTTTTTGAACAATAATTTTTAAAAATATTTCGTCACGTCATTATTCGGGCCGCAAGTAGAGGTGACATGGTCCACGAGATTGAGATACAGGCATTAGAGCCTCTTAATGTGTGTTTTGTTTGGGTTTCCACTAGTGTGGAATTATTAAAAATAGAGAGGGGACAGCCTAACATATGAAATAGTAAAATGTGTAATCCATTTATTTCAACAAAGTAACTGTATTCTGAATACCACCTTTTTAAAAGGTAACTGTAACGGAATACAGTTACTCATATTTTGTATTTTAAATACGTAACGGCGGTACATGTATTCCATTACTCCCCAACACTGGTTATAGTTACTAGTTACTTCTTCAAAAAAAGTAGTTGAGTTAGTAACTGAGTTACAATATTATAAAAGTAACTAATTACTAGGAAAAGTAACTATTTTGTTACTTTAAAAAATGTTTAACCCCTTAACCAATCATACCCTTCGACTACTTTTGATTTTACCACTTCACCCTTAAAAACTGTTTATCTTACCTTGTTTGGTATCATTCTCTTCAGCACAACCTCACATGTCTGAAGTTATGGTTATTTTTTCATTTTGACACATTGTATTAACACAATTGATCTAAAATCAGACAAAAAAAACATAAAATCAGAGTAGAAGAAAGTTATATTTTTTACTGTAAAAACCACAAACATTAGCAAATCATATTTCATAAGTTGAAATGCAAATATAAATTTTACATTTTAAATACCTATGCACAAGTTTTGCAAACAACAAATTTATATGCAGCTATTTACCCAAAAAGGCAACCAAGGCATTTTTTAATAAACATTTCAAACTATGTACAGAACAATCAGGCATTCTGCATCAAATAAGATGCCAAAAACTAATTTCTGGCCACTATAAGATAAAGGAGCACATCACAAGCCTGATACCTGCAGGCCTTAGTAACTTTTTGGCAGCAACTGTGACATTCACTATTAGAGTTTTCTTAGAAACCGCAGTTTTTACCATTTCTTTTTGCAGTAAACATGATGATAGTATTCAGGAGAAACACTGCATATATTTTTAATCAAAACTCTGGTTTTACGTACCCTATCAATACAATTTAAACATAGTTAAACATAGTTTGAAGTTCACCCTTTTAACACAAAAATGGAGACTCGGGGTTGTCTTGGGTTGACATAACATCTTGTTGCTATGTCATTTTAAATTGGTCATGGGATTGGTTCACCATAACTACTTTATTCTTCCTCAGCCTAAGGTCCCAGTAAGCTGAAGACAGTCTGTGTGTTGAAAAATAAAAACGCACCCTTAACCGCATTTTCTTGTTAGCAAAGGTAATGGCGTTGTAAAGATCGAAACTGTAATTTATTAGATTACTAATTACTGTAAAAAGTACAGGCATTAGTAACGTCATTACTTTTAACACTGTTATTCCCATCACTGGTTAAGATGCCTATAAAAAAACCTTTTCTCCATATAGTTTATCTATGGATTCACTACACATAAACCTGTAAACAGATATGCATCCATATAGCAGATTTTTTTTTCCACTGATCAATAGTGTGATGACATAAAACTTGATACTGACTCCATTACCACCTTCATCAATAATTCATCATCCACTTCGACCAGCAGTTTCTTGGTGAAACCGTCCATGTGTCTCTTTTTGTCTTGCAGATGTCCAAGATTAATATACAGTAGACTGATGCTTATAAAATAAACTTCTTCAGGAGTTCAGGAGTTTTTGTCATTATATAAAACCTGTTTTGGTTTTTTTTGTTTGTTTTGTTTTTTTCTTTCGCCTGTCCCGTTTGGTTCTTTTGCCATCAGAATTCTTGTCTAAAGGCAAAGAAAGATGCTCTTACTTTACCAAGTGGACCATCCCGGCCTTGCCGTATCAGTCCATTTGATTGACCTTTGTTTTTATTGTTTATTTTATTTTCAGTTGTTACATACAGGACAGACGTGACTGGGGGAAGGGAAAGGGGGGAAGAAAGAGAGGAAGGGAAAGAAAAACAGCAGAGAAGAGGAACAGTGATAAAGGGCACAAAACAAAAATAGAATAGAATAGAATTCAACTTTATTGTCATTGCACATGCACAGGTACAGGGCAACGAAATGCAGTTTGCATCCATCCAGAAGTGCTTTAGTGATATAGATATATTACAATATATATTAGCAATAATATAGATATGTAAGTATATTACAGAAATGGGTCTATTATGGTATGTTATAATGTACACGGTATGAAGTATGTTGTGAATATTCTATAACTATAGGTATGTACAGGCTGTAAGCTATGTACAGGTTATGAACAGGATATAAATATGAAAAACTATACAGAATATGAAATAAATAACTTTACAGAATCTGAGATATGCAGCTATACAGAAATGGGAACTATGCAAGTTGTAAACAGTTGTAGGGTTAAAAATTATCGAATGTACACAATGATTATTTACACAGAGCTATACAGTAGTGCAGTTAAGATAAGTGAGATATAATTCCTACAGAGGCTATATAAAGTGCTAGTGGTTGTGAGTGGTGGTTCAGTCCATGTTATTATTGTGTGTTTGAGGGTACAGTTGTCCATTGTGGGTGTGTGTATGTTCAGTTCATGTGTTAACGTGGGTCAGATGTCAGGAGGCAGAGTTCAGGAGTCTGACAGCTGTGGGGAAGAAGCTGTTCCGGTACCTGGTGGTCTTAGTCCGGATGCTCCTGTAGCGCCTCCCAGAGGGCAGGAGGGTGAAGAGTCCATGTGATGGGTGACTGGGGTCTTTGATGATTTTCCCAGCCTTTTTCAGACACTGCTTCCTGTAGATGTCTTTTATGGCAGGAAGTGGTGCTCCGACGATGCGCTGGGCAGTTTTCACGACCCTCTGCAACGCCTTCCGGTCCGAGGCAGAGCAGTTCCCGTACCAGACTGTTATACAGTTGGTCAGGATGCTCTCGATGGTGCAGCGATAGAAGTTCACCAGGATGTCTGAGGACAGGTGGTTCTTCCTCAGAGTCCTCAAGAAGAAGAGGCGCTGGTGAGCCTTCTTGACCAGCTTGGAGCAGTTGGTCGTCCAGGTGAGATCCTCGGAGATGTGGACTCCCAGGAACTTGAAGCTGCTCACACGCTCCACAGCCATCCCCTTAATGTGGATGGGTGGATGTGGGTCAGCATTCCTCCTGTAGTCTACGATGAGCTCCTTAGTCTTCTCGGTGTTAAGCAGCAGGTTGTTTGTGTCGCACCACTCAGCCAGACGATCCACCTCCTCCCTGTAGGCGGCCTCATCGTTGTCACTGATGAGGCCAATCACCGTGGTGTCATCTGCAAACTTAATGATGGTGTTGGGTGGACTGTCCCGGGCTCTGTGGGGCCGGGAGGCGCTGCTGCACTGGGCCCCGGTCTGGATGGGCCTGGGCCCCCTTTCCCTGGCGGGTCGCGGAGTGTGGGAGTGCCTACTGGGGTCAGCGGGGGAGTGTGGGGCCTCCCTGCTGCTGTGGAGTCGGGGTGGTCTGCCTCTCCCCACCGCAGGGAAAAGGGTAACACCACCTGGGTCTGGGTGCAGTTCCCCCCTCCAGGGGCAAGGGTACCTAGACCCGGTTTGTAGAGTACGCTTGGGGAGTGTGATCGTGTGTACAGCGTCTCTTTATGTCTGTCTCCACGTTGGTTGAGTGTGGAGTGAGTGCATATGAGAGCATGAGGGTGGGAATGGATGTTTGTGTCTGTGTGTGCCTGTATGTCTGTGTCTATATGTCAGGCTGGGTATCAGACGCCACCTCTCTGGGGACACCTCAGGCCCTCCAAGGTTTGGAGGCCTATCTCCACCTACCACCACTTCCCCTGCCGGTGGCGGACTCCCTCAGGTGTCGGTGCGTTGGTGGTTCTTTGTGTCTGGGGGTGGGCGTCCAGGTACACACCGGCTCACTCCTTGGTGGCCGCTTATCGGGGCCTGGAGCCTGGGGCTCGCTCGGGCCCCTTCGGGGGTGGGGTGCCCCCGGCCTCTTGGCCTGGGGCTCAGTCACTCAGGCACAGCTGGCGGCCGGCGGAGTTCACGGGCGCGTCACTGCAACTCCCCCTGGCTTCTGCTCCGCGGCTGCTGAGTGAGCCCTCATCTGGGACTCTCCTCAGCTCTTACTGGAACAGTGGCGCGGCTGCCCCTCTGTTAGTCTTCCATGGTCTCTTGTGTTCTGGGGGCCTCTGGATGTCTGGAGTTTTGATCTCCTCCATACCTGCTTCACACCCTGGAGGACGGGGCTGTGGCCCCCCCACACTCCCTAGCAGATCGTTACATGGAGAAACCTTTGGAATACAAGCGCGCTGATCCACACAGGTATGCACACGGGTGTTCACTGCTCGTAGACCCAAATTACACCTTTCTTGGCTGCTACTTCGAAGCACATCTGTCCTGCGTGCTGCACAACAACATTGAATATTTAGTATTTACTGCTGTTTACACTTAGCTAGATTAATGCGATGGTGTTGTGTTTAGTATGTTGCTTTGTTTTTTTTTTGGTCTTTTTTTGCTTGTTTTCTATTCTTCTCTCAACAGGTGATCCAGGAGATTTTTATTTTTTTTCTCCCCCCCTTTCTCACTGTCCCTCTCCCCTTCTGTTTTTCCTTTCCTTCCTCTTTCTTTCTCCCTTTCCTATCTCTCACTCATGTCTGTCCCGTCTGTAACATCTGAAAATAAAATATAATAAATAATAAAAACAAAGATCGACCAAATGGACCAATACGGCAATGCCACGATGATCCATTTGGCAAAGTAAATCCATTGGGTATCCTTGTTGGTCTTCAGACAACAATTCTGATGGCTAAAGAACCAAATGGGACAGGCAAAAAAAAAAAAAAAAAATGATGGTGTTGGAACCATCAGCAGGTCTGCAGTCGTGGGTGAAGAGGGAGTAGAGGAAAGGGCTCATCACACAGCCTTGTGGTACACCGGTGTTCATTGTGATGGTAGATGAGCAGCGGTTATCCAGCCGGACATGTTGGGGGCGGTTGGTCAGGAAGTCCAGTAACCATTTGCAGATGAGGCAACTGATGCCCAGGTCTGTCAGTTTCCTGATGAGTTGTGAGGGGTAGATTGTATTGAATGCTGAACTGAAGTCTATAAACAGCATTCTGGCGTAGGTGTTGTTGTTGTCCAGGTGTGAGAGGACAGAGTGCAGTGCGATGGAGACTGCATCCTCTGTGCTCCTGTTCTGGCGGTATGCGAATTGGTGGGGGTCCAGGGTGGGGGGGAGACAGGATTTGAAGTGTGCTAGGACCAGCTGCTCTAAGCACTTAGTGATGATGGGGGTGAGTGCTACTGGGCGGTAATCATTGAGGCAAGATGGGTTGGAGTTTTTGGGTATCGGGACGATGGAGGTGGATTTGAAGCAGGCCGGTACCACAGCGTGGGCCAAGGACAGATTGAATATGTCTGTGAGCACTCCTGCAAGCTCCTCAGAACATGCTCTGAGAACATGCCCGGGGATGCCATCAGGACCTGCAGCCTTGTGGACATTGATCCTGCTCTCTCCCCCACATCGCACAGTGTGCTTTGAGGTGTAGTTTGTGTCTGTGAGCACCCGTGTGTACACCTGTGAGCATGAGTGCGCTTGTATTTAAAAGGTTCCTTCATGTAATGATCTGCTAGGGGCCACAGCCCCGTCCTCCAGGGCATGAAGCAGGCATGGAGGAGATCCAGGCTCCAGACATCCAGAGACTGTCAGAGCACAAGAGTCCAACACAGGGACCAACAGAGGGACAACTGTGCCACTCTCCCAGAAAGAGCTGAGGAGAGCCCCAGATGAGGGGTCATACAGCAGCAGCAGAGCAGAAGCCAGGGGGGGTTGCAGTGACATGCCCGTGACCTCCACCAGCATCCAGCTGTGCCAGAGTGGACCGAACCCCAGGCCCAGAGGCCCCGAGCCACAGGCGCCGGGCCCTGACAAGCAGCCACCGGGAGTGAGCCAGTGCATACCTGAGCTCCCAGCCCCGGACACCAAGAACCACCAATGCACCGATGTCTCAGGGTGTCAGCCACTGGCAGGTGGAGTGTTGTTGGGGGGGGGGGGGGGGTCCATACCTTGGTCCATACCTTGGAAGGCCTAAGATGTCCCCAGAGAGGTGGCGTCTAATACCCGACCTGAGGTGGCGTCTAATACCCGACCTGACATATAGACACAGACAAACGGGCACACACAGATACAAACATCCACCCATGCACACATATGCAAATACTCAGCACTCACCCAACGTGGAGACAGACGTAAGTAGACACTGTACACACAATCACACTCCTCTGTTTTCTGAAGTTTTACATAAAATAGAGTTACATGGCACTGTTCATAACATTTGAAAGGAAGCCTGCATTATGTCAGTAGTCTGAAGTGTATTACCCACTGTGAGATGATGGATCACAGTTGGCTTTCATGTCAGGTCAAAGGGTTTTTTATATGAAAGCGTCATCAAATCTTGAATACAGGGAGTGCAGAATTATTAGGCAAATGAGTATTTTGTCCACATCATCCTCTTCATCCATGTTGTCTTACTCCAAGCTGTATAGGCTCGAAAGCCTACTACCAATTAAGCATATTAGGTGATGTGCATCTCTGTAATGAGAAGGGGTGTGGTCTAATGACATCAACACCCTATATCAGGTGTGTATAATTATTAGGCAACGTCCTTTCCTTTGGCAAAATGGGTCAAAAGAAGGACTTGACAGGCTCAGAAAAGTCAAAAACAGTGAGATATCTTGCAGAGGGATGCAGCAGTCTCAAAATTGCAAAGCTTCTGAAGCGTGATCATCGAACAATCAAGCGTTTCATTCAAAATAGTCAACAGGGTCGCAAGAAAAACCAAGGCACAAAATAACTGCCCATGAACTGAGAAAAGTCAAGCGTGCAGCTGCCAAGATGCCACTTGCCACCAGTTTGGCCATGTTTCAGAGCTGCAACATCACTGGAGTGCCCAAAAGCACAAGGTGTGCAATACTCAGAGACATGGCCAAGGTAAGAAAGGCTGAAAGACGACCACCACTGAACAAGACACACAAGCTGAAACGTCAAGACTGGGCCAAGAAATATCTCAAGACTGGTTTTTCTAAGGTTTTATGGACTGATGAAATGAGAGTGAGTCTTGATGGGCCAGATGGATGGGCCCATGGCTGGATTGGTAAAGGGCAGAGAGCTCCAGTCCGACTCAGACGCCAGCAAGGTGGAGGTGGAGTACTGGTTTGGGCTGGTATCATCAAAGATGAGCTTGTGGGGCCTTTTTGGGTTGAGGATGGAGTCAAGCTCAACTCCCAGTCCTACTGCCAGTTTCTGGAAGACACCTTCTTCAAGCAGTGGTACAGGAAGAAGTCTGCATCCTTCAAGAAAAACATGATTTTCTTTTTTTTTTTTTGTTATTCTCTTTTTATTAAACAACCTATATAAACACAAATAATCCAAAATAAACATATAATCAAGAACAGACGTAAATTTAAAAAAAAATAAATAAAAATAAGAAAAACAGACGGGTGTACCCTCTAGTGTGTATGTACTCGCACACACATATTCACTCACACACCCATATTCTTAAGCATACATACACATACCTACTTACATATGTGTTCACTTGTAGTCTCATACATACTAACATATACATATAAACACATAACGATTCAGAAATGTGGCATATATAGTTACAGAGATTCAAACAAGATCGGGTCTCCTTAACCGGATGTAGTGTTTCCATTTACCCCAAATTTCACTAAATATATCAAACTGGAGTCTTTTAATGAAGGTAATTCTTTCCATTTTAAACATCCCATGTACAGTCTCATGCCAATCACCCAGTGATGGAATTTTCGCACTAAGCCATTTCTTGGTAATAATTTTACGGGCAGCCAAACTCAGGATACCATACAACTGCTTAGACATTTTATCTACATTTACTGAGTATAAATATCCAAACAAAAGTTCGTCCCAATTAAAGGGAAGCTGCATACCAAAAATAATCTGCAACTCAGAGTGGATCAATACCCAAAAAATGTTGATCCTTGGGCAAGACCAGAACAGATGAAAATGTTTTACTCCTTGGGCCCCACAATTTCTCCAGCAATTAGAGTGATTAAAATAATGTTTACTTTGTGCAGGGGTAATAAAAAACCTACAGATACTCTTCCAACCGTAACATCTCCATGTATTAGAACTAGAAATTCTCCACTGAAAAGCACACTGCTCATACCAAATGTTATCTGATATTGCTATATTTGTTTCATTTTCCCATTTTTTTTTGATGTAGGTAGTATTCCACTTCTTAACCTCTTGTATACCCTTGTACAATCTTGAAATCACCTTAAGGCCTGTGTCATGTGAAAAACATGATTTTCATGCAGGACAATGCTCCATCACACGCTCCAAGTACTCCACAGCGTGGCTGGCAAGAAAGGGTATAAAAGAAGAAAAACTAATGACATGGCCTCCTTGTTCACCTGATCTGAACCCCATTGAGAACCTGTGGTCCATCATCAAATGTGAGATTTACAAGGAGGGAAAACAGTACACCTCTCTGAACAGTGTCTGGGAGGCTGTGGTTGCTGCTGCACGCAATGTTGATGGTGAACAGATCAAAACACTGACAGAATCCATGGATGGCAGGCTTTTGAGTGTCCTTGCAAAGAAAGGTGGCTATATTGGTCGCTGATTTGTTTTTGTTTTGTTTTTGAATGTCAGAAATGTATATTTGTGAATGTGGAGATGTTATATTGGTTTCACTGGTAAAAATAAATAATTGAAATGGGTATATATTTGTTTTTTGTTAAGTTGCCTAATAATTATGCACAGTAATAGTCACCTGCACACACAGATATCCCCCTAAAATAGCTAAAACTAAAAACAAACTAAAAACTACTTCCAAAAACATTCAGCTTTGATATTAATGAGTTTTTTGGGTTCATTGAGAACATGGTTGTTGTTCAATAATCAAATTATCCCTCAAAAATACAACTTGCCTAATAATTCTGCACTCCCTGTAATCTTCTGAGCCAAAGTGAATATGCTATATGTGCAGTCAAGCTACTGTACTGCACATGAGTGCCGCTGTGTGTGTGCGCCTGTGTTTTGCTTCTATCTTTCTGAGGTCCAATTTGTGTTTTAGGTCCTTTTAGGACATTTTACTTGCTTTTGTTTTCGAGGATTAAGACTTAGTTTTACAGTGACAGACGTGATGTTCATCTAGGGGGATGTTTTCTATAATCACGGGTCCCCACGAGTGTATAAAGCCAAAGATAGCTGTGTGCCTGAGCTTGTTCTTTGAACTCAGTTTGACTCTGACACCTGCTGAGCATTAGACGCATCATCACGAGTTCACCTGGAGTGCATGACCCCACACATGTGTACACACCTGCAGTAATCCCCACAGTTTATCTCCCGTTTGATCTTCCCATCAGCACCCACGCCGCTTATCGCATTCTCTTTCACATTTTCTTTTCATTCATTAAATATTTACTTCCTTCTCATTCCTTATTTTCTATTTCTAAATCTATCTCTCCGCTTTGTTATACTTACTGTACCAGTCGATCACGTTATGCAACAATTTCTTCTTTCTGTCATTGTTTTGTTTCTCGATGAGTCACACCTCTTCTCTCACTTTCTCTTTTTCCACGACAGTAAAAAAACGGATTAAATAAACCAGGGAATTTAACAGAACCCTACTGTAGTATGTGACCAATGTCAAAGTGAAAGTAGCTTCTTGATGATATGTGTGGCCAGTTTCGACACACTGGAACTTTCTAGAAGTCAGCGGCCGGGCTTCCTGTGGTCCACTGTAAAATGGCACACAGGAGTATCATTTTAGGAGCCTATGAAAAACAAATGTTATTGTATTGCAGACAGGAATAAAATTGTTGTTTAGTTTAATGTTGACCACACAGAATGTGACTCTCACTGGTCAGTTTCTTTTTTTAATCAACCCACCACAAATATTTGAATGACTAGTGGATGAACTCCCCTGACTTAGTGCAAATTCACTGCTCAGTAAAATTAAGAAACCCTTGATCATCCCAGTGTAACGCAGAGTCAGTTAAATTTCAGGGCTATAAATCTGTCTCTTCAGGAAGCATAAATCACAAAAACATCAATTTCAGCTGACATGTCAGCAGGTTCACTCGAGTGCCAACAGCAAGACAAACCTATGTCCAGTCAAGATTGCTCTCTTCTTAGCTTGCAGCCCATTCAGACCACTTTTTTGACCAAACTGTCAGAAACAGACTCTATGGGGTCAGCGCAAGATCCCAACATCCTTCACTAGGACCTCTGCTCAAACTCCAGAACTGACTTGTCTGTGATTGGTGCCCATTCTCTTCACAGATGAGAGCAGGTTCACACTGAGCACATGGACAGATGTCACAGCCACCTGCAGACTCTTTCACCTGTGCGAGTTTCTTCAGTGAACGTTTGAAACGTGGCACTATGTTGTGTTTTATTCCCGTAAAGCCTGAACCATGAAATCATTTTCTCTGTTTATTTTAAACAAACAAAAATATATACAGCAGGTTGGATTAAGGTTCAAAAACACAGATAATTACACTGATGATGTACAGGTATCAGATATTATACACTTGGCATTACAGGCTTGATAATGCATTTAGCATCAATGAAGGGAAAGCATTAAACTCAGTGAATTCAGTCTTTATTATAATCAGTCATATGCCTTTTTAAATTCTTTATATTTTAAATAGCTGGCATGAAATGCATCATTTAAATTTGAATACAGTGCATTACTATCAGGACTGAGTCAATATTCCAACATATCCATGGAAATGACTAACCGTCTGAGGTCAAAGTGGCAACCCTATTCATTCTTAAGGCTAACTCTAACTCTAACCGTAGGCATTGAGAAGATGAACTTTTTTTTATTGTTATTAACTTGCTCTCCCAATTCTGGGTATTTTGGGAACAAAACGTATGATGACTTAGACATCAGAGGGTTAAAACATTAAGAGGAAAGTGAGGAATTCTACCAAATTTTCTGAAACCATCACATATAAATTGGTGTTTATGGGCGAAGGAACTTGACCTCTATTTTTAAAAGTTTCTTTGATTTAACTTGATTAGAAATTCTCATTACAACCATGGGTATAATCCATATTTTATGCAGTGGAACTGGAAAAGAAAATGAAGTGAGGGAGTTCTGGCCCGTGTACACAGAGCTGATGAATAGAAAAACACTGGGTGCAGCCTTCTCAGATGGGAATTTCTGAAGAAAAAAATTACGCGAATAAACCTGAAAGTACAAGACGTGCAGAACCCCAGGCTGAATAGGGCGAACTGCCAAATAACTTCCTCCTCATTTCTTTCTACACCATTTACAGAAAGAGCTTCACCTTCATGATAAAAACAAAGGGAAAACCGCAACGTGTCAAATCTATAAATAGTCTGATGAGGTACCAGTGTTCAGTTGCAAGAAGCAAGTTTCTCTGGAAGCTCTTCCCACTCCAGCTGGATGTGCAGGACTTGCTTTGCCAGCCCAAACTCTTGGCTCGCTGTGGACAGTTTAAAAAAGAAGTGACAAAGCAGGAGCAGTTCTCACATGTTTGACAGGCCATCACGCAGGGAAACCCCACATTCAAGCAAGGAGGAAAAACTCACACACCTCATACATACCAGAATACATGCCAACTGACAATTCAGCCTGCCAGGAAATATTGACACTTGTTCAAACGCACGTGCCCGCACAAGCAGAATCACATGCCTAGAATTAAAGAGAGGCCTAAAGTGTAATTACACCCATAATTTCTTGTTCACCTTATTTTCCACCAAAATGTCATTATTCGCTTTTTGTCACCAACCACCAATTTAATTAAATCTCAGTCACTACAGATGTCAGTATTTGATTAGCTCTTACATTTCCTCTTACCAGCCAGCAGTCCCGTACAAACAAGTCCTGCAGCTTCCAGCTGCAGACTCATTTAGTTTCTAGTGAAAAACCCCTGAAGTTTACTGGAAGCATTGCTTGCAAGAAACTGGATAAGCTAAATGTGATTTTTCTTAACCCCCTACAGGATGTGTCACTTTATAAACTTTGACAAGCAGTTTTGCCCTGGGCTGTACCTTCTCACTTGAAGCTGCTGATACCTGCTTAAGCTTATGTGTGTTTCCTGCAAATTAACATAGTGATACTAAAGTAATGCTCATAGGCTACAATCTCTTTGCTGGGCCACATCAACTCGTTTAAAACCATTGCTGAGCAACATTAAAACATTAAAAATTAACCCATTATCTATTAAAATAAGCCTCCACTTTGCGTAGTTTAACTCTGTGCTCTTCGTCATCCTCCCAACACAACAAAGTGTGTAACAGACATGCCGGTCCACCTTGTCCTTTTAATGCTTTGTGTCTCCAAAGGTGAAATGTACACGCATGCAGAAGTTGCAGTAACAACCAAGGCAGATATTTTATTTCAAGCCAACATGAAAATGGTCACAGGAAAGTGTTTAAACAGAGTGTTTATTAACACATTTACATCTATATACATATTAGCCACTTAGCTTAATCCAGTGGTTCCCAAACTTCTTTTGCTTGGCCCCCTTTGTTTTACAAGAAAATCTTCGTACCTTTGTTGTTGTAATTGTTGTTGTTGTTTTGACTGTGTAAGAATATTCGACATTGCTATCAATACATTTTTTTTAAAAATGCCTCTCTGTGCAAAATGGGTTTAAAAACATAAACAACTGTGGGATACTGTTTGTCTGTGACTTAAACAGGGGGAACAAATTGTGGCAGGATCAGCCTGATATTATTTGTATGCCACTGTAGCTTTGCTGTATAAAGAGCAACAATCGCCAAACTTTCATTATAGGAAGTGTTTGTGAACTAAAAATCAAGAATGTGGGGTACTGTTTCCCAGTGATTTAAGCAGCCCAGCGCGTGCTCCTGACGCAGGGGAAACAAATTCTGTCGGGGGATACCTACCTTGGCACCACCGTTGTGCAGGTGAAGCCAATTGCAAGATATGCTTCGTCATGTTTTCTAGTCTTTGGTTTGGATGAAGTTGGTTTGGAAGCATATTTGGCGATAATTCATCTTCTGCTTTGCATTTGTGTGGCAGCCCCGTTCATTATGCTAGCACTGTTCAAGCATTCTTTTTTTTCATTCATACCGCACCCTCCCTGCAATGGCTCTGCGTCACCCACTTTCGGAACCACTGGCTTAGTCGATTCTGACGAAAAAGACTCTGGAATGTACTTCATACGTTCTTAGTTCACTACTAACTTTGTGGCTTTAAATATATTATCTCCCCCTACTGGAAATGTACACAGTGGACCAGTATGTCTATTACACATTTGGCCATGATACTGGATTGCATTTGATCTGACAGCCTACACTCATATGACAAACGCCGGTCAGAGTGTCTGAGGACAATTGCAAAGTTTCCCAAATTATTTACTTGTCACCTGTCCACTTTTTGGACCTACGATGAAGCAAAGGATTCAACTACAAGTCCAGTTCCAACCATACAGTAAGTTATGATCTGTTAAGTTACTTTGCTTTCTCAATCTTTCCATCCACCCCTGCATCGTTTCTAAGCAAACTTTATGCTGCTGTATGTATGTTAACTGATGCTCACATCTAAAGGCAAAATAGAAAATTTGCAAATTGCTACCACAAACCATAAATGATGGGGAGGTCAATATGCATTATGTTTGATCAGAAACAAAAGTAAACATTGAAATGTGCATATGACAGCCCGGCACGAAAAGTCATTCAGTCACAAACTTTGTCTTTATCTTCAACTTTGTTTGTGGATTGTCTTAAAAATTTCATCATCCAACCTACAGAATCAGGATTTGTCTTAAAGTCCTGCGTGAAGTTCATCATTGCTGTTATTCAGTTGTTTTAGCGCATGATCCAGTCTTGACATGGGCGGTCACTCTTTCACTTTCACAGCACTCCCACTCTGTTTACTCAGGCTATGCACTAGCTGGTTGTTGCCCGTTGTTAGTATTTGTGATGATCCGTCATACCTGCAGCTAAGGATTCAGCTGTGTGCTGCCACATCCTGTCCACTGGATAATAGCTGAGGTTTAATCCTCAAGAAAAGATGAGAGTCACAGCTAAGAGAAGTCTCCCTTTCACCCTGAATTTTCCGTATTCTGCCGTTCCCTCTGTTGCTTTCTCTCCAACTTGCCTTTTAGTTTGCTGTTTCTTTTACCCAGCAAGAGACAGAACAGACACACATTTTATTCAGGAAACCAGACACAGGGGAGGTGCAGCTGTGTTATTGCAAATCCAACCAAACCAAATCTTTTCCATTGAGGTGTGTAATATCAAAAAATTGCTCATATCATAAGTTTTGATGATTATTAAGTTATTTTTAAATGTAATAATAGCTATAAATGTAAAGAAAATATATAATTTCCATCCTGGTTTAGCCCCGTTTTAAATTATTATTTTTTATTTAAATAAATTTCTTTACACACCAGTCATGGTAATTAGTCAGAAAAATTCCCAGCCAGGGGATTGCAGTTTGTGTGCCATTTGGAATTATTTTTTTTACTTGCTCATTAGGCTTTGCTCACTTTTTACTTTTGGTTTTACAGGATCAGTGGGTTTAAGCACAAAAACATTCAGTCACAAACTTTGTCTTTATCCAGGATAAAACAGGATTATTGTTGTTTATGGACCATTAGCATTATACTCGGATTGTACCATAAAGTGGCACAAATGTCCAAAATAAGGCTGTGCCACAATCGTATCATCCATGAAGACACCCATAATAATGTTTGCACAATAGGAGAGTGTCATAGTGTTGCTATAGTAATGCCATGGGTTTGTACACCTCTGCCTCCAGAACCGAGTTTCAACCTCTGATGAAGATTTATTTGGCAAAAACGCACCATGCAGTACAATCAGGCTATGTAGGCACATCAGGAGGAGATGAGAGGAGCTCCTGATGTGCGGCCCACGAATAAACAAGTGGTTTAACCAGGCATCACTGGAGCATCAGCAGCCAGCACGGGGAGTGCTAAGACATGGGAGCGGGGAGCACAAAGACACGGACTTTTCAGGGAGGACACGACACGGGAGTCAGGGGAGAGCACGAGGATTTATTGTTGTTTTTCCATTCACTGTGAATAAACGCACTGCTGATATTCAGAGCTCCGCGCCTGGGTCCTCCTTCCTCACTTCCCCACGGTTGGCCATCGTCAACTGTGACAGCATCTGGTAGTTAGACTCTGTAACACAGGAAGAGCAAATGATGGATACAAATAAATGATGCAGGTGCATAATGGACAAGCAGGACTTCAGGCTGCTTGACCCAAGATATAACACCACAGGTGTCTATAAATGGTAAAATTCAATGCATGGTAAAAATACGGAAAAACATCCGTAAATAACCGATAGGGAAAATTCTTTCTTTTTAAAAACGGTACATTGTACTGTGTTTTCTTCTATTTGAAATCAAGATCAGAAAAGTCCAGTTTAAAAATATGTATCTCAAAGTATTTATCAGATATTTGTACTGAGCCGGTACAACTCCCAGGACGTTCTGAATGGATATTATTGTCATTGGTCGTAGTCATGTTGAAGAGCAGGTGTGCTCGAAACGCCTTACGCTACTCCTCAGTCTCTCAGAACCAATGAGACATGGGGAGTGGTTGCTCCATGATCGGAAGGTCGGGGGTTTGACTCCACTGAATGGGTATCCTGAGGTTCCCCTGAGCAAGATACCGTCCCTACAGCTCCCCGGTCGCTGCATTGGTGGCTGCCCACTGCTTCACTGGGTGAATGGGTTAAATGCAGAGGAGTTATTTCCCTACGGGGACCAACACACACACTTGCATCCTCGCAGATCCACAAAGTGTAATGCTTCCTTTTGATCTATGTTTTTGCCTCTTTGCACATCTTTTTACATCTTAATGTCCCCAGAAATAAATCTTAAAATGAATATTACCTACAGGTCGCAGCACACGACGAGCACATGGCCCTTCCACGAGCCTTTTTATGCTGGAGGTTTCTTCGTGTAAAAAGGGAGTTTTTCCTTCCCACTTTCACCAAATGCTTACTCATAGGGGGTCGCCTGATTGTTGGGGCTTTTTCTTGGTCTCTACCTTACAATATAAAAAGGCTTGAGGTGGCTGATGTTCTGATTTGGTGCTATGTGAATAAAACTTAGTTGAACTGATACAACACACAAAACCCATGTGGTTAGGTTCAAAAACAATATTATGGTTTGCACATTCGAAAAATGACGCTGCCCAGTACATTTTAATGGGACGTCACTAGTACCTTGTGTATTACACAAGTCTAGTCACCTTGTGTATTACAGCACTGATGCCAAAGGACACCTTGTGCGAGACGCTAGGGGTTTTGACACAACAACAGGATCTGACGCCCTGGGAAACTGTGCAGTTTTGGAAACTGAAGGAGAATGGCTTCCAGGTGGTGCAGAAGACTGGAGAAAAAGGTCTTAATGTTCGCAAGCTGATTTTTTTCTTTTCTTTCTGTTGGAAGCATTTTTCAAAAACACTTTACCTTTTAAGCACCGCATTCACAACAGTGTGTAATGGTATAAAGACAATAAAATGAAAAACAAATACAGATCACAGAACTTTCCTCCATTCATGAAAGCCATCAAATTATGTCCACACAGTCTGACCAACAGGACACAGGGAAACACACACACACACACACACACACACACACACACACACTGTTCCCTTGAAGTGGTTCATCTTGGAGTACTTACTGTGGCAAACAGACTCTCCTGGCAGCAAAACTACAAACAAACAGAACCAAACTCCTTGTTCTTCCCACAAGCTGTGTGTGATTTGATGCGTGTATCCCAACTGTAAAGCCGGTGTTACTTTCAGTCATATGTCATGTTGTTTGTGAACATTATCATTTTTTTCCAAAACTTCCTCGTACACTTGTGTGTTCTTCTTTGGTGACCATGTAAGTGTGTGTAGCTTGCATCTCTCCAACCCTAATGTCTTTGAAGTGGGTGTAGGTTTTTACATGTGGACTTATTGTAGTAGCTTTCTCCTTGTCTTCCTCTCTCTTTCTCTCTTCTGTCTTCCATCAAGCCAGAGAAAAACTCTGGTTTTTTCTTGATGTTCACAAACCACAGTGATCTGCTGGCAGGGGAATAAAAACAGATATGGAAGCAGTGAGACGTCACTCAATCACACAATCACAGTGCTGAGACCCTGAACCAGATCATCGTTTTCTGTGTGTTCCCCAACATAACAGTTCTCAGTCCCACTGTTAGGCCCTCTTTGAAGAGTCCAATACTGAAGTTGAATATTCACAACAGAAGACACACAAGAGATTACAAAAAGCTTTACTATTTAATCTAGTGTGCAGCTAAGCATTGCTTCCCTGTGGCTTTTCAAATGAGAGTCAGCTTTTCATGGAGCATGTTTACACGTACGCGGGAGATCTGACTCTGTTTTCTAGTTCCAGTAACAGTTCCAAGAACAATGTTCAAGGAAAGAGCCACCATTCATCTCTGCATCAAGAAAGCGAGGCTGCTTAAGGGAACGTTCGAGTAGGGTTTAATCAAGTCTGCGGTTTTTTTAATGTTGGGCGTCATTTATTTATGAAAGCATCCAGCTTGTTGACGATTTGTTACCAACAGTATCGCGTTTCACCCATTAAGCTGCTCATTGCTGCTTTCACAATGCTTACTTAGCTAAAATCAAATGAATCTTTCCTCTAAATAACACTGCGGTCCCACACTACACCCAAATTTGATTTTTATTTAGATCTGACAGATGTGAACACCAAAAAGGTTCCTGATGGAAAGGCTAATCCCCTCTTTCTAATCACTATCACTTATGCTGCCTTCTTCTTTCTCAAGTTCAAGTTCAAGTTCAACTTTATTGTCACTTCAACCATATACAGTTTAAAAATACACAGTGAGGCGAAACAACGTTCCTCCAGGAACCAAGGTGCTACAAGACAAGTTAGTGCAAAAAAAAATAATAATATATAATATATCTAGTAATAATATTGTGCAAAAGAGCATTTACAGGTTGGTGTGTGCGATGGTTTGGTGGTGTAGGTCAGTGTGTTTGCACTTTGTGTTGGTTAGTCAGTCCAGTCTCAATGTTTTGAGGTATTTGAGTTAAGCTGAGTGATAATGTTAGTGTATGTGTGTGTGTGCGTGTTTATCAGTCAGTCCCTTTTTGCTGAGGAGACGGATGGCTTGTGGAAAAAAGCTGTTGCACAGTCTGGATGTGCGTGCCCGAATGCTTCGGTACCTTTTTCCAGATGGCAGGAGTGTAAAGAGTGTGTGAGAGGGGTGTGTCCGATCAGCCACAATGCTGGTGGCTTTGCGAATGCAGCGTGTGGTGTAGATGTCCTCAATAGAGGGTAGAGAGACCCCGATGATCTTCTCTGCTGTTCCCACTATCCGCTGTAGGGTCTTGCGGTCTGATATGGCACAGCTCCCAAACCAGACAGTGATGCAGCCGCTCAGGATGCTCTCAATAGTTCCTCTATAGAAGGTGGTCAGGATCGGTGGTGGAAGCCGGGCCTTTCTCAGTCTTCTCAGAAAGAAGAGACGCTGTTGGGCTTTCTTGTGCAGGGAGCTGGTGTTGAGGGACCAGCCGAGGTCCTTCTCCAGGTGTACGCCCAGGAATTTGGTGCTGTCAACGATCTCCACAGAGGAGCCGTTGATGCTCAGCGGTGAGTGGTCGCCTCGTGTCCTCCTAAAGTCAACAACCATCTCTTTTGTCTTGTCAACATTCAGAGACAGGTTGTTGTCCTTACACCAGTCCGTTAGTCTCTGCACTTCCTCTCTGTACGCTGACTCGTCGTTCTTGCTAATGAGACCCACCACGGTCGTGTCATCAGCGAATTTAATGATGTGATTTGAACTGTGTGTTGCTACACAGTCATGAGTCAGCAGTGTGAACAGCAGAGGACTGAGCACACAGCCTTGTGGGGCCCCAGTGCTCAGTGTGGTGGTGCTGGAGGTGCAGTTCCCGATCCGTACTGACTGAGGCCTTCCGGTCAGAAAGTCCAGGATCCAGTTGCAGAGGGAGGTGTTCAGGCCTAACAGGCTCAGCTTTCCGATCAGTTGTTGGGGGATGATCGTGTTAAATGCTGAGCTGAAATCTATGTACAGCATTCGGACGTGTGAGTCCTTCTTGTCCAAGTGTGTCAGGGCAAGATGGAGTGCAGTGGAGATGGCGTCGTCCGTTGAGCGGTTATGGCGGTATGCAAATTGCATTGGGTCCAGTGAGGGGGGCAGCAGGGTCTTGATGTGTCTCATGACGAGCCGTTCGAAGCACTTCATGATGGTGGGTGTAAGTGCGATAGGGCGGTAGTCATTGAGACAGGACACAGAAGACTTCTTGGGCACGGGGACGATGGTGGTGGCCTTGAAGCACGTGGGGACAACGGCACTGCACAGAGAGATGTTGAAGATGTCGGTGAGAACATTTGCCAGCTGATCAGCACATTCTCTGAGCACTCTGCCTGGGATGTTGTCTGGTCCAGCAGCTTTACGTGGATTGACTCTGCGTAGAGTTTTCCTCACCTCAGCTGTAGTGAGACACAGGACCTGGTCGTTCGGAGGAGGGGTGGTCTTCCTCGCCGCCACGTCGTTCTGCCTGTCGAACCGAGCATAGAAGTTGTTAAGCACATCTGGGAGGGAGCCGTCACTGTCACAGGCAGGTGGTGTCGTCCTGTAGTTAGCGATGGCTTGTAAGCCCTGCCACATGCGTCGTGTGTCGCCGCTGTCCTTGAAGTGGTTGTGGATTCTCTGGGCGTGTGCGCGCTTCGCCTCTCTGATGGCCCGAGAAAGTTCAGCCCTCGCTCTTCTAAGCGCCACCTTATCTCCCTCTTTGAAGGCAGAGTCTCGGGTCCTTAGAAGTGCACGCACTTCCGCAGTAATCCACGGTTTCTGGTTGGGTCGTGAGATGATGATCTTGGAGACAGTGACGTCATCGGTGCACTTGTTGATATAGCTGGACACTGATGATGTGTACTCCTCCAAGTCAGTGAAGTCGCCGTAAGTTGCAGCCTCTCTAAACATGTTCCAGTCAGTGCTCTCAAAACAGTCCTGAAGAGCAGAGATGGCTCCTGCTGGCCAGGTTTTCACCTGCTTCAGAACCGGTTTTGATCGCCTGACGAGTGGTCTGTATGCTGGAATTAGCATAACAGAGATGTGGTCTGAGTAGCCGAGGTGGGGGCGGGGCTCTGCCCGATATGCGCCGGGGATGTTTGTGTAAACAAGATCCAGCGTGTTTTCTCCCCTCGTTGCAAAGTCCACATACTGATGGAATCTAGGAAGCACTGACTTGAGATTTGCATGGTTGAAGTCCCCAGCAATAATAAACAGTCCATCCGGGTGTGTATTTTGCAGTTCACTGATCTTTGTATACAATTCCCATAGCGCTTCCTTAGCATTAGCGCTAGGTGGAATGTACACTCCGATAATGAAAACAGTGGTGAATTCCCGTGGTAAGTAAAAAGGTCTGCATCTAACAGTCACAAACTCTGTTTGCCACAGCGGATCATCTGCTTCTGTCTTTCTCCGGCTCTAGCATCTAACTTTGTCACAGCAACCCTTTTGCATGACTTCCTTCACTACATCCATGCTCTAGATATGTCCAAACCATCCCAGCTATCCCTCTTTGTCTTCGAGCTGCTCAACCTCTGATGTATTCCTGTCCATCGTGGACACTCCCAATGAAAATCTTCAAACCTGCTACCTTCAGCTCAGCCTCCTGTCTCTCTTCATTACTTTGAATGGTTGGCCCTAGGTATTAAAACTCATCTTTTACTACTGCTACTCCTTGCACCTATACCTTTCCACCTCCCTCCATTTCATTCTTTCTCAATTTAAATCAGTTTTCAAATCTGTTTGATGAACTCAAATAAGTAACAAAGTGTAACAAATATGCTAAAAAGGGGCAAATATTGTTTCCCAGCTCTGTATCAGCATTGATAAGGGTGTATTAGACATCCTAAAATTAACAGAAATATGCTGAATGGTTAAAATTAGGTTGCCGTGCTGATGTCTAAGGAATGGTGATGCTTTAGACCTCAGAGGAATAAATTCAGGTGTCTCTAATGCCTTGAAAAGATTACCATTCACTTTTACACACTTGAATGTTAGCTGGAGTTAGATTATGGGAAACAAATGTGTATTAATTAATCAACTAAAATGAACTCAATCCCCCAAATCAATCAACAATTGAGTTTCTTATGCGAATGGTGCAAGGTTTAGCACTGCTTGCCAAAAATAATTTTCCCATGTAGGACAATACCGTTTTTTTATGGAAGCCCGTTTCCTCCACAAAAAAACCAATAGAATTAGATCAGGTCAGCTGTTACGCTCACTAAGAAATTACTAGAGAAAACCCAGAGGGATCGGGTGACTTCTTGAGGCCTTGTAAATAATTGCTTTTAAAATCTTAAACCTTCTAACCTAAAAAACTGAGCTTTCTAAAACATGTTTAACATTGTAATGAGGGTGTATTTACGAAGTGAAATTGAAATGGTCTATTAAAATGAAAGTAAATGGCATGTAAAAACAAAGGTCAAAACATAATATGAAACTAAGATAACATGGGAGTTTAACTCTGCTGAGTGAAACTGTTGTATTGATGTATAACACTCCCATAGTCATGTATAACAGTCCCATAACGTCCTGATGTGAACTATTGTTGTTCTTTCAAAGGGGAAACAATGACTGGTTTTATTTAAATGACAGAAGCCATCCCAGCAGGTGGGCGTATTTTCAAAAAAGTGTCACTGATGGGATTGTGAGCGTAAAAACAAAACTTAACTCAAAATATAATATGAAACTATGATTACATGAGGGTTGAACTCCAGTGTCATGGGTGAACTTGCTGTACTGACGTGTGACACTGCCACTCCTACAACCTTTTTACATAGACTTCTTTTGTGCTTTCAAAGTGGAAACACTCACGGGTTTCTTTTTTAGTGGACAGAAGCCACTTGAGCAGATGGGTGAATATGTCATTCATGGAGCTGGGATTCATCACAGAAACCACTACTATAAATAGTTAACTTAAACTGACAGAGAGCACCTGGTCCTGCTTGTTACCCTTCCGCAAGATTTCCAACCTTTCTGATTTACAAGTTCGTGCTTTCAGTACTTCAAGCTTGTTAGCATGCACAATACAGGCGGCCTACCATCTGTCTGACTTGCTTGCTGGCTGCACTTTTGCACATACATTTGTTTTTGTTTGTGTGCCGGTTTCATGTGGCTTCCAAAAAACTAACAAAGTTCTCATGCATGCTCTTCAGAGTCTGGATGTAATTTGGTTATCTAGATTGTCACTGCATTAACACCTTATATAAAGATTTAACTTCATCTGAATACAATACACAGCAATGCTGCATGGCAAAGCTGAGTGTAGGGTAGAAGTTGTTAATGGTTGATCTTTGAATCGGTCAAAAAGCTGGTTCACAGATGTAACCAAGTCTAGGTTTTTTCTTTTCCACACAGCTTTTTTAGTTAGGATTTATTTACTTTAGTATTCTGGCTAAGAGGTTAGGGTTATCCCAGCTGTCATGGAGGGTTGGGCGATATGACCTCTAATCACAATAGCAAATAACTGAAGATTTTACCTTGTTTGCTCTGCAAGCGCTACCACACACACGCATAACAAATTTATAAGACCACCACCTATTATATTTTAGAAATCTGCCAAAACATGTTTAAGACTAAAAATTCTAAAATTTGCAAAGTTTTTATACCTAAATTTGAGCCAGTACAGTGGACTGAAAACTCGGAAAGTAATAAAGTACAATGTTCAACCATTAAATGTTTTTTTTCTCTTCAGGAATGCAAATAAATAACTGTAATTATTTACTTATAAATCTGAAAATTAATGGATAGGGACCAGTGTTGTTCAAGTTATTTGAAAAAAGTCATTAGTTACTTATTACTGATTACTTCTCCAAAAAAGTAACCCCGTTACATTACTGAGTACTTATTTTCAAAAGTAATTAATTACTTATTACTTAGTTACTTTTTAAAAACATGATACACAACCTGAATACTTAATAAAGCAATAGACCTTTCAGCCCAATTCTATTTTTTATGCATAATCTATCATATAAAACTGAATCAAATGGAAAAGTCTCTTTGTAAAATTGTTTTATTAGTTTTAATCTTTTAAATTTATGCACATCAAGCAAAAAATTTAATTATAAGCAACAGTCTTTCATTTGAATACACTTTTTTAATATTTAAACCCATTTTCTGCATATTCCAGCATGTAAAATGAAATATTTTTTTGTGTTTCACTCACTCTTTCAAATAGATGCAAGTAAAACAGCAAAAAATAAACAAAATCCAAGATTTAGCTACACTAAGTCCTGACTCTCTTAAATCTGTTTTCACCTGTTTAGCAGGAGTGGGGCAGGTGGAGGTTTGCCCAGTGCCGCAGCGGTCATGTCAGTGGAGGGATCCGGGGGTTTCTCTGTCAATTTCACATTCCCGTGGCGGCTTGCTCGGTGCTTGCTCAGATTTGAAGTTTAACTTTTCTTCCCACGTAGAGTGTACAGCGGACGCTAATGTTTCTGTCACTTTTTACAGAATAAAACTTGAAGTAGAGTAAGCACTTCCACGCTTTTAGCGCTACATGGTTGTACTCTCTCCATTGTTGATCTACACGTCTGTTGCTGCCACAGACGTTGCACGCGCTTACATCATTGTCGTGAGACACTTCACAAACAAAATCACGGTTTAGTAACACAGTAACGCAGCATGCTTACGGGAAAGTAGCAGTAATCTAATTGCTTTTTTGCATTAGTAATCCGTTACATTACTCATTACTTGAAAAAAGGAATCAGATTAACGCGTTACTGCCCATCTCTGATAGGGACAATGATTGTATTTTAGCTTTAAAATATCAAAATTTACTGGGAGAGTACATACTGTAGGTTGTATTGAGAGAATTTAAAAGCAAAATGTCAGTTCTCATTCATTTAAATTACTGCCCAACCCTACACCTTGATGAGGTTGTCAGGTTAGCATGGGCCTAACACAGAGACCCAGCCAGCCATTTACTTGCACAGTCACACCCATTAAGCTAACATGCATGTCTGGACTATGAGGGAATATCGAGTATCCAGAAAGAGCACGTGCAAGGACCAGTGAAGGAGACCCCAGCCAGGATTAAAAACCAGGACCGTCTTGTTGTGAAGGTAACACAGTGCTGTCCAATAAAAACTGCAGTTTCTCTTTGCTAGTCAAAAGAAAGAGTGGTCAAAAAATTCACTTTTCAGATATCTTTTTCACTTTATATTTTATTACAGGAGTATATTTAACAATCATAGTAACAAAAAGAAAACAAGGAAAGTAGCACACGACATTCATATTTAACCTAAATGATTTTTTTTTCGTATAAAGAAAGGCAAATATGTACAGAATGACGTAAGACAGGTTCAGAAACCAACAGGTGAGAGAAAAAGGAAGTGTAGTCGCATGGCACTTAAAAAATAAAACATACCTCACAAGTGCTTTTTTGTTTCCCATAATTAATATCAAATAAAATGCAGTGATAATAAGTCTGAATAACAAAACAAATAATAATTATTACAGTAATCAAATCATCAATATTAACATTTTAAACACTGTTTACAATATAATTGAAATACATAACATTCTAAATACATCCAATATTTACCAAAGACCTTCTCATTTAGCCTAAAAACTCTAAATCTGTAATAGAATAAAAATAGCATTTCAAATATCTTATAACAACAATATTAATTGTACAATAACATTAATATTAGGTTATTAGTTGATGTAAATAGCTGATTTTCCCCAATGGCTTGCTAATGAAAGGAATATTGTACAAATTAATATACACTATAACCTGTTAATGCTCTTTCTGCTTTCACAAAATATTTTAATCAGCTAAATCATTATTATATATATATATATATATATATATATATATATATATATATATATATATATATATATATATATATATATGAAGGAAAGAAATAGCAAATCTCACTCGATACAAACTATTGCAATCTAGAACTCTCAATTAGAAAATGTACACAAGAAAAGCAGCAAAACCAAAAACAAAAATATCTACGTTCATATTTTTTCATCATGACGAGATCAGTGGTGTGGTTGGCAGAAAGAGTGAACAACATCTGGCACAGGCAGGATCCATCTGGAATGTTAGTGGACAACAGGATGGTCCAATTAGATATCAAATTTTATTTAAAAATAAACAAAAAAACTCTGAGTGCCACCCTGTCCTCCCCTAAAACCTCATTGGTCCTTCTCTCCCAAGCTCAAAACATAGAACTCTGTCCAAGGAGCTCAGAATGTCCCAAACAAGTCCCAGATTTCCACTGTTAGAAGCTTTCCATATATGGGAAAAAGAACTGGATGTTCCTTTCCAATTATGGAACACAAAAATCTCCAAGAGTTCTGATTGTGCAATCACCTCGAGCAATAAATCTCTTTCAGCTCATAAAGTTGCTTAAACCGTGGAATTACTTTTGTTTTTGCATTCTTAGTGTTGATTGGAGGAGCAGCAAGACAGAGCGTCAATTTTTTCCGCAGAGCTCAAAATGGCCGCCCCAGGGAGCCACGCAAATAAAAACAGCACACAAATAAACAAACGCAGAATGACAAAGCAACATTCAAGCAGCATGTATGTAGGACTTCTCTCCACCTCCGCCTTACCCTTCTTTTTTTCACTGCTCTCTCTCTCTCGGAGCAAGTCCTTAAAGTTACTTGTTTCCTTGTTAGCGGGACAAAGTGTCCACCCGAGAGAGAGTACAATCTCAATGCAACTTGGTAGTGTGGTATATAAAAAATCAAATCAAATCAAAGCACAGGTTCAGAGAATTTACAAAGCAGACCTGGACCACGTTACTTTTGACCTGGATTCCATTGCTTTTATCTTGTGTGATGCCGAATGGGAATTCCTGTCGGTTGTTTGTGCTTCCACCAACAAAATTGTTTGCTTTGGGGGATGCAAAATGGTTGCAGAAGGGTAACATGTCAAGTAGAAAAAGAATTGCTGTTTGAAGTTGCTCACCCTCACCCCATGATTCATCTTCTTTTTTTCTTCTTTTTGATTTGGGCAAAAAACATCAATCCAGCTCTGAAGTTACGGCGGCAAGTAAGGGATAGTCCTGTTATGTGCAGTCATAGTTAAATATTAAAGAAGGCTTCTCATTTCTACACCATAGTGCCTAATCTGCACCTGAGTTTATTCACTTTTTAGATAATTGAGGATTTGTATATATGGGCAAGATTCTGACTTAATGCAGACGGGCAACCTGAAAACAATCTCAAGGTTCAAAGTGGAATTAAGGAAGTAAGGCTGTCTTTGAGCTTCTCTTGAACTCAGTTCCCATTTTTAGGGCTTTTTAAGTGGAATGTTAGAGCCAGAAAGCACATTGTCCTTCCAGCATGATTTTATTCTTTCAAGATATATCTCAAAGAGTTTGAGGCTCCCTAGTTCCTCTCTTTGCTGTGATTGCAGCTGCACTTTGCATTAAAATCCCCCCTCCCTCCTGGATAAAAGCTCTGCAGCTCTTAGCCTTTATGTATGTGTTTCTTTGCGATGCTAGTACTTTGAGAAGCTTATTTTACTTTATGGTGCACGAGTGGAGGTAATATGGAAACTGTTAGAGGCAGATAGGAAAGGCAATGTTGTCATAAGAAACAAATTGCCCATTTACATCACTTCAGTGTGGTTTGAGTACTGCCCCTCAACTTAGCCATCCAGCGTATCTTCCCCATTAAAATACATTCTTCATTGATACTTGACACTAATTAGCAGTACAAGTTTAAACCACTCAAAAGTATATACTGCATCATCATACAGTTAATGGTATAGAGCTAAAGTGATGCACAACCTGCTACCCAGTGTGCAACGATCCTTTAGGGTGCATCCGAGTGCTAGTAAAGAACTTGAATTGGAAAGAACCCAAAAAAAGCTACCACTACCATACACTAAAAAGACATGGATTAAATTTGGAGGGCACCACTAAGAAGGAAATGAAAAAGACTAAAGGATCATGAAACCTGAAATGTTTAAGTCTATATATCCATCTCTCTTACCCTGCTATACAACTGAAATGGTTCACTCATTTTTTGATTAAGCACAAGCATAAATGCTAGAATATCATATTTGTTCGTCCTTTACCCTGTTTCATCCATCTCGCCTCCCATTGACAACCATCTTTAACTTTTCTACACTTCATTTCACCAAAAGTACCACCACAACTCTCTTTCTCCCTTTGTGCACTACCCACATTCTTTTTCAAATTATATTACATAGCTTTTTTGTTTTCTTTTTTTTGTACATACTTTTTGTGTTATAGTTCTTTGTATAGTATAGAACTCTAGAACTTTTTTTGGCAGCTTCTTTCTTTCTTAAAGGAAAGTCCAAATCATCAGCTGTAGCATAACATTAAGACTTCTCCTTCTTGGCTGAAAAAAAAGGTGGAAAGGAAAAGATAACTCTAAAATGTATTCCTTCCTTTCTCAAATCTTCTCCCTTACAAATCTGCTCTCCTCCCCTACCCCCACTCATCAACCCCTCCACCCTTTTAAACTGTCGCTCCCAGGAGCTCTTCGGACTTGGCCATGATCTCATTTTGGTTGGAGTCCAATCCATAGAACTTAACCTTCAGCCCATCGACCGGGTGGACAACGGGCACCGTGATCACGCGGGGGAAGTTCCGCGTAGCCAGCTCGAAGCGGCTGGTGCAGGCCAGCTCAATCGCCAGGATGCGAAGGAAGAGGGTGGCGAGCTGCTTTCCCAGACAGGACCTGACGCCGCCACCAAAAGGCAGATAGTGGAAGCGTCCTTCTTTGTCTTCACTCCGCTCCTGACTGAAGCGGTCAGGGTCAAAGGCATCCACATCTTTGAAGACGGCAGCAGTGTCGTGGGTGTCCCGAATGCTGTACATCACACTCCAGCCTTTGGGAATCTGGACTCCCTGGAGACAAAAGACCAGAATTCATAACAATGAACACACATAAAAATAATTGTTCACTTAGCCACCATAAGCACATATGACCAATTAATTTGGATAACAATCTGATTTCTGTTGTTGTATCCCCAAGAAGTAATTGTGAACTTTTCTGCTAATATGTGTTCTTCCATATTCAAACCATCTTTTCTCTGTTCATACCAGAATACAGCAATATGAGAAGCATTTAGGGTCCTTGATCAATCCAGGAACCCATTGGAATAGAATAGAATAGAATAGAATAGCCCATTACTGTCATTGTACGTGTACAATGGAAAGAGTCTGTTGATTTAACATCTGGCTGCAACACCCATTTTTTTCAGGCGTGCAGAGTATCAGAAGATATGTGGGCTAGGACCTTCTTTTTCTATCCAGTGGTCATTGTTAATGAATGCAAATACATTAAAGAAGCAAATAAAGTCAAAATCATCATAAATAGTTTCACTGCTGAATTCATCTGTGATGGTGATCAGGACATTGGAACACTTTTTGTACCAAAATTCGTTTCCATTGCCAGTGGTTCTCTCTTCTTTAAATACAGATAGCTATTTAAAGAGGTCCATCCTTGGTAATTTTCCTCTAAACCTCCCCTTCCCTCCTTTTGTGTGATGAGACTCTTGGTACTCTTGTAATGATTCTTGTAGTGTCTGCAGGTTGTGAACCAACACCTACACCATTCATTTGAATGGTAACTCGATGGTTCTTCTAGTTGAGTCTCTGACCTTTTGGGTAGATTTGATATGACAGAACTACCACTGCACAAAAATATAACGGGAAATAAAAGCTGACATTTAGTAGCATTGATTTAAAAAAGAAAATTCATGTTAATGCAAGCATGCTGCACAACAAGAGGTACATGAAGATGTGAAGGATGTACTGTTCTAGGGACACTTACGTCCAGTTCGAAGGTCTGCATGGCGGTTCGGTAGGCCCCAGAAACAGGAGTAAAGAGTCTCAGCACCTCCTTGATGACACAGTCCAGGTACTTCAGGCTGATAATGGTGTCGAGCCTCAGTTCTGCTTCTGGGCAGAGGCAGCCGTTGTGAAGGAGACCCCTGGATCTCAGTTCCTCCCTCAGGCGCTCAAGGACTTGCGGGTGGCGGAGGAGCTGCATGATAAGGGAGGTGCTTGCGCTGGCAGTGGTGGCAAAGGCAGCAAAGATCAGCTCAATGGTTGATTCCTGTGGGTCAGCAAACAGATACGATGGTGTATTAGTGCGCTACTTGGGTCTTGTTTGGTTAACAGTTTTGCAGAAAAACACATTTATCTTGCAACCCCTTGGAGGTCCCGAGCTCCCAGGGTATCAGTCGACCCTATACATTTTTCATCTTCTCCCATGGGGGAAAAACTTTTATGGATTTATAGAATAGCAAACAGCTTTGAAAAAGAGTTCCTATCACTATTTACAACAATAACTAGGAAAGTAAAGACTCATTCTTGAATGATCACAAGCATTCATTGAGTACTTGGCAGTACTGAGGGTGTATCAGTTGACTTGTCTTTACTTTGAGAGCAAGCCAACTATAGCCTCATTTCATCTCTGATTGGTTAATTACTTGTTGTTTTAATAAACAGTTTGCAGAGTGGAAATAAAGAAGGCTGAGGGTGAGCATCAGCCAAATGCTCAACCAGTAGTCTTTCATAGTCTTTTTGAGCTAGAAGTAAACCCAGAAACTGCTTGTTTAACAGCGGCATGTAGGAATATTATTCTAAAAAATGTAAAATTGTTCTTTCCACTGAGTAAAAACAGAGCTATGTGCAAACTCAACCAAAATTTGGACACAAATCCATTACCCCACACCTCAAGCTTGCCATTTGTTTTGGAACAATGTTGGACCAAAAGAGAGAGAGGAGTCAAAAGTCAATACATAATAAAAGAATGGTGTTTTTAATTCCTGAAAAGTAGTGTGTTTGGAAATATGAAGGTAACATCCAATAACAAACTCAGTGTGCACTATGCTGGGCCCCTTAAGGCCTTAAGTCAGTGGAATAAATAATAGTGAGGTCCTCCTCGCATCTACCAGCATATATATATATATATATATATATATATATATATATATATATATATATATATATATATATATACACACACACACACGTGTGTGTGTGTGTGTGTGTGTGTGTGTGTGTGTGTGTGTGTGTGTGTGTGTGCTATAAATGCATGCGTCAGAAAACTGCAGGAGAAAGCGACAGGGCCTCCCCAGTTCACTTTGTGTGTGTATTTAAATATTTGTGTGTGAGTGTGTGCGTACAGGAGGCCTCTTTCAGACCCCTAGCAGGGGGGGAGTGTTGACTTATTTTTGGCCCTGGACTTAACCCAGAAACCACAAAGTCCGAGAGAGAAGCAGAGAGTCGAGTTTCCACAGAATTCCTCTGAATTACTTTAATAGGTAAACAGAGGGTGTGCCTGACCATGAGTGTGTGTGTATGTGTGTGTTATGCTGTTCCTGTCAGCCGATAGGTATTAACGCAGCTTGCTTTCATATTTCACATTAGGGTGTGTATCATTATCCCCATTTGGTACTTATGATCACTGGCTGATTTGTCAGAGAATTATGATGACTGTTTGTGTTTTCAGTCAGCCCAGACTGGTTCCCTTTGGCAGCTCTCTGCTAGGTAAATAGAGATTTCTATGTGTGTTTGCACCCATACGAATCAGTGTGTATCCACGTGCTTCTACATGCGATTGAGTGACTTCTTGTGGTTCTGGCTTCTTTTCAGCGCATGCTTGCACTACCCTACCCTCTTTCCCAGGTGGCTGTTTTTTTGTGCTTAGGTATGTTACCTTGAGTTCTTGCATGGTGAGCTCGCTGCCATTCTCTTTGGAACTCTCCATTAGGACATCCAACGCGTCACTGTAATCTTTGCCTTGGGTGCACATGGGCTTCTCCCTGATGGCTTTCTCTATGCTCTTCTGAAGGGTGTCTCGTGCACGGATACCCTGCAACAATGCACAAATTAAGTCCTTTTACCCTTAAAATGTCCTCTTTGATGCAAATTCAGTTTAGCTGAGCAACAAGCACCCCAAAATGCTTTGTATTGTAAGGTAAAGATCCTACAATATTAGAAAGAAACCTAAACAGTTGCACAACGCGCTATGAGCAAACACTTGATGACAGTAGGAAAGAAAAACTCCCTTTTAACAGGAAGTACCGTTGAACAGAACCAGGCTCAGGGAGGTGCAGCCATCTGCAGTGACCAGTTGGGAAAACACTTTTATTTTTGGGGACATTAAGATGTAAAAAGATATACTAAGCTCCAAAAATACCAATGAGAAGGAAGTGGTCATATGATACACTTACCCTTCTGTAGCCACTAAATGGCAGGTCTATGGGCAGACTGAAGAGGTTGTTAACAAAGTCCTGGAAGGTTGAGAACAAATGCTTCATTTCCTCCTCCGTCACCCTGAAGCCCAGCAGCACCCTGACAGCCATGGTGAAGGACAGCCTCTGGCTCTCCCTACAGAAAAATGACAGATGACAGAATATTAATTTAGTAGCCCATTGAAGCAGCCTGTGTTTTTGAACTGTTGTATATTCTGAGTTTCTACCACTGCTGATAACGACTCTGTGTTGTCAGCGATACTCATCATAAATACCTTTCTACCTGCATTCACCTAGGATAGGAGCGCTGTTTTAGTCTTGCTCCCAGATTTTAGCTACATTAACAACTGTCTCCACTGTCCTTTCCTGGCCGTACCTGTAGACGTTGATGGGCTCAGGCGTAGAGCTCCACACTCTGAGACTCTCCTGGATGACCTGCTGGATTTTAGGGAGGTACGACTCTAAGGCCTCATGGCTGAACACTTTGGCAAACACCTGGAGGGACAGAGAAATGAGCAAATAACATCAGTCTCAAATGCAGAATGCAACAGCGCCCAGCTGTTGGAGAAGTGCAAGTCAAAACAGAGGACAAATGTCCACAGATTATATGTTGTAATCCCCTCGGTAAATCCTGACTGACAGGTATGTGGAAAGACAACAGGAAGAACAAGTTTATTCTGCAGTAATGCTGGTATTCACTGGGAATTTATTGGGGTGTTTTGTGTCTGTCTCTTGGTTTGCAGGGCATCTAAAAATGTGCACTTTACAAGTGAAATTTGGTACAAAGTTCTACAGTTGACCATGAAAGAGACAACTGGTTTTTGGTAAAGGATAAAACATCTGGCTGTATTTTTGTAGCCATTGTCTTGGCCTCTCATATTTCTCTAAATTGTCTAACCATTGATCTCCTTCTCTCTTCTAAATTCTACCTAGGCTGGACTTTCCATCACGTGTTCATTCATTTTTTCATTTTCTATGATTCCCGTTCCTTATTTATCCCCAAGTTCTCCCTCTCTCTGTCTCTCCCCCCTTATTGTTCTTGCTTGGTCTTTACAGAGACTTATACATTGTGGAGGTTTTTCCCCTGTAGTCAGCAGAACTAGAATGACAGACAGAAAGAGCACGAACAGAAAGAGGGGGAAGAGCTAAGTTCTTTCCTGGCTGCACAGAGTATTTCTTAGTATGAATCAGTCACCAGTCGTCAGTGTTGTTTGGACAAATAATATTCCATCAGATTTAAAGTGCAAAACTGCCCATGAAAGAGTCTTGGGAATGATTTAGAGGGGAGAACACCGAAGAGGAGAAAAAGGAGAGGGAAATGGACTAGAATAGAGCTTTTATATTAAAATGAGTCAACTACCCATGCTTAGTTTTATTTGAACTAATAAGTTTCTTGTTCCTTTAACGGTCGGACATTTTCCTAATTATGTAGATGAGTGAAGAAGAAAAAACAAAGTTAGAACCAGATGAACTGTAGCCGTTAACAGCCTTAATTATTTTCTCAAAACACTGAGTGAAATCAAATTTTGTAGCTGTGTTTAGGATTTCACCTAAAAAGAATATGCCAGAAGTGAGGTGCAGTTCCTTCAGTGGCCACTTGAGGCTGATTCCAAAAGTTGGTAAATGCCCATAGAGCCCCATATTAAAATGCTCCTACTTTACAACAAAAATAAACATGTTCACAGGCTGCTACAAAAATTTCTCTCTTCTTAATAGCTGTACACAGTTACTATTTTTAATATTGTTCCCTAATCTAACCAAGGCATGGCTGACTTGTTGGGGCTTTTTATCCTTTACATCCACTGATGCAAGTAACTAAAGTGGACACTTCAAACATATTTGGAGTATTTTAAAGCAAATATTGTTTGTTTGTCCGACATGTCTGCGCTCTAGTATTGTTATACTATTTAAAAATACTAATAAAAAAATAATAATGAAACACTGTTCTGCCTAGTAGTAACTAACTGTGTCTATGCACTCAACAATCACACCTGGCTCCAAAACAAGACAATGATATTAGAATGGTCACACTGAGACTTCAAAAAAACACTGTCATATTTAATTTGGACCACCCTCTAATCAATACATCTTATAGGTTTTACTGAATCAGAAATCAAAGCTGAATGAGCTGAGTTTCCATTAGAAGTGGAAAACTTCTAATAAATAGTGGTCATTGAAGCCTTACAGTTGTTTTGGAAATGTCTCCAATCCAGCAGACGTTAAGTGGATTTTTATTATTTTTTAATGACTTTCGTTTTTATTATCTAAAATACACATACAAAACTTCCAACTGCTACTTGTCTGTGGTTTTTCTCTGCTTTATTTAATCACTGTGGTTTCTTTTTATGACTTTCTCCTTTATTAGACCCTGCAGAGAAACTAATCTATGCTAAAAAAAAAAAAAATCCTGTATAGGTATTGTTTCTAATAGCAGCATGTTGTAAAAGAAAATATATGCTTAATCTCTTTGATAATGGCTTTTGTCTGCAATCATCCTTAATTCGTTACCACCTGAAAGCTGATGAGGAGTAACCTTTGAAACCCTTTTCTTAACTGAGTGGTTTCTGTCATATTTCAGGGCTTTTTACATAACAAAATGACTGGTTGTTCATCAAAAGTTGGTGAGGTTGGTCTCTGCTTATGCAGCTATCCTTGGAGAAACCCGGAAACTATTCTAATGGTGGTCAAAACACCTCTTTATTGATATTGTGAAGTGTCAAAACTCATCATTAAGGGTACAGGGGAGGCTGTCAAATGTTGTCTGTATGGGGGAAAGAGTTTTTTTTTTTTTAAAGTATAACAGTATATGCTCGTAAAAACTGTATTGTGTCCAGATTCTTTGTTTTACTGAAATATGCACAAACAAAGTGCCTTTATTGTTTATTTTGGAATATATTTCCCATATGTTAACACACCGGAGGAGCCAGTGGAGTGTTTCTGCTTCTCTTCATTGACTTATTGAGAGGGAAGAAAGCAGCTTCTAGTGGGATCTGAACCAAGGCCAGAGAGGGTACATGTGGTTCTTGAGGTTGATGTTTCAGCCACCAAAACATCAGTTGGGCGCTCATACTCTTATTTTGCTCTCTACTTCATTTCCCTCTTATTTTCTGCCGCTCTTCTCATTCCTCCAAAGTCTGCTTCCCTCCCTACGCCCTCCTGAAAATGAATGAACAATAGTCCACTGAGCTGGTGCCGAGTGCACGAGTGCGTGCATGCGTTACATGTGCGCACTGTACGGGTACATACGTATGTGCTGTGCGTTAGGGAGTGGTTAGTGCAGATCACAGAGCCCTCTAAGACCTTAGTAGCACTACATTTCCTCTGCTGCCGCACCCTGGGACTGCTGGTCACAGATCAGCTTACACGACCTGCTGCCCAACCCCAACCACAGGAGATTACACACAATATCTGAACTCAAAAGAGCCTGAGATACTGAAACTGCAGTGACGTCTTTTGTTCGTCTGCTACTTTGAGGGCTGTCAATGTTGGATTAATCAGTCATTTGTTTGTCTGTTGCCCAGGAAACAGTGGACACCACTGATTGGATTTGGATGAAATTCGAAGGATTGCGCATCTTTAAACTGCTTTCCACTCTTTTCATAATGACATCGATTGTCCCGTGAGGGTTGCTGAAGTTGTGTGGTAAAACAGGGTTGTGGTCAGCCTGTTCCCATTCCCATGGTGTCGAGCGCTGCCAAAGTCAAATTTGTCAAAGCTGTCAGTGTCGCACCAATCATGGCGATAATGAGACGAGTGTTACGCACGTATCAATGCTTGTTCAAGACAACTCGGTGTCACATTGAGTGCCATGTACCCTGCTTATGTGCAGGGCTGCTGTTGTGAAGGGGCATATTATAACAGAGCCATTTTGTCTTACATCGAACAAAGTCCTTTTTGTGCTAACCAATCAGTGAATGAAAACAGAGCAAAACAAATCACAAAACACAAAGCTCCCCAAGGGGATGCAACAGTCTTCTGGCTGGCAGCTTTGTGCCTTATACTTCCACCAGCCCTCATCATGTCTCCTCATGCTGAGGTTTTGCTTATAAAAACTAGGTTGTTAGTTTTCAGCATACCTTCAGATAAGAATGTGTTTCAGGTGGTTCAGGCATCTGATTAAGATACCTCCCGGACACCTCCTGGTAAGACGAGGTGTTCCAAGTATGTCCTACCAGGATGAAGCCCCAGGTAGGACCAGGACAAACTAGAGAGATTACATCTCTGAGCTGTCCTGGAAATATCTTAATGTAGAGAAGTATGGATGGATACGACCACAGTTTACAATTTAAACATCACATTGCGCTCAGTCAGTCTGAAAGCTAAAGTCTGAGACCTTAAAGAATATGAAAAGTGTTGACTGAGAGTCGGAGATAAAATAATTTTCCAATAACCTTCAACGCTACCCGAAATCTCTTCACAACCAGTGGAATCTCCCTCTGCTGGCCGTTCAAAAGAATTCAGGTTTAAGGCACTTTTTAAATCAAGAAGCTCCATTTATCTTTTATATACAATATCCAGTACATGCAACGCAAATATGTTTGTGAATCATCATGAAAAATCAGCAATAAAAACCATGCAAACACACACACACACCAAGCAGAGACTGAACGCCAGAAACACTAGTTAGGCCAAATAAGGCTGTGTAACATTGTGAATTTAGCCATTTAACCCGTCTGCACTGGATTATGCATAATTGGTCAATCTGGTTGAGCACTTTGTCTCTTCCAACACACACACACACACACTCACTCACACACACACACACACACACACACACACACACTTTTAAGTACAGACAGAGCAGAAAGGTTGAGCTACTGTAGGACCCGTGAGTCAGGCAGTCAGTGTGTGAGCAGGCAGACGGGAGACTCTGAAAGGTAACTACAGGTCAGACAAACACACACACGTTGAGAAACACACACACACAGTTTCTCTGGCTGCCAATCAAACACAGTTTTTTATGTAGTGTCACTCTGGGACGTTCCAAGTTCCACACAAGACGGGAGTTTGTGTGTGTGTGTGTGTGTGTGTGTGTGTGTGTGTGTGTGTGTGTGTGTGTGTGTGTGTGTGTGTGTGTGTGTTTTAGTGGGGGATTGTTCAATACAACAGTCATTTTGCTGCACCACAAAAACGTGACTGTCTTCTGTAGCCTGCAGCGCAAAGACACATGCTTAAAGACACACTCACTCCTGTGCTCTCTCTCTCTCACACACAGATATAGTCAGACACACACTCGCACACAGACACAGTTGTCCTAATAACGTCCATATGTCTTAAATTATGTGAAAGTGCTGCGAGCTGCTGGTTCCACAGACATGTAAAGACTCCTTTATTCTTTTCTCTGCCCTCCTTTCCCTCCCTCTTTCTCTCTCTCTCTCTCTGCTCCCACCTCTTCCTGGCTCTCCCTGCCCCTTCATCCATCCTTTTTTTCTAAACCATACTATTTATTCCTTTTTACTCATTTCTCCTACTTACAAAAGCAGTCCCTGTGTTTTTCCCTGCTTGTATTGTCACGTTGAATCACAAAGTGATTGCTTTGCTGATGAGGGTTAAGGTCAATATTAAGCTTAATATTTCACCCCGTCATTTACTTTTAGGAGGAAGGCACGTAATAATTTAACTTTTAATTATTTAACAGAATTTGGAAATATAGAGCGGAAAAACTAACAGCAGTGCACATGTTTAACGTGCAGCTACAGCACTGTATTCAGGAACACATCTCTATCTAATTCAGGGTAATGGGGTGGCTGGAGCCCCTCCCAGCTGTCACTGGGTGGAAGTCAGGGTACACGCTGGTTGCACAAAGAGATTCACACCTTCGGCTGATTTAGAATCACAGATGAACCCAACATACACGTCTTGGACTGTGGGTGGAAGCTATCCTGCAGGAAACCACGCAGGCACAAGGAGAAAATGCAAACTCCACACAGAAGAAGCTCCTAGACTCAAACCCAGGACCTTCTTGCTGTGTTGCAATAGCTCTAACCATTGTACCACTGTGCTACTGTGTATTCATGTCAAGTAATAACAAGCTGTAATGCTGGACTGCTGGATTTTTACTTTCTGGGTATTGTTGAGTATTACTTTTCTCAAAACTAAATTATCTTTCTTGCATGCAGTATTTCTAAGACAGTATAGTACTGTACTGATTTTAAACTTCCACTGGATCTTTAGAAAATATGTATATACACTTTTGAAATTTTTAAGAGGTCAATTTGATCTTAGCAATGATAAAACCTGGATTTAAAAAAAAGGGACGCACAGAGTGGGCTTCACCTCAGTCCCACTTTGCAGTGCCCTCTACTGGTGATGAGCAGAAGCACAGGAGGCTGAGACAAACATACAAGGGCTCCATGCAAAGAATCATCACCATCGCAGCAACCGAGAAAAGGTGTTAGATCGAGTCAGATTCTTGTCCATTCTTCTCTCTACATCTCTATTTTTTCTTTGTCCAAGTTTGGTTTTTTCTAAATGTAAGGATCGGGCAATGTTTCCAAAAGAAAGAATAACAAAGGGGGAAGGAAAATGTGGAGAAAAACTGGAAAAGAAAGGGATGGTATGAGGGAATGTGCGGGCGGCTGTGGGCTTAAATTGAAGAAGTGAGAAGTATCTCGTGAAGCTGAAAATAAAAGTAGTGGCTGCCACAGTCAACAGAGTGTTTGCACAGTGTTGTTCCATCACAGAGGGAAACATTTCCACTGAGAGCCAAGTAGGACTCTCTAAAGAAGCATGTTTATAACCATAGCCTGCTTCTTTAATCTAGCCCCAACCAGCTGCCTCCTTCCCACTGTCACCAAGTTCTTGCTTATAGGGGCGTTACCTGATTGTTGGGGTTTTGTCTGTATTACTGTGCGGTCTTTACTTTACAATATGAAGCACCTTGAGGAAACTGTTGTTATGATTTGTTCAATATAAATAGAACCAAATTGAATTGAATTTAAAACACTGATGAATGCAATGTGTCCAAAAAAAGGGGGGGAAAGTGGTCAAAGCTAACAAATTGTGTAGCATCTTCCCTGATGTGACAGTGGAGACCAAAAACAGAGTTACAACCTCTAATTATTGAACTTCAGTTTTTTTAAGCTGGAAATAAAAGAGATATATCTCTAAACTCTGATTTTTGATTCTGGCCAAGAGTCATTAACCTAATCGAATACCTTCGTGGAGTTTAAGCAGTCTTGCCGTGCCTCTAGTGTTTGCACAGATCTGAAAAAGACATATTTCATTGGAAAGTCTGATGTCTACATGAGAACAAACACTACGCTCAAACCCATCTAGTTGTTCATCCAGCAGGAGCAAAGATCTTAGCCTACACAACTAAAACCCACCAAAATAAAAAAAGTCCTTCAGTTCGCAGCAGAAATGCAAACGGTATGTTCGATGTTGTTTTCAGTCAAGGATGATGTGTAAGTCCTGGCTGCCCTTGTTAGGCTCTGATTGGCCCGTAGTGGAAAACCAGTCTACTGTGGTTCTTTGATGGAGTTAGTTTCCTAGCTTAACACGGGGTTATATGGAAACTGGCTGGCTCTGTTGATCCACCAAAAAGGCTAATGTCCTGTGTGCAGATTGTTTTTCCATATGAAAACCACAGACACACACACAGAGGAGACACTCTGGTCCAGCTGGTCAGACAGTAAACCAGTTTCTTATTTTTCTCTCAGCTGATGGTGTTTCGCTTCTTTCTGTTGACTTAGCTTTATTATCGAGAAAAACAGGAGGGAGCCCGCCCGCGCGCGCACGCACACACACACACACACACACACACACACACACTCTTGTTTAAGCTGCTGAAAAATGGCTAGCTGACCTCTGGCTCTCCTTATAATATCATTCATTCTGTCGGCCCTCCTTATATTGAAGTGATGTGTCTGTAAATACCACAGCAAGCTGAAAGTCAAAGTGTAAACACGCGTATATTTGAAGGAAACTGCAAGCCACCCGCCTCTCTGCACCTGCCACAAGCTCAGTCTATTGGTTTTCTGATGGCTCTTTAAACCTACATGTTCACTAATAGCTCTCTTGAAGTCTTTCTAGTTCTGTATCTGCAACAAGGTTTAAACAATCCCATAAAATGTTGTTTTTTTCAGGGGTAGCTGACTTAAGTGCTCATATATCCATATATATTTATCTAGCTAGAAAGTGACTAACTTGGCAGCAGTGGTGGGTACTGATCCATGATGGGATTGGTCCGCACTGAAGCTAAGACGATGTACGAGGTGGCGTGGAGGCCCACAAAAATCAAAAGTCTTACCTGAACTTGGCTGATTTTCTAGGGCAGGGGTGCCCAATCCCGGTCCTCGAGAGCTACCGTCCTGCAGCTTTTAGATGCATCCCTACTCCAACACAGCTGAATCAAATGGTTTGATTACCTCTTCAGCATGCCATCGTGTTTGGCAAAGGCCTGATAACAAGCCATTCATTTGATTCAGCTGTGTTGGAGTAGGGATGCATCTAAAAGCTGCAGGATAGTAGCTCTCGAGGACTGGGATTGGGCAGCCCTGTTCTAGGGCATGTCATGACAGTTTCCAGGCTGCTTTTAGATCTCCCTGAAAGTCCTGAAAGTTTTGACCACTTGTGCTCTGTGATCTTACCACAGGCTCGAAACTTGTGCAGAGAGAGCAAACATCCTCTGCTGTTTCATGTAGAAGAGCATAACCGGTGACCAGAACCGGGTCTGCCGCCACGACTGAAGTTTTTAGCTCATCCCTCAGAATGAGACTGACACTGCAGAGAAAAAAATACTGTCTCACCCCAGAAAAAACACAGCCAGGACTGAGATGCTTGTGTGCCATTTTTTTCCCTCATCACTATGCTCCACGTGACTTCATCAACTTGAGGAGACTCAAAAAGGCAAAGGGGAAGGACCATTAAGAGATCTAAACATATCAGTCGTGCTAAAAATGATCCAGAACTGCGGGTTTCCCGATCATAAACAGGACAGTAGACAAGTTGAAATCAGGTTAGATGCAACAGTCGAACATTCGGGGACAGCTTGGCTGGAGTCGAGGCCATGATAATTTTCCGTTCTTTCCCTAAATAAGTTAAAGAAATTGTGGAATTTTGTTGTTTTAATCGTTTTTTTTTTTCATGATTTATTTCTATCAGAGAAAAGGCTTCAAAGACAAGGATTTTCCTCTTTGCATTCAGGTCAAAATTCTCTCTGAACTCGACAGTTTGACACCACATTGGCTGATCTACTTAGGAAGGATCTCTTTTTTTTTGCCTATTATGGAGGCCAGAGGTCACGAGTTTGAGTTTTGAGTCTTGCTCAGAGGCACTTCAGCTTAAACCTATGAGGCTAAGCAACTTTACTGTGTGTGTATCCATCCAAGGCAGCGTTCAGGTGTGTGTGTGTGTATGTTGGGCCCCCACAGAAAGCCCCTCTTTGTGCCGTGTCGGAGGCAGCCTTCCTAATCAGGGGTCATTACATGAGGTTAGTGCGGGGGTCTCCAGGGAGAGGAGAGGGGATCAGAGCTCAGATTAGACCCGACCAACCCCTCGCCTGTCCCGGGGCACGGCAGCAAGGAAACCCGACCCCGCCTCCAAACCCCTCCAAAAAAACCTAACTGTGTCTGCAGAGAGAAAATGAGAGACTGATTTACAGGAAAACACAGGGAGCTCTACTTCTTGTTTTTCTCGTTCCGATTCTTTGTGCGTGATGTTGCGTGTGCATTAAATGTGTGTGTGTGTGTGTGTGTGTGTGTGTGTGTGTGTGTGTGTGTGTGTGTGTGTGTGTGTGTGTGTGTGTGTGGAAGAGAGAGAGAGAAAAGAAGGTTTGTGCCCTGGGGATAAGGGGATAATAGGAGGGAGAGGTAAGTGGCTGATTACCTGAAATGGTCTTGGCACAGAAATGAGAGAGCCAGAGAGGAAGCAAGAGACAGAAAAGAAGAGAGAAAGTGCACGAGCGAGAGAGAGATAATAATAATAGTCAGGGGGAGAAATGACAGAAAATTTAAAAAAAAAACAGAAACATGAGGGCTGTCTCTCGCTCTCTCACTCGCTCTGTCCGAAGGCAGATGAGAGGAGGAGCAGGAGAAGATGGAATGATGGAGGGGTCGTTCTCACGCTTCAGCAGCCAGGATGCTGCTGATAAGAGCGAGCGGACAGGATCAGCTTTACACCGATACTCTGTCTGTTTGCGCGTCCTGCCTCACCCTTTGTGCAGAGGACTCCGAATGTGTGCACGTCACTGTCTGCCACTCATTCCACAGCATGAATATTGATGAGCGTTTCTGCATGCAGTTGCAGCTGCTGCAGGTTGATGTGCACATAGTGTGCAAAGAGATGAAGAAATCAACAGAAAATAGGCTGAAAACTTGTTTGGGACTCGATCAAAGATGCTCGTCACTCCCGAGTCCGATGGTTGCCTTTGCAAACAAAAATAATGTGCACATCCCAATTCCCAATTTTGTTTTCACTCAATCATTAGGAATTAAAAAGTTGATGTTCCATCTATTAATTGTTTGCATTTAAATTAGGTCTGCTTTTTATTTTCTTCATCGATTAAAGCGCAGTGGTTCTGCCCTTGCTCCAGACTCCTTGTTTTAAGACGTTGTGCTTGATGACGGGTGGATTTTTCACTGTTCTCTGGCAGCTTATAAATGAAATGACTAACAGATTAATATAGAAATCCTATAGGTCTTAAGAATTAAGTAATTTTTAGACATGAAATTCAGAGTTTATTTTTGTTTGCATGTGGAGACAGATCTTCATCTTTGGTAAAAGTAAAAGCCGACTATTTAAGATGTCCTGGTGATTTTATATGTTTTTACTGCCTCACGTTTCTTTTGCCTCCGAGAAATGTATTCAAGCATTGTCTCAGGGTGAGCATTTGATATTCTCGTGCATGCTGCTGCATGAAGATGCAGTTCATATGATTACATTCAATTCCACACTTCAGCCTGGTGTGTTACAAAAACAAGGTACAAGAGAAAAGCCGGTAAAAGTTGGGACCATTAAACCTCATCAGGCCAAACAAGACAAGAGTTGAATTATCTTTATAACTTGTGTAATTAATCTTATGTCTCTTTTGTGTTGTATTTTGTGTTCTGGGTTTATATTTGTGAATCCAGGTGGGTTTAGCCGCAGACATTTCGAGGGAGACAGATCCTTTGCTGTTTGAACCATCCAGTGGTGAGTCTTTCTTTCAGAGTGCTGCTTTTAGTTCATACTGAAGCTTTGTAAGAAAGCTGGTACGCCCTGATACGATAGCAAGCGTATGCTTCCTACTTCATTCTTTTCAGTGCTCTCAAGGTTGTCCCCTTAAAGCGTCATGTGACGAGATGATCAGTTTCTACCTAACATAACGTAAAAGGGAATAAAGGACCTAACTCAGCGTTTCTGTCGATATTGAGTCAGGGCTGGAGTTTATCGTCAGAGTGCAGTTTTATCATTTGTTGCTAATTATTTCGAGGAACTGTTGACGATGTGTTGCAGGCAGCTAGATTTCTGAAGCCAAATATAAGCCGTACTTACAAAAAAAAAAAAAAAAAACAGTTGTGCAGATTCAGGAAACACTTGAAGGTATATTTTCATTTAACTTTTTTTTCTATTGTGTCAGGTGAGTACTCTGGTCTCCAAAAAGTTCAAATATTATGCCTCAGTTTAAAACGGTCTTTTTAGCTCCTTCTACTATCGTGTTAGAATATCAAAATAAAGTTGGCAGCTGGTGTTAACCTTCTCACATTGAAGGGAGTAGTTAGTTGTATCCAAGGGCAGAGTCATTAATAATGATTGCATTTAAATTAAATCAGTAGTTGCATTGTTATATTTAAGTCCGTATCTTTCCTCTGCCTGAAGTATTGAAATTATAGTGCTGCCTTTTTTTTTGTGCTGCTAAAAATATAAGACAGAGACTGAGATGTCTTACTAAACACTTTGTATAGTCAAATGGCTTAAAATCAAAATATCTACATCCTGAAAATATTTTACTTTTGATTGGTTTAGGATGTAAATTTTCCTTGGTCAAGTTGAGTCTTTGCAGTTAGCACAAAGTGAAGCATTAAAAGTAAAGATGAACACACAAATACATGCGTTCGGTATCTCTGTATAGTTGTGTGTGTTTGCGAACTTAAATTAACACGTGTCCTGACCTTTCTCCTCTTGCGGTGGATGTCTCCGATGCTGTTGGCCAGTGAGTTTGGTCCCAGCAGCGTGGACGTGCTCTGAGGCCAGTCCACCGCCACCAGAGTGTGCTCGCCCATCAGCACCTTGCGCACGTTCTCTGCGCCTGTAACCCGAATCACAGGACGGCCTAGCAGGTGGGTCTTGAACACGTTGCCGTACTTCTGTCTCCGTGATGCATGAAAGCTCGAGCCCTGGACAAAGAAAAAGAGAGTAAGCACAGAGATCAATCACAGATCTAACTTGTAATGCTGAAGACACAACTCACGAGAGTCGTTTTAAGATATTTTTTACAGTAGAATGAGCGACAGTTCTTTAGTCGTGCTGGAGGATTAATTATATGAGGCAGTATGTCAAAAATCCATATTAAAGAAACTAGTTTTGCTCATAGAAAACTAAACCTGGTGCTTTTCCATTCTTCCTCCTTCAACATCTATAAGAAAGTCGAAATTCTATTAAGAAAGGAAGAAGAGAAAGATGGGTAGTTTTAGAGAACACTGTTGGGACTGAATGCTGGAGTTCCCCTTTGAGAGAAGCAGGTGTGAGGAGACGGTAACAGAAGGAATTCCCCAAACACTCCTCACCCTGTTTCACGGAAATCAGAGGAACCTTTTCAAATCCTGCTAATGGAGATTGCCCCCATCTCCACTTCTAAATCTTTCTTAATATCTGCACTCAAAGAAATCTTTTATATTGTCAGCAGTTTAAGGGTTAGTGTATTCTTAACATGAAATTCCTTAAAATTTAGTGATTCTAGCCATCATCATCACTGTCACGGAAACATTGTGAGACGAGGTTTTAATCATGCAGAAATCATTTTAAAAACTGATGAAATATTACAATAGACAGCCAGCAGTTGCTGTCCTCAAACAGAAGATGGTCAGATCCAAAAAGGCTCCTCAAAACAGTGATACCTCACCGAACTGATGGGGCCTACTCTGAAAAACGCTCTCCTTGCCCTCGACCACCGTTAACAAAACATGCTAGTTCTTCATGCTTTTTGCACTTTCTAATAATTTAAAACAGTCTTTAGGATCCAACCTTCACCCCAGCTTTTGATCTTCATCTCTAAAAGGTTTCAGTAAGTACTTTCTACTCTCTCTGTGGCTCGGGGCCCAAACAGACTGGTGAGTTCTCCACATGCTAAAAGTTACTGAGGTTTCCATCATCTCAGCTCTCAGAGAAAAAAGTAAACTTAAACCAACTGAAAGCAGAAGACTGCAGATGTTTAAGGAGCCTGTATACATCAGGTTAATGCAATGAAAACTGATTCAAGTTGCCTTTAGGGCACAGGCAGAGATCAGTTTTAACATCGGCCCACGAGCGGTGAGGTTAAAGGTTCTCAAAACATTTGCAGTTCAGGCTTAAAATACAGTAAATGAAATTTCTCATCCTGATGAAGAAGACTGACAGGAGACTGCTCGAGGATATAAGAAGTTTCAGCCTCAGACTGCTCATTTTTGGCCACTGCCACTTCAAATCTTTTTCTCCTCGTTCATCAACTGAGGTGGAGCTCCAAGTTGTCAGGCCTGGGGAACCCAAGCCCTAAGATGAATGGACTATGCCGGCAACCTCTGACGAATGGTCATGGGAATCTACATATTACAGTTTTTGCTCGTTGCTTGAACACTATAAACCCATGCTTAGACTAAAGTAACACAACTTGAAGCTTTTGTTACCATACCCCAAACACATGTACCCATACCTTAAACAAAAGTGCTGCTTTGCACTCTGGTTGCAATTATGCAACACACTTACTCCTTTATGCAACACACATGGTCCTGCATACTACACTCTATTTCATACATAAGACACTTCGTTCAAAAATGAAATTTCAGGGTGCCATTTGGAAAACACATGTATCCAAAATACAAAACACATCGGGTAATTGCAACCACTCAAATATACACCTGAAGGCACTTACTTGCAAAACTGAACACCAATTAGCCAACCACAAAAAGCCCTCAGTTTAGCCAATTCAAGAACTTTGCAAGCATGGATGGAGGGAGAGCAAGAGGAAGAGGAGGAGGAGGTCAAAGAGGCCATGCACGGACCCATATTTCTGATGATATAAGAGCAACTTTGGTGGACCATGTCATCAACCACGGCCTGACTATGAGGGAAGCTGGGCAGAGAGTCCACCCACATCTAAGCCGCTTCACAGTGGCATCTGTAATAAGAAAATTCCGACTAGAAAACAGGTCTGTCTTCATCTCACTGCCTTCTACTCTACTCAGATGGTTTTATAGTACTGTTCTACAGTATATCACCATATCAAGTGTACAGCGTACTGCAGGGTGCTAATGCTCCTTTTGCAGCCAAAGTGGTAGTTTCTGTGAAACATACCATGATTACTTATATTGAAGTACAGTGTTGTACAGTGGATGATACAGTATATACAGTGAAGTACTGTAAGAAAAATAAGCAAAGCGATGACAATATGTGGTTGTATTTCTCTAGAATGACTCGAAGACCTTCTGGGGGAGGACGCCAACGCCTGTTCACACAACGGCAGGAACTTGCTGTTGTGGACCTAGTGAGGGCAGACAATGCCATCCGTCTCCACCAGCTACGACGGAAAATACTTGCAGACAGGCAAGTGTTCAACAACATAAACCATGTGAGCATCACCACCATCAGACGCATCTTGGGTAAACACAGCATCACCATGAAGCAGCTCTACAGAGTCCCATTCGAGAGGAACAGTGACAGGGTCAAAGGACTTCGAGCTGAATATGTACGGGTACGTGTAACTGTCCCTTACATTTACAATAGAGTATTGGTGAAGTCCAGTAGCAGCTGAATATGTACCATATCAGTACCACATGGATCTATTCTGAGAGCTACACAGGTACCTGTGTGATGGGGTGAGGGTGCTGTATGTGTAGCACTGTAGTACAGTGATATGTTCCCCTTTTTTTCAGAGAATCTCGGCCATGGATGGAGCTGCACAGCCTCATGAATACATTTTCATTGATGAAGCTGGATTCGACCTGAGCAAAACAAGACGACGGGGTCGTAATGTAATTGGCCAAAGGGCAATTGTGCACGTCCCAGGGCAGCGCGGGGGAAACATCACATTATGTGCCGCCATATGCCTTCGAGGGCTTCTGCACCATCATGCAATACTGGGTCCATACAATAGCCAACACATACTCACATTTCTAGATGCTCTCCATGATATAGTTGTACAGAACAGACCAGATCAGCCCAGGTTTGTGGTGATATGGGATAATGTCAGTTTCCATCGGGCTGCTCTGGTCCAGGCCTGGTTCTCCAACCAAAGTCAACTTGAAGTGGTATGCTTGCCCCCTTACTCACCATTTTTAAACCCTATAGAGGAATTTTTTTCGGCTTGGAGATGGCGTGTATATGACCGCCAACTACATACCTGCATGCCTCTTCTGCAGGCAATGGAACAGGCCTGCGGCGACATTCAGGTGACAGCAATCCATGGATGGTTTTGACATGGAAGAGGATATTTTCCCCGGTGCCCAGCGGGAGAAGACATTGCTTGCGATGTTGATGAGGTCCTGTGGCCAGACCCCAACAGACGGCGGGATCCATGAGCCCACTTATGCACAATTGTCATGATTTTTTGTTTACAGTATAGTGTTTTTTCTATTACTGTATTATGGGGGTTTTTTTGTTTTGGTTTTTTTTGCTTTATCTGAATTCATGGTACTGCAATGTACAATATTGAGTAGGTCTATTTGCTTTTTTGGTTGTTTGCAAATGTGTCTCCTGAAAATATGCCTTCTGAATGAACAATGGAAATCAAAGACTGCAGTGCTTTATATAAAGTAGACTACTGTGTTCCTCCTGCTCTGTAAGTGTTTGCATATGATGCAAGTATGTGTCATTTTGTCAACAGAGTTACATTTTGACAGAGGAATGTTAGGTTTTGATAGCAGAGTTTAGGTTTTGAGAGTAGAGTTTCAATTTGGTGCAGATGTGAATGGTATATTTCCCAGTGTTGTGTCATGTTTACTTGTGTTTAGGGTTTTGGCACAATGAGCAAAGTTTTGCAAAATGTGTTCAGGCAACGGGCAAAAACTGTAACAATCATGCAACTGAGCTCATGGCTCATTGTTAGGCAATGTTGCTAGTGTCAGTCATGTTTATAAGGTTAGGGAAACCCGCAGTCACTTGGAAAACTGACGAAATGTTTCGCCAGTTGAAAACGTCCAGATGAACGGGATCAGTTTACCTGGATTATTGAGGAGGTCCAAACGTCCAAGATGTAGTTTAACATGTAGCACATTAAACTACGTCTTTCTTTACAGGGTTGTCACTATTTAAATCACAGAGGGGATTCCTCCTTCTCAGATTGTTTTATTTGAAGGCAATCAGAGAAAGTGAATTTTCCCTTTTTCTATAAGAAGCATAGTGCTTGCTAGAATTACAGGTAGAGCTTCCGGTTTAACTCGAAAATAGTTCTTAGAAAAAGTGCAAAATAATTTTTTTAGTGACAGGTGTGTGATTTATTTAAAAAAAAAGAGAGATTAAGTGCATGTTTTATTCCTATAAGCATCTAGATAAGCGTTGTTACACCCCATACCTGCAAAACTGGGCAGTTAACACCAAAACAATGTAGGTGCATGAGCAATACTACGAGCCACGGAGAAAAATTAGAATTTCTTGCTGGAGAATAAAAAAATAAACATTTGTCCCTGTTTTATGTTTCGACCCATCACGAGGAGCCACATCGCCACATTTCAGGGCCCCTGTCCCACAGTTTGGACAACCCAAGTTGCAAGCACAACCCCCAGAGGACCAAAGCTGGAGTCAGTTAGCGAGCTGACCTGAGTTCAGCTTTGACGTTGACCTCTAAACGGTCTGGGTCACAGCAGAGTGAGAGGGAGCCGACCCCAGAACTGTAAATGGGCTGTTTGAGTGAAAAGAATATATAGCCGCCTGAGAGGCTGCTTACTGTGTTACACACACAGACACACACACACACGTACACGGGACATACACACTGAGTCTAACAAGGCATTATTCAAATGCAAGTATTAACACACATGTGCATATAGACTTAAAAACACACTCTCACTCAAGATTACTAAAATAAAACGATCTTTAAAAACTCAGAAACATGGAAAGCAAACAAACATGCGGAGGCCCAACTGCAAATTGCCGTGACAACACTAACTGGTTTGACCCCGGTTTACTCAAGGGAAAAGAGATATTTATGACTGTGAGGCACACAGACACACACACACAAATATATATGTACGCATATATATTTGTGTGTGTGTGTAAACATGAAGGCAAAAGGACAGCCTGTAAGGCAGTTTATTCACACATCAACACAAAACAGACAAGGAGAGCATTTCTATTGTGATTTTTGTTTTAAAAAAATCAGAATAACTTCAAACCTTCCTGACACGAGCCAACATTAAGATCAGCTGTAACACCCGACACTACAAAACAGTCAGCATGTGTATGAGTGCAGTTATAGGCCGCATGTTTGTGTTTGAATGCGGAGCTCAGAAACTAATTTTAGCAAGTAGTTTGTTTCCTGGTCGAGGGCACACCTCTGGCAGCGGCGGCGGTGCTTTTTGTTTGTGTGCGAGGGCTCAAAATGTGTCCGCTCACTGATTCCGGTCAGCGGTGTGATTACTGGCTCACAGCCCTACAGTGAAGCCTCGATAGATTTACTAAACTCCCAATCAAAAACACCCCGCTTGGCCAAGAGGTTTCAAAGCTGAGGAGGAGCTTATGGTCTAAATTAGGAGTGACTTTAAAAAGTGTGTGTGTCTCTGGTTGGGTGTAAATAAGTGTTTTACATTCGGTGCATAGATGTTTGTAAAGGGGAACTCAGTGGAATTAGTAGTGCATGTTTATAAAGTCACACATTTTAAGAGAATAAATTACCAGAGGCTGAGATATTCCTGCTTTTAGTCCCTATGAAAGGTTCAGCTCCAAACACACTGGTACATGTTAAAGACATGTCTAATTATCAGAGACATATTGCTCACTTGTGTTTGAGCAGCGTGCGGGGGACAACCATGGGAATAGATAAAGACTTTGAAGGGGGCTAAAAGAGGCAATGTAATAAATGCAATCTCAAAACTTTATATGGTCTTTCACGTATTTAGAAGAATGAGCCGGATAAAACTGAACCCCTCCAAAATTACCATCAACTAATAAGAGGGATATCGGTTTTTAATTAGCTGGTTCTTTTGTATTACCTCTCACAACTAGCAAAAAACTGGTGGACTCCACCTTCAACCACGACTGAAATATAACTTGAAGGCGGAGACACCAAATCATATTAAACAGCTTGAAGCGAAGGTGGGTAAAATAACCACTGGTGACATGAAGTGGGTCAATTGATGGAATAGAATTCAAGTGAAGTATGCCGTCGATAGCCATGTGGCAGGGTTTGTAAAAATATTAGAGGGTTACCTAGGCAACCAGAAGGCTACCAACCATCAGCACCAAAGTGATGCACTTTGTGTATGGAGCCCTTTGAAAAAAGCAGCTACTGTCAGCTGCTCTGTTATGCTGCTCTATTCCATAGTGTGCTGTATTCAGCATGCTTTTGCCAGTACTCCTTGGATTTACATCTTTGCAGGAAAACCCACGACCCTAAACGAACACAGCTGACACGCAGGTGAAGCTCCTACTCCTAAAGACTGGTAACAGACCAGTTTCAATCCCAGTTTCCACCCACGATGAAGTTGCTGCAGTAAAACTGAGTCATTTTTGCAGAAACTAACAGCCATGTCATTTTGATTCCTACAGCTCAGCACGGTGTTAGTTCAGGCAGGCCAAGAAGCTAAGCTGAGCCTTTTACACGATGTCCTTGTACACATCCAGACGTGCTATGTATCAATGCTCCTTCTGCAAGCCACATTTCAACCCACCTCCACCCCCAGCACCTCCTTTTCATACCACCTCTTACATCTCCGTTGTGTAATTGGTTCCTGCTGCTGCTTTCCATTACCATATCACCAAATATAAGCTGGAAATAAGAGTTGTAATTAAATCGTTTTTTGACATCAGAAAGACAAACAAGACTCAAACGGTTTCTGTGGCAGAGGATAAAGATGCGATGCAAAGCACCTGCTGAACAGCAACCAATGACGATCAAGAGGTGATTGAAGCTTCCTTCTTCCTTCATGACTGCTTATTAATATCAGTCATTCATTTCTTTCTCTCGTCATCGCAACGTAGCTGACATGCTAAGGTTTCTCTGTGTGAAGTCGACCTAAATTGAGCACAGATGCTTTTGCCCTCTCTGTACGTCTGGCTGCTGTTTTTGTGCTGCTTTGAAAACTCTGATTGCCAGACTGCTTTTATAGATGAAAAATCCTGTTAATTAGCATTCAAGCTCCTCACGCCCCACTGTCCCACCCTGCCGTGTTTCAGAGTGTTCACTCGAGCTCGAGGTGCTGGCGTTATTTTATTCACACTGGGTTTTATCCTGCAAAGCTGTCCGACAGCTGCCTGATTCCTGGTGATGTTGTCCACCTGATAGTCGGCTTAAAACTGTAGAAACCATCCAGTTTCAGTGTAGCTGGGACTGAGTTGTCTTTAAAGAGTCTATTTTTGAAGCCGCATCCATTCATTCATTCATGCACCTTTGCAAATTTTGGGGGTTTCTTTTTCTCTCTGTCGATGTGTCTGGGTACAAACCGTTGGCCCGAGCTGTTTTCACAGCTCCTGTACACTTCCTGTTTTCACTGCAGCACACACACATTAACAAACACACACACCAGGTCGACCGGCTGGCCTCTAGAGCCCTCAGGGTGTGTGTGTGTGTGTGTTTGAGTGCGTAAATGTGTGTGTTAGAGCAGGGTTGTTTTCCAAGCTACATTTTGCTGCCACATGGATGTAGAGTGGTTTAGTATGTCTGCCTGGCAGGCCTGCTGACACACACACACACGCACACACAGTCCAATTCAAAGGGAGTTCCTCAGGCAGCCAGACAAGGCTCCCTTTCACCCTCCGAGATACAGCATCAGATTGGGACGATTGTGTACTTTTTTTGTGCGTTCTGTGCGTTCTGTGCGTTACGACTTCTCTTTCCATTTCTCTGTGTTTTCTTTTTAGAAACTCGCACACATTTTGGCAAATGCTGAAGGTTTTCTTCTGTCAGATTCTCTGCAAGAAAAAAGTGTGTGTGTGCTTGAGTGTGAGCATGCGCCAGGGGTGTGGTCTGGGTGACATTTAGCTTAAAAGGTGAGAAGTGTACAGCCCCCGTACCCCCACCCCATCCCTCCCTAACCCCACAACCTCCCCGCCGCTCTCAAAACTGGCCCAACACACACACACAGGGAGCAAGCATGGAAAGTTGTGATGTAATGACGCCACAGTTCTTCTGCAGGAGAACACGTACATAACTGTGCACACGCACACACAGATTTGTAAACGTAGCCGTCGCGTCTGCAATCACCCTGATTGGTTCAAACACTCTTTCCCTCCAAACTCTGGCGAGGCGAAGCAGCCGTCGCTGTAAACACTCACACACAAAAAACCCCAAACCAAAATTGGTCCCACAACATAACGGCTGATTTTACCATCGAGGTCACAGGCAACAAACTCTGATGTGAGCTGAAAACCATAAAGAGGTTTCTCTTAATGACAGTGGGCATAAAGTTTTTTTTTCTTGTTACATAGCAACTGGGGGAAGTACAAGCTGGCTATGGGAGCCGAAAACGGGTTTCATTTAATTTTATTTTTATTTTCCAGCACCGTGCAGTCAGAAGCTGTGAATAACACTGGAATCAAGCCAGAGAGCTCAGGGTGCAATCACACCCCTGCCGCCGCTTCACTGTTGAACGGCGGCCGACTTTGTGAAGGTTTTCCAGCACAAGCTGAAAGAAATTCCTGCAATTACCTGCAACGCCGTACGCCAGTTGGATGCTTTATGAAAAGCAACAAAACTGACGACATGTAGATTTTATTTTGGATCTGCTATAAGTAGCCTGCTGTGATTAGATAACACAGCTAATACCAGCGAGCATGGCCTCGAAAACATTCACAGTTGATTTTAACAAGTATAAATAACCTTCTCGCAGATCATTTTAAGTGGGTTAAATTTGTTTCTTTTGGTTTAAATTAATTCCTATTTGAACTTTACTGCATATTAGCTCCATGCATTTAGCAAATGGACAACAAATAAAGGTGCATGTGTGTGTGTGGCTTCACTTAATTCTGCAAAATGTCTGAAGTGCATTCTACTCTGACTCTTAAGAACAAAATAACGGCGCTTTTGCTGTTGTTCGTTGTATATAATAATATGGAATAAACAGCAGCGGTGGGGCCTGGACCCAAACTGGTTCACAGTGTCATTAATAATTCTAATTTATTACTGTTGCCATGGCGATGCAAGCAGTTTAAAATATTTCTAGACCTTGACAAGCTGTCTGAATCCAAAACTCTCGATATGAAGGTTTCGTGACTTTTGCGGTTTGGTGGCAGCGGGCTGATTGCATTTTGTTACAGACATTTATCATGTGGATCGATTATTTCAGGGGAACATCTTTTCTAAAAAGAAGGGAATCTGGCGGAGGTGTTTTTATCATAATAATCAACAAAATTTTATGCACACTAGTCTGTGTGTGTGGTCAGTGAAATTCCCGTCGATCTTCTCGTTGTAACAACCTGTACACCGACATTTTCAGCCATTCTCCCTGTTCTGGATTTGAAAGGAAGAAGTGGGTTTCCTTCAAAAACAAAACTTTTCTCGACTTAAAAGAATTTAAAAATTGATGCTTTTTTCCACACGCTTTTTTCCATCGGTCTCACCCATAAACTCCCCGTTCACTTTAAGATAAGAACAAAAACGCTGTCGACAGGCGAACACAGCTTCAAGCTGGACCCTGAGGTGTGGTTAAAGGAGGGTTAAAATAGGAGGGTTAAAGGTTTTATACACACAATGGGAAGGGGACAGACTAAAGGAATGGCCTTGAAAGATTGTCTGTGCGTGACTACAGTCTGGACAGCGTTCTCGTAGCCGTCAGTGTCCGCTTCTCTAGAGTGCTTTTATCAGATTTTTTTCTCAATAAAGGAGAGCTACACACTCACATTTCAACAGAATTTCTCACAAAAACCAGCACAATCACAAAAGATGTCAAAAAATCTCAGTTTCTCTTCTTTTCTCTCTCTCTTACACACACACACACTCACTCACACACACTGTCCCGGCAAACCCTGCTAGCACGCCGGCCGTGCTAAAAATACCCCCGTCTGTTCTGTTGGGGTTGGCCTGGGGGCGAACCTGGGCCCGGGCTTATAAATGTCCTCTTTGTAGTGCAGTGGAAATGTCTAACAAATGAGTCTTTTATTAGGGCAAGACAAAAAAACACAGCTAATTATGTTTACTCAGATCAATCCACACACACACACACACACAGACACACACTGGCTCGCTGACCAGAGACAGTGAGAGTAAGTGTGTCTGTGTATAAGTGTGTATATTTAGAGAGTCTATGAAATATAAATATTGGGGTGATGGTTAGACGGAGTAGAGAAACAGACAGTTGTAGGAAATTCACCAACAAACCCGGGGAAGATTTTTTACCAGCTGCAGAAAAAAATGAGGGAGATGGAAGCTTTACTGTGTAAAGAGAGAAAGCAGCTGATATAACAACAGCAAATATTTCAAATTAACTTCAGGGAGTGAACCCAAACTTGATGTTTTGGGGGATCTATCAAATATATAAATTACATCTATCTTTTTCAAGGCATTCCCAGAGCAGTTGAAGGTTTCCTTGAATGAAAATGTTTGACTTATTAACTCGGTGTAAAGTGCACACGATGCAGTCGACATACACAGACGCTATACTCCGATTTAGACGTGCTCGTAAGAGTGTTGTTTTCTGACATTTCCTGCTAAATTACCAGGAAGAAAGAGTGCATCCTGAAGACTTTGGTCTAAATTCTTGCTTTGCATTTATTTTCTGTGATTTAAACGCATCCGCGTTTTAAAAAAATCTTTATAGTTTCTAAATTAATGGTTAAAAAGTCGTTTTTTTCACATCAAACTCCAGTCACTTTACAGCTTTGTGTGAATTAGCAGGCTCACACTTTAAAATGCTTTAAACGTTTTCTTTAATCGAGGTGCGTGCACTAACATTTTACAAGAAAGCCGAGTATGAGCCCCAAAATATTATATTTTACACAGTGACATTGACAGAAAACATTTTACTTCGGAAAAAACAATTTGTAGTAAAGCAGTACATTTACCAACGCGAGTCGTTATTTTAAATAGTTATCAAAAGAAGCTGTTTGGCTTTTGTTTTTAATTTAAAAATGTAAGTTAAATATAATAACTTGAATATTAACCTTACATCTAACAAACTTAAGAAAGCTCAGATTGAACTTGTTGACCACATCCGGCTTCAGCCTCGCCTCCTTTTTACCGTATTCTGGTTTTGCGGTTGCTCGGTTGTTTTGTTTGTTTGACGCTTTTAATCACGGCTCCTTTCAACACATTCGAGGCGGCTGGTTTCCAACAAAGAGTATGTTTGTATGGGACGTGAGACACGTCAGTAATAATATAGTCAGAAATTTCAGTATCGATATTTCTTAAAAATGAAAGCAAACTGTACATGTTAGGTTTGTCACAGCATCGATCGTGTGATGGACAGAGCTACGATTGTTCTCATTGTCTTCGTGCATTCACGAATTACCGTTTTCTGCCCTTGTAGCTCTTTTTTGTAACCCCAAAATCCCTGTGAAACGTGCATGTGTGTTCACTTTGCTAAAATGGAGCCAATCAAAATGTAGGACATTGCCTCGGTGGTGTAGGGCTGGGGAGGGACGGGTCACGCTTTCTGAGGTGCGTGCGTGCTGCTGTCATTGTGTTGGACTCTGTCGGTGGCGTTTCTCGTTAAAATGTAAATGTGTGGTTGTCTTAAGCGTTGCGCTTGCATTTATCTGTGCTGTAATTTCTGAGAGGAATGGATATCCATCAGACTTTAACTCTTTATTGTCTTTGCACATGTTTGTACACAGGCACAGTGAAACTGCAGTACGGTTGTACATCGGTGCTAAAGAGGAAGCAAGCGAAACAAATGTACGAGGAAACAACGAGTTTAATTCCCTCTAACTGAAGAAATGACAGGTACTGAGTGCCGGCCTTCACCCTCCTCTTCAAGTCTTTGCAGTTTGTTAAAAGGCAACCTTTAAGACGCAAATGACGACATGAAGCGATGTGAGGTAGCTCACGGTTAGCTTGATGCGCTAACGTTACTAGAAGTGAGAAAAAGAGAATCTAAAACCCACAAAAGTCACAGGCGAAGAAGCAAAAACATCCACAAGATCTCTGTCCGTATGATGCTTGACTGATAGGAAGGGGAGAATATATAGTCTGGAAACACACAGACACATACAAAAAACCCACTTTTATCTAAATCAAAGGTTAAAAAATGAAAAGTGAAAATGCTGCGAGAATAACTGTGGAAGTGCGAGGCAGAGGAAACGAGGTCAAAGGCTGCAAGGGAATTCCTTCTCTCTTTTCAACTGTCAATCATTCAGCTGGTGCCAGAGATACCAAGGAGCCAGTGTGTGTGTGCGAGGGGGGGTTTGTGCGTTTGAATGGTGCGATAGGTCCTCAACTTGACAATGAACCCCCGTCCCTTTGCAGTCACGCCACCACATCAGAGAGAGACACCGAGAGGAGGAGGAGGAAAAGAAGAAGGGTTAGGAATGAGGGGAGTGGGGTGGAAGAAAGAAGAGAAGGAAGGAAACTAAGGTAAGAGGAGAGGAGGAAAGATAAAGAATGAAGGTGGGGGGTTAAAGAAGGAGGGAGAAAGTGTGAAAGGGGACTGAGCGTGGCGGAGGAGGCGGGGAGATCGGGATGGGTGCTCGTTTCAGAAAGGACGGATTAAGGAAAAAAGGGCTACGGATAGTTCAGCCAAAAAACGAGGAGAATAGAGCGAGCGAGCAGGAGAGAGAGGGAGCGGGTGGGAGAGAGAGGGAGAGGCTTGGTCCCTGACCCGGGGACATTATAGAAAGGGAGATTATGGTTGTTTAAAACTCTCTAAGCGCTAACCCCGGGGACCCGAGCTAATACCCTGACACACAGACGCACCCCAACTACAAGCCAACACAGACACCGTGTGAAAGTCCACCAATATCCTTCAGCTGATATTCCCTCTTTTTCCTTCTAAATGACCAAAACCAACAAGGACTTGATCCTCCTAGCAGCTGCCATCTGACACGTCCTGTTCCTCCATTGTTGTCCAGAGAGTTAACTCTCATTTCGCTGAGTAATGGAAGGTTTTTACAGGAGGCATCAGGCCACTTTTCTCCTGCAACCTCTGCGACCTCTGAGCCTGAACTTGACTTCGGATGCTGCGACTGGAACCCAAACAGGATCTTGTTTGCACTGCTTCTCTATCTTCTTCTGGAAAGATCTGCTTGACTTGGTCCCATTTACAAGCACCAAATAGTCATTATAGCACCAACTGTAGATCAAGCCGCTGCTGAAAATAGTTCCTAACACTTTTAGCGTTTGCTACAATGCCGTGCTCGTCTGTTTTTTAGGAGCAACTTCCTGATTTCTTCCGTGACGCTTGACAAAAAGTGGGGAAAGCGTTGTGAAAAATGCAGCAAGCATTGAGCTCTTTGGTGGGAGTTGTGCAGCCAATTTTTTAACAATGAGAAAATAAGAGAATGAAAAAACTTCCTGATCTTTTAAAAACTCGAGCTCTCTGTGACACACACACACACGCACACTCATTGAGAAAGGGAGATTAACACTGGCCTCTATACTCGGCCCAGGACAAGAGTGTTGAAGGAGGGAGCAGTGTGTTCTCGGGGTGAAAGAAGGGGCAAGGGACCTGCTGCCAGTACCTCCTGCTAATCTGTACAAGAGGAGGGAGGAGGAGGGCATGGATGGATGGATGGATGGATGTAAGAGTGAGGGGGGAAAGGGAAGAAGAAAAATAGTGATGAAAAATGTCATTATTGACTGGGGGAAAACAAGAAAATGGCAAGACGTAGAGAAGCAAAGGCTCGAGGAGACAGCAGAGAAAGAGTGGGGAAAAAATTAGGTGAGGCTATTTTTGAAAAACTGAAATCCAGAAAGTTAGAAATGCCTCAGATATTTGAAGAAGATAAAAAACAGAAGGCTGCAGGGAAGCAGCACTACGGGTCTGAAAAGCTGGGGGGGGGAATTATATAACGAATCACGCAGAGGATCATTAAATGCACTTAAAATGTAAAGTCGACTATATTTACACTAGACGGTGACAGGAGGTTTTTTTTTCATTGTTAAATTTAAGAAAATTGAAAAAACGGGGAAAAAAATACAACGAAAAACAGAGAGGAGCCTGAACACAGTTTAGCGGGGTGTGAGAAGAAGAAGCGTCCTCGGCGGTTCAAGGGTCCTGCCTTGAATGTTAACACTTTTACCCCCTGTGTCCGCTCAGTGAACTATGTATCTCTTACCCAGTGAACATGCACTTGCCAGCTCCCTGCCACGCCACACAAGAAAGACAGAGAGAAAGAGTGGGTTTATGATCTGTGTGTGCTCACACACTGCTGTGCATGTGTGGCCAATTAATTGTGTCTTTGCATGTGTGCTACATCATCGTACTCTATATGTGCGCCTGCTGCATGTTATATGACTTTATGCACACACAGACCAACACAGCAAATGGAAAGACTCTGAGTGTGTGTGTGTGTGTGTGTGTGTGTGTGTGTGTGTGTGTGTGTGTGTGTGTGTGTGTGTGCGCCTCAGGACTGTGTAACCACAGCTATGCAGCACACAGCGGGCTGGACCGCAGTAATGGAACCTACTATAGATGAAGCCACCAGTCCTCACAATCCCCCCTCTGTCTGAGCTGCTTAAAGGAGCAATTCGGCTAAAAAACAAAAGGCCTCACATGCACTACGAGGCAGAGGAGCTTCGAGGTGGTCGTCTGCCGTCGGCATGAGAGAATCTTGCGTCGTATACGACTGAATTTAGAGTTTTATGATGACAATTTGTCAAGATCTGTGAATCTCTGTTAAAATTTGTACAATTGTTCCCAATTTTAAAAAAGTTTAGGAAACATTGTTTTTTTAACAACAATCTTTTTTTAAGTTTCATTGCATTTGATTTTTTTTAAATCCAGTGTTTTTTCTAGCATGTTGTGCGTCCTCACTTCCAGCTCCTTACATGCTGACGTTCGGTCAGGAGCCAGAAGCTTCATGTATTGCTCCAGACAACATGACACATCCCCCCACATGCCTGGCACAGCCATGAATAGATAGCATGGTTGCTGGTACACACACCGTGAAATGACCACCATGCCGATTAGGCAAATGAAGAATAAGCTTATTGAAGAGGAGATACGTAAGTTTTGTTCAACGCTGAGAAAAGAGGCGTCTAAACCCAAACACTGACCTTTTCCCTAACGCCAGCGACAAAGCAACAAAAGGAGCCGTATTTATATAATTCTTTTCTGCTCTGTTTGGGATTGGCTGCAGCTCAGAAGGTAAAACCAGGTCATCTGCTAATTGGAAGGTTGGCGGTTCGATCCATGTCTAGATATGCTGAAACATCCTTAAGTAAGGTAACAGGTTGCTCTAGAAAAAAATGAAAAAAGTGCTTGTACGAATTGGTGAATAAGGCATGTTGTACAAAGGGCTTTGAGTGCTCAGGTAGAACAGAGAAGCACTGCATATGAATCAGTCCATTTACCAAAGCGCTTTCTTACTACAGCCTTCATTCATCCTTTCACACTCACATTCTGATGAATGCATCAGTGGAAACTCAGTATCTTGCCCAGTGATGCTTCGTCATGCTGAAGGTTTTCCTCCACATCCACCTCCTACTTCAGACTTCTGTATTTACTTATTTGTCCTCACCAAGCCAAAGGGTATGCTGGCACACTGAAAAACGCTGCACAGCGGGCTGCAGTGAGACAATATGGACCTGACCGAGCATCAGTGTCATCCATGTAGCTTCTTAAGCACTTATCCAGGTGAGGATTGCCAGACGAAGCCAAAGCGAGATAAACCCCAGATAAGTCGCCAGTCCGTCGCAGGGCCAACATTTAGGACCATTTAGGAATGACCGGTAAACCCAAACGTGCACGTGTTTGGGCTGTGAGGAAGAAACTAAAGTAGCCTTGTTAGTCAAACCTTCCAACTCTGCACGGCTGATGAACACTTCTCAATTTTGGTGGCTTTTTCCTGCATTTATCTGCAAACAAGAATTAAAAGTTGCTTTTAAAGGCTGCTTGGGATGTTGTAAAAGTTGACTATATGAAAAGGTTGGGTTCAAGTCATCAAAGAACACAAACACCTGATGACACCAAATACCATCAACAGAAACAGCCATCACCTGCCGAGGATCTGTAGCCGTACCACCATAGAAGAAGACAACAGTGCAGGTGCAGAAGAAGAAGAAGGCGCAAGCTGTAAAAGGAGGGAGGCTGTCGTCACTGTGAGCCGCGAGAGAGTGTTTGGGCTGCAGGATTGTCATTACTCTGGCCACCGTCATTTACACTTCATCACAGCCGAATAGACAGAAGGCAGGCAGGCAGAGGGTACCTCATTAGTGTGTGTGTGTGTGTGTGTGTGTGAGTTGATGTAGCTCCATCTGAGCTGCTGGTTGCTATTTTTGACCAATTATGCAAGCCAAAAATGACGACACAAAACATTTGGACCTTCCACTCTGTGTGTGCGAGCCTCATGTTCATTTCTTCTCATCTGACCCAGATTCAGTCCAGTGAGGCTGCTCCATGTACATGTTTGTGTGGTTTGTTTGTGTGTGTGTGTGTGAAAAAGTTATGAGGCTCTGACCCAAAGAAACTGCATGAAAAAAAGAAGAAAGGTTTACCTGGTTACCTAGCAACAGTAGATTTGTTTTGTCAAAGGAGGAAAAAAATGTATTTAAAAAACTTCATTGGTTCGACTTATCGGTGTTTCCGATGTTTTTGAATTCACTTCTTAGCTACCAAAATATTTTCTTGGGATCCTTGTGGTGTGGTGACCCCTAGTGGTCGTGGAAGGTAACTGTTAACGAACTTCAACCAAGTAGAAACCCAGCAACATGCGTACAATATTTCAGAAAAAACTTTAAAAGATGAAATGGGATCATTTGCATCCAGCAAAAATTGTGAGGAGTGGAGTGATTAAAACAAAGTATCCAGATCATCTAACGTGAGACAAAAATGCTACAAGTCTACGGCCGTACAGCTTCACTCAAAAATAAAAGTTTGTTATAAATTATATGTTTAAAGGTAACTCAGAATCAACATGCACTTATGGTTTTTGTACCATATTTTCTCTTCATATATGTGTGTGCACAGGAAAACATTTATGTCGATGTGCAAAAAGATTAGTACATTATTTCTGTGTGCCTGTATGTGTGTTTGTGTGTGTGTGAAGCCTCAGTAGCGCTCCTGCTTGGCACCGTAGCTCCAGAAAGCTCAGGCTCCTAATGAGAGCAGACAGGGCTCTGGCAGAGTGACCACAGAACTATTTCTAACTGCAGATTGCTTTAAAATGGATCCGTCACAGAAATGTGCTGCGTGTGTGTGCAGGGTAAAAATATACCATGTGTATATGTGTGTATGCGCATAACTTCACTGTTTTTACGCTCTCATAGTGAGAAAAAAAATTCAGCAGCAGACAGGCAGATTTACCAAATGGTGACTGTGTGTGTAGCTAAAGTGTGAGGAGTGGGCAGCGACCGACGACAGAGCTAACACAGAATGCTCAGAACCTCCAAATGCTGCTTCTGCTCTGCATGAATTGGTTCTTATGATCCCAAGTGATCAAAAAAAAGAAAGTTGAGTCTTTAAAAAGAAACCAAACATTGAAACAGGAAGGAAGTTCTGGATGATGATGCCTCACATAGCTCAAACTCTGATTGGTAGAAGGAAGATGACCACAACAAGTATGGTTGATCTCTAGGAGGAAGAAGAGCAAAACAAAAAACTACATCGCAGTAACGCAGTCCCCCAAAAATGTTCTAAGTAGCACAAAGTCAACCTCCGCAAGCCAGCTTTATGTCTGATGGCCAGCAGGGGGCAAAGTCAGTTTTAATTAAACCTATAGGAAAACAGTGCTAGTGCTTCTTCACTAAGTGCTTTCCTGGGCAGTTTATGACCTCATTGTTCATTTCAAATCATCGTCAGTGCAGCCTTTGTTGTGTTGTTATGCTCCCATTTAGAGAAAAATATGCTTGGGGGCGTGGCTTCCTTAGCGCATGGGTGTGGTATAGTCTCCTGTGGCTTGGAGACGGGCAAAGTACTCAACCTGAGGCTTCCAGACAGGATTTCACCAGCCAGTGAGTGATGTCACAGACATCCATCCTCTATCTACAGTCTTTGGACTGGACACGGGACACACACAGACTGTAGTGCATGCACCTTCTTTCTTTTTCTTATAATCAAAAAGATGTCTGTAATGGCTCCTGGTACACTGGCTGCTACTGTAAACACAGGACACGTATTACTGATACCAGTGCTGATACTACTACTTGATGAAGGCAGCTCACGTAGAGGAGAGCAGCGAGTCATGATTTACGAGATGAATAGTAAAAAATTTGCAAATTCCGAACACTTGTTACCAACCAAAAAATCACTCTGATTCTTACTCTCCACAATAGTTAGTTAACACAACAAAACACAACTTTCAGCATTTGGTGTTTCTTGAATGTAAATGTGCCTGCCTATGAAGCACTTTGGCTCAACTTCTGTTCTTTAAATGTGCTATAAGCTATAAATGAAACGGGCATGACAGGCAACACAAGAATGATCCTAAACCAATACCAGCATACGATTGATATTAGGATCGACCCGCCCACCTCTCCTGACTGCGCTGTTCTAAAACTTCACTTTAAGGTTATAAATCAGGTCTGAGCCCTGCTTGTGGGGACGCGGGGTCCTCATAAGTACAGACAGCCTCTTATTCCTCCTTCTGACTGACATGCCTCCCCCCTCCCCTCACCATAAACTTGGCCGTGGTTCCCGCTTGCATTCCGGGAACGCGTCTCGCTCGGTGTCAGATGTAACGCAGAGGAGCACCGCGAGTTCAAGCCCCGCACGCGGCCAACGTGCCTCCGCTCGTCGAGCCTTGCTTCCCTTTCCCTCCTGTCTCTCTTCTTCTTCTCTCTGTTTTATTAGCTGTCCCCTCAGCTGGCGCGCTCCCGGGAGTCCTCAGTAGCGGCACTCATGTGCACCCTGATCTCCTATCACTCACTGGTCCAAGTGTCTCGTTTTTAGCCTCAAACATTAAGATTATCTGCAAATTTTATTGATAAGGGTGGATGCTGGGGGGGGGGGGGGGGGTTTAGACTGTGAAGCATCTCACCGATTAAGCGAACCTTCGGTAAGCTGGATCAATACTACGCATGGTGCAGGGTTTCCCTTTTTTCTGCAGGAATCTCTGACCAATCTACTGAAAACGCGGCGTGTCGGGAACCTTTCTGAATGCAACCAAGATTTTAAAAAAGAAGAAGAAAAGGAGGAGGAGGAGAGCGTGTCCAGAGACTGCACTTTACCCTCGATTTAACCCTTTCACACAGAACTTCCCTTTTCTCATTCCTTCTCCGAACAATCAGCACAAAACACAATCTCTTTGTGGACACGAGTGTCCTCCTTCTCCGTCAGAGACATGAGTCCCCACGGCTCAGCCTGGACTCGCCACCGTATCAGATGTGATCAATAGACTGTGACGTCGCGCCGCGACTGGCTGATGCGCTCCTGTGTGAGATAATGAGGGGAAAGAAGAGTCTGTGCGAGCCACCGCTGGAGTGCGGGGAGAGATATTACAGGGCTGTAAACTAATAAAAGATGAAGCGAAACTCTTTGATTCTCCTCTGTGTGTGCGTGTTCACTGTGCATCCCATTCACGCAGGATGGAGATGAAGCAGCAGATCAGTTTTGTGGGTTTTTTTGTTTTAGAATCTCGATATTTATGAGTTTCTGAGTTAATGTAACATTGTGCATTATGGGATATGGAATCCAATTAACAAAGGCTATAAAAGAACGAGTGTGAGGCTTTAAAAACAAAACAAAAAAGTTGCGTTCTGGTGTTTTTTAAATGAGTTTTCTCCTTTTGCAAACAACAAAAATGTGGCTGGTAAAAAAAAGGCGCAGATGTTTGCACAAATTACTAAAGATGTCAATAAAAAAGCGCAAAACGATCTTTGGGGAGGAATAAATAATTAGATGAGACTGATATCACCTCACAGACACGGAGACCGGCGCTGACCCAGATTCTGTCTCCCTCCACCAAACTCATCCCCTCTCCCTCCCTCCCTCGCTCCCTGCCCAGAGTGCGCTCTTACCTGCAGGAGCCAGTGGCAGGTCTCGCCAATGAAGGGGAAGCCCATGGATCCTTTCGGCATGGGCAGCTTGCAGTTTTTATCCCGCGTGGCCGTCCAACGGAGCTGCCACAGTTGCTGGGACACGGCGAGGAGCAGGGCCATGGACACCAGGCAAGCGGCCAGAGTGGCCAGAGCGGAGACGATGTCGAAAGTGTCGAACAGCATGGTGATGGAGAGCCCGGTGATCTCTGCGGAACTGGGGTCGACTTTCAGAAACTTTGGAGAAAGATGCGCTGAAACTTTTGTGCTCCAAAAAGGGGGCAAAGTAAATCTTCGTCAAACTTTCAAAGTTCTTTTTTGCGTAAAATAGCGCAGCGCTCTTTTTACGCGCGCTGGAGGTGTCAGGAGGCAGCGGCTGCTCTGCTCTGAGAATGAATGAAGTGTGTAAAGTTCCTTTCTGATTTCGTGGGTCTGTGTTTTAAAACAGTCACAAAGTGGCGTCTCTGTGCCTCAGAGGTGCGAATCAGGCTCGGCTGAACTGGGCAGAGACGCTACAGGTGAGCTCCCCGCGTCTTCAGGATCACGCCTCAGCTTATGAAGTGTGGGGGGGAAAGTGAAACTATTAAAACTCGCTTTGTTTTAATGATTGAAACATTTAGGACACGGAATTCTCTTGGCTGGGGTCTGTCCTGATGTTTGAAATATCATTTTTAGTCTCGTTTGTGAATTACTGACTAAAAATAAAAATAAAAAAGGGAGATGGAAAAAATTGCTGAAGAAAGAAAAAGAAAAAAATGATCTCTAAGGTGACACGTGTATTTCAAACGCCGGGACTCCCGGGGAAACGTGGAAAAAGTGAAGCCGAGCCCTGGAACTGACGAGGGCTTTTTACTTTTTAAAACTTCTCGAGGGATGGAAAGAGTTGGTTTAAGGTGAGAGAGGAAAAAAATAAACGAAAACTCTTCCAGGAATCGCGTCTCCTTCAAATAATTTTTAAAGAGAAAATCAAAAGGCGTCTTTGCATTAAAAAGTCACGTCTCTGTGGCGCAAACACGAGGAGTAGAAATGTTTAAGATCCGTGAGCGTACAGGGATGCGTGGGTGCGCAGGAGATGCTCAGGAGCTGCCGTCCTCCTTCTCCTTCTCTTACTTTCTGACGTCCACTCTCCTCTCTGTGTACCTTTCTGTTTCTCAGAGCGCTCTCTCTCCTCTCTCTCTCGCTCTCTGGCTGCCTATACAAGTCACCCTCAGTGTGTGTATTGTGCATGCGTGCGCAAGGAGTGTGTGTGCGTCAAGCCAGAGGCACCAATGAGTGTTTATATAGTGTGGAGGCAACTGGAAGGCGAATAGGCGGCCAAGGGCTCCCGTCGCCCCCCTCCAACCCAACTCTACCTCACTCCAGCGTCGGCAGAGAGACTCCCCTGCTCCCTCCCTCCGCTCGGCTCCACCTCTTTCGGGGGCACCCCCTTCTCCATCCTCCCTCCCACTCTCTCTCTCTCCCCTCTCAGGAGAAGGGGTGGTGTAAAGTGAGCAGCAAGCGGCGCAAGAGGAGAAGAGGCTCGGAGCGTGCTGGACCTGGCGGGGTGCCAACGGGAGGAAAAGTGAGAGAGAGGGGGAACAAGGCTCGCAGTTCTGACTTGTGTCTCCGTGCAGGACGTGCGCACTATAGTACGAGTCACCTGCACCAGGACTGATGAGACCTCTTTGTGTTTCTACAGAAGCGATAGAGTCCAAACTGTTAACAGATCATGTCGCGTTTGTTTTAAAACGTGATTCTCAGCTGCGTGTTTACTCTGAGACGCGTCTTTACGCGCAGGCTGTCTGGAGCGAGCTTCTTGTTTCTTTCTGTTGCGCATGTCAAAACTTGAATCACTGAGCTCGCAGGTGTTTTAGTGTCAAACAGAACTGATGTAAACAGCGTGGATCTGATGTATGCTGACTTTATTTACAGAACATCCCTTTATCCATCCCATATTCTACGCACATCCCGCGCGCTTCATCAGAGTGACAGATTAGGTTCTGTCTGTTTCTTCCCTGATATTTTTTTTTATTAAACTCGTTCCCTCACTTTCTCTGATTTCTCTCAGTGTTTGTAAAGAAATGAGTTCAAGTTTAGGACTGGGAATACTGGGAATGTTCGCACTCCAACTAAACCCTTATTCTCCTCGCGTCTCTCTCCGTGTTGTGTCCTTTCCTTGCCTCATCTCAGAGTTAAAGTTGCTGCACATCTTCCCAACACGCACCTCATCTAGTCTCATGTCTCCCGCGTAACAATGATTTAATCCCGCTCACTCAGCTGACCTTTTAAAATTGAGCGCCGGGTGGTTTATCTCTTTCTTGAGCCCCCAGAATACAGTTTCATCAATGACACGCAGGAGCGCGAGGATTGGGGGGGGGGGGGGGGGGTTGCGGGAGCTGCTTCATTCCAAAGAAAATGACTGGCTTCAATTAGGTCCGCAGACATTACCTGTTACATAACACGGAGGCAGAGTGGAGACCCTGACCCGCAGCACGGATGCAAAAGGTCATTCGTACATTGAGGGGGCGCGTTTTGCTCTGCGGTCTCATTGTTTCATGTCATTTATCAAACCACATTTAAACTCTGTTTTCTGTCTTTGCATCTTTAACCACACTTGTGTCTTTTTTTCACGAATCCTCTTTTCTCTTCACCCTTTCCCCTCCTTTCTTCATCTCCGAAACCTGCACTCCAGACCGAGACTCACAGAGCCAAACTCTCATTTCTCCTTTCTTTCATCGGGTCTTTCCCCTCTTGCTCTCAGACAGCGGCTTAATGCTGCCGCCTAGCGGAGGAGAATCACATGACTCGCGAGTCAGACATGGAAAGGAGTGAAGAGAAAAGGGTGAAGAGCAAATGATAGATAAGAAAAAACAGTGTCAAGTTTTTCCTTTCATCGTGAGAGCATCAAAAGTTTAGTCCTGCATCATTACACATTTGAAACTCACTGCTCAGCACACACACGCGGACATGCACTGATATCTCATAAAACATCTGCTGATAACAGGAAACTTCAAACATATGTGAGAGGACAAAATGAGTCAACCGTTTCTTGAAATCCCAATAAAATGCTTACATTCAGGCTCTCAGTATTAGCTTGAACTCATATGTAGGGCAGCAGCAGCTTTATGTCATAAACCCAAAGTCACCACAGTGCTGAATCATTTCACACAGAGATCTGATCCAATAAACTCCAGCAAGGCAACAATAAAAACAAAAATAAAAGCAGATTTTTGGATTTTATTCTGTTCTTTGCTTCTTCCTTTTATTGTGGTGTCAATGTACAGTTTGGAGAGTTTAAATGCAAACCCATCAATCAAGCAGAAGGTTTGCTGATTTGTTATTTCAAATGTCTTGATCACATTGAATGACATTCCTGAGAAGACTCTGTTTGTCCAGTTTGTTTGTTTCTGTAACTGCAGCTGTTCAAAGTTTCAGTTTCTGTGAGCAGTTTAATAAGTTCCCCAATCAGCCAATCACATGGCAGAAAAGCACTTAGGCACAAACCTGGAATCAACATTAAGAATAAAGGTGATTTCAGTGATCTTGAATGTGGCATGGTTGTTGGTGCTGGGATATTCCCACACAACCATCAATAGGGGTTAAAGAGAAAGGACTGAAAAAGAGAAAATATCTGGTGAGCAGCTTTGTTGATCACAGGGTTCAGATGAGAATCAGGCTGCTTCAAGCTCAACACAAATAACCACTTATTGCAACTTAGGTAAGGAGAAGAGCATCAAACCTTGAAGCAGATGGGCTGCAGCAGCAGAAGACCACGCTGGATGCATTCCTGCCACCTATAAATAGGAAACTGAGGCTACAACTCACACTGGCTCAACAGATGAAGATTTGTAACAACCTTTTGTACTCAAAGGGCCTCCACAGTCACAGCCGCAGATGTGTTCAGCAACTTGTTGAAGCTTAGCCACGAAGAATTAAAGCAGTTCAGAAGGCAAAAGGAGCTCCAACCTGGTACTGGTGACGTGTAACTCATGAGTTTTCACAGCACCTTTGGCAGACGAGCAAAAGACATGATTCTCAGAAGGCAAATTAGATTAGAAAGACAAACATTAAGGCAAAACAAGTTTAACTGACACGACTATGCAAGATTTCAATTTTAATAAACACACCCTTATAAATAAACATACTATAGAAGCAATAAGTAAAAAATCAAAGCCAGTTAAAGTTGTAATAGAAAATGAAAAGGGGATAAAAACAATATTAAACAAAAAAGGAAACCAGTTTATACTGAAATAAAGATGAATATGAAAGCATGAGGACGAACGTACGCAGTGACATAAACATGCCTCTCTGCGTATCTAACTCTAACAAACATGCCTGAAGGTCTAATCCACACACAGAGTTACAAATGATGCATGTTTATGTATTTGAATATAAAGTTCAGAGGGTTTAAGAAGCTGTTGTGCTGTTACTCTAACACGTGTTTCCTATTTTCACTTGTAGATGTTTTTTATTTCGCAGTTGTTTTTCACCTGCCGTCACGCCAATTTCACAACAAAACACCCGAAACCTGACCTCAGAGTGAACTCTAGATTAGAACACCCTAACCCGCATACGATTGCCAAACTGCTGAATCAGAGCTGCTTTGAAACTGACTTTAGGCTAAGTAAAGGGAGTGTCAGCACCATGGACAGAGTCGCAGCACTGCAGATTGACAGGATCAAACGCTTCGTGTTACTTAAACAGCACAGAGTTAAAAAATGGAAGGGAAAGTCCGAGCTCACGAGTTTCTAAACAGAAACAGCGAGATCAGCGAACAGCTTTACTTTTAGTCTCGTTGTTATTTCAGCCTGCAGCCAAAACTGGACCGCATGCCATCCATGCTTATTATCTTGGACTGTTTGTTTGTTTCAGTTAAAATTCAGCTTCATATCCCAAGCAGAGATTCCTCACAGTGATTATGGGCACAGTAGTGATGTAATATTCACTGCTGGCAGCACAGAGGAAACCACGATAGCACAGAAAAATGCTCCCAGCACATCGTGTATTGTTTGAGACAGATGCATGTGTGCTCAGCAGAATGAATTAAGTTTGTTCCTAATTTCAAATCTTCAGGTTTCCTTCAGGTCTGCAGGTTGCACTCCTGCTGGTTATATATAACTGTTCTGTATATCGATACATAGCTGCTATTTAAATGCAGGTTCTTAAGTCATGTGTAACAATGAAATATTAAACATAAAAAAGTGTTTTTATAAATAGGGAGTAGCTGTAGCTAGGTTATTTTGGGGAAACCTGCAGTCAGCTGAGACTGAAGACATCACTTGGTTGAGTTTCAACTTTCTGGGCGTTTCTCACCTTTAGCTGTTCCACCCTTTTTTGTGGGTCGCTTTGTCTTCAGTTTTGTCTTCAGTACCTGATGGGTTGAGAGTTCACTAACAGTTGACTAACTTGGCCGTTGAAGACCATCTCTTTTCTCTGCCTTGAGAAAGTCTTGAGTTGTTGTTTTTGCAGTGTGCTTTGGGTCATCATATGTTTGCATTTTGAAACTCTTTCTGATCACTTCTGCAGAGTTTGGCTGAATCTGAGCAGAGAGCATAGCCCAGTACACGACACAATTAATCCTGCTACACCTGTCAGCAGTCACACCGTCAATAACACTAGTGAGTTTTATCATCATTTGTAATGGAATAACAAGGAAACAGGCATCACCTGGCCCTGAAACTGCTTGTCAGTTAATCATGGTATTATCACCTCCGTAGTATTATTGATTTTTATAATTGAGCCATTTGTATATATTAGTGCTATTTCCTTAATTGAGACTCTGTAAACATATTGTATTATTTAATACATTATGTTATTTCGCAGTAACTCCTAAACAGCGATTGCAGTACTTTAGTTAAATCCCTTGAATTAAAGCTGGAAGTCTGCACTATCTGAAAGTCTGAACCCACTTAAAACCCACTTTAAAAACCCACTGTGGTGCTGCACAGAGGACAATATGCAAAAATAGGGTCAAACACATGTGGGCCTGACCACATACTGTAGGTGAGTAATTAACTGAAGAGGAACTGTGAGACCAGAGACCTTCCAATTCTGGGAAACCTCAGTCATGTGAAACTGGTTTCAGTATCTCGGGGTTTTAAAAAAAAACAGCAACCCTTTCACCTCCACCTTTTTCCACACCTTAAAAGAAAAAAAGCAGAAAAACAACAACAATGGTTTCTCCTGTTAGAGTCCTATGTTTTTTAAACCCTTCCATCCACCCCAGCCTCCTCCTGGTGTGGATTTTGTGGCTCTAAAACATAATCTGACCTTCTTCTTTGTTGCCATCACACATGAGTGATCGCTAAGGTGTCTCACTTGACCACAGAGGGTCATTTATGATTAATACATGAGCAGACACACCACCCAGTAAATGTCATAACCATTTTTCTTCTGTGATACAAGTTATGCAATGTAATGATGTCACATCATCATGCAGTATTATTATATTATTACATACATGAAAATTACACATATATGCCAATAAAGAGAAAGTATTTTAAATCCAATTGATTGTCTTTGTAAAGTTTTGGTTGTTTAAAGGAGTTTTTAGAGGGGGAATAAAATGAGTAGGAGTGCAGATGAAGTCGCTGTGATTCAAAGCTGATTCACAACTTTGTGGTGCGACTCTGATTGAACACAGTGAGGCAATGAGTGAGCAACCTTGATTTAAATAGTTCCCGAACAAGTAAATCACTGCCCTCCTGAACATCCTCTGTGGGTGACCTCATTCGCTCGACTGCGAGGTCGCGACCTCTTGTATAATGTTTCAGACTTCCAGTGTTTGATTTGGTGCTACTTAACCCCGTTAAAGCTGTTATGCGTGTAAGACAGATAATTACCCATTTCATGTGGCTGCAGCGTAAGCGTGTGTGTGTGTCTTTCGTTGTATAAGCACAGAGGCCTTATCTTTACATTCCACAGCTATGTCCATTTAAGCTTTTAACGTTCTACCTAAACACACACAGCCGCTTGCCTCAGTTAGCCCGAGCAGAAACAATGTGGGTGCGCAACATACAGAAAAGTGTGTGTGTAAGTCCTGACGTGTTTCTACTCAACAGCTATTTTCAATTTCCTCTGACCCTGGAACAACCTTTCACAGCCAAGGTGGCTTTAGAGGGCTTAGCGGGGTACAGGGAGTGAACACAAGCGCACACACATGCCGAAAAGCGAAGCGGTGAGCAGAATTTTACTGATGTGTAGCTTTATTTTAAAACCCTTCTCGATTTAGAGTCTGTCTCTGGTATCTCCTAGAAGTGTTCACTTCATCATATTCACATGATGAGTCTCTCTTTCCTCATCACATGCACATACAGAGTTGTGCAAAACTCTTGAGCCACCACTCATGTCTTTAAATTTGTGTCCAGTGAGACAGACTTTCTTGGTTTTTTTGCTTTTTGAGAGACTTGAAACTGATCTATGAATCATTCAAGAGTAAAAAAAGGTACCAAACACAAGGGATGAACAAGTGTCATGTCTTTGCAAAGAACTAAATGATGTGTGTTTTTAATTTGAAAAGAAGCACATTTTTTTGTTCCCATTTCTTTAGTTGAATCTATGACATTTGACATTTTTCATAGATTCAAGTATAAAAAATATTGCACAATGTGTTTGGTCAGTGTTCATTTTTAAGCTTTCCCCCATTTAGATGTTCGCTGTACTCTCAATGAAGAGTTTTAACACCTCAGAATATATAAATACGTGCGTGCTTTGATGACCATTAGAATACCTTCTGGATTTTTCCAAGTGTGTTGCTATTAAAGTGATCACCTTTGCTAATTTCTGATGTGAACCCAGTCATTTTGTTCTGCAAACAGGCCTGAAATATCACAGAAACCGCTCAGTAGGCATCCAATGGGAAAAGAGTTAAAGCTTTTGGACCCAAAATAAGCAGCAAAACAATGAATTGCAAGAAAAACTGCGAAGGCTTGATTTGTAAAACTTAACATTGACCCAATATTTTGAAACAGGGTAGAGGGGAGTAGAGAATGAGACTGCAAAGACAGTTTGCAATGACCTCATTATCTCACGTACAAAAACAGAGTCGTTTCCATCACAGCGTTCACTTCCTGCTGATTAACTCAGCAATGCTTCCCCTTTTCACAAAGTTGAAGAGTCAGTCGGTCTTTAGGTCACTTTGGTAAATTTTGCCTTCAATAGAAACCATTTATCCACTGTATTTAATATGAATAATATATGTATAATGGATGATATAGTGTATTTAGAAAACTATTTGAAGCACTTTTCCATCCAGCTAACTGCAACTTTTTAAAATTTAACTATATCTGACTTAAAGTTTTCATTTGCCACTAGCATTTTATTGAATCTCTCCATCTTTACTGGTGACTTATCCAGCATTATATTACATATTTAAATTATTTCTCAGTTGCTTTAAGCTAATGTATTTCCTTTTAACTACGTGATCGAACTTCTTTGTTCCATTTAGTGTTTTTATGAGTCAGCGGGGACATGGTTTTTTTTGTTTTGTTTTTTTATTCATTTAATTATTTTTAATTAAATTAATCTATTTAGTGAGGTTTCCTGTAGGGGTGTGGGAATGAGTGATTTAAGTGATTAGGGCTGTTTTTCCCTCCCTGAACAGGAACACGGTCCCCACAAGTAACTGATTCACAGTGCGCCCCCACAACATTGGTTATACACACACACACACACACACACACACACACACACACACACACACACACACACACACACACACACACACATTTATCTACAACGGCACCCCGGGTGACCTTACAAGCTGACTTAGAATACAGTATCCGTTCAGCAAGCATGACATCACCACTTACTGCCTGCAGATACTCACACAAATCAGATTTACTGTAACCTGCTGATTTACAGGCAGCACCACCAGATTTACAGCCTCTGAGACTTAATAAGGACACAAATAACACCCAGAAACTAACCTGCATTCTTCTGAACATGAGACGTTTGCATGATCAGCTTGTTGTTTGCTGTTGTATTTTTTTATTTTTTTTTTTTTTAAATATGTGGGTGTTCAAAACAAAATCAGGGGAGGGAATTACCGAAAATCCCAGCCGGTGAGACTGGTCTCAGCCTTAGGCTTGCTATTATCTGCTGATGGAGCACCAGCTATTTTCGAATTAGGGGGAAATTTAGGCAAGTTTGGCATGCAGGAGTGACGATAGTTTGTTGGGTGCCTTGCCAAAAGATGTTGGATAACATTTAACCTCTTCAGTGCTGACAGACTAGTGTAGGAAGGAGTTTGCACAGAATTTACTCTAATAGAAAATCCAATAGTTTTACATTAAATTCTTTATACAGATGGTACTACTTCTGTGTGAAAAATGTAGATTGCACAAAGTTCCCGGGTTGTTCTTTGGGGCTAAAGAGGGCACATGCTTGAAGATGTGAAGAAACTAGCATCAACTTTCCTTTTTGCAACCATTCTGTATTGGATGGCTTAATTATCTCACAGGTATGGGGTAGGTGTGTATGGCTGTTTAGTTTTGCATGTGCATGGGCTGTGTACATAAAAGATGGGTGTAGCTTCTACATCTGTAAAGTGAGGCCAATCTGGAGGTGTCTAAAATCATAATTTCTTAATGGCCAGCAGGAGATGAACCCTGTAGCTGAAAAAAGACTTCTGGTTGTATATAAGCCTTTAATTTTAATTTAAAGCACCACACGAGTGTTTCTATTGAGAAATTCAAGTTTTGAAGGGTTAAATGGGTAAATGAAAAGAACTAAAAGTTAATTTGGGCATTATAACTGTGGAAAAAGATGATCATCGGAAAAGCCTTTATTATATTAATTTTAAATGAGCTAGTAAGCCTTCTGATATGTAATCACAGGCTGTGCCAATTAGCTTTGCACATTTTTTCATCATTTGAACTCTTAGGTAACCTCCATTAACAAAATAAGAGCTGTGTGTAGCACAGCAGGCAGCTGCAGACCTGTGGTAATGGATGAAACAATAAAAGGACCGGGCAGAAGTGGGAAGACAACAACACGGTGGAACAAGCAGAAACAGACAGATTAAATGAACTAAAATTAAAGCTGCTCAGTAGTTACAGATGTGGCTGATGCTCTCTTCTGTTCATTTTAGTGGAGGGACAGAGGTTTTCCACGTGGCACTTTTTGTTTTGGATCTCCATATGAGCGTCGACTCGAATTAATTAGCTATGCTGATAACAAACCATGTCCTCATGTGCCGTTCTCGGTGTTAATAAACACTTGGATGTCACATTAAAGATGGCTGATCCAGACTTTAAAGTTCAGGAGAGGTCAGCAGTCTGCTTTTTATTACCAAGATAATAATCCAATTTATTCACAGCACTTTTCAAAATAACACATTCAGAAAAGTTGTATTTGCGAGTCAAACATAACCTTCTCGTCATCTGTTATATATTGAGGACCCAAGCCTTTAAAACGGCTGAAGCTGAACACACGACTGATTCTGGAGACGAGTCTCACAAGAAGAAGAGAACTATCTGTGCTGTGTTTGATGCCTGCAGGGCACCGGGTCAGTGACTAAGTGTGGTTAAACAGTCCAAGGTTTTATGCGGATTCCTTGAAGTAATTAAATACAAAGTGCCCTTCCTGCTCCACAAATTTTCTGGATCGGGACTTGTGGAAGACTTCTGAATAAAACTAGGATGTGGGTTTCCAAGCTGCCCCTCAAGGTCGCAGTGTGACAACTTAATTAGAGCTTCAGCTCATCAGAACTCTAAGCTTCTAGTCTTGGCTGCATATTTGTTAGAAGGGAAGATGTAAAATCTGCTCAATTCACTTATTTAATACTTTAAAAAATGCCTTCTTTTTTTTTAATCGGAAAGCTGTACATTTGAACTCTTACATTTGGCCGAGGGATGTGAGTGCATGATTTTCTGTTTGTTCAGTCTGTCCTGCTGATGAGCTTGTCACTAATTTATTCACAGTCATATTTAGGGTCCTGCTTGACAGTTAAAGTCAGTTCTAAGTTGGCAGCTACAGATAAAACAAGCTAAATACTCCAGTGGGCAGACTGTACGCATGTCCTTCAAAGGAAAATTGTGACATTAACTCAAAATCCTAACCAACAACTCATCCAAACACTCACTCAGGTCCAGGTCGGTTGAATCATCCATCTGAATATCGCTGGCCACCTCCTCCACTTCCTCTGGGGCAACACTGAGCCATTCTCAAACCGGCCAGGAGACATAATCTCTCCAGCATGTCTTGAGTGCACCCCTTGTTCTCTTCCCATTTTGATATGCCCAAAAAATGTCACCTAGGAGGTGTTCAGGAAACATCCTGATCAAACGCCCAACTCATCGCAACTGGCTTCTGTTGATGTGGAGGAATGATGAAGCTCCTCGCAGCTCTCTCTTCAACGTATAGGCATCTGTAGATGCAGATGACAGACTCCACACTCACCTCACTCGTGAACAAGAATCTGTTCTGAAGCTTTGTATGTCAGTAGATTGTGAATTTAGTTTTGTCTTTGTTTTGATGTTTTCCTTGTTTTGTTTTCAGAAGGTTTATTTTTATTTTTGAGTTTCATGTTTGTTTATTTATTTACTTGGTTGATGGTTATATTTACCACACAATTTTGGAAATATTGATTGTATTGATCAGTGTGATGTGTTATACCTTACATATATAGTGCAACAAACCTAAAGGTTTCAAAAAAAAAAAGTAAAAGTAAAGAAAGAAAAAGTAAAAGTAGATCCCAGCGTTGCAGTACAAAGAAATGTTCATAATGTTGTAAGTTTGCAGTTCACATGGGGGAAAATGACAAAACTTAATGAAGGTTTATTAAGTTTATTATGATTGTTGTGATCCATCTGACATCCAGATGTGTGCAGAAGCCGGTCCAGAGGCAAGTTTGGTAACCAGGATCTGTATGTGAATCTTTTTTTTTTTGTTTGTGACTTTAAAAAAAGATTTTAAAATTATTTTGAATTATGTTGAGAAGTACACATTTTAAGTCAAGTGAGATGATTGATTCCACCCTCATACCTAACTGTGAAGCTGCAGCCAGCAAACACATGTTTCTAAACAAGGAAATGGCTTGCCTCGGGCCGTTTTCACACATGCACCACAGCTTTGAAGTAGACAGTACTCAGAGCTTTATGTGAAAATGCAGTAAACCAGAAAAAGTTTTTGCTCTGCTAGGCTCCAAGGACAAAGCCCAAAAAATGACCCTAGTGCAGGGTGTCTTCATGTCACAGTTCCTTTCACCGAAACCAGGCAGTGCTTTTACTACCCTCACTGTAACTCGTGCCTGATATGACAAAGGACTATTGGGGACAAAGTTACAACTCAGTTCTCCCAGCAGTGTATTCTTGAAAAGAGCTTTAGTGAACTTCAGTGAGCTTTGAAATCATTAATTATAGGTGCACGTTAACATTTCACAAAACCAGTTTAGCCATTACTCTCTCTCCAGTTTTGTAGCCTTTTTGTGAAGAGATTAGAGAAGAGCACTTTTTTCATGTTGATAAGAGCCAGATGATGTAATCTGGGCATCTGATTAGGATGATTAGGCTCTTGGGCACCTTTTTTTAGGCACACCCAACTTGGAGGACACCCCATGATGGACCCAGGACCTTATAGAGAGATTATACAGCTCTTGTCACCTCAGGAATCCCCTGAAGTACATCTGGAATACGTACTTGACTTCAGATAAGCAGAATGGATTGATGGATGGATGGATCCATTAATTAACTGTAACTCTTGACCAAGTGCTCATTAAGAAGCACCTCTAATCTCTATGTTAAACACATGAGACTCTTTAATCTTTAAGAATCTGACTGAAACCTCTGATTCATGCAGAAATACAACATCTCTTGTGATGTTTTGCTGTTTTGAGAAGAGCCTCTAACTTTTTTGCCGTCGGGGGCTCCACAGGGAGTCTTTATGCTACTGGTCGGGCAGAGGATGTTTTAAATTAACTCAAAGTCGTCTTGTGTTAGAGTGAGAAACAGACAGACCTTAATCCGCCCTCGTCAGATGCCATGGCGACATCTGATGACGGAACAAAAACAGAGGGATTAATGTATTTCTTTTGAAGTGACAAATAAACCCTCTGATGAAAAGGGAGAAGCCAGAGAAAAGAGTGACGCTGGGAAGCCAGAAAGGGAGCATAAACATATTTTTCTGACAGAATAAGTGATCAATGACAAGCACCAACAAGGCGTGGAGGGGAAAATATGACAACAGTGGTGCCATAGAGGGATCAGAACTGAGCATGTACTGGAGGTTTCTCTGGTACAGACTAGACTGAGACCAATGAGCGAAAATTAGAACAAGAAATGCCAGTGTTTATTCTCTGTCTACCCAGTTTGTCTGGTTTCCTCTAAACTAGTACTTAATCACTCCTCCCTACCATGTTATTTTCTCTTTAAGTCAGCTTTTTTGTGGTGCTTCTCTTTGTATTTTCTTTTCATTTGCATTCCTCCCACGCCGTTTCTTTCCCCATCCTTTCTTCTTTCTCCATCATCTTATCAGCCACTTTCACAAAGTCCAGCAAACAGTTCCTGCCTCCAGTTTAGAACCCAGTCTCTTTTTAAATAGGTCACGTTTTTCGAAATACGATGATATGTTTAGTTTCCAAGTACCTCTTCAGTCTGGCACCAAGTTAGCATTAGCTGACTTCTGACAGAGGGCACATTCGAGCTGAGGATGTCTGCTGATGCGATAAAACAGGTAGGGTTTGCAGTAGTTTTATCTGACCAGTTTTCTCTGCATTCTTTAGGTAATGGGTCATACTGGTGTTTAGCTGTGGTCTGCTCCAGATAAGAAAGTATTCAGCGTTCCCTCTTCTTAAATGTTATCTTCTGTGCTGTGAATCAGTGCCTTTGATGCATCATGTCATAATAAAAATCCCTCAATCTGTGCTCATGAGAGCTTTAAAGGTTGTGTCAGTGTTGGTAAATGAGAGCAACATAAATAAGTACAAAGTAATGAGTATAACAAATTATTCACAACATCTTTGCAGCTTTTTTGTATATTGCACTACTGTTGGATAATGTCACCAAATCTAGATCCACAGCAGAACTTGCTTCACAGTGCATGAGTACTAAGTCTGAAACTGATGCTCTGTGCCATAAAAGTGTGGAGCGCCCACTCGGGATGAGTTGCAGCCCTAGGTGGGGGAGTTTAAGTATCTTGGGAGTTTCCCAAGTGAGGCGAAAGTTGAGAGACAGATGAACTGGTGTGGTATCAGCAGTGAGGGGACTCTGTGCTTGTCTGTTGGTGTAAGGTGATAACTCACCATAAACAATCTACCAGTTGATCTACATACCCTCCACCTATGGTCATGATCTGTGGATAGTGACCAAAAGAATGAGTTCGCAGATACAAGTGCCAGAATTGAGTTTCCTCTGAAGAGTTTCTGGCCTCTCAAAGTATAAAAGGAGCCAGGTGAGGTTGTTCAGGGTGTTTTAAGCATCTCCTACCGGGCGGAGGCTCCATAGACCCAATAGTCGTAAAGACTCAGTAGGTAGGAGGTAGGAGGTGAGTCTCTCCTTAGAGTGCTGCCCTTGTGACCCTGACCCACATAGGAGGCAGAAGCTGGATGGATGAATACTAACAAATTAGTATGATCCAAAAACAATTACAAAGCTCAGGAATTTTTGGCTCATTGTCCTACTGCATAACCAAAGTGAAATCAGATGTTAGCTTCACACCAAATGTAACCTTATTTTTGTCCATCAATTCACAGAGTATTTTCCCCCAAGTCTTGGGCATCGTCAAGATGTTTTTCAGCAAATGTGAGCCGAGTCTTTGTGTTCTTTTTGGTCAGCAGTGGTTTTCTTCTTGAATTCTCTCATAGATGCCACTTTTGCTCAGTCCCCTTCTTACTGTTCAATCATGATCTCTGACCTTAAGTGAGAGAAGTGAGGTCTGCAGGTCTTCAGATGTTGTTCGCCATTCTTCTGTGATCTTCTGGATGAGTCAGCAATGCGCTCTTGGAGTAATTTGGTGGGTCGACTACTCCTGGGAAGGTTCACCACTGTTCCGAGTTCTCTCCATTTGTGGATAATTTCTCTCACTGTGGTTCACTGAAGTCCTAAAGACTTAAAAATGGCTTTGTAACCTTTTCCAAACTGATAAATGTCAATGACTTTGTTTCTCGGTTGTTTTTCTAGGTCGTGGCATGATGTGTTGCTTTTTGAGATCTTTTAGCCTGCTTTACCTTGTCGGACAGGTTCTATTTAAATAATTTCTTGATTATAAATGTGTTAAAATAAACTCAGCTTTCCAAAATGTGTGGTTAATCACAGTTAATTCAAGATTTAACAAAGGAGGCAATTACTTTTTATACAAGGTCAGGTTTAGATTTTAGATTTTTTTTCATGAAACATTTTAGGGGGACAAAGATGCAAAGCAAAGCAGTCAGGACGGGGACAAATGCTTTTCAGAGCACTTTATATGTTTATATCTTGAGCTAGTCAGGTGCTTATCAGTATCAACTTCAGTGGAATAAACAGTGAAGCATCTCTGTGTAATTGTAAATGTTGGCAGAGATTAGAGCGTTTTGCTCATAGAGATGCGGTGGACATTTACTGTAAAATCAGCCCCTTGCCATTGACTGGAAATTACAACCTGATTTAAACCTGTAAAATCTTTAACTAAGGTAAGTTGTGGTCATGGCTCTGTTTATGGAAATGCAATAAATTCACCAAAAAAAACCCACAACTTGTTTTCCCGAAATAACTTTTTTATAGAAAACTAGCTTTCTCTCACTCTTTCTGGATCCCTCTCTGTCTCTCTCCCTCTTGCTCTGATGGATGGTGTGGATTAGTGTGACAGATCGTCTGACCGCAGACTGGTGTTTTACTGGGCAGCTCCAAAAAGATCGTTACCCCGCTGCTCCACACTGACATATCTGTAAAATGTCTCGGAGTGTCAGATCTCCTGCTGACAGTCGCCCCGCTTGGTGCCAATGAGACAAAACGCACATTGCAAACCTATTAGTCTGCACTGCACAGGAGGTCGCAGTGTGTCCATGTGTGTGTGAGAGAGAGACACTGAGCATTTGTACAGCCAACAACCCATTTCCCACAAACGTCATGAGTTGCACATGTACACAACACACTCTTTAGTTCTGACACACACTGTTGTTAATCAGCGGTTTATAGATAACACATGTAGCACCAGTTCACCATGATGACATATCGCCGTCAGCTAGAAAACACAGTTCATTAGGTCAGCCTGGTCTGTGAGCATACCATCAGGTGAGTTCATGGTAATGGAAGAGTGCGTTTGTGTGTATGTATGAGTGCATTCAATCGTTCATTAGTGTATTGTGTGTGGTTATGAAATTGTATTTTGGGTTTTATGAGTGTATCTCACTTAAACAGTCATTCTGGGGGGTTTTAGGTGAAAAGCCGAATCAGGACATCTGGGCTCAATGACTCACTTCTGTGTGCGTTTGGCTGCCTTCTGTAACTTTGTTTCTCCGTGATTGTGTTTTAATGTTTATGTCTCACACTTCTGGTGTATCTCATCATGAGTGGTGGGAAAAGTTCAAGTGGATTCTTTTGATTGCTGTGAAAAAGTACAGAGTTACTGTCAACGGTAACAACAAAAACAGGAAGCTGTTCCCATTTAGAGGAAGGACCAGTTTAAAGAAACCTGTGGGACTTTTCTGAATTTAATCTTGGAATTTTTAGATGTTCACATTAGATGAGGTCAAATGTTCAGATAATCAAATAAATGTATATAAAAAAAGCTTGGGCTCAAAAGCTCGGACTTGAGACTGCTTTATGTGCCTTGGTTTCCAATTACTTTCTATGTATCTGACAGATTTCCTTATTAGGTCATTTACTGCAGATTAAGTACAAGCACTGAAGCCAGGCTTTACTCACTGCCAGGGTTTAAAATAACGCTTAAAAAAGTGATGTAACTGGTTACATCATTATTGAAACCTTGTTGTCACTCCCAACCCATCATTTTTCATTCCTAATGAAGGTATTGATATTGAATTGATAGTGTAGTGAATTGAGTTGTCTTAAATATATATATATATATATTTTTAAATCCACCCTCTTCCGCTTATCCTTGTCAGGGTTTGGGGGAGGGGGGGGGGGGGGGGGTGTCTGCCAGACTTAAAAATAAAGTGCTATTTTAAGTACTTTAAGTACATTTTCAAAATGGTATTGTCTTTAAATAATAATAATAATGATACAAATTTCTACATAAAGTGCAGTTTTTCTTTTAAAAAAAAACACAAGGCAGAAACATGAAAAGTTATTTGATCAGCTTCACCTTTAAACTCTGAGTAACCTTAGCCCAAATTATTTTGTACATTAGGCTAAACCATCAAACATTTTAGTGCAAAAAATATCTTCTCTACACTCTTCCTGCAGCAAGGCCTCGAGGCTGGTTCAAACCTCTTCTCGCTCTCCCCTTGCAAGACACTTTAAGTTCTTAAAGCGTGCGTCAAGCACAATAGCTATCTTGAGCCACTGATGGTTGAGTGTAGTTACACGTTGGGATAGATCCTTTGTGAAGGCAGTCTTGAATTTCACCATGTAGTTTGAGTCATCATTGGAGACCATGGTGTGATGCAGGTGGCAGAAAGCAGGTAAAACCACTGAACATGACACATATGTCTCACCTCCAAGAAGCTCAGTCACAAATCTGTAGTAGACAGTTCAAGAAAGTAATTATTAATCTACACAATAATTGTAACTATAGAGCTTTTTGAAGAAACAGTAACAATAAGTTAAAATATAGTTTTATTTATCTGCATGGCTCAAGGACACTCGCCAGTGTTTGGAGTTTTACCAGCTCTGATGGAGTTAAAATGACTAGCTTGTGCTTTTGTATGTCTAAAGCAGCAAGAACAGCCTCTTGAGAGACAGAGGGTCAGGGTTAGACATGAAACCATATTCAGTGTTGCTGGGGTTTGCAGAGGATGGTTTTAAAAAAGAGAAAATATCCAGTGAGGAGCAGTTCTGTTGCTGATGCCAGGAGTCAGAGGAGAACAGCTACAGTACTTTAAGCTGTAACTCAAATAATCACTTGTTGCAACCAAGATTTACAAAATAGCATCTCTGAATGCGCAAGAAAATCAGCTAGAGCAGCAGAAGACCGCACTGGGTGCAACTCCTGTAAACTAAGAACAGGAAGTTAAGGCTACAATTTACAGAGGTTTACTGAAAATGAGGAAATTTGGTCGATCAGCTTTTTTCATTACTGAGCAGTTGAAAAAGGTAAAAGTATGTGGTGAGTGTATGTGATTATACCAAAATCCTGGTACAAAGCACTGCAGTTTCAAATTTTGCATTTCAAATTAGACTTGATGTCTGGCTGTATCATAAATTCCTCATGTCCTGGTGGCTAAATGAACAATGAGAGTCAAACGTTAAATTTAATTCAGGTCCAGGAAGCTACATGAACATCTACAAAGTAATCCAAACACTCTGTCTTGTGTTTTGCTGACATGTTTCCAAACACAGCTGATGACTCAAAGACCACTAACACACACTCTGCACTTAATTTATCACAATCTAACAATAATAATAAAACACCACAAATTAGCAATAAACACACTTGTTCTGTGTTCACTAAAGCTGCTCATTTCCCAGAAATCATGACGGTAATCAGTTAGTCAGTTTCCCAGCTGGATCGCCGTGTCTCTTTAAAATGTACACACACACACGTGCACAGACACACGCACGTGCACAAACACACACACGTGCACAGACACACACACGTGCACAGACACACGCACGTGCACAAACACACACACGTGCACAGACACACACACGTGCACATACATTTCAAAAAATTTCCCCAGAGAGGCCTGTATCGAATCAGATCTAAAACGGCAATTACAGTAATGCCGCCTGACACTTTAATGTTTTTTGCATTCACCGTGAATACCAGGGGAAAAATCCACCAAGCACATACACACAGACACACACAGACACACACAGATTAAATGTACTTGCATCTTTACGAGGACCCTGTATTTGATATCATGAGTTTATTTATAACCCTAATTGTAACTAACAATAATATCACTGTGAAAAAATGTCCTCTCAAAATCTGAAAATTCAAACTAGTAGTCCTCATAGAGACATATACACACACACACACACACACACACACACACACACACACACACACACACACCATAACAATCCTCAGAAACACAGAGCGATCAGGACTCTGCTAAGCCCTAATAATGGGCTCCATTATAATTCAGTTTTCTTCATATGTGGTTAGGAAGAAAAAAGGAATGACAACCTGGCAGGACACCGCTCTCTCTCTCACACACACACACAGTAGTCATCTTTCAGCGAAGAGGAGAATTTGCTGGTCAAGCCGCAGCTATTTTTGGGGAGGGATATTAGTAAAACACACTGCAAATGTCAGCTAAAAGAGATGATGAGATAGGAGATGAAAAGACAGAGCAGAATGAGGCAGAGGAGGAACAGGATGGAAGAGGAGCTTCAGAGCAGTGGACCACAGGCATCCAGAGAGAGACAGGGAGACGAATAATGTGGTCGCCTTACATCTCAGAGGACATTTCCAATTTTAAATCAAGTTACTTTAACAAATATTTTCTGGTGTGGTTGTGTATTGTGTCCAAGTCAGACCAGAATATTTTATCCTCGTTATATTAAACAGGCTAGGCTGGGCAGATTTGAAAAGCGACAAGTAGCGAACTGGATTCAACAGCACCAAGAACACAAGAACTGTAGAGAAGAAGAGAAGGGCAACTTATTTTTAGAAAGATGGTGGGGAAATGAGAAAGCTCACAGTAAAGGACTCATCTACCAATTTCGGTCAGAGCCCTCATGTGAAATAACAGCTGCAGATAGTCATGTGGCTCGTCTCCTGAGTCTTTCCTAACTGTATAGATGAAACAAAAAGGTTATGGTTGAGTCAAAATTCAATTCAATTTTATTTCTATAGCGCCAAATCACAACAATAGTCACCTCAAGGTGCTTTATATTGTAAGGTAGACCTGAACAATAATACATACAGAGGAAAACCCAACAATCACATGACCCCCTATGAGCAAGCACTTTGGCGACAGTGGGAAGGAAAAACTCCCTTTTAACAGGAAGAAACCTCCAGCAGAACCAGGCTCAGGGAGGGGCGGGGCCATCTGCTGAGACCGGCTGGGGTGAGAGAAGGAAGACAGGATAAAGACATGCTGTGGAAGAGAGACAGAGATTAATAGCTTCTCCCTCCCATTCTACTTTTAAATACTCTATGAACAACAAGTAAGCCTGCAGTGAAAGTGAGGTGATATGGTACTACAAGGTCATTAAGATAAGATGGGGTCTGATTACTCAAGACCTTGTATTTGAGGAGCAGGATTTTGAATTCAATTCTGGATTTAAGAGGAAACCAATGAAGGGAAGCCAGTAACAGTAACTCACAGTAACAGTTCTTGTCTGTTTGTCTGTAATAACCTTTTTTTATGTTGTGTGAGAGAAAGACAAAGAATCCTGGGTAAAAATCAGTGTGACAATTATTTAAAAGCAGAGATGCCAATTTTTTAATTGGTCTGTGCAATTAAAGAGCCAATCAAAAGCAGAAATTGAAAACGTGGACAGCAAAGATTTATGACGGTTTCAAGTACAAATGTACCTATGAGCACATGCCTGAAACTGCCGGATTTTCTGAAATAACAGATTTCTATTTTTTTAAGATAATATTTGTTGGTTTATAAACAACAGATAGACTTTTCCATTTCCATTCCAGAAAATAGGCTAATGCTAATGCTAAAGGTGGTTGAAAACTCCATCTTTAGGTAGCTTTTCAATACCTAAAAACTGTTTAAAAAAATAGTGATGCACCTGCAGACTCTTGAATCAACACACATTTAGTAAATGTCATGTTAAGCATGAGAAAAGGTACATGATATTATCACTTCAAACCAACTCAATAAATAGAACAGTATGTATGCTCATCCCAACAAAGAGCTAAAAAACCATGCTAGCTTGGGAGTCACTGCACTGAGTGCTCCGATTGCCACTGGGACCACTGTTACCTTCACCCTACACATTTTCTCGAGCTCTTCTCTGAGTCCTTGGTATTTCTAAAGCTTCTCGTGTTCCTTCTTCCTGATGTTGCTGTCATTCGGAACCGCTAAGTCTATCACTAAGGCCGTCTTACTCTGCTTGTCCCCCACCATGTCCGGTTGGTTAGCCATCACTAGTTTCTCCATCTGTATCTGGAAGTCCCACAGGATCTTAGCTCGGTTATTCTTGACCACCCTAGGGGGCGTCTCCCATTTTGACCTCGGGACTTCCAGACCATACTCGCCACAGATGTTTCTGTACAGAAACATCCCTTTCTTGGATGTCCGCCACTGTAACTATCACCCTGTTAGGGAGGTTGCTGTGTCCTGCTCTTAGCTCCACTAGCGACTGAGGATTGCCGTTATCAGTTGTGTCCTTCTCCCAGATTTTCTTCCAGTATTGCGCCGTCTGTAGCGTTGGTGGGGCTGTTCATATTCATATTGTCCCCTTGCCATTGAGAGTACACCATGGAAGCTCAGTGGAGTACAGCTTTATCCTCCTGCCTTCTGTCTTTCTGGTATAGCTCTTCAAGCGGCTGGCCAAGGCTGTGACTCTTTACTTGGCACTTTAGTCTGTTTGAATGTACTATTGAAAAAAACTTGACTTGTCTTTAATAGTGGGGGAGGGGCTTAGCAATTAGTGAATGGTTAAACATAAAAAAGCTGAGATGACCTATAGTATTTTGGCAAAAGATTTGTGGGTTTAAAATATGTAAAATGTAAGATGTAGAAGTTAGAAAAAATTAACAGAAAGCAACATAAGAATGATGTCCTAATTAAAGGTTTCTGTTAAGCTTCAAAAACATTCTTGCTTTACTTTTACCACCTAAAACTTTCGAAGAATGCTATAAATGATTTATAGGTAAACAATGATTGGAACAAAAATGTTCCAGAAAAATAAAAGAGAACATACTAAAAGTTAAAAAAAAACCCACAGAACTTAAAATCACAGCGACAAAGGAGCAAGAGTGAAAGTTACTCGCACACCTATACACAGATGGTGTTTCCTTAACCTTTGACCCCTCAGGCTCATCAATAACCGGGAGGCCAGGAGAAGTGTGTGTGCTGTCTCATCCATCTTCATTAGGCTTCTGTGTGTTTGTTATAGCGGCACTGATGTGCTAACCTTCACACACAGGATTGATTTATACAGGGACGTACGCTGACAAAACAAACTTGCAGCCTTTTCTCTGATTTACTGTAAGTCTGTTGCTTCTTTTAGTTTTTTGGTTATTTTGAAAACTTGATGGAACTAAAGTGTAAAACCAGCTGTGCAAGAAACACACAGACACAGAGATCAACCACATATTGTGTCTGTTTTCTCTCCATATCTTCTTTTTATCGCCTCTCTTTGTTTGGAGGAAGGAACATGAACACACTGATGTCTGATTAACTGATTATTTAACTCTGTCTCACACAGGACCAGCAGGATATGCAAACCAGAACCGAAGCAGGAAGAGATGGTGATGCTGAAAGCCGTGTCACCACATGCACATGTGACAAAGACTTCCTCCTTTGTTTTCTTTCCTTATATTCAGTGCATTTGTCTCACCTCAGACTGGGTCTGAATGACTGTGCTGCCCAAATTTTTACATCACAAATTGTAAATAAATTAATGAAGAAATTCTGTTCCCGATCACTGGAAAGCAATGTTTTTCCACCATGATTCAAAATTTTGATGTTTTTAATCTAAAAATATGGAGTTATTAATTTAACTTTTGGAGGTAACCTGAAACTTCCACTTTGGTCACAATTTTTCCATTTGTGTTTTTTTTTTAAATAAATTTTTCTTCAGTGACAGAAATAAGCTTCAATTCAAAATTAATTTATTCGTTTAAATAAAAAAATAAAAAATACATTTGTTGGTTTGTTGGTAATTGGTTTCTTTTTATTTAAGGAATGATATTGTTTCACTTTTCAGTGTCAAGTTGGAAATAAATAATGAATCATGCAAAATTTTATTAGAACACCAACAGCATCTCCTTCCAGTCATGTTTTTAAGGCGGACTCGTTTTAATTAAAATGACTCTGACTTCTATTTGCAGCTCACTCTGCAGGGATAGAGTTAGTTTTTTTTCTTGTTTGGTTTTGCTCAGAATTTTACCCACCCTCTTATATATTGTTTTCACCTTTTTCTTTTTCTTAATACATCATCGTGGTTCTCTCACTAACCTTATCTTTTCTTGTCTTGACTACGAGATATCTGTCTGGTAAGATACTCACAGTCTCAGGTTCTCATCCCGGCCTTGCCGTATTGGTCCATTTGATTGACCTTTGTTTTTATTGTTTATTTTATTTTATTTTCAGTTGTTACATACGGGACAGACATGAAGGGAAAGAAAAACAGCGGGGAGGAGGAACAGTGATCAAGGGCACAAAACAAAAAAGAGGTGGGGGGACAAAAACTACATATATATATATAAATCACCTGTAGAGAGAGAATCTATTCCAAAGATTCCTTCATGTAATGATCTGCTAGAGGGTGTGGGGGGGGCACAGCCCCGTCCTCCAGGGCATGAAGCAGGTATGGAGGAGATCCATGCTCCAGACATCCAGAGACCCTCAGAGCACAAGAGACCAAGGAAGACCAACAGAGGGGCAGCCGAGCCACTCTCCCGGAAAGAGCTGAGGAGAGTCCCAGATGAGGGGTCACCCAGCAGCTGTGGAGCAGAAGCCAGGGGGGGTTGCAGTGATGTGCCCGTGAGCTCCGCTGGCATCCAGCTGTGCCAGAGTGGACCGAGCCGCAGGCCCAGAGGCCGAGGGCACCCCACCCCCTGAAGGGGCCCGAGCGAGCCACAGGCACCGGCTTCATTGAAGCTGCACACTGGTAAATCTTCTACGCTATCTGGCAAGCGTCCCTGTCTAAAAATCTCCAAAAAGTCTGTTTTTTATTGGTACAGGTACAACAAAATCAGACAAAAAGTGAATCAGATTCAGCTTCAACAGACAGATCGAGGTATAGTGGTGGGGTTTGGTTTAGATTAATGTTCAGCCCTTTTCTAATTCCAAATGGAAAACCTGAAGTCAACATGAACATATGAGACATAATTTGACATGTAACATCTTTTAATTTTATAAAAATCTGTGCATTTAGCATGTGGTTAAAAGCCCTCAGCTATCTTTAGATCAGGAGTGTCAAACATAAGGTCTGGGGGCCAGATTCGGCCTGCCAAAGACGCCAATCCAGCCCACTGGACGGCTTTGGAAAATTCAATTCAATTCAGTTATATAGCGCCAAACAACAACAGTTGCCTCAATGCCCTTTAGAACGTAAAATAGAGATGCTTCAAAAATGTGACAGAGGGCATACATTTTGGAGGTTTTAGTACTGATAAATACACCCTCGCACTCGACCCCGTGCTATTCATAATACACCAAACTAACTTGGTAATAATTGAAAAATTAAAAGACAGACAACTTCCTGTTTTTTCTACTGTAGAAATTTCTAATTTTTTTTAGAGAAAAAAAGGTTTCACAGCTTTTCCTGCTCACAAAGACCTCCTCCATAGGCATCCATGCATCACTAAGTAATTAAATAATAAATAAAATATTAAAAATCAGAAATGTCCTCTTTATTCACAACCAACTACAGAAATGTATGATTTTTACAGTGGAGTCACAGCAAAGAAAAACAAGGGCATATTCTGCCATATAACAAAAAGTTTTATATAACTACGGGACAGGGTCGGCAAAGAACTAGTTTTCGGGTCATAAGCCGCTACTTTTTTCCCACACTGTGAACACTGCGGCTTATACTGACATGCGGCTAATGCATTTTTTTTTCATGCAGCCAAAATTTTGCCTGGTAACAGTAGACCACTTAAATTGATAAGTAGTATATATACGGTATATATTTTTACCGGTTGTTAAGAGACGTTGTAATGTTGTTTGTGCACTGTTCCGTAAAAAAACCATAAGCAACATAATTTGTGTGTTACCGATACGTACATATACTTAAAGGTAGCCGTGTTACAGGCGCTGTTCGAGGGAAAAAAGCATTTGCAGTATGTATTTTTGTATGTTACCATAACGTTTATGTTACCTTAAGGATTAAATTAAACGTTAAAAATCCTCACGTGTAATATTTCTGTGTAAATATCTCATATTACAAGTGAAACGCATACAGCTTAAAATGCGGTGCGGCCTGTACAAGTACAAAATTGATTTTCTTTCTAAAATTAGAGCATGCGGCTTTTAATCAGGTGCGCTCTGTAGTCCGGGAATTACAGTAATATAATTTTTTTATATTACAGTTTAAGCCCAAAGTTGTGGTGACAGATTTTTAAAAATTTACTAGAGCATCATTTCATTATTGTGTAGAAAACTGAGACGTGCTGTTTAAACATCTTTATGTTGACAGAAAGGCAGAAACGTTTCACTGACATAAATAAAATATAAATAAAGGAGGGAGGGAAGCAAGACTTCTTCCTCAGGCTTTCCTTCCTCTCCTCTTTCATGCTCCTGGCTGATTTGTGTTTGGGGGAAGTTATTCTAGTTTGTTATAAAATAACTTCCTGTTTCTATATTTAGCTCTCGCCTCTTCCGACTCGGCTTGAGGACACAATTGAACCTGAGCATCACAGACACAACGTGATCTGATAAAAATGAGTGTAAAGATGAACAGATTGTGCAGCGAAGAGTGTTTGAGAGAAACTCTGATAACAGATGCTCTGACCTCGTGTGAACCCTGCTGTCTGTAGCTCTCACAGATCTGAAACTGGCAGAGAAATGGTAAAAATAAAGAAAAGGTTGATGAGCTGCAGGAAGGAAGGAAAGATTTAAGTAACAGAGATTCAGAAGCCTGACAGAGGTCTCTTTGAAACAAAATAATAGTAGTGTGCAAGAAATTAATAAATAAGTAGGATGAAAGGGGAAACTTTAAGACTTATGATTTTCAGCGTGTTGTGGATTTCCACCACATCAGGTACAAATGATCCAAACAAGAATACGTTAGCATGTTATGAATGACTGTGTGTCCTTTTAATTGCATTTAGATGCAACTAATCTGCAGTACATTTGGAAGGAAATGTGATTAAGGCCTAACTGCGTCCTCCCACAGTCTCTCAGAGCTTTATTAGTTATCCACAAGTCTCTGTAGGTGTCGATGTAAGCGATCTGTCTCTCTAGATGAGATATTATACACTCCAGCGCGGTGATACGTTAGTTTAATCAGGCATGCCATGAGGTGCTAACAGGCCCACCAACAGTTAATAAATAAGACAGACTGAAGAGGTTCCAGTGTTGTCACAACTAAAATGCAGTTGCAGCTAATGAATGCAGGGAAATGTGTGTTCCTTCTGATATATTGCCTTTGGGTCAGTTAAGTTATGTAGTCTATAAGTAAGTTAAGTATGTCCTAATTTTATCTGTTTAATACTATTTGTTTGTTATAACCAACCCTTGGCTTCCTGTCGTTGTTTTCTTAAAAGAAATCCCTGGGTGAAGCAAGTTCAGTGTCCCTGATGGTAACCCTGCACAGGATACAGCAAAGCTGCATAAATCTAAGTTTACATAGTCTGATGGATTTTTTAATAAGACATACATCCTGGTTATGTTAAAAGTGGAAAGGTTTAATCGGAACCACAATCTTTCCCCCTAAAACTACTCAGTTCTCCTCGACCACACAGGGACAGGGCGGGTCGTGAAACATGTGGGAGATCAGTTAGACCACCAGGGATGAATATCCTTCCTGATGCCTTGAAGTTTGTGATGCTCTTGACATAATTGTTGTTAAAAAATAATAATAGTTTTGAGAACCACTGTTTCAAGGCCTCATATTAAAGTGCATCTGTTATGCTTTTCCTTATGTTTTTTCACATCACTCCTGTGAAAGAGTATTTGCCCCTTCCCGATTTTGTAGTTTTTTTGCATGTTTTAGGTCATCGAACTCATTTTATTATTAGACAGAGATAGCCCGAGTAAATTAAAAATCTATTTTTAAAACAATCATTTTGTCTATTAAGAAAAAAGAAAGCTATCCAAGCTACCTGACCCTTTAATAAAAAGTAATTGCCCCCAAACCTGGTTGTGCCACTCTGGGCAGTAAGAACTTTAGTTAAGCATTAACTCTCAGTGAGTCGAGACTTTTGGCCGACTAATCTTTGCAGAATTGTTTTAATTCAGAAACACTGGAGGGTTCGAGATCATGTTAAGGTATCTCAATCAGATTAAGGTTTGGTCAACACGTCAGCGCGGTGAGCTCGTTAACGCGTTAGCGCCGTGCAGCCCCTCACACGAGATTTGCCGCGTTAATGAGGTTATGGCGTTAACGCCATTTTAACAAGATTAACGCTGACAGCACTATGAAAAATATGAACTTTTAAATTTAAACAAATGGTCAGTTTTAACAACTTTAATTCAGACCAGTATATGTTTGCGTATAGGATTTTTGATGTCATGTTTGTTTTTATAGTCTTTAAATAAGGTGTCCACAGAGATAGATAGTGCTTCCTTAATTGACTCATCATCTGTAAAATGTTTAGTTTGTGCTTTGCTATAAGGTGACTCATACAAAATGATGCCTCTATAGAAGCTTTTAGTATTTCTGCGGACCTAGTAAGCAGCTGCTGTTGTGTCTTTAATCCGACTTTAACTCGGTGACTTTGGCGGAGCGCAGAGCGCTTTTAGGCGGAGGTATCCTTTGAATTTTGGGTGGGCCATAGCATGATGTCATTCCAGGTTGCCTTTGTTTTTTTCTTCAGCGCAACTGCTTGGGTGCAAAGCAGGCACACTGGTCTGTCATTGACTAAAGTGAATTAAAACTCATACTCCCATTCTGACTAAAAGTGGTAGGTTTTAAACTTCTTCCGAACGCCATCTGCCATCTTACGCTGCTACATGGCTTGTAGTTTCAGACAAATGACCGTCTCTGTATCTTTGCTTGTAAATCAGTACGGTGACCCAATCAATGCCTGGTTCTGCCGGAGGTTTCTTCCTGTTAAAAGGGAGTTTTTCCTTCCCACTGTCGCCAAAGTGCTTGCTCATAGGGGGTCATATGATTGTTGGGTTTTTCTCTGTATCTATGAAGCGCCTTGAGGCGACTTTTGTTGTGATTTGGCGCTATATAAATAAAATTGAATTGAATTGAATTGAATCAAACATCACACATTCAGACATCATCTGCCAATCAGTCATGGGAACGGTAGAGTGACACATTATAAAGTAAACAGATTGGCTGTGACCTAACTTCTGATAGGTTAAAATAATATATCAGCATTCTTAAATGCTTTGCGATCTACTTTGACACAAAGAACGTTGGCAACTCCTGTTATAGTGCAATAACAAAAATCTAGAGGTGGAAATGTCCCCTTAAGTATTTGGAATTTATCCTGAATAGAAAAAGACTGAAAAAGCAGCAACACTGCCTCATTGGAGTATATAATGACTGAAATCATGGTATATTTTCTCTCCTAGTAGCAGCTTTGAAAGGATTTTGTACACTGACACATATATCTAATCTCCAGCCAGCTCCTTCCTCCGAGCTTTTGATGTGGTTGGCTCCGCTTAAAACGACAAAAGACAGCAGAGGAAATGTGAAGATTGTTTTATTAGAGCCTGGATGCTCATGTGTGCGTTTGAGGAAAAGATCTGCTTCTTCTCACACTTGCCAGACCACATGAATCTGAGACAAACCACTGTCAGAGGAGTATTAATGAGATAACACACACTCTCACACACACACTTGAGTTTGCACTATTATCAGACACTCTTGCAAGGTTTAGTGCATGCCCTGCAGAAAAAGACACTGATTGCACAGGCCTGTCCATTTCTTCACTTATTCTGTTTCCTTCTCTTTAAGGCTAATATTTCTTGCCGTTTTTCAAAGCTAAACCCAACAAAACCCTTTTTTGGATGGATCTTACAATCTGTGAGAAAACATCGTGTTAGCAGGATTACTGAAAAGGTTTTATAGATGGACTGGCACAGGAATTTATTTTACCAGACCGAACTTCAGGAAGCAAGGTTTTGTTGGATTTTTTACAACAGTGGGGCAAAACTAGACATTTATTATTATAGCTTTACAATAACATATGAGATTGAACCAAGTAAATTCAGCAATGCTGTCTTGATAGTCTCAACAAAATACCACACACTTATCCAGTTAAAGATATTCTTCTTAACGTGGAGGCTCAGTTCATCCATTCACATCATTGGGAGATTTTTTAGCCTTAGAAAAGCTATGTAGTCTAAAATTGCGTATATTAGAGATCAGGGTCGTTCACGTTTTCAAACCAAGTGAACCAGGGCTGAAAAAGCTGCAGTTCTTCCAGTGACCGCTTGAGGCTACGATAGCCATAAAGTCTCCCGTGCTAAAAATGCCCAATTTTGCAGCATTAAACAGCACAAAGAATAAAGAGTTCTGATTAGATTCCCCCTTCATTACAACATTTAGTGGCCACTTTGATTGACAACTGGCAGCCATAGCTAGTCGGCATCACTTCCCCAAGCAGATTGACCTTCGAACTGGACATTTTGACTGTTGGACCATTTCTTGTGGAATTAAATGAGAAATAATTCATTTGCTGTGAAGTGCAGAGTAGGGATGTCACAGTACTGGGAATTTAGTAGTCGCTATCAGTACCAGTAGAGTTACACGATTCCTGATACCAAAATAATGCATGTCCCACATACGTAAACATGAACATCTTCATTAAAAAGTCATTATAAAACACAGAGTATTTAATGTTAGCCATTCAAACGTTTCAGCCTGTGGATCACAGTTGATTTCCCAACAATTAAACTGCAAAACTAACATTTTACATTCTTATAGCATATTCTGAGTGCTATTAAGTGACCTACTTCCAGCTTGTTCTCCCAGTTGTTCTACTGGAGCTCCTCTTGGACGGCAGGTCTGTGTTTCTGCTGCATGATAATAATGTTGAGCAGGGTATTGCAGGAAAAGAGCACCAGTTTTACTTGAGTGTAGGTAACAATATATACGGACATAATGAAAAATTCCACTGCAAATAATAATAATAATGATAACTTTTCTGACACTCAAAGCCTTTCTGAATGAAAGAACTGATCTCCAGTAGAGTAGATGCACATTAAGATAAGCCATACAGGTAGACAGGGAGTATGTGTGATGTGCAAATATAACTGGAAGAAGCTTCAAATCAGCACTTTTGCTCATAGCCATCTGTGTTTCAACACTTGGGAACCAAACAGTGACCCAAAGAACGCTGCTACAAGGAACCAGAGACAGGAACTAAAATCTGGAGAGTCAGCTACTGTGAGCTCATAAAACAAAGGCTGACTGACTCAATGCAAAAATCTGCAAATTTCATTAGAAAAAACAGAAGCTGCCTCTTTGTTATTTTGGTTAGGAACGGTTAAGAAGTCACAGAGCGGGAAGGATGAAAAGGAGGAACTTTTCGAAAAACACTGTACGTGCAGCTGAGGAGTGTTCAAGAAGTTCATGCTCTGGAAAAATGTGAATAAACACAGAATGCAATGATTTGCAAATGATGTCTAATCTATATTTGATTGAAAACAACACAGAGATGATGTGCTGCTGCACCGCCTGTTAATCTAACAACAATGTAAGCACTTTGGACCTCAGGAGACCAAGCACTGAAGCTGGCTGAAGAAAGGATTTCAGCTGCTCTGTGGTTCACAGGCTCCTGATCTAAAACGTTTTCAGCGAGTGAGCTCAAACTCTTTAACTACTGCTGGATCAAGTGCAGAATCCGGTTTAGCATAGTCTTCCTGAAATAAGCAAGAACTTCCTGAAAAGGATGCCTGGATGTCAGTAGATGTCAAAAATTACCAATGCCACGTGCACTAATGTGCTGCCACACAGTGACATGTGCTGGCTTTTGAGCTATGTGTTGACTAGCAGATGTTCTGTCTCTTCCCTTTAACCCGAAATATTGATTGATCAGATCACAGGACAGTTTTCTGCTTCTGCCCATCTTAAAACCAGAGATGGACTTAAAATACTGAACACACATGCAGCACACATGATCTTAGTGAAGGTTACCAAAAAGAATCATAAAAGCATTTTCAGCATTTTTACAAGTGATGATGGTGATATTTGGAAAGATTTGCATGTGTGCAAGAAAACAGCTACATTTCTCAATCTTGTTTATGTCCGTTATTTTCTTGTTTTGGTCCTATTTAATTCAGTTCAACTCAATTATTTATACAGCAGCAAATCACAACAACAGTTGCCTCAAGGCCTACTATAATACAAAGGATACAGAGAAAACCTCAACAATCATATGACCCACTGTGAGCAAGTGCTTTGGCGACAGTGGGAAGGAAAACCTCCAGCAGAACCATTGCCTTAAAGTAAGTTTTAACTTGTATGTGTAGATACAAAATTAAACGGTGTGCACTGATCATGATTTACTGAAGTGTTCTTGAGCACAAGCGGCGATTTTCACCTCAGAGACACATCAGGTTTTAATACAGTGCCGCCTGAGACAGTGGCACTGACAAAAAGACTTGTTAACATGTTAAGATTTTAATTTCGAGTGCCTAGAATGGTCAGGATTAGAAACGAGCACATCAGAGGGACTGCTCAGTTTGACATGGTTCGGACATGTGCAGAAGACGGATAGTGGATGGTGAAGATGGAGCTGCCAGGCAGCAGGGGAGAGCACAGAGGTGGTTCGTGGTTGTGGTGAAGGAGGACATGCAGAGGGTTGGTGTAACAGGAGGATGCCAAAAATAGGTTGATAACTGGCTGCGGTGGGGCCTGAAATTTTGCAACTGTCAGCAGTGCGTTTGTTGTCCTGACCGAGTCGCAATAAGAAGTCTATGTCAGTGAGCAATAATTTGTGAGTAATGCATTTCAATAGGAAGTCGTTTTGTATTATAAGTACGTACATTTTTCAGAAAAAGCAGTCAGCATCACCATGGCAACCAAGTAAACAAGTTTTTAACAGATGTTGCAGCTGTTATATTTTATTTCAACACAGATGTTTTTTTCACCCCTAAATGTAATCAAACAACTTAAAATGAAATCATAATTACCGGTAATCGTGAAAAAATCAGAAAATGCTGAAGGAGACTGTCCGACCATCAGACCATGCTCTGAAGGTCAGGCTCACTTGGGTTATGCAGCAGCTTTTGGGGGTTGTTTGTTGTTCAGGCATTACTTTAACAGGACATTCATGCTGAAAACCTTCCTGTGTGCATGAATTAAAAGAATTCAGCAAAAACAAGCCGTCCGGTTCATCTACAGTGATTTCACTCACCACCAGTGTTGGTCAAGTTACTTAAAAAAGTAATTAGTAACTAATTACTGAGGTCAACAATCAGAAACAGACTGCAAAAATGACATCGATGAGAGAGCTCAAGGAGAACCACTGTTGGCCAAGAAGAACACAAAGTCTCGACTAACATTTAGCAAAAAAACTTTTGGGAAAATATTCAGTGGACTGATGAGGCAAAACTGGAACTTTTTGTAAGGTTTGAGACCCGTTACATCTGCAATAAACTAAAACAGCATTTCATAAACAGAACATAAAACCAGCAGTCAAACATGGTGGGATGGTTTGAGGCTGCTTTGCTGCTTCAGGACAACTTGATGAAACCATGAATTCTGCTCTCTACCAGAAAATCCTGAAGGAGAATGTCTGACTATCAGTTCACGCTCTTAAGGTCAGGTTCACTTGGGTTATGCATCAGGTTTTGGAGGTTGTTTGTTGTTCTGGATTTAAGTCTGGCTGTTCATGCTGAAAAACCTTCCTGTGTACGTGAGTTAAAAGAATTCTGCAAAGAGTGGGACGGTTCCTCCACAGTGATGTGAAAGACTCATTGCTAGTTATCACAAATTGCAGTTCTTACTACCAGGGGTCGCACAACCAGGAACATACAATGAATCAGTAAATGAGAGGTCATGACTATCTCATGAATTCCTGTGGATCTGTTCTGGGATTTTGTGTCTATTCAGCAGTTTTTTCTGGTTTTTGTTCCTTTTTCCTTTTATGAAATTATTTATCTGAATCATTTAACACCATAGACTGTATAATTCTTATATTGCTAATGTTATAATTCACATTTAAATCATCCATGTTAATAACCAGAATTTTGTTTTTTAATGATAATTAAATGTTTCTGAGCAGATGTGCACTGGCTAAGACAAATGGTACTGATACAGTGCTTTACCCCATGATTTTGGTCCACTCTTCTTTACACCACCACATCAGTTCATTAAGGTTCATTCATTTATGCACAGCTCTCTGAATGTCCCACCGCAGCATTTCCATCAGGTTTCTTCTTTTTCAGTCACTCTGCTATAGATTTGTTGCTCTGTTTATGCTGTTGCATGACTTAGCTCAGGCCATGCTTTAGCTGTCAGACAGACTGCTTCAAATTTGAGTCTAGAATATTTCAGTATACAGAGGAGTTTATGGTTGACTCAATGACAGCAAGGTGCCAAACCCCATGGCTGAAAACAAAGTCCAAATGATCACACCTCCACCACCCTGCTTGACAGCTGGTATGAGGGATCTGGTTTTCCTCAAATGTGGTGCTGTGCATGATGGCCAGATATCTGTACTTTGGACTTTGGTGTCATCAGTCCAAATGACATTATTTCAGAAGTCTTGTGGTCTGTTCAGATGAAACTTGGCAGCAGAGCTTAAGATTTGCATTCCTTTTTCAAAAGAGGCTTTGTACTGGAAGTTCGTCCAAAAAGCCTGTAGAGTCGGAGATTGTTGCATTGTAATACCCCCATCAGCCTTTTTACATCTAAGGGGTAAATGATTATGTAGCTTCAAGCGACAAAAGAAACTTCAGCAAACAAAACGTTCAACAGTTTTTCATTTATTCCATATTCACCTGTTGGCATTTGTCATAATTTTATTAGTATTTTGTTTCATTCATTAGTGGTTTAATACAACAGCGTGTACAGTGTCTCAATAACAACATCTGCTTTACAAAAAAACCAAAAAACAAATTAGCAACAACATCTGCAGTGCGTGGACTCTGGATACCAATAAAGTTTTTAGTAAATTAAAACGGGGACAGTGGCACTAACACAAAAATGTATTTATTATGTCTTAAACAATATAAACTGACCATCATACTTTGATTAGCTAGGCTTGACCTCAGCTAATCTGAATGACTAAACTGCACCTCTCCAAGGTGTTTGTGCTTTCTGATGTATTTTCAATTAAATTATCTGACATATATTATGACCTGCTGTGTGCTGTAACATTTCATTTTGAGTGAAGCCTTTTATTACTCTGTTATTTAGCATTATTTATCTCTTTGTCTAATGCTGGCTGGCATTAGCTGTTGGTTTAGCACTCCACCTAGTAGCTGGAAAAAAAAGAGCTATGTGACTCCAAAAAACCCAACATAGTAGCAACTAAAATATTAACGCTTTAAAATGCTTAGTCCAAAATCAAGAGGTGGTACCACAGTGTCAATGTCATTCTTTTACATACAGTCTATTGCAGTTACTAGTTGCTAATAATTAATTATTAGGAATACTGAGAAATGTTTTGCAGATCTCTTATAGTTGTGAGAAAATCTTTTTTATAATAAAAGTAGTTTTTGTGAATGTAGTAGATGCCCAGCTGTCTTAAATAAAAGAAAATAGCCTTCAGTTGTTTAGAAAATGCAAAGCAGTCTTCACTGTGATCATAATAAACTGTGCAAGTCCAGGGTATTAACATAAAAGCTTCAAAACAGCATCATAAATAATATAGCAGAAAAGAAAACAGAGCAAACGCAGTCTGGAAAAAAAAAAGGAAATTTTGCAGATTTTGAATTAATTTTTTTTTTGTGAAGAATGAAGTGTTTCCAGAGTCCAATCACCACGGCTGAGGACGGCTGCTTTATTGGCAGGAAAAACAACAAAATACAGCAAAAGGCACATTCAATAACGACGGCCTCGTTCCCTTTCTAAAAAAACAAACAAACAAACAAACAAACAAACAAACAACAACAAAAACAACCCCCCCCCCCCCCCAAAAAAAAAAGATGCACAGCTAATAATGACTCAAAAAACTAAAGAAAAAAAAACTATTTAAAAAAAAAAAGCACAGTGCTGCCATGCACAAGAGAAACAACACACTCATGAGCATGGGAAGGAAGACACTTTTTCCCTTCAGACACCCACCCACACCAGGTTAGCATTCCCTTTATAAATCCCTATTTATAATCCCTATATGATTAACGCACACACACGCACACCTGCTGCAGTTTCTTCCAAGGTCATTATTGCACCAGAGTTCAAGAAAGAAAAGTTATACAAAGAGTGAAAAGACCCCCGTTAGTTTCAAAGACGATCTAGTGTGAAAGGAATTAAGTATTGTGCTTCAATTATTTAAGCTTGTGTGTAAAAGTAGCCTCACTGCACACACTCACACAGAGCTTGGCATGTTCATGGAAGACACACATCTGTCTACAGCGGTTTATATACAAATCTTTCCAAACCACGTGGCAAGCAAACTACACGTTTTATAGCAAGTTGCAATGTTGAAGCATCCCCCCCCCCGCCCTTGTTAAGACCTAGTTTTTGTAATACATTACAACAAAGAAAACACCCAAGCCCCATGTCCCTTCCATTTCAAATCAAGTTTCACTTAAAAGGTTGGTTGCCATGTTGGGAGACCTCACCACCATCACGCACACGCACACACACGCACACACACACACCTTTAAATCCCCCAACATGCACTGTGCTACCAAAGGAAATAAGGTTGCCAAATCAAGTTTCAAGTGTCTGCAGGTTGTATATACTAAGAGGGGAAATGGGTTACCAAGCTGCGCCAATATCCCCCCTTTTGTTAGAAGATAAAGGCAGTAACATTCTGTTCATTTTCACTAATATCTTGTTTTTGTTTTCAGTGCTTTTCCAGCTTTTTCACAACCTTAAAAAAAACAGAAAGACATTCAGCCATGGGAGGCGGCCCTCTGTGATGTACATTCAATGCGTTGTTATCACGTCACAGTGATGGAGAGTGATGCGGAAGACATTAAAGGCCGGGTGAGGATGGGTGGCTTAACCGGCCCGGCTCAGTCTGAGAAGGACTGAAGGGGAAAATGGAATTGAGCACAAAAATACAACCTGCTTCAACGTTTCTTGTACACAATTCCCTTACAAAACTTTTAAGCCAAAATTAACTCTCATTCCCACTAAGCAGACCCACAAATGGATCGATAGCAACCATCCAGCAACTGGAAACGTATTTTTCAAGCTTCAAAGATGACGGAGAGCATTTGATCTGAGAGCAGTGGATAACAGCATGTGTAGAATTACTTGTAATGTTACATTTTTTTCCTTTTAGCTGCATGATAAAAAAGAAATGATCAATTTCATTATCACTTGTGCTCCTAAAGAGACCAAAGTCAGAATCCTTCCAGGCTGAAGAACACCAGGTCCAGTTAAAGGCAGAAGTTGGTGATGATGTAGATTTTTTTCTTGAACATCATGAGGTTTAAGGCAGAGCCAAAGAAAATACACTAGTTCTCTGTAACTGGGGTTACAGAGCCAGAAAACAAACTTGTGAATATACTTTGTGTTAGGAGAAGATATCGGTACCATAACTTTTCTAAAACTGTAAAATCAAAGCTGTCAATTTAATGTTCAGTCTCTATTCCTACCTTCATCTGCTGCCTTGAGCTGCGGAAAATGTCAGAAAGGAGGCGATCATGCAGAATTGAGCTCCCTCCAAAGGCTGTCTGCGCTCTCCCTTAGAGACAGATTGAGGAGCTCGGTCATTCAACTACACTCCTCTACAATGAAAGGAGCCAGTTGAGATGGTTGAGCTATCTGATAGGAGGGAGAGTTTGTCTCTCAGCTTGGGAACACGGAAGTGTCCGCCAAGAAGAGCTGGAGGAGCTGGCTGAGGAGAGGGAGGTCTGGGTGTCTCTGCTTAGACCGCAGCCCACATGACCGATTCTGGATAAGCTGCAGAAAATAGATGGATCGAAGTTTTCTGGTTTCTGTTTCTACTGACCAAACAGCCTGAAGACAATTAAGCCTTAATTGTTGGACTGCAAACAATGCCTCGGGCAAAGAACAGGAAGCTTTGGCCCAGATATCGAAGAGCTACAACAGAAGTCCCAAAAACATTAAGCTTGAAGCCAAAATCGTCAGGTAATAGCCGACGGGCTTCTAGATTTCCTCCTCATCAACGAATACCATGAAAGACCAAAACCAACAATCTATTAATCTATCGTTTGGTAACTAAAGACCTCCTGACACCTTTTCTAATTACTGAGACGATCATTGGTGGAAATCAGTGGGAAATATTATTGAACTTTAAAAAACACAAGGCTCAGCAGGTTTCTGCCATTTATCGCAAATGGCTCTAATAGACGAGTAAACAGTTTTAGAAAGATGAGTTTTGTTGTTCGTTTTGATCTTTTTCTGTACTAAAGAAAAATATAACATGGCACCAGACTTCTGTTTATAAGTCGGTAGGACGTGTGGACACGGAATTACATTTTGAGAAGCCTGTATGGTTATCTAAGCAGATCCAGATAGCTCGATTAAAACTGAACTTTCAGGATGTACAACATTGCTTTTAAAAGGATGTCCTTCCAGCTAACATGCTACTGTGGACAGTTTCTTACATGGTTGTCTTCAGCCAAAATGTAACCACTAACACTAATCAGACTGCAAGCTTATCATCCAGTGTGCTTTTTCCAGTTTTAGACTGCCTAATTTGTTGTTGCTTTTTGAAGTTTTTTTTTTTTTTTAACTTAAGGTGCATACACCAGCCTCGTGGGGTTGTTGGCCAATTGTGTGGCTTGCTTTAGGTGTGGTGCTGCGCGATGAGGTTGCGTAGCTGCTTGATGATGGTGTCGATGAGCTTCTGCCTGTCTCTATCTGTCTTCCTGAACTGGGCGAAGACGTTGTTCTTCCTGCTCGTCTCCTTCATCCTGGAGATGGGTTGTGGGTGGGTGAGCAAGAATAAACAGGGAAGAAAGAAGAGCCAATCAGAAATAAAAAAAGATTTTAAAGAAATCAATCAGGGACAAATAAGGATCAATATTTACAGGGCTGTTCATTTCATGCAATCAGGAAAACACAAGTTTATGAGCATGCTCAGAACAAGCACACATCCCTGCTAAGGTCGCCTATTTGAGAAGAAAAAAACCTTCATTGTCACATGTGTATCTCGGCATGTATTTTTTTTTTGTATTCTTTAGCTGAACACTGGAGCGTTACGACCTCCAGGAAGTTCGGGGGCCCAGCAGACCAGACTAACCCCAGTAGGGTGCTTCCTCATGGGCAAAGAGAGACCACCAGGCCTGGCTATCTGAAGAGAAAAGGCTGTCCCTAATTAAGGTGCTCTGCCGCACAATGAATGAGAACATATGACTTTGTGCGTGTGTATTTTTTTTGTTGTTGTTGTTTCTTGCCTCAAGTCTTAAAAGTGTGTATTTACTTTCAGGTTTCTCTGTGAAAACTTTTAGAGGCGGTGATCCACAAAGTCAGATTATAACTTTTTGAGTTCATGCAGGTTGTGTGTGTGGTTATCTTCCCTATTTTCATATCAGCTCGGGCTCTATGGCCCTACACTGATGGTACACAGATACAGGATGCGGGTGGTGTTGTAGCGATAACATCCTATGGTTAACAGCCATGGCGATAAACATCAGTATCATCACGACATGAGTTTATGTTCTCAGGATGAGTGAGAGTGAGTAATACGGAAGGTGAGATTGCACACACCCTTTTTAAAAAGGAAGAAGGTAAACAGCTTTAGTAAACCCGAGTACTGGTCTTGGTGTAAGTACATGCCTCAAACAAGCATCTCACTCTCTCACACACACACACACACACACACACACACACACACACACGATACTCACGGCTTAAACAACCTGTCAAGAACATGAAGGAGGACAGGAGACAGAAAAGAGCAGATGGAGGAAAAGGTAGATGAAGTTCAAAAGTTCAAATGAGATTTGATGTAGGAATGCTGCTGGATTTCCACTGATCTGATGTTGGCTTTCTCATTAAAGGAGCTCTGCATAACCCACAAACCCCAAACCCATCCATTAACATACATTGTCTTTGCCCACTTCCTCATTTCCAATTTATATTGCATGTTTGTCATACTTGAATATTTCAGGTCATTAGAGAAGATAACCACAGTAAATGCAAAATGCAATTTTAAATGATGATTTGGTTTATTAAAGGAAAACGTTATCCAAACCTATATGGGTTGTGAGAAAGTCATTGTTCCCCTAAATCTAATAACTGACTAGAGTTGTTGCTGCCAGGGCCAGCACAATCAAGCATTTGTGTTAATTGTCAATGCGTCTCTTCTCTGTGGAGGAATTTTGGTCCACTCTTCATTGCAGAATTGTTTTAATTCAGAAAGATCGAGGGAGTTTGAGTATGAACATCCTGTTTTAAGTCACAGCAAAGCATCTAAATCTCACGTAAGTCCAAACTTTGACCGGGCCTCTTCTTCATTTTGTTTGAGCCTCTCAGAGGTGGACTCGCTGATGTGTTTTGGATCCTTGTTCTATTGCATAACCCACGTGAGCCTGAGATTCAGGACACAAACTGATGGTTGGACATTCTCCTTCAGGATTTTCTGGTACATCAAGCAGACATCGTGGTTCCATCAATTACAGCAAAATGTCCTGAAGCAGCAAAGCGGCCCAGACCTTCACAGTACCACCACCATGTATGACTGCCGGTATGATGGTCTGTTTATGAAATACTGTGTTACACCACACGTAACCGGACTCTAACCTTACAAAAAGTTTGTCTCGTCAGTCCACAGAATACTTTCTCAAAAGTCTTGTTTTTTGGCAAATGTGAGACGACTCTTTATGTTCTTTGTGGTCAGCAGTGATTTTCTCTTTGAAACTTTCCTCCCGTCTCTTTCTGATTGTTGAATCATGCAGTTCTTTAGATGTTGCTCTGGGTTCTTTTGTGAGCTCATGGATGAGTCGTCGTTGTGTTCTTGGGAAGGTTCACCATCATTCCCTGAAATCCCAAAGCCTTGAAGTAGCTTTGTATCCCTTTCCAGACTAACAGACATCAATGACTTTGTTTTTCAGCTGTTTCTTTAGATCGTCATGGCGTGATGTGTTGGTGTTTGACATCTTTTAATACAATGCACTTCGTCAGGCAGGTTGTATTTAAGTGATTTCTCTATTCAACAGTTCTTGCAGTAATTCGGCGTGGGTGTGTGAAACTAAACTCAGCTTTCCAAAACATGTGGGTGCTCAAAGTTGACGTATTCAAACAGGGTCAGGTAGATCTGGATAGAATTTTTTCCTTAATATATGAAATCATCATTTAAAAACTGCATTTTGTATTTTTGTAATGCGTTATATTTGCCTAATGTTGACATTTATTTGATGATCTGAAAAAATGGAAGCGTTACAAAAATGCAAACAAAAACATCAGTCTAAGAAATCAGGAAGGGGGCAAAATCAACAGCTTGCCCTTCCAGGTCATCTCCTTGTGCAACTTTCACTGCTGTCTGATCCCATTCCCAACACATGTACATCTGTAACCGGACAAACATCAACTTCTGTGTAAAATCAACCTGACTTTAATACTTGTATATCAAGGGCAAGGGCTGGTTGTGAGAACTAGGTTTCACTATGAAATACCACAAATGAATCTCAATGGAAGAGTCCAAAATGTCCAAGCCTGATGTTGGGGGTACAGGGTCAGAAATTATTTTTCTTTCTTTTTAGACACTTTTAGGTTTGCGAACTACAAAAAAAAATACAATAAAAATAAATATATAAAATAAACAATTGGATCAGACTGTTGTAGAACATGGAGTTGTCTGAGGCACAATCCAGATTTGGCTCCAAGAAACTTAATCCTCTCCCCTAAAATAAAACTGTGCTGGGACACTTAAGGGGATCCAGCACACATCACAAGCGCTCAAGCTCAGAGTGGGATCTCCACTGATCTACAACTGCAAACATGCTGGATGTGATGCAGACCTTGATAAGGAAATCAGCCAAATTTGAGCCAGGCAGGGTTTAAATTTTTATGTGTGGGGGGGAACTAACTAAAATGTTGACGTTTTATCAATAGAAAGAAGTTTATGAAAATTCATAAAACTTGACAGTGAGGGCTTCAACTTTTTTTGTGAGATTAATTAACATGAAATTAACAGTAGTATAAAGCTGAGAAAACAAGGAAACTCTCACATTTAAGAAGCTGGAATCAGAAACTGTTTGGTCAGTTAATGGCAAAACAAGGATTTGAGTCATCCAAAAAATGAGGCAACAGAACAATAGATTAACAGTAATGTGTGAATCCCAGAATGATGAATCACTACTCACTTCTCCAGCAGTGCCAGTGCAGTGTGTGGGTTGACTCTCAGGTATTTGCAGGTGGGTTTGCCGTAATCAGCCAGGTAGGTTGACCAATCCCACTGGGTGAACAAATCCAGTAACTAGAAAAAAAAAGTCAGAGGAAGAACGTGAGATTTAGGGAGTGTTTCTGTTTTACTCATAGGAAGATCTCAGATTTTGGAGATGATAAATTATCCATTAAGCAGTGATGAAATAAACACCAGCAGATCACCGATTCACTCACTAACCCACCAACATGTTGCGTAACAGCTGGTGCCCACTTCAAAAACCAGGGAAACATGAACCTGTAGCAGCTCTGAAGATAAATATGTGGTGTTTTATACAACTACGATGTACTCAGATGGATTCAGAGCCAAAGGTTTGTCTTGTGAACAGATGTGTGGCGCTTCCATGACCACATTTATCACAGCTTTTCTGGCCTTCTTTGCTCAGCTCGGCACCCCCACACCACCCCCTCACTCACAGCAGTGATAATCACGTTCATCACGACCTTGCTGTCGCATCTATGCCACTAGGTTAGTATATCAGACATGAGTGAGTCCTAAGGTATGCTCAGAAATACAGGATTGGGAGTGTAAGTAATAGAGGTGCAGCTCGCTGTAAAAATCACACCAACTGTGCTCTCCTTGAAAAAGGCTGGCAGGTGCAATCACGTTTCAATCGCAACTTTCAAAAACTTTACAAAGCTCAGAGGTGTCGATTTCATTTAAAGTAGTGGGTTGGACCAGTGAAATTCTCCTTGGTGTCAGTGTAAAGATTACAGATTATTAAGACATATTAAATACCTGGGAAGTGTTAATATATGAAAAAGAAGTGCAGTTTCAACAGTACGCCTCTGTTTTTCTACATAATGTAGAAATGCTGCTCTATGCTGCCCCGACTGTCCTGTAATTATAAAATGTTTTTGTTATATCACAGTAAGTCCTATTGTTATTGAATCTTTACTAGAAAACTAATTTCTATAGAAATATATAAACATTTTATATCTCACATTTAGTGAAAAAAATCTACATATGTGACACTAAAAAAAGAGCACTGCACACTAACTCCACATTAGCACACTAGACCCTCATCCCATGATTCCACCATGCTGGTGAAATCATGGTTCAACAAAACCTAGAAACCCACAGATGACGGTGAACCCGTTAATCCCGCTGGGTAGTACACCCCTCTGAAGACTGCTCAAAAACCGCGATGAACCGAAGAGACCAACAGAGAAATGGTCAAAAATTCCCGCTGCCGTCCAGCTCCCTTTAGTTGCCACAGGAAACCTCATGATGTTGCTGTTTGCGTCCAGACTGCACTGTGAGTTATTACTCAGTGTGATTAATAAGAACATTAAAAGCACATTTGTTTGTGGGTTACTGCTTTAGTCAGATTATGCTTGCTTACAAGTGCCACTTGTGATGAAGATCAGTCCGCATGTTATATGAGTAACCACTTGTGAAGTCCGGGTAACTCCAAAGGAAATAGTATTAAGTTCTGGCACTTGCAGCTTGTGCCAACTTAATGCGGATGTTTATGTTTTCAGCACTTAAAAAAATGACCAAATCGTCTCAAGAAACCTTTAAGTTCCCCACATGGAGACATTTTTACATTTAGGTAAATAAAAGCAACAACGCCAAGAAAGTAAACGGCAAACGGGTCAAGGGAAAGGAAAGAAAAGCAACAAGCTGGAGAGGTTGAGTCTTCTTCGGAATGGCCCACATTTCAAACAGTTGCATAACCTGCCGCTGCCCTGCTGAACTCTACCTAACACACACACACACACACACACACACACACACACAGAAACAGGCCCAGGCAGGCAGACCCGTAAGCCTGCAGACATTCACACACGCCGTCTCTCTATCTCTGTCTGTAAAACACACACACATATGAGCAGGAGCCCCAGTGAACTCTGGGTAACACCAAACACAGATCCAGAGAGAGAAACCATATGTGAGCAAGGGATGAGAGAAGAAGAGGAGGAGGTGGAGGAATGGAGTACAGAGGGATGGAGAGCAAAACCACATGTGAGGAAAGGGGGAGAGAAAATGAGGGAGAGTAAAGATGGAAGGAGACACAGATGGAGAGGAATGGATAACAGCGCTTACAGAAAGAGGGAGAGGGTAAAGTAAGGGCAGATGAAGATGGATAGATAAGACTAAGAGAAGGGGATAGACCGGAGTTAGCTGATGAAGGTGCCCCGGCAGGCGACCGGGGAAAACAGAACGGATGACAGAGGACACGAGAGAAATTAAGTGAAGTGAAAAATCTGTGAAAGTCACTGGCTTGTACTGCTGCTTTCTCAGCGTTCACATCTGTAACTATGGTCCTGACGTTTACGAAAACTGTGCTTCACCTCACAGAAACTCCTGCATGGAATCGTTAATCATCCAGTTAGTCCCTATTGTACATAGGATTGATTTTTACAAGTTCCCTGGAGGGTCCTTTATCTTTTCTTAATTCTTCTTTATACTCAAGTCAGAGAGACACTATTTATTCAATCCAACACACATTTTTGTGTTTGTATAATCAGAATGTCGAGCTGTCATGGATGTGCTTTCAGTCTTCCACTGAGTTTAACGCCATTAGATTTCACACACTTAGCAACTTGGTTTTGTACCACTGAACTGTGCGGTGACTTCATATAGCGCTGCTGTTTGTTATTTTTGACATGAACCGCCTAGCTAACCTCTGCTGGAGACTTAGAACCCTTCCCCCCATGCACTCCTCGATGGCAGCAGCCTCCTGCAGCAGGACAGTGGATTTAAGAAAGATATCAAAGAACCCGAGGCTGTCAAACTCTCTGGATCTCTCCAGACTCTGTCCTACAAAAAGCCCTGGAGCAGACCCAAGATGCTGCAGAGTTTATGTCTCTGGGCTGGTTTGGGAACGCCTTGGTGTCCACCCAGACAAAGAGGAGGTGGTCAGGAAGAGGTAGGTCTTAGATTCTTGCCCACGCAATCCAAACACACCTAAGTATTGATGGCTGCTGCGGTGCTAGCAGCTTGTGTTGCTAATATAAACAGTGCTAACAGCAGTAGACTGTGCCTTTCTCCAGGCTAACATCTCCATGCCTGTGCGGAGCGGGCATATCTGACATAGCCGACAATCGTCAACAATCATCGTCTGTATCAAAGTCCTGCAGAACCACACTGAGCTGCTGACATCTAATTACGTCACCACTCGTTCTTTAACATCGCTGACTGAGAAGGAAAGGGGCGTGGCCCTGGTAAGGGACTGGTGGTGTTGTAACACCTTTGAATCGACAGGTAACTGCTGTTGTACATTAATAAAATAACTCGTGTAACTGCAGAGCATTCGTGGTCAGCAACTTCTAAACATTACAACACTCTGACTGACCTGTCTTGGACATGTCTGTACAGTATTTAACACCAGACCAGTCGATGAACTTGCTGACTCAAAAATCAGTGGATGATGTAACAAGTTGCTACATCTCTGCGACGTGATAAATCGGCCCAAATGAAACAAGAATTTACTGGGTGTTCAGTTACTTCTTTATCTGGGAACTGAACTCATACAATCAAACCAATACAGACAAGACCAGCTGAACAGTGCCTGCTTCAGTCAGTAGTAAAATAGATGGCCTTACAGACCACCATAAGCCACGATTCCACATGCATTCATACAGCGCTTTACCTTTGACACACAGACTTAAAACTATCTTGGCCAAGGACACTTCAACATACGGACTGGATTGAATCAGGGATTTTCCAATTACTGGACGAGCCTCTCTGCCTCCTGAGCCACAGCCGCTCGTGCTTTAGACACGTGGAAGTTTCCTTTCATAAAGACCCAGAATTTGAAGACTGCTGTGGGATTACTGAGTTATAACAGTGTATTTACTTTCCAATTAAGCACTGCTTTTGTCTTATTTTGAATTCACGCCACCTTTATTTCCAGAGCAGGTTCAGTTCAGTTTTTATTATTTTAAAAACACTCTGGGGTTTTTTTTTTTTGGTTTCATTATTACTTTGTTTTCCTAATTATTTTTAATGGAGCATATTTTTTTAGAAGTACAGACCAGAAAAGCTGACAGCACTTTATGAAGCTCACAATCGTGTAAACACCTTGAGAGTGAATCAAGAAATACACCAAAACCTCATGAGGCGGGCTGTGATGACCAACCTGACAAACTAAAGTGAAACACATTACACACCCCTCGTCCAAAGGCAGCCGGTCACAACGCGCTCCATCCGGAGATGGACCCCAGAAAAGGAGGATGCTCTGAGAGACTGCTATGACACCACAGACTGGGATGTGCTCCTGAGCCCACATGGTGAGGACATAGAGGGGGCGACACACTGTCTTACAGACTACCTCAACTTTTGAGTGGACACAGTCGCCCCTGCTAAGACGGTACGGTGTTATCCTAATAACAAACCGTGGGTAACACAGGAAGTCAAAGCTGTCCTCAACATGAAGAAGAAGGCTTTCAGGAGCAAAGTGAAGGAGGAGATGAAAGCAGCACAGCGGGAGGTGAAACGCTGCCTGAGGGAAGCAAAGGACACCTACAGAAGGAAGGTGGAGCAGAAGTTGGAGAGGAACAATATGAGGGAGGTCTGGAATGGTGTGAAAACCATCACAGGCCACAACACCAAGAAAAGCACAGTGGGGGGGACTGTGGAGAAGGCAAACGAACTCAACAACTTCTTCAACAGGTTTGACCAGCCCACAACCCCCCCACCCTCACCCTCACCTTCACTACAGAGTCCAATCCCCACTCTCCTACCTCCCTCGCTTCCCCCCCTTCCTGACACCATGACACCCCCCTCCTCCAATCCCTCTCTCAGCAGCAAGACATCTCCCCCCCTCCCCTCCTCCCAAACATCTCCCAGTGTCACAGTGGATCAGGTCAGGAGACAACTGAGGAAGCTTCGCCCCAGAAAGGCAGCAGGCCCAGACAAGGTGTGTCCTAGGATGCTAAAGGCGTGTGCTGCTGAACTTGGGGAGCCGCTACAACGAGTCTTCAACCTCAGTCTGCGACTGGGGAGAGTGCCCGCCCTATGGAAGACATCCTGCATCGTCCCGGTCCCCAAAAAGAACCGGCCCAATGAGCTGAATGACTTCCGACCGGTGGCACTGACGTCACATCTTATGAAGACTCTAGAGCGGCTCTTCCTCAACCTCCTCCGACCACAGGTACAACATGCCCAGGACCCACTACAGTTTGCATACGGTGTCGGAGTGGAGGATGCCATCCTGTACCTCCTACACAGAGCCCACTCACACCTGGATGGGGGAAAAGGCACGGTCAGGATCCTGTTTCTTGACTTTTCCAGTGCCTTTAATACCATCCGGCCCTGTATGCTTCAGGAAAAACTGAACAGGATGGAGGTGGACCCCTGCCTGGTGGCTTGGATCTCCGACTACCTCACCGACAGACCACAGTACGTCAGGCTGAAGGACATCACGTCTGACACTGTGGTCAGCAGCACAGGAGCACCACAGGGAACTGTGCTGTCCCCTCTTCTCTTCACCCTGTACACCTCTGACTTCTGCTACAACTCTGAATTATGCCACATTCAGAAGTTTGCAGACGACACGGCCATCATGGGGTGTATCTGGGATGATCAGGAAGAGGAGTACAGAAGTCTGGTGAGGAACTTTGTCGCATGGAGTCACACAAACCACCTGCAACTCAACACCTCAAAGACTAAGGAACTGGTTGTGGACTTCGGGAGGTCCAGAGCAGGTCCACTGCCGGTTCAGATAGAGGGGGAGGAGGTGGAGGTGGTCAACAAGTACAAGTACCTCGGGCTGTGGGTGGACAATAAACTGGACTGGTCATGCAACACAGAGCACCTGTATAAAAAAGCCCAAAGCCGACTGTACTTCCTCAGGAGGCTGAGGTCTTTTAACATCTGCAGGAAGCTCCTGAGGATGTTTTACCAGTCGGTGGTTGCTGGAGTACTTTTCTATGCTGTGGTGTGCTGGGGGAGCAGCACAGCAAAGAAGGACTCATCCAGGCTGGAGAAACTGATCAGGAGGGCTAGCTCTGTGGTCGGCATGAAGCTGGACACTCTGGTGACAGTGGCAGAGAAAAGGACATTAAAGAAACGGATGGACATTATGGACAATGCCAGACATCCTCTGCACACGGCCATTAACAACCAGAAGAGTCTGTTCAGTGACAGGTTGCTTCTCCCCAAGACAAGAACTAACAGACTTAAAAACTCCTTTGTCCCACACGCCATCAGACTGTTTAACTTCTCTCTGGTGGGGAGAGGGAGGGGAAACAGGAGGATAAAGGAGGGGGGAACAACTAAGCTGTAGTGCCTCTGCACCTCACTGTACAATACCTTGTGCAATACTTTTGTAAATAGTCAACAGTGCAATAGACCTCAATACTTGAAATGTGCAATTCACTTGTATTTTTATTTTTTATTCCTATTTATTCTATTTATCCCCTTCGTATATTTTATTTATATTGTCTCTGTATTTATATGTGTGTGTGTGTGTGTGTGTGTGTGTGTGTGTGTGTGTGTGTATATATAATATTCTGTAACTCTGTAACTTCTGTCGGTGCTGTGCTTTTTTGGAAATCGAATTTCCCAGAGGAACCCACCCGAGGGATTAATAAAGTTCTATCTTATCTTATCTTATCTTATTTGCTTTATTATTATTATTATTATTAAATTATAGTGAATTTTGTGAGCACAAATTGAAGTTTTGCTTTAACTTTAACATGCCTGGGTGTGCCACCGAGCTATTAAACAGCTATAAACTAACTGGATCAGGAGTTGCCCATCAGCAGGTACCAAGAAGTCATACCAGTCTGAACTAACCACCAAAACTGATTGTTTTAATATAAATGTTTATTCTCTTCCACAGCCTGTCAGATATATGATTTATCTGTTTTATTGATTAGCCTTTCTTTAAGTGTTCCCCTTTATTTTGTGCCATAGAACGTGAGACTTTATCAAAATATGAAGCACTTTGTCACTGTGCTTTGAAAATGCCATAAAAAAAGTTATTATTATTATTATTTCACGTCATATGTAAGTGAAAGTAGTCCTTGAAGCTGCATCTTTATCTGTATTTTTTTTAAAGGTCATGGCTTCTACCTGACTTCACCTCTTCAGAGTTATTCCTGAAAACAGGAAACATCCTAAATATTTTCTCAAATGGTTCAACCTGGCTTCGCAAGACAAGTGATTCCGTTGGACTCCCCCCCTTCCTTTCCTCCCTCCTTTGACCCCCTCCCAACGTCTCCTATCGCTGCTTTCTGCTCCTTTCCTTCCACCCTCTGGCCTTTTCACTTCTGCGTTCAGCTCTCTCTACTTTGTCCCCGAGTTCACCCTTGCACGGCCGAGGTTTGACCTGCTAATCCTCCCATATAAACAAACAAACACACACACACACACACACACACACACACACACACACACACACACACACACACACAAGTGAGGGCGGTTAAAGCACAAATATTATTTGATGATTAGGTGCCGATACAAGTGTGTGCACAGTGTTCACATAAACTGTCTGAGTATTATATAATATTGTTTGTCAGGATGTTTCCATCTGCTTGTGTGCAGGAAGTTATTTGTGCACACGCACCTTGCTTTGTGTATGTATGTCTGCACTGCTTGTACGTCTGTATTTGTGGGGACCACATGCGCACTATTCTTCACTTTAACGCAGATGTTTGAACGCAAAAAAAAGCCTTTTAAAGTTATTGTTGAAGGTGTTGGAGGATGGGCTTTGTGCTCAAAGACACAGCACATCTGTACTTGTTTCTGAGGAACATACAAGGTAAAAGCATGTGGGATAAACACATACTTTAGCTGCCTGTTTACAGGAAGTAACGCCCCCCCACACACACACACAGCAAAGAAGACACACGCCACCATGCATCCATAGATGGATAAGCTGCTGGCTGAGATTCGTGAGATTTTCATTTTATCTGACAGCAAATCACTGTCTGCAATCATGCTCTGCGCATCAGTCTTCCTTTATCTCTTGCTTTCTTCTCCCACCCACTTTCTTTTTTTGTATCAGAGATAAAAGGAAAATAAACCTGCACAAAATTTCCCGTTAGGCATGAGGATTGCAGAGGACAAGAGAAAGAAAAAAGCAGTGAGGAGGACAAAGACTAGGAAGGAGAGAAGAACAGGACCACAGACCATACACAAGATCCCACATTGGTTAGCAAAGTCCCTTCAACCCTTCAAACTTTGAGTTCAGGGTTTTTACTGCAGCCATGCTGGTGTGTTTGAAACCTGACATGATGAGGGATCGACCTAAAAGCAATGACACTGTGGGCTAGTTGGCAAATGTATACTGTAAGGTAAAGACCCTCCCCAAGCCGCAGGTTTCTTCCTGTTAAAGGGGAGTTTTTCCTTCCTACTATCACCAACTGCTTGCTCATAGGGAGTCATCTTACTGTTGGGGTTTTCTCTCTTTTTTAGTGTCTTTTTCTTAAAATATAAAGCACCTTGAGGCAACTATAGTTGTTGTTATCTGGTGCTATAAAAGTAAAACTCAATCTTCATTTTTCAGTCTGCTAGTTTTCCACTCTTATTCTTTTAAATGCAACAGAAAAAATTAGTATGGGGAGCGTCACAGACAAGATGGAAAAAAACTGCTGCAAAAACAAACCTTTAGCTTCATCGTAACATTAACAGCTGTGTCTTTTTTTTGGGCAAAACATCTCATGTGAGGGAGGGCAGCATTTGGGTGCACACGTAAAATTACGGCTATTTGTCTTCAACTTTGGTACCTCAGGTGCTGATCTGAGTAAAATTAAGAGCAGTAATGTGGGACAAAAGGGATAAAAATTAAGAAAAGGGAGAAATCAGGGCAGCAGGGAAAGTTTATGAGTGAACCTCAGTTTGGATGACAAACTTTATTTATACGTCACTTTTCTTTGCAAATTTGCACCAAGGGGAAAAAAAAAAAAAGTCTAACGCAAACATCAATTAGGGGGGTGACACAGGAGTGAGGAGTGGAGGGCACGAACAGTAGGAGAAGTTCAACAAGAAGGGAGGACAGCAGGAGGAGGAGGCAGATAAGACTGATGAAAATGGAAAAGAGACGGAGAAAGAAAAAAAAAGTGTGTACGGGGGGGGGGGGGGAGGGGAGCGTGGGCTGTCCAAAAAACAAAAAAAAACAAAACCCAGCCACACGCGAGCCAGCAGGTCCTTCTCTCTCTCTCTCTCTCTCTCTCTCTCTCACACACACACACACACACACACACACACACACACCCCTGACCCTTGATTCACCCGAAACACACACACAGAAAACGGCAGGTCTCTCGCTTCACCTCTAGCTGAACTTCTCTCTCCGTCTCGCTCTCCCTCTCTCACCTCGCTGTGACCTCCCCCACGCTATCGCTGCTGTCTCCTCACACACACACAGATTATTGCTTCCTCTTATTCTTCTGGGGGGTGGGCAGAATAACAGTGATGTGTTGCCCTCACATTTCTTGTTTGTTTTCTCTCATTTCTTCTCCGCTAATGGGCTTCTTTTACTTCTCGTAATCCCTCACCCACAAACCCCCTTCCCTCCCTCTTTCTCCACCCCTCCCCCTTTCTCTCTCTCTCTGTTTCTACAAACTCCATGCCCTCCATCCTTTCTTTCCCTCGTTATCCCTCCTTTTTCGTGTCCTCACCAGCTTTTGTCACTTCCATCTCTTTCATCCTCCTCATTTAACCCAACTTCCATTCTTCACCCACCTTTTTACTCTCCCCATCACTCTCCCTGTGTTCTCCTCCCCTTCTTTCAGCCCTCTCTACCTCCTCAAGCTTTTCACTTGCTACTTCAACTTCCTCACATCCATCCCCATTTTTTCCCTTCTCCCTTTCTCCCAAGTTAACTTGACCCATACACTCCCCCCTTTGCATCTTTCCTCGATTCCCCTCACCATCCGCAGATTTGTCTACGCTCCCCTCCTCCCCCTCCTCTTCTTCAGTGTTTAGCAGACTTGTTAATGGTTATTCCGGCTGCAGGCAGGATTTATTTGTTTGGGACCGTTGGGGAATTGCCGTGTTCCCGTTGCTAATGGCCAAACGTCAGGGTCACCCAGAATTCATCATGTTTACACTCACACACACACAGTTAGGTTGTGATTATGTAATGTTTCGGCTATGAAGAAAACAAATTTGTGACCCAGCGGTGTGAACTTAGTATCATTCATCTTTACACGGGAGAGGAAAATGAATAAAAATGCACCATATTGGATAATAAGTAACGCTTTCTAACTTTTCATCCCTTGCTCTTTAAGCTCCAGTGCTCTTACTCCCTCTCCCTGTACACTCGTCTCACAGCTCTATTAGCTCTCTGTGCCCCTCAAAATTTGACAGGCGAGAGGTCAAAGGTTGCTAAAAGCAGGGAAAGTGCACCAGGCTTTTATCAAGAAAAGCAGCCCTTTTGGCACCGTCCATCTCCACAATCCAAATCTACCGCCTTCATCCGTCGTGCGTCAGTCACCCAATGTGAGATCACTCTTGTCTTTATTCCCAGTGAAGTGCTGTTAAAAGCAAGAGCGGCACTGTTGAGATCCCTGTTACAGGAATAAAGTGGAATTAGCATCCAGGCTGCATGTACAGTGCTGGGAAAAAGTATTTATTCTCTTCCAGATTTCATATCTCTTTGCATATTTGTCACACGTGTTTCAGATCAAACACATTTTAATAATCTACAAAGATAACCCAAGTAAATACAAGATGCAGTTTTTAAATGATGTTTACATTTATAAAGGAGAAATAGTTATCCAAACCTACTTGCTCTCTAAACCGAATGACTGGTTGTGCCACCCTTGGCAGCAAGAACAGCAATCAAGCATTTGTGATAATTGTTTTTTCCTTCGACTCATCACCGTGAGGAATTTTGGTCCACTCTTCATTCAATTCAGAGACATTGGAGGGTTTTTGAGCATGACTGTGATGTCAAACTTTAGTCTTGGACTAGGCCTCTCCTTCATTTGAATTGTTTGAGCCTTTCAGAGGTGGACTTGCTGGTGTGTTCCTCCTGCATAACCCAAGGTTAAACTATTAGTTTGTGTCTTTGAGCTTCAGGACAAAAACGAATAGTTGAACCTTTTTCTTGAGGATTTTCTGGTGCAGAGCAGAATTCATGGTTTTCTCAAATACAGCACGTCATCCTGATTCAACAAAGCAGCCCCAGACCATCACAGTACCACCACCATGTTTGACTGTTGGTATGATGTTCAATCTGTGAAATGCTGCATTGGTTTTACATTAGAATTAAACTAGATTAGACTCAAATTTTCCAACAACTTGTCCACAGAATATTTGTCCAAAATTCTTTTGGATCATCAAGACGTTTTCTGGCAAATGTGAGAGGACCTGTGTTCTTTTTAAATAGCAGAGGTTTTCTCCCACGGACGCCATTTCTGCCCAGACTCTTTCTTATTGTTGAATTGTGAACGCTGACCTTATTTTGGTAGGTCAGTCACTTCTGCTCCACGTTTTCTCCATTTGTGGATAATTTCTCTCACTGTGGTTCATTGGAGGCCCAAAGCCTTAAAAATGGCTTTTGGTTTTTCTAGGTCATAGCATGATGTGTTGCGATCTTTTAGCGTGCTTCACTTTATCAGACAGGCTCTACTTAAGTAATTTCTTGATTCAACAGTTCGGGCAATAAGTAGGCCTGAGTGTGGCTAGTGAAATTAAACTAAGCTTCCCAAAACAATTTGATTATTAACAAACCAATTACGTTTTCACAGCACTATATAATCTCTCTCTCTTTTCTGCTTGTGGGAGAAAGTGAAAGATTTTTGTTATCTAACATTTTACTTTCAGCAGATTAAAAGGTCAAAGGTTAGCAAAGCAGAGAAAATGCTTCAAATTGTTCCAAGGCTAAATCGTTTCCTTTGACACCTGTCCATCACCAGCTTCATCGCTAAGTCCTCTTTTCACTTAAAAGTTCAAAGGTCACCATCAGCACACAAAGACCACCCCCACACCTGTCAGTTAGGTCTGTGCGTCCGGAGTATGTTTAAGGTCAGACAGAAGAGAAAAAGGAGGCGAGGACATGCTGGCTATTTGAGGCGGAAAATAATGAGGGAGCATCTCGACACCTGCCCGTCACGGTGGTCGTCCTGCCTGAGAAAGCAGTTTTTACCTTCAGCATGAAAAACAACGGCAGCTGTCTGTCATCCTTCAGCTCCTTGCTTTCTTCCTGACACAATCCATATTTTTGGCTTCCACTCTGCACCAGATTTTAGGGTTAAAGGTGAGATGTGGAGCAGAATTTGGAAGCGGTCCCACGGACCCCACAATCCGAGATGGTAGCAATGCACATGATCAGAAACCTTTGGGTTGACTGTTGGTGACGTTTGCACCGATCCTCATGTTCAATCTCTGGTTGTCTCTTGCTTTTGTCACTTAAGAAATACTCCCAAGTTAAGTGCCACTGTGTCTCCCTCTGCACTGCAGATTGTTATTCATGCAGTTATTGTAATCCATCGTTCATTTGTTTAAGCAAACTCACTAGAACGTTTGCAGGTTATTCAGAGCGTCGCTTCGAGGTTACTCTCGTGTCACACTGTTGCTAATTCCACAAGGTCATGTGATCAGGGTCTGCTGGCCGTGCAGCTACGAGGCTGAGAACTAAAGGAAGCAGAGCTTTTGCAGCAGCAGCCTCCAGACTCTTAAACTTTCTTCCTCTTCTAAATACAAACAAGCTCAAACCTCATCTTCTTAAACTTGCTTTTGTGTATTTTTTGTTATAATGATTTTACATTTAGCATTTTTATTATGAAGCACAATTCTTTATTGTGTCACATGTGTGACCTTGCTAAGAGGAGAACAAATTCTTGCTTTTAGTGTTGTATTACTGGAATGTGCTCAAATCGGGAGTGATGTCACTCTCAGCTCCGGCATCCGACTTCCGGATACAAAGCAGCATTACCTGCATTAATAGGCCAGTTGTCCCTTTTAAGGTGAGAGTCATCGACCCCACCCTGTAATACCGTTGTGATGGCTCGTGTGACCCACATGGTGTGAATTGAGGTGTGGGTCATTACTGTGACAGGGGCTCAGCAATCTTTAGACATGAAGAAGCCTCCAGAATGAGAAATTAAATTCATGAACCTGAAAGAAGTCCCAGTCCAGGTGCCTTCGTACAAGTGTTTAACTCTTTACACCATGCACACAACATTTGACGACTTCCCCAGTAACGTTAATGACGTGTTTTGAGACCTCTGTATATATCAATAAAGAGATGGTTTGAAGAGCATTAGAATAGTTTCCAGGTTTTTCCAAGGGTACCTGAATAGGCAGAGACCCCCCCTCACCGTCTAGCACAAACCCATTAATTTTATTCTAGGCCTGAAATATGACAGGAACCACTTCAAGGGTTACTCCTAGTAGGCTGTTAAGGGTTAAAACCTTAAGACAACTCTTAGGCTGTTTTGTGAATGGATGGTTCATTAAATGTGAACATTTTAAAACGTGATTATTTACACTAAAAGAAACATACGTTTAGAGTTGTCATTTGTGCAGTGGGTTTATTAGTTTGGCAGACTTGAAATAAGCCTGCATATGACCCATAGATTGGGAGTCTGGCAGTTCTGCATTACAGCACTAAATGATCACATTTGTGAAGCCAATATGGCTGGAAGCCTTTTTTTTTGTTCTTTTGCTCTAAAGTGAATAATGATCTATCATCAAAAACACATAAAAGGTTTTACATTCAAACCATGTAACAACAAACATACAAATATCCTGCCGTGGTTGGGTTTTTTTAATCTGGAAATAATATACTTTCATTATCATTTCGGAGGAAAAATGCTTCTTCTGATTCGTCAGAGCCCAGGGTGATGTCCTTCATTTGGTTGTTTTGTCTGAAAAACAAAAAAAGCCCCCAGAAGATTTCATTGAAATAATTTGAAACTGACAAAAGCAGCTGTGAGAAGCTGCAGGGAGAAAATCTATTGACGATTTTAGCACCAATGTCCCATGCAGTGTGAGAAAGTCCGCTTAGACACCAGCGTGCTCAATCTTATCTGCCACAGAGTCCCACTGACAATCTGCAGGAAAACCCTTAAGTCAGCTCTTGACTTCTGTAAGTAAGAAGTCAAAGGTCATATGCAGAGGTTATACTGACTAGCTACTATCACCTCCACTTTTACTTTTTTAAGTGCCAAACAGAAACTTCTTCCTCTTGGTTTCTTTTTTGTTGTCGTATTCAACCAACATTTGTTTCTAACTTCATGTCAGCATGTGAAAGGCCCTCCATCACTGCTTACACATAACCCCGTACCCTCCAGCTCGAACACTATCGCTCAATCTCGAGCTATGAATGGAATGAAGCACACTTGGATGTTTATCGCTTCGCAACAGGGAACTAATTTCACTTTCTTACTGCAGGGCCAGGAGTTAAATTAAAACCAAAAGCTTGTATCTTTGTACATCTGCCTGCTGCTTCGTTTCCACAGCCGCAGCACGCTGCTGCCAGTGACCACAACGCAGCACAACCTCCGCTGTGATACTGCTTCGCTGTGCGCACTGCACTTCATTTATCCACTGCAGGTCGACTGCTCGCCATGTGCACGAAGCAAAGTGCAGATAAAATCCTGATACGTTATCGCTCCCTGAGGGAAGCTATCTTATGCTTCCTCCACACGCACACAGAGACGCCAGAAGTGTGCAAGAGAAGCTTGCTCAAAAGCACTTTAATCATGCTAGATGTATGCCATACAGGAGAATTTGAATCTGACTGATATTCAGATAGAATATGGTTTAAATTTGCTCAGTGACCCATTCCTGGCTCTTGCCAGTAAATGAATAATAAACAGAAGCCGCAGCAAATGGATAAAATTGATTTTCTGACCTGCTTATTTTACAGAAGATTGATGTACACAAGTATATTTTTATCAGCCTGCTCATGTTAGCACACTTACAACACTCATATAAGTAAATGAATGCTTGGACTGGAAGCAGTCGATGACGACGAATATCAATCCATGAATTTTCCACTTTTCGGACACTAACCAAACTAGCAGCCAAGTGAGAAGCTGCAAGTGGGTTACTATTGGTAACCAGGGTTCTTACAGCTGGAGGCAAAATTAGATTTTTAAGATCTTCTTTTTTCATGTCACTCTGAATGAAATTTAACATCAACTGCACAATAATCAAAATTGAAGGGGAAAAAAACCGTCAGTGATTAGGGATTTGGATGCTAACTGCTTGGTTTCGTGGTTTGGTCGAGGCCCCGGATAAACATTAACAGAAAGGAATTGTTGTTAACATCAACAACAAGTTGATTTGCAATGTTATGGGCTAATCTGCACTCCCTGATGTAGATCATATCATCCGAAATGCATGCAAATCAGGCTGGGTTCAGTGTCTAAAACTAATCACCGATTGTTGTTGTTTTAAACACTGACATAGAAACGGGTCACAAAGCACGATTGGTGCCTACGGTGAAAGGCAGTAAGCCTGTTCCCTTTATTGGAAAGAAATCTCTACAGTTACCTGTCATTTCATGCTGTTTGATGAACAAACATGGATATTTTCTTGAATTAATGAAATTCAACGGGAAAATCTTTATATCAACATTGGAAGGTGCAGGATGTGGGGCACCTTGAGGAAAACTTACTTCTTCACATACTACTCCCTGATACTGGTTTTAGTTGGGTGGAACGGCCCTAATCTACATTTTCCCATTTCGTCACTAGGAAGGCAGAAAGGAAACAGTGCATTGGCTCAGGGGATCCCAGTTGCAAAACATAATGAGTGTTGATGGTTCAGCAAACCTGCTTGGTGATATTAATGCCAGGGGCTTTTGGGTAAACTATTTAAATTACTTTGAATGTCTCAGAATTTCTCAAGCCTTAAAAAAGCCTTTGTTTTTTAGGTTAATGAATTCAATGTTTAGGTTTTTCTTTTTTAAGGAGACACAAAAATTATTTTTACAATAATAAAAAAAATAAAAGAAACCACATGAATGATGCAACTGCTGTATTTGTGTCACAGAGTCACAAGTACTGGGAAAAATGTGACCAGAATTAAATGGTTTTAATTCACCATTAAACACGCTGTTTGTTCAGACAGCCGTTTCTTTTAGACCAGTTTCAGTAATGTTTTATATCCTTATACTCACTACAAAGACAAACACAGCAGTGGGTCATTTCCGGATATGATTTTGGCTCCTAAACATACTCTGATCTGTTGAGGATGACTGTGAAATGCAGTTTTTTGTTTCCTGGTCATGCTACAAGCTGCTTTTTTACTGCACAAGCCTTTACCAGTGACGAGAATCCTCTGAATGGACTCACTGTGCTTCCACTGCAGGGATAAAGGTCTGCTCAGGGGGATGGTACTTTCTGAAAGTTCAGAAGCATTAAACTCTGGGTGTGTGGCTTGCAATCGAGAACATTTCTTAGTGCTTGCAGCATTTCAGCCACTCACTGAATCATTTCCGTCATTAGCTGGTAAAAATAATGTTTACTTTAAGGTATATTACACAAATTGTTAACGTAAACAACCTTCTAGAATCATTATTGGGTCAGTGAGCCAGCAGGCTGGAGAAGGAGGGCGAGCAGGAGTGGTGGGGTGAGGTAAGGAATGAATGAACAAGAGGGATCTACGTTAGAGGAAACGAGGAATGGATGCATTGGGGGAAGCTTGGGGTTCAGTATCTTGCCCGAAGATACCACAAGAAATCACCAAGATTCAGATTGGTAGACAAACTGCTCTACTTAGTATTAGGCTGATGGTCTTTGTTCTTGGGAGTAAAAGCAAAACCATGGCTGTGGAAAGCCAGCTACTGTTTAAAAAGAAAAACAAACAAAAAAACCTTTCATGCGCAGACAGAAAAGCCAGTCAGTAAAGGGTTGCAGTTCAGACATGTCCTGATGTAATTTCAGACCAATGAACAGAAAACTACTGCAAAAGCACACAAAACACAGAAGAAGCTGAATAAAATGCAACAGAAGTGACAGAAATCGAGACAAGCAAAGGATTGCACCGAGACACTGATTATCCCCATGTTGATATTGTTCCTGCATCATCATCATGTTGGTCCAGGATCAACAACAACTGTCCAATCATAGTGTTGTGATGTCAGAGTTTCAATGTGGAGGAAAAAGAAAAGACATAAAAACTCTTCTGTAACAAATGGCAAGCATTTGAAGTGTTTATTAAAACCCTTGGCAGGCCCTGGGACCATTTTTGTACAATATACCTATATACAATATAATAACTATATTATCAATTTGTGTTTGCTGTTAGCCAAAATTGGGCTACTCACAGTTGTTTCCTAGTGGCAATTTTTAAAAGCATTAGCCAAGTTCTTGGATGCTAACTGAATGCTCAGACAGCTTGGTCATTTTCAATGCTGATCCTGGACCAGCATTATTAAGATGATGTAGGAAGGACACCAATATGGGGATATCATCGTGCCTGAGACATACTTGAAAGAAGTGTGATAATTCAAGCTAACGTGTGTTCTCTGATGTTCATAAATGTTTGCTATTAGTTGTTTGCCCGAGCTGTCCCATCGCGTTATTGTCTCCCCTAAGTCACTTCTGTTGTGTTTTATGAGCTTTTTATGTTTTTTTGAATGTGCTTTTGGTGTTTGACCTACTTCCCTTTTGTTTTACTCAACTTGTGTTGCCTTTTGTGTGCTTTTGCAACTAATAAATTACACTTCTGAACTTGAAGTGCGTTTGACCTCCTCGGGCCACCAAAATGGGCAGGAGAAAGCAGAACTTCTGGAGGAAACCCACTGAAGCACAAGAAGAAGATGTCATGCATCTTCCTGCTTCCTGTAAGGCGACAGTGCTGCAGAGCTTTCTCAAGTTCAACAACACAATATAGCAAGAGGAATGGGAACACGTCTGCCAAATGAATTATGCTTCTGAACTCTGAGCTACCCTAAAAGAACGAGCTTTTCAGGATCCGTCCCCTCCTTCCTCTCATCTTTCATCTTGTCCTTGTCCCCACCTTTTCTCTCACCTATTCATCCTCCCTTGTTCTTCGTCAGGAGTGTTAGAGAAGTTGTGTGACCTGCTTTAAAAAAAAGTGAGAGGACTCGAATGGAATGACTGCTGGAGAAAAGGAAAAAAAAAAGAAACAAAAATGAGAAAAGAGTGCTGGTGGTTCAACCAGGGGTCTGCGCTGTCAATTAGACACTGCACAGACGGAGAGAGGGCGAGCGAGAGACATACATGGACAGAGACGAAGTGGGGAGAGAGAGCCAGAGAGAGAGAATGAGAGGAGGTAAACGAGAGGGACGAGAGAAAACTCAAAAAGAATGATTGGGGGAATATTACAGGACTGGTGGAGCAAGGGAAAGGAGGGAGAGCAGGAGGTCAGGCGGAGGGTAACTAGATGTTACGGAGGAGGAAGAACGAGTGAGTGAGAAACAGGGAGACGATAAACAAGTGCAGGCTGAAGTCAAGAGGGGCCTGCTGGGAGCTGCTCTGTGCGCTGATAAAGCAAATAAAGACAGAATACTCCAAAACAAACAGGCTAGAAAAACAGCAGCTTTTAGCTGCACTCTGAGCTCAGTTTAGATTCAGGCACTTTTTCAAAAAGGTCGATTCAAACTCAGCCACTTTCTTAAAATCAATTTGGGTCCACACACTTATTTTTAGAGGTTAATCCTGGGTCAGGAGTTCATGTGAGGTTTGTCCATTTATTAGACTTTGATAGAGTCTTGATACAACGCTGCACTGCAATTCCTTCACATTTTTCTATGCAGACCGAGTCCCTTTAAATGAATTTAATAACAAATTTTTACCATAGCTGCTCCAAAAGACAGCATGCATTTACCTGAGGGGAACTCTGTGTTGTAGCCTGACTAAAACACAGGCCCTTAACAGAAGATGGTCCTGGTCTGGTTAAAAGAAAACTTCAGAGAGATTTGCCTATGACAAGAATGTGATCTGCCCTCAATCTGGCCCAAAGACCAGGTGTATGCTGCAGGTTTGAGCTAAACGTCCTGTGTTAAGGTAAAACCATTGGAGTTCCTAGCATGCTACACGTAGATTTACCTGAAATATTAATCAAATAAATATAAATCAAATCACTCAATCAATCCGGTGTTTTTCACTTTACAAGGTGTAGTATCCAGGATAGTGGAGGGGGATGGTGGCGAGACATAGGAGACATCGTGTGTTTAAATAGTGTGATTTTCAATTATGAAGGTGGAATGCAGGTTGAATAGAGGCTATCTGACCAAATTCTCATAGGCTGCACAATTTCCAGAGTTACTGAACTCCACACGTTAGGTTATGGAATAAGGTTTCAACACTGACATGTAATCCACTGCAGCTCATCTACTCTTCCCTTATTGGTGCTTTAGATGTTGCAAATGTATCAAATAGTACATTTCAGTATTTTTGGTCTGATAATCATCTCACACGATCCATAGCAGCAGCTACACCCAAGCTGGATGTAACACCTCTTCTCTCATAATAAAGGAAGTTTAAGTTCAGGTGAAATTTCCTTTGGGCTGCTGCAGATATAGTGATTTTATGAATGATGAAATGAGATTACAATAAGTCATAAAACATATCTTCAGAGGATCTTAAAGAAAAAACCAAGAGGAGTAACATTTTTGAGAAAGGTTCACTAAATTTAGAAGAGCTCATGAAACCTCTTCATTTTAGTCAATTTACTAGATAGTTCTGTTGTTTTTGCTGTTATTCTTTATATTAGTCTCAACATTTCTTCATGTCCATAAAAGTTTCTTTAACCTGTTTCAGTTAACTTTAAAGCGTCGTCATTAAGGACAAAAGTATCTGGTAACATGGTGTTTTTAGTCTAAAAGTCTAGAAGCAGACAGTGAGGTAGGAAACAAAATGTTAAAAGTATAAAAATAAATAAATATATAAATCTGAGATATTTTAGTCAGCTGGAGCCGCTTCTCCCAAACTGTGAATAAGGAAACCTAAAGGTAAATCCGAAGATGTCCCGACCTCCAAAAAGCCACTGCTGGGTTAAACTGGAACACGTGACAAAGGCTTGCGAGCATGTGCATGCAATTAGTCAAATTTCGCCCCCGGACTAGTCTTCAAAAGATGATTTAACTGCTGTGAAAAATCTAATTTGTAGATCCAGGAAAATGAGACTTCACAGCATCGCTCTGCAGCTCTCCGAACCCTCCCCCCGAACAACAGGAAACAGTTGAAAGGTGAGAGCTGTTGGAGGGTTTTTCGGTTTGACCACAGAATGACCGCAGCCGCACTCTCTCACACACAGGAAGGGGTGTACATGTAGGTCATATCGGAGGAGACTGACGGAGAGGTCGGGACTGATAACGCAGAACAATGACCTGACCGGGTCACAGCGCGGCCACTGTATGTGCATATTAAAAACAAAATATATACAAAAGGCACTTCAGCGTGTGCGCGTCTGCATCTGTGACTGCGTGCGTGAAGCTATTTATCAAAGTCTGAGAGAGCTCATGGTGTGTTTGCGTTCATCAGAGTTTGAGCCACCTTGACTCGCCCCCCCCAATTTCTGACCGCTACTTGACCATTGGTCGGAAGTAGAGAGCCAGCGCTCCCCACCCCGTCCAATCAGGTCAGTGAATAGCCCCTGCTGCCGTGACCACCGCCTGACCTGCTGTCACGCCGATAAAGCTGGCCACAGACAGGACAGGAAGTTGAGACAGGGGCCGAGAAACACACGCTCATACACATACACACACTTAAGTGACCGTTCCCAGATAAATAACAGCTTACACTCGCGTCTGAGCAGCAGCCGCTTTTTGCTGCGTTATCTCGAGTACAACAGGATCGCAGGCTGCGGGGAAGAGCAGAAATGTGTGTGAAGCAAAGAGGCAGGACAGGTGTATGCGGCAGACTTTCAGTGTTTGTGGAAAAGGAGAGAATTGTGTGAGAGACAGATCCATTAGATAAGCGTCTTTTTGGGGGGGGGGGGGGGGGGGGGCTGACGGCAGATTCTCACCCCTCCCTGGCACCACTACTTATCCCGCTGACCTTATATTGCACTTATTGTGAACCGTGTGAATGCGTGCTTCTGTGTCTGAGGCATCAGCCCCCATGATGTCCAGCAATCACGCTTTAAGGCAGAAATTTAGAGAAAGTGGAGGAAGAGCAGAAGCAGATGAGACCATCAGAGACGGAGAGAGTGAGAGGGAAATTACTCCTCACAACCGGTGGATGACCTAAAGGTTTGGCACTAAAGTAGGAAGACTGTAAGCACCAACTCATTTTGCCTTTAACTGCTATCCATATTGCATGCAACATTTTTTTAAATCACTCGAAAGTAGAGCTGCAGTCATATTTTGCATTTTCTCTCTTTTTTTTTTCTTTAGTTGTTTTCATGCCAAAGGTGATTTAATCCCCATAGATTTGAAGGCACTTGCGGCCTTCGGGCTTGGAAACTAGTGAAAATAACTTTGTGTAACTAGAGATCCAGCTTTTACAGAGATCTTCCACCAACCCCCAAAGGTTTTAAGAAAACAAAACAAAAAATTAAGGTTTCAAAAAGGAGTCCAGAACCACAGAATCATGTTTACAGCATTAAAAACCACATAACCTGCTTATCAAGTTAATATTTCCACAACAAAAAGTCAGCAGATTAAGTTTTAACTTCATAAGATCAGTGACACAAAACATGGGCGAAACATAGGACAAGGTTTCCGCAAGAAAACCAGGACGAGCTTGCGTGGTTACACGGCAAGTCTCTCAAGCTGTTGGCCATCATCACGGAGGACTATTTGCTGTGTTTGAGAGTTTTTAGAGGGCTAACAAAAGCAACGTTTCAGAGCATCCCCCCCCCCGTTTCCACACCCAAGTTTGCACGCATGGATGTCCACTACCAGCAAATGTGTTGCTGCATTTTGTGCAAACTGCTCGCATCCCTGTTTTTGTTTGTGTGTCGGCCTCTGCACGCTCGTTCTTCCAAAAGATCGGCAGGCGAGCATTTAGATGTCCGTCTGCTGCTCATCCTCTCTTCGGCCCCTTTCTTCTCCGCTCATCCCGCTCTTTCACCCCTCTCCACTCCTCTATTCATCCCCCCTTCTGTGACCGGTCAAACGGATGAAGAGAAGTGTCAGCCTCCCGATGAGAGAGAGAGAGGGAGCGAGGTAGAGAGACAGGGGGAGAGACCAGTGGAGAGAGAGACCACCCTGTCCGTCCGTTCGACTCGCCGTATCACTTTCACCTGACTGCACTCTTTCACTTGCAATCCCTCGCTTTTTTGCTCCATTCCATCAACTTTTTTTTTCCTTCACACATTCATGTCTCGTTTTGTCACTCGGTGAGTTCAGAATCGGGCCAGAATGCTTTCTCTCTTTTCCACTTCCATCTCCTCCCGTCATCTTCCTTTGGACTCATTCATCTCCTCCTCATCGAGTCTTGCGCATCAACTTTCCCCCTCATTTCCGCCTTTCTGTTAAGATTTTTGTACTTTCGCCATCTCTGCCTTTTCTCCCACCACCCCTTACATTCATCTTCCTTACGTGCTCGTCCTCTCCTCTTTCCCCATCCGTCTGAGTCTGGTGAGGAGTTGAAAGGTCAGAGGTGAACCTGTTGCATGTGCGGTCATTGCTGCTCAACCCTAACACACACACACACACACACACACACACACACACACACACACACACGTGTGCACGGTTCACCCTGGTCTTGTCAGCAGTCCCTTTCCTGACTCTGACCTGTCTCTCACACACACACACACACACACACACACACACACACACACTCCTAAAAACACACACACACACACACACACACACACACACACACACGCCCATGTTGCAGCTGTCCCAGCGTGACCACAGTTCTTAGGAATGTGATGGTAGCAGATTTTTCTGTCTCCTTCCACTCCTCTGACCTCGTCTATCTCTTCCTGTCCTCATCCTCACCTCTGTCCTACCCTTCTCTTAATCCTTCACTTTCTCTTTACCTTTTGCCTCACGTCGCCCTCCCCGGCATCTTTCTCTTGTGTGAAAACATCGCAAAGAGTGAAGAGAGGTCACCAAATAAGCAAGCCTCAGCATACGACCTGGTAAAACGTTGCAATAAACGGGTAAACGGGGTCAACAGCTCAAACGGAGTTTGAGGTAGGAAAGCGTTGTGTTCATATGGAGTCTTGCTTTTCAGTTTCCAGCCAATGAAGGTTGTCAAAGCAGTAAGCACAAACATTAAAAAGCAAATGGGAACAAAACGGCAGAACATAAAGCAGCTTCAGGGATGTCTAGTTCCCGTGCACTAGTAGGTCTTTCTTTCCTTTCTACGGTTTCTGTTTACATTAAATTTACAGCATATAAAATTAACATTTCATATATGATATGTTAAATCTTGTTCCTGACTAAACTAAGTCTTTTTAGTTTCATTCATTATTTTTGTATTTATTTTGTTCTGAATTTGAGTTTCAGTAAGTTTTTATGATTTAAAACTGTCTTTAATTTCTTATCATCAGGATTATTATTGTGATCAACAATATTTTTGCTCTTTATTGCTGTCATTAATTACAATCATCCTTATAACCATTATATCATCATCATCATTATCATCATCAGCAGCAGCATCAGGATGAAACAGTGGTCAAAAATTTCCAGAATTACAATCACCAATATTATTATTAGTGGTAGTTGTTTTAGGATTATAAGCACATTTTAACATTACAGAACTATTACAAACAAACAACACCTGGGTTCAAAGTTCAAAGTGACATGAAACAAAAATATTTAATAAAAGATTTCAGCGTGTCCTGCTTTTCTTGTTGCATCTGCAGCTCCTGTCCTGTTGTTGCTTTGCTAAAAATAACATTTAGAAAATAAAACTGAAAAAAAAACAAAACAATTTATTTCAGTTAAATTGTGTTTTTCCTAAATATAAAACTGAACTAAAACTAAGAAAGAAAAAAGAAGACTCATCTACCCACCCATCCATCTATCTATATATCCACCTTCATTACTATATCTATCAGCCTACCTACCAACTCACCTACTCAGCGCATAACAATGTAAGAAAACCCCTGCTTTTGCTCTTTCTACCTTACTTGCTCTACCTCAGAACATTTACTTAACCCTCCCTATTTCACCAACATCATGCGCTCCTTTCCTTCTCTCTCATTCTTCCCCATATGGGTGTAGTTTTCAGGTCAACTTGGCTAAAGACAGACTGTGGATCAAACTTCGAGAAATAAATCACACTGACATATTACAGGCTTAGCAGTAGCTAAAATGAAAATTCATTTATCCCCGTCTCGAGGACTGAAGTAAAAACTTTGCCAAAACTAAGGAGAAACCTGATATGATCAACACAAAGTTTCGGGTTAACGATGTGAGCATAAACAAAGTTACTAAGACAATATGGTTGTGAGGGATTATTTCCTGCAGGAGCGTATCACGTTTGAAAGGAAGCGGGGAGCGTTAAGTAGCATGTGCACTCCAGTGGGGAACAGTGAGTCGACAAACAAACTGTGGTGGAATCAAGTGAAGGCTTCCTGCCGTGTTGATGGACGACCTTGTTCTGTACAAGTTGTTTTTCTTACTGATACAACAGGCCTGAATGAGAGCCAAGAGCTTTTCTCCGAGGAAGAAACAAACCCTCGTTTTTTGAAACGTCGTGAAATTTAATCCACTACGTGAGGTTATCGTCATGTAGTCGTCCCATGAATAAAAGCTTAATCAGGGTTATTTTGCAAGTCTCCAACTTCTGATCTGGGATAAACAGCGTATGCATTTATAACGTGAGTCAAGCCAGGCTTGGTTTAGTTATCTGTTTTTAAAAGAAACAAAAACTTAGTTTAGCAAAGTTTTTGCTTAATTTAAAGTTAAAGCGCACATTTAAAGGAAAGGATGCTTTGTTTTTCTTCAATGTGACGTTATTAGACACTTCAAATCCAAACTTTGAAAAAAAGATGGGTAAAAGAAAACAAGACAGAGGAAAGCAAAACCCAAAAAGTAAGATGAATACAAACAGCTTCATGTATCCGAGATATGAGGTCATGAGGTAAAGCTGCAGCATTAACGTCATTTGCAGTTTGTGTTTTTTTTGGAAATGAAAGTCTCTGAGGACTTTCACAGTTAATTGGCCTACACAGTTAATTTCATACTGTTATCATTCGCTATCATCTTTAATGGCTTTAACCTTCAGGAAAGAAACTTAATGACAGCAGAAATTACAAGGACTGCCCCAGGGGTATGAGGTGACAGAGTTCCTAAAACTGTTAAGACGATCAAAATAGCAAGTTCAGAAAAATAATAGAACTTCTGATACATTCAGCTTGTGTTTTCCATATCTTCGTTTCTTTCCATCGCTCCTTCCCTTTTTCCAAACTTCTCTCCCGTCTCCCTCCCACTGCTCTGTCAGTCTGGGTTAGGAGGAGGTGAGATGGAGGTTTCCTCTCCCACTGGGCCTCATTGCCTCCCTTAGCTTGTGTACTGCCTCCACATACACACACAGAGGGGGAGAATCTGCTATCCTGTCACTGGATAATCGCTACTGGCCACGCCAGTCAATCTACGCACACACAAAGTTGGGATAAGGGGAGCAGTCGTCATGCTGTGACATGTTGCTTTTGGAGAGTGAGGGGGGAAGCCTCGTGAGGTAATGCTCGGGATGGACGCGAGCGTCAGACACAGGGCAGACGGCACTGAAAGTCTGCACGACTGTGTGTGTGCTTAGAAAGGGAACTGGGTGATATGTTGACCGCTGAAATACAGCACGTGAAGTGGTGAATTGGCGGACGGAGAGACGGAATAATTTAAGGAAGACGGTGACAAGTACAACGGAAAGAACTACAAGTTGGGGTAGGAGTGAGAAGGACAGCGACAGGGAATGAAGTTAAAGGGAATGAAAAGGTGCCAGTAAGTGAAGCACAGAGCAGAAACAAAGAACATCGAAGTGAGAATTCAAATTTTTAGTTAGTAGTTTTAGTTAGTCGTCTCCTGTGTTGTGTGATTAATGTCTGCTTTTTCTTATTTTGCCCCAGCTGTTTTCTCCGGATTACTCTCCAGTTTGTTTAAAAACCTTAGTTTGCCCTAATGCTGCACATTTTGCTGTTTTCACCAAATAAAAATTTGCTGTTGTTTATTCACTCTAACATCCGAGTCTGTATTTTGGGTTTGCATTCCACTTACATGTGGAAATATAATGTTGAATGTTGGACTCTCATATGAAACATGACCATTGGACCTCTAAACTGGAGAAACCAAGCAGCAGAACATGAACTCATCTGCACCTAAAGGTTAAAGGTTACTCGTTCAAGGGTGTCAATGTTCTGGCTCACTGTGAACAACCATCACTGAACAGAGGGGGTGGTACGACACGAACTGTTTGCCACCTACAATCCACTTTGGAGATCCTTTCTCAGGTGCCTTAACCCCCACTCACATTTTGCGTCAGGTGACCTCAATAGGTCGCATAATAAAGTGAGGCAAAGTCAGTTGTTTCACTACGAAACCGCCTTTTTTCGAACCTTGGCTCATGCGATCAGGCACATGATTAATAGCGGGTCAGCTACCTTCTAGGGGACAATCCCCACTAGTGTTTAAATATCTGGGACTCTCCACCTTTTTCTTTTAGAACTAAAGAAGCCTCTCGGTTGAAAAGTCTTCACAGAAGTCCAGTCTCCTTTTCCAAACTCTTAAAAACACATTAACAACGTTTCAAATCTCTGTGAGGCAAAACCTTAATAGGGTCACAATCAGGGAAGACCCACCTCCTTTTAAACGTTTTGGGAGGGGGAGCCAATCAGCAGAAAGCTGACTTAAAAGGAGACAGAGGATGAACTTAAGGCCCAATTATTAAACAAATATGGATGATTTAGAACTGGGAATCATGCAACGCTACATTAGTAGAATCCTAAAATAAAAATATGGAGTTGGTCAACTTTCAACTGCACAGGGCAGTGCAGTTGAAAGTTGCACTGCCCTGTGCCCCCCCCCCATCGGCAGCTGACCTGGGTAAGCAGTTAAAAAAAAAATGGATGGACAGATGGTTTAAAAGGAAAAAAAACAAAAGGGGAAAGAAATGACATTTTATTTTTAAGGAGATGAATGGGTGGAATTTGACTGTCTGTGGTCAACCGAAGGAATGAAACCAATCACACACACACAGACGGGAGAGGGCTGAAGGTGGAAGAATGCATGCCTGGCGTATGAACGAGTGGAGAAGGGGATGAGTGGAACTCCACTGTTGCAAGCGTTTTTTTGGGGGGAAGCCACACCGCAACACAAACACACACCAGAGGGCCAGCCAAAGGTTTGAAGCAACCACAGACTTCTGAATGTTCTAAATATAGGAGGATTGATAGGATCTGTGGAAAAGTACAACCTGGGGATTGAATACACACACCAACACAATCAGCCTCCTACGCTCAACAAATTATTTAGCAATCATAGGGAAGAGGAGAAAGCTGCTGACAACTTAGATAAGCTTGTTGTTACAGTGAATCAGCCTTTTTCTAGACAGCCTTGAGTAGTGTGCCATGAAAATGTGAATTCTGGCTGGTGTGACACTGCCCTTTTTTTCCTTTTCTTTTTTTTTTGGTGATTTTGCAGATAAAAGCATGAACTTGTCTTGTTTGGAGCCTGCAGTGGTTTCACTGTGGGACTCAAAGTTGGCAAATTCTGAATACTAAAAGTGACAGTTTCTTTCTTTGTTTAAGTTAATTTGATGCATAGCTGCTTAAAGAAGGCAATGCACCCAACACAAATCAACCTTATCAACCCAAATCTTTGGGAAAACTCCACCACTGCCTTGTCCCAGGTCCAGGATGAGAGAGTAGGACGGTTGGGCATGGGACCAACAACCGCACTCTATAAACAGCTAACTGCTACAGAAGCATCGATGACAAACTCACAGCGAAGCGCTGGCAGGCAGCAGTGGATGGCCTACGCTCCAGGGGGAGGCTAAGGGCCTAACTAACGTCATTGTGTCCAACTTTGCATGTACACTAGCAGCTGCAGGATCACACAAACATCAGGGTTTTGCCAGAAGCGGGGGGTAGAAATCACCATCTTTGTGGCTGAAATATCAAAGTTTCAAGAGACATCTACAGAGGGCGGATTGTCGATATATTGGGCAAAGGGTGTTGAATATGGAAGAGCCAGGCAAGAGGAAGACCACAGAGAAAATTCATGGATGTAGTGCAGGAAAACATGCAGAGGGTTGGAGTGACCTGGGAGTATAGCAGGGATAGGGAGGGATGGAGTCAGATGACCCGATTTTGTGACCTCTAAAGGGAGCAGCAGGAAGAAGAAGAAGAAAAGGACGAACACACTTACAGGAGCTTTCAGACATATGAAAATGCACAAAAAAGTTTAGGACCTATGTAATCCTTTTCTCAAGCTGTCAAATGGGCAGAGTCTTTGCCAGGTCAATTTTGGAACCCTGGGTCTTATGTTTGAATTTGCACTGTATAAAGAATAGAAAAACTTTACTTTTCTCATGTTTCTCTCTTCATTTTGTCACAATAAAAAAAGGACGTATTTCTGACCAAACACAACTCGAGACCTCCTGCCTTCAGGAATCAGTAAGGATACAGTTTAATTTTGGGGGGTATTGACTGAAATGTGCCTGCAGCACTGACTATTGAAAAATCCCAAATGCTTATTACTGATTTATTTAAAAAAGGGCCAGCTGAAAACACTTGATAGAGCATACAAGATTATTGCTTCCAGCTAAATTTTGACAGTCGACAGCACCTTGACAGGGATCCTCCTTCTTCCTTCTTCTCTGATCGGACAAAAAGTTTATACATGTACGTCTATTATATCTTTACATGGAGACTTGTAAGTCTTTTGTCCCACATGGCCTTTTCCCCCAATCCTCACAGTGGCTATCTGCTCCAAAATGCAGATACTGAGTTAAAAACAGGCTGTACTTTTAAGAAAATGCTTAATGGTGTTAAAAAAACTTTTTTGCAGGTATGACATATGTCTGAGCTGCCCGTATACATCGATTGTACGCGCTCGGTGTGTGTGTGTCCATCCAAGTATCTAAAAGTGCATAAGTGTGTGTGTCCTGGGGGAACTCCTGTCTCAGCCCTGTCCCAGGACCCAGGATCCTTCCAGAACACCGGGACCCGACCACCCAACAAACGGACCCGTCAGCGTGATTTATCGGCCATTCAAAAATCAGGTCACACACACAAACACACACGGACATATTGCACAAAGACCCGCACACACTCACAGAGCGCCAACATACGAAAGTCGACACAGGAAAATGAAAAATCGACCCTCGCACAAACACACAAGAAAAGATGCGCTCGGGCAGATGTGTACGCACCGACGTCACGTATGAAAGCTCGTTCAGAGCTTTGGGGGGGAAAGGAATGCTCTTTCTTTTGATATAAGAAGAATGGTGAGGAAAAACAAAGGAGGAGAGAGATATAAAAGAGCGAAGGAGCTGAATAACGCTAAAAGAGTCGACTGATTCTGATCACTGACAAAGGAGGAGGAGGAGGAGGATGGAGCTGAAGGAAGAGGACGAGGTAGCGGGCAGTGGGAGCAAAATGGGGAAAGAGCGGAGGAGAGAAGAGAGAAGAAGGAGGGGGGTAGCTGAAGTAAACATCAATGCCGGATGAATGCAATTTTTTCTTTTCTCATTCTCCCCATCTTCCCCCCTTCCTTCTCCTCCTCCGAGCGAGAGGACAAGAGGCACTGCATCATCCCGACAGGCGGAGAAAGAGAAGAGAGGGAGAGAGAAAGAGGGATTGTGACGGAGGGATAAAGGGCTATCCGTCTCTGTCTGTCACCTCATTCATCGTCCCCTGCTCCGTCCTGCCGGCCCATCCGTCATCCGCTGTCACACACACACACACACACACACACACACACACACACACACAAAAATACAAACACACACTTTCCACCAACTTTCACACACTCAACAACAACAAACACACATCAAAGGCGAGCACAAACTTTGACTCCCTCTCCGCCCTGTTTCACACATTCACTGGACTGACACACACTTTCACAGCAACTATGACAAACACGCAGCAGCCAGAAAAGCCACACACAAACGTTTTAGTCGGGCTCTCCGCCCCGTTTCACACATTCAGCGATGACACAGACACACAAACGGCGCTTCAGTTTCACACACTCGGCGGCGACTCACGAACGCGCCAGAGCCTCGGAAACGGCGACGGCAAACACAAGTTTGCGTGCTCTCGCGCACGTACGTGGGCGCCGGCTTGCCAAATGCTTTTTTCGCGAAGTTAATATGTGACATCGACACACACACCCACACACACAACTTCGCCTAGCGTCCTGGATTCTCATCGGGGTTGTCCAGTTCTGTCCCCCGCTCTGTTTTTCCCAGGATCCAAAAACAAGACGCCCACAGCACACAATCGGGCCGCTTCCTGTACTCGACTGTTTCTCAGCATCCGGCTCGCGGACCCACTTTATTGCCACAGGGCGCAATATGAAGGCCGCTTCAGCGACGTGTGTTAGAAAGTCAGAAACTGGGCAAAAGAGACAACACGGGACACGTCACTAATGCTAAAACCAGCCCTAAACACTGGCCTTGATCCTGACAGCTTTACTGTGTGTTCCAACTTCTCATATACACAAACTGAGGCTGAAGTTGTGTTTTTTGTGGTGTTTCTGGTGCTTTAGGCCTTTTACCGCCTGTGTCTTACCTGCAACAACTGGTTTTAACTGTTATTTCAGCTGCTGCTCTTTCTGATCATTCATTTGTGGGTTTTCAGCAGGGATCTCTGTGAGGTAAACCCAGTCAAAATGTGGGACACTGTCTATAGATGTGGTCGATATAAATATGTAAAAATGCTGCAGATTCCCAGATGAAGCAGAAACCCGTGTCTGCACCCATTCACTTACACACTGATGGCAGCAGATCACAAGTCAGCACCTCTCAGGGGCAGTTCTGGTTGTGGTGAAGTTGAATGTTTTTGTTGCTTTTGCAGCGTAATCAGAGAAATGTTATATGCAACTTCATGCATCAATCAACTACAACACTCAGGTAAGCAGAATAAAGCTCACTATCTTCTTACACTTGTTGCAATGTTCTTCTGAGAGACTGCTGTGAGAAACCAAATCACTTCCAAACTGTTCAAAAGAACACACGAAAAAGGTGTTGGTGATTTTTTGCACATGTCGAGGAGCGTGTCAGGCTACATTTCACTGTGTGTTATACTTGTATAACTATGCATGTGACAAATAAAGAACCTTGAACCTTGACTAGACATTCATTCAAGTCCACTGATCCCAATCAGAGCCAGTATGGATAGACGCGGATCCACGAAGCTCCCGCCCCACGACACCCAAAGGATGTGTGTGTAAAAGACTTCAGTGGCAAGGACTCCCAGAGGCCCTGAATGCAGGCCCAGACTGAACAATTTAGCAGAACAAAGGCAAACCTACACAATGTTAAACAGGTTATTTCAATTCAATTCAGTTTTATTTATATAGCACCAGATCACAGCAACAGTCACCGCAAGGTGACTTATATTGTATGGTGGAAACTCTTCAGTAATAGAAAGAAAAGCTAATCAATTAGGAGTTGAGCAAGCACTTGGAGACAGTGGGAAGGAAAAACTATTTCCACAGGAAGAAACCTCTGGCAGAACCAGGCTTAGGAAGGCGAAGCCATCCCCCTCGACCAGTTGGAGGTGGATGATTTATGATGTGTCTGATTTAAATCTTTGGTTGCATTCATGAAAATCTGTTAACCTCAGTTTTGTTTTGTTTTTTTGTGTGTGTGTGTGTGTGTGTGTGTGTTGGGGGGGGGGGGGGGGGGGGGCAACGGAAGTTTAATTTTTACACTCTACAAAAGTGAGACGAACTTTTAATGTTTCTCAGATCAGGGTCTTTGCAGATAAGATGCTTGAACCTTTCACCACAGTAAAGCATCAGTTGTTCGTTACAACATTCAGGTTTCCCGTTTTTTCTCTCGAAACATCGTCACTTCCTCGCAATGAATGTGTGAGGAATTTGATGAGAGATAAGGCAGCAGTAGAGATATGTTAGATGTTAGAAACTTCCAGATAAACACAGTAAGTAAACAAAAGGGTGGAGAAAGCAAGGACGACTGGGATGTGGGATAACAAAAAAAAAGAAGAGAAAACGAAGAAGGAATAAAATCAGAAAACCAAATGAAGGGTGAAGATGAGGAGGGTTGAGGGGAGTGTGAGGGAGGATGGGAGAAGGATGAAAAGGACAAGGAAGTGGGGGGGAGGAGGAGGAGGCAGAAAAAAAAGATAGTGGGGTAAATAAAAAAATAAAGAAAAAAACACACAGAAAGAGAAAATGAAGGAGAGAGGACCACGAGGGAGACAAAGACCTACTTGTCTCAAGTCACTGAAGGCCAGAAGCAACGTGTCACCCTGGAAGCCTGCGACCGGGCCGGCTCTGGCAAAACCTGTGGGAAAATACAAGCCCGCCACCCCCAGTCCACCCCCGGAGAGAGGGAAGAGAGGAGGAGGAGGAAAAAAAAATAAGAGGGTGAAAAACAGAATAATAAAAGACCTGGTCGGATTTGCTATGCATCGGGATAGATTGGCAGACAAATGACAGCCTGGGGAGGAGGGGGGAGGAGGGAGGAGAGGAAAGGGGAGGGCAGGGTGTTAGAGTCATGTCGCTAGGTCTTGCTGAAAAAGAGTGTGTGCGTGCCTGTGAAAGTGTGTGTGTTTGGGGTGATGCAGACTTGGTGAAAGTGAAGGAGATAATGTCAGAGTTTTAAGGCTAGCGCGCGCGTGCGTGTGTGTGCGCATTGCTTGTACAGGGCTTAGCTGTTCGATTTTGAACCCAGACGTGAGGCCTGTGTGTGCGCGTCAGGGTCGTACGGAGTGTGAACTAGGGTCTTGGCGTCAGTTGGCTCAGTAAACAAGCCGAAGCGAGGGAACGAGAGGAGAGGAAAGAGGAGCGCCGTGGTGTAGAGAGGGAGCCAGAGCCAGCCTGTAGCTAATCTCTTTTACCTCAGGACACACACAGAAGCACAAGGCCATACACACTACAGCACTGATTACACGCCCGCCGTCTTCACTGACCCCAGAGACACACACACACACGTCCTGCACATAAACTTTGAAGCCATCGCCTAAGCTAACCTTTTAAACGATTCTTCCACCCAAACTCGGTTCAACTTTCTCTTAATTTCTCCCTCTGCCGTCACTTAACAGGCACTGGTCTTGGCAGCAGCAACAGACCTATTACCACTCGCTCCCTTTTGAATATTTCAAATTAGTGACAAATCAAACCTGCTCTCTATCGCTCTTTAAGGGAAACGAAACAGGAAACCCATCACACCGGCTGTTCCTCCAGGCTTAGTGTTAGCAGACAGCAGTGCTTTGGGTACGTGGAGGCGCAGCCACTCGAGCAAAGCTTTCGCAACTTAAAAAGCCGGCCACAGCCCTGTTTCACACCACCTGTTCAACGTTTTCCTGCCCAATGCCGCTACACTTTATACAATCAGAGTAGCACGTTGGCTTGTTTTGTGCATTCAAACTTCCACACATCTTTTAACTTGCAATCATTGCTGTCAACGGACACGGGTAACATCTCTTTCACTACTAGTGATAACTGGCATGCAGTGCCAGTCAGGTCATTTGAACCGCCTCAACGAACCCTTTAGGGCACAGCTGTTGAACTCCAGGCCTCGAGGGCCGGTGTCCTGCAGGTTTCAGATGTGTCCTTGATCCAACACAGCTGATTTAAATGGTTAAATTAGCTCCTCAACATGTCTTGAAGTTCTCCAGAGGCCTGATAATGAACCAATCATTTGACTCAGGTGTGTTGACCCAGGGTAATATCTAAAACCTGCAGGACACCGGCCCTCGAGGCCTGGAGTTCGACACCCCTGCTTTAGGGTCTGCTCAAGTCCAAGTGACATAAATTTCATCATCAGATGAAGAGCACTAGTGTCCTTGTGGACATTCGCATGCCTACCTGTATCACAGGGCACCAGTTATCCATGCACTCCTGGATATCTCCTCAAGCGGACTTAAAGGAAGTACAATCTACGCCTAAGGTGGTGCACATCCACAAGAGAGGGGAGTCACTGTACAGCCAACCATCCATCCAGACCTCCACCCTAAGGTGTTTTCTTGTGTCTCAGTGGCTTCCCTGCTCTTTGTTGTTGGGTTCAAGAAATGGTCAGATTCTTGAAAATCCCTGATTCTTTTTGTGGTTTTCTTTTAGCGAGTAGATCCTGGAGGTTATAATACATTTATGTTCATCTCAAACATACATTTTAAATACCTGCTTTGAACACGTAGCACCTTCTACCTTTGATTCTAACTCCCACGCTTCATTTGTTTCCTCCTTTCATCTCTGGATGTATTTCCCTGTAATATTTATATCTTGTCTTCATGTCTTCGCTCCCTTCTTCACCTTTGAACACGTCAAAGCTACAGCATCATTTGTGGTACAAAAAAATGACTTAGTTCTTTAACCTAGGTGCCGTGGCTTGTGCGCTTTACAAAAATGACTGGCCCTCTACATGTCCATGCGCAAACTGGAAATGAACTAAGGCAGCTTGGCGATGGCTTTCGAGAAACTGACTCTTTCCTAACTTGTTCATTTTGTATTTTTCACCCAGCATATACAAGATAATGGGAAAGCACAAGCCTGCATCCTCCGCAACGCCGTTCCCAAAGCCAGATAAGTGGGGATGGTCGCTTCACTAAGGCCAAAACAAAAACGTGGCTCATAAATCAGGTTTCCATCCCGGATAGTTTTGAGGTCAGGATTACGGATGCCCCGTTTTTCATCCTCGACTTTAATGTTTTTCATTTTATTCTCACTTTATCCATCTCCATGCTCTGCTTCTTTCTCTTAAGCCCCATCCACACAAAGCAATTCACTCGACGGGATTCACTTTGTAGCTGCCAGCTGGTGGCTGCTGTGGATAAACTCCGGACGCTAGTTTCCCACCCTGTCACACGTCCGTCTACAGTACCCGTCCCTCCCATTGGCTTTGCTTCAGGGTAGAAATTAGTTTAACCAGTGTCCGTCCACTCTGCGGCAGCGACAGTCACTGACAGCCTCTGGTCAACGGCCGGGTTTGAACGCTTGCTGCCCGCTGTGCCATGCTCGTAGCTTCACACTCTCATCCTCAACTCTTTTTCCTTCTCTCCATCAATGCTCCTCTGCTTCTCTCAGAATCCGACATCTCCTCCCTTTTCCTCCCCACACTCCCCTGGTGATCGCATTCATTCATCTGTACCTTCCTTTTTCTCTTTATCCCTAGCCATCCTGAAATTCCTCCCTTTATTCAAACTCTAATCCCTCTTTCTTGTGCTCTCTTCCTTCACTTCCTCCTTTTTTTATTTAAACCTCACTGTTAATTTTCATTTAATCCCTCCTCTCATCCATGCTTTCTGCTCTTCCCTCTGTCCGTCTCATGTGCCCTCCTTCTGATTTTCATTTGATTAATTTCACAGCTCTTCCATTTAATCTCATTTTCTTTGTTCACCTGTCCCTCACCCGAAATCTGTTCTGTCCTTTAATTTTACCCACTCATTATTCCACTTTTTGCTTAAAGTTTTCTTCTTGTTGCTCTTGAACATTTAACACTTTTGTTAGTCATATTGCTGTTTTCACCGCACTCGTGCAGTGACTTTTTAAAAAAGCTTACATTACATTAAGTGTATTTATTTAAACACAATAAACACAATTATTTGCCCCCATTTCTTCCACTCAAACTGTCCATGCATCTTAAACTTCTCATTTCATCCCCCTTTCCCGTTCCTCTTCTTCCTTTTTTAGTACTTTCTCCTAATATTTAACCCCCTTTCCCATTATTATAAGGCATTATTCTGTCTTGCATTTCCACTTAAATTTTTAACTCATCTTCCACTTTCCTTTTCTTCCATCCATCTACTGTACCATCAGCTCCACTTTTTTCCCAGTTTGACTCCCACCCCTCCCAATCCATTCTGAAAAACTAACTCTGTAACCTGCTAACCCCTCCGCAGCACTGCATGCATGTCACTGCACATCACATCACCCACACGCTCTCAGTGACTCTAAGAACCTTGATCATGTAAAAACCGAGCCAGCGACGCGTCTCGCTCTTTCATTCCCTGCCCGCCTTTATCTGCAAGCTCTGCATCTTTGTGGCTCCGAACCAAGGAGAAGGAGGAGGGACAGGAAAGAAAGAAATGAGGAAGAGAGGGGGAGAGCCAGGAGGATGATGGGAAGGAGAGAGGAGGCTGGAGACAAGGAGGAGAGTAAGGAGACATTCGAGGAAAAAAAGATGGAAGAGCAAGAAAAATTAAGGATTTTTAGAGAAGGGAGTATCGAAGATGCTTTCCCTCAACCATGCAATTGGTTGTTCCATAGCGCCCCCTGTGCTCTCAGATGCAAAGTGCAAACATGGCTTACTTCCAGCTCATTTCATAAAAGCGGTCTCGTGTGATTAATGTCTTTGTGCGACTCCAAGACTTTTAATTCAAAGAAAAATGCATTTCATGTTAAGGAGATGTGCCTCCTCACTTTCATTTGGGCTAAAAAGTACATGTGTGCACGTGTGAGTGTGTGAATGAAAAACAAAGTGGAACAAAGAAAAAATGAAAGAGAAAGAAGAAACTGACAAAGAGAACGCAAAGAGGTGAAGAAAACAGTAATCTGACAAAACATTTCTCTTCTTAATTCGTGTGTCAACATAAATCAAACGTCCAACCATAAACTTTGTAAAGTTTGCAGAAAAGTAACAAACGATCATTCTGAAGGAAAAAAAACAAAAAGACACAAAACCTTTTCACATATTTCTGTAAAAAAAAAAAATGCTTCAACACAAAAACCCACTAATGAAATGCCCAAACATTTGCACTGCGACACTCACTCTCGCACTCCTTCACGTCGGTGTCGAGCTGGTGCAGAGCGCCCATGGAGATCTGTCGGACCTCCGGGTCAAGCAGGAGCTGCATGAGGGACGTGGAGATGTGCTTACAGGACGACATGCACGCAGTCTGCGCTACTTTACCCTGAGAAAGAGCGAGAAGACACAAGGAAAGAAGAAAGGAGTGAAGTGAGGATGCTGCATTTTCTTCTCTTGATTTCTAAACAGAAATGTAAAATGTGTCGTTTTTCACTGCTAGACTCAGCTCTCATATCTCATAACCAATGTGCATCAGAGGTTAATGAGGGTGATCTCTGCCTGTGCAGCTACAAAATGTGCCCAAAAACTAAACACAACTCAAGTGTGTGTGTGTAGTCTCAGTGACAAGCTGTGGCCTCATGTTTGACCTCTATGACTCCATACCAACAACATGAAGCAAAGAGATGAAAACGGGGAAGAAGTGGTAAAGGGTTTTTTTTTTTTAAAAAAAAAAAGGTTATGTGAAAGAGCAAAAGTTCAGTGGGAACCGAGAAAGAAAAGGGGAAATCTAGAGCTTGAGAAGATGATTAGTTTTCTTGTAATCTTTAAATAAACAATTTGTATGACTTAATTCCTCTTTCCTGAGTACCATCAACATAATTTTGACGAGATGTTGCTTTGAGAGAACTACTGAGAAAAAAAAGGGGAAATCAAGTCTATTAAAAGATCATCTTAACCTTGTAAACTCTGAGTGAAACGCCGAGCAGAGGAAGTTTCCCTGAAAGGCCTGATTACACATATTAATCCTGACGTGACTTTGATGTGTCCGGCTGACACCAACGCACTTTAGGGGTGATTAATAAGAAACGCGGGACCTTTCATTTCAAGCCCTGCATATTTAATTACCTTCATTAATCACACAGTGAAGCTAAACACACATGTATACATGCAGCATGTGCAAATACACACACACACAACATTTATATTTGTGTGAAGCATGAAGGTGCTGGTGTGAACCTAGTGTTTATACAGCTCTAATCACACATGTGACTCTGTTTCCTTGTGTCGTTTGCAAATATTCATACACAGCGAATAAATTGTTGATATCTTCCTGCAATTGTTAGCGTGCATTCGATGTCAAATTAATTGAATTTTAGTCGTTTTAGCTCTTTGCGCTCCGTTTAAAGCAGACTGCAAGTGTTTTCATCTGACCTGCCAATCAAAGGAAGGCAAACCAACACTGTGAGCAGTTATACTCCCACTTTCTTTATATGCTGATTAATTCAGAGTAAATTCTCATAGAAGCCATACCATGACATAAAAAGAAGCAAAACTCAGGACATTTACCCCCTGACCTCCCTGAACACATAAAACATTATGCTAAAACATAAGGAATCACAGCTAGCAGATAGACGATGGTATCAAAACCTACTTTGACCAGCCGGCAATCACACTGTGACCCAAAACACACAGCAAGTTTTCCCCACTGAATTCTCAGAAACCAGATGAAACATCAGGGCACCAGTTCCTGTTTCTATTCCTCTACGCGCCGTAAACTGTTAACCGTGACCGATATATCAGCGGGGGCCGTTAGCAGCCACATGCTGATAAATCTGTATCTGCATTTATAACGGCTCAATTTGTTCCTCCGCTCGTTACCAATACAGATATTTGGTGATTTAAAAATCCCATGTTCCAATATATAGGCTATTTTTTTCCCCCTGCTTGCAGACACACGAAAAATAAACCCTTCCCCAGCGTTTGTGACATGAAGGTAAAATTTAGCTGGACTTCACTGCATACGCAAAAGATGCTGCACAAAAAAAAAAATACAGGAAAATTATTTAATTTAATTCATATGTCAGGAATTATTTAATCAGTAAGGATTTTAATCGGGGCTACATAATCACATTATAATAATAAGTTCCTATAAACGGCCCAAATTACACCCACAGAAAATCCTTGAGCACATCCTTAAAAAAAAAAAAAAAAAAAAAAAAAAAAAGACAACACAGCAAACACCTCAAAGACACTATCGAGGGCTGTCCATGGATGTTCCTGCAGCATGATTTTGTAGAGGGAAATTAACTGGCATCGATCCTTAACACATCAGACAACCCGAGCAGCAATTTCAGCAGCAGATCCCTTCAGCCTCGCTGTATGACGACACCAGAGGTCGTTCCTTCCTGCTCATCAGACTCTACACATACTGAACTGGACTAACTGCACTCCATCACTTTTTGTACACCACAACGTACATGTGCACCTACAATACCTGTAAAATCCTTTTAGTAACATTAGTGTTAATTTTATCTCTTTATTTATCCCTCCATTTCTACATTTCATTTTATACGGTTGCTTTGTTGTCTGTTTTGGCTGTGTGTACGCTGCTATGACAACTCAATTTCCCTCCAAGATTGATAAAGCTTCTCCAAATGCAAATTTAAGCAGTTCTAAATGTGAGGAAGTTACTCCTTTCATTTCGGCTTTTGGATAGTGGTTCATGGAGAAAAAACCCTTTTCTTTTCTCCGATGTTGAAAACAGGAGACACTCACTTTTTAACTAGTGCTCGTCTTGTGTTAAAGTCCCATCAAGTGGCTTTTGTTTCCTGCAGCGAAGGTAATCACAGAACCAGTTAACCTAACCAGCATGTCTTTGCACCCTGATGCAAACGTGAAAACTTGATTCAGAAAGACTCAAATTCAAACACAGGACCCTCTTGCTGTGAGGGGACAGTGCTAACCACCACTGTGCGAATGCTCTCATTTGTATATATTAAAAAAAAAAAAAACAGAAGCATAAACACATTTCTAATCATAACTTTAAAATCAGCGTTGTTTTTCTGCACACTGTCTACGCAATCTGGCGTCTAGACTGGGATGGAAACCTGCAGCGAATGTCCAAGCATTAATGAATGTACGAAACAAGCAGCACAGCACATTCATTATCCTTTCAATTGATCCCCTAGTAAAAATCCTGAGTAATGGCTGAGCTCCCAGACTTTTCCTATGGCTGAAAATACCCTCCCACCGATTCCCAAATACATCCAGGAAATGTGAAATTAAGGAAAAACAAAACAGAACATTAACAGACACATTAGTTAAAATTATTGGCTGTCATTAAGCAACGATTTAATCAAGACATTATTTTTATTTTAATGACACACTTTAATACCATTTCCTCTGTTTTCCAGGCAGCAACTCAACTCACTGCCGCTGTAATAAAACTGTTTCCCCTCAGAGATCCATAAAATTCATCTTATCTTATATAACAAACCCGACAGCAGCAAGAAAGAGAAAAGAAAAAAAAAAGATCTAATTGTAGCAGCGCATGAACTGAGATCCAAGTCAGGAAAGAGTCTGGAGAGCCTTCACCTCACAGGGAAAATCAAATTATACACAAGACACACACATGCAAGCACATATGTTTGAGAAACACACACCTACGACTGGCCGGATATCCTCCAATACGACGCTGACCTCTGAACTCTGCGTGCACACAAACACAGAATACAGTGTTCGCACAACCTCGGGGGTCAATTATCATCGGGTGAGACACACACACACACACACACACACACACACACACACACACACAGGTCTTTCTGACAAAAATGGCGTTGCCTTGGACTTCAGTACAGACAACTGGGAACGATTAGCCTGAGGCACAGTGGAGAAGAGGAAGGAGAGGAAAGTATAAGATGGGAAAGGAAAGGGGGTGAAAAGAAAAGGTGAGGGAAAGGGTGGAAGGTTGGGATTAAAAAAATAAATAAAAGCAGTGACAATTGAAGGGAAATGTGGGAAAAGGAATGGAAAAGAAAGAAAGCATGAGGAAAGGTAAGGAATGACTAGGAAAGAAAAGATAAAGGCAGGAAAGAGAAGACGAGCACAGGTGACAAGGTAACAAAGGGGGAAGGAAAAAGTTAAAAAGAAAAAGGGTGGGAACAAAAACAGAAGAAAAACAAAAGAAAAGCTGCTGAAAAGTGACAAAAGGAAGAGCAAAGTAAGAAAGGGTGATGAAAAAAGAAGGAAAATAAGAGGAAAGAGAAAAACAAGAACAGGTGAGCTGGGGAAAGGAGGAAAGGAACCATTAGGACAGCTGGAAGATGTAAATTTAAATAGATGTGATCAAAGGAAGAATGAAACTGGTTGAGTACTGGTGAGGAAGGAAGAAAGGGAAAAGAAAACAAGAAAAATGTAAAAGAGTGAAGAATTGAGGAAATGCAGGTAGCAAGGTGAAATAAGGCAAAGATGGAAAGAAGGAAAGAAAAGAAGAGGATGCAAAATATGAGGGGAGGTGAGCAAAGGAAAGGTAAGGTGAGGACAGAGGAATAAAAGGAAAGGATTCAAGAACATAAATATGTAGAGAAGAGGAGGTGGGAGAGAAGTTAGTAAGGAAGGAAGAGAGCCAAGAAAAGGAAACTAGAAAAACAAGTGATGCTTCTCCTCCATCCTCCCACCTCCATCCCTCCTTCTAACTAACGAGAGACGTTCATCAAAGAGCTCATTAAAATCTACTAAGCGCCTAACGGCTGAACAAATAGACCGAAAGAAAGAGCAGGCCAGGTGGAGGGAACGAGGTGAGGGGAAAGGATGGGGACGAGACTGGCGGGGTCAGGCGGAGAGACAGACGACGGGTGGTGGTGAGTAATCAAGAAAGAGGAAGGAAGAGGAGGAAAGCACAGTTGAAAAAAAACCAAACATCTGCTCGTCCCACTGTTCAGGATATGAAAATTCACCTTCAGGTGCTTTCGCACACGCATTAATCTCCGACGTTAATATTTAATCGTTTTTATGTGCGGGAAACCTACAAATCGCTCTACGCTGTGATAAACCTGCTGTTTGCTTCCTTCCAACAACTAACAGCAGAGAAAGTGGAGAAAGGCCTAGTGTTGCTTCACTAGGCCTGTGTGAGGGGAAATGATGGGTATGTGACACATGCTAGTGCCACATTAACAATAACACATCCAACTGTGAGTTTGACCACCTGATATCTAATACTTATGTTCACAGTGCTAACACAGTGCTAACTGCTAACAGTTTCCATCTAGTCAGGTAATGTCCACCCTAAATGCTTCCATAGGAATTAAGGAGGTAAATAGCAGCCAGGTCCTGCTAATTAATGCATTTAATTAACTGATCATCAGCAGATGTGAATACCTCTATAAAAGGTACTCACAGTACACAATGCCGCAATATTCCCAGGAACTAGCCCAAGTACTACATCTGACTCTAAAGGGCTCAGTTAGCATGGCAAATGTTAAAGTTTGTGACACTACAATTAAAATGTTTGAATGGATTGTCAGCAGAAAGGCCCTGCAGCACGGCTTAGGCTTGCAAAGTTGCATATGAACAAACTACAAGGCTTCTGGAACAATGTCCTTTGGGCAGAAGAGACCAGACTGGAGATGTTGGGCCATAATGCACAACAACACATCTGGAGAAAACCAAACACAGCATATCAGCAGAAACACTTCATACCAACTATCAGCACGGAGGTGGAGGCGTGATGATTTGGACACCTTGCAGTCATTGAGTAGGCCATGAATTTCTCTCTAGAAGAAGTACTCTATAGCAAGAATGTTAAAGTCATTTTACATTGTGAGCCACATACAGAGCCAGACCAGTAAAACTCCCCAATGTCTGTCTGTGACTGTAAATGCATTTAACTACACATTTAATTCCCCAGAGGTGTTAATATGAGGGAAAGAAGTGTGATTTCAACAGCATGTCTCAGTTTTTCTACACAAATAAAGGTGTAAAAATACAGAACAAAGTTCTGGCTGCTCATATATTTCTATAGTAGAAAGACTATCTACTACTTCACTTTAGTATAGTATGAATGCCTGCGGAGGAGATCTTTATCAATAGGAAAAGTTGTAAAACCTATGAAAAATGTTCTAATCACTATGTACTTAACTGACAAATATACATCTGGTGTCAATACTAGAGACACAGTTATTTGATCAACTGTGAATATAAAATTATATTAAGAGCAAAGCTTTAAAGCCCCTAAAAAAATCTTAAAGTAGTTTTTTTTTATTTTTTATATCTGGCTCATGTTGATTGTCAGCTTCCAGCACAGCAAACTTGAGAAGAAAGTGTTCAGGTTATTCATGGTCTTGCTTTGTGGGGGTAAATAAATGTGTAAGTGTGGCCACATGTATTACTCCAGCAGTGACTGAGGCAGAACAGGTACCTGAATACAGGCCAAATAAACACAATGATTTTCCCTTCATTTAATCTTAGATCGTGTTCAAGCTAAATTTAATCAGTTACTTTTAATAAAAACATTCATGTTTATGGATCTGTTAGAAGCACCAGAGCCTCACGTGTAAAAGCGTTCAGCATTATAGACTCATGTGCAACTCCCCCCTTTTTTTGGACAGAGCTTGTTTTTGAAGTGCCCCCATCTGAATTCAACTGCAGTCTCATAATGCTAAAAGCAGGTTGAGTTATAAACACAACAGCACCGTAAGTCAGCGCTTCACAACGCCACAAACGTACTGATTCACAACTCCTGGAACTGATTCGACATGGTGTATAATATGCTCTCTGTCCATCCAGAAACCTGTCAATCATACGAACAGCCACGCAGCGCAGCCAAAAGTCAAGAGGTGGGATCACAGCAAAAAAAAAAAAAAAAAAAAATGACACTGCAGGGCGACACCCGGCTGTAGTGCTTCTTCACCTAAATCTGCGTCTGGGGGATACGAGATTGAGCGCTCCGGGTAAATCTGAAGGGTTACAGGTGCTTATTCTGATTAATGACCTGAAAAAAATACTATAAAAGGGGGGATATACTGATGTGTCTGAGACCGTGCAGGGCGCAGGCCCAGGTTAAGGCTTGTGGAACAATCACAGATTTCTGCACCAGGCAGGTATTTGTTCATGTCACTCAAGAAACACCACAAAAATGAAGTCTGGACTTTTGTGCATTTTTGTGAGTGATTTTTCCTTCTTTTCTTTGACTGTAACCTTGACACACAGACACACAGATACACAGAACCAATGCAAGCAGCTTTACTTCAAGGACTACAAACCACATTTGATCTGACAGACACCAGGGTTGGAAATTTCTTTTGTCTTTTGAAGCAGCTGGTAAACACATTCTTCACATTGGCCTTTTCCCTTTGTTTCATTAGAGCCCGTTTTAGAAATCTGAAGAAAGTGAGTACCAGACATCAGGCTTGGGCGGTATCCATCTTTTCATACCTTCCTGACATCACACAGGGTGTTTTTAATGGCACACAGTGGCCTTTGTGCAGCTTTTGTACGGTTGTCTTTGTACACCACCACAGTGTATTGTAAATGAAACATAATCAAAATATGTGATTGAAGTGCTGACTTTTAGCTTTAATTCAAAGGGTTTTACAAACATTTTGTATCAACTCTTTGGGAATTACACATTTTTTTCTGCAGTTGTTCATCTTTAGAGGCTCAAACTTAATGTGACAATTGACGGGTGGTTTCATGGCCAGGTGAGATATGTTCTCTTGTGATTTTGTGATAAATGAAGCAGATATGACATCTGAAGTTGATTCTAAATGTCGAGTTTGTATTTATAGCTTTTTACTATAATTTTAAAGCTGACCGCCGTTAAGCGAAAAACACCCGAGTAAACCAATCAGCGAAAACTTCAAAACTGTAATTCCCTGGACTTTGAACAATCATCTATGCACTGCCTTTAGTAAGTCCAGAATGGGGCATGAAGACATCACCTCGGCCTCTCACCCCTTCTTTAGCTCCCTGTCTGTTTTAGAATTGATTTTAAGATTTCATTGCTTACTTTTAAGGTTTTCAACAGACTTGCATGTTTGTATCAGTCTGAGCCGTTTCACACTGATAAACCTGTAAACGCTGCAGTTATCTTACCAGTTCCTCTAACGCACGCCTAAAACCAAGAGGTGATTGAGCTTTTACAGCAGCAGCACCAAATCTATGGGATAATCTACCTCTCCGTATCCACACAGCTCAGACAATACACTCGTTTAAATCTTTATTCGCCTAGGCATTTGGTTCCAGTGCAGCATCCTTAGATTATTGCATTTTGTGTTATAAATGTATTTTATTTTTATCAAATGTTATTCATTGTGTTTTAAATGTTGTGTTTCCTGCTCAATTGTTCTGGATTTCAGTGCAATGTTTGATGGCGCTATACAATTTTAATGTACAGCACTTTGGTTACCTCTGTTGTTTTTAATATGGTATATAAATAAATTTGACCTTGTGCAGCAGCCAAACGGCTCATTGTTAAAAAGAAATGAAGGCACTGGCCAGCTGAGCTACAGCAAAAGGCCTGAAAGACCAGAAAATACAACTAAAGTGGATCACAGATTTATTTCTGTGGTTATGAAAATAAACCTGTGTATCACTGTCAAGATCTGCAATCAGGAGACGCTTATACAGAAGCTGTACAACAAGACGCAAATCACTGGCTACACTAAAGACCACAATGGTCAGATTAGACTTTGCTAGAAAACATTTAAAACATGTTAGACAAATGAATCCAAGATTAACTTGTACCTGATGGGAAAAGAAAAATACAGATGACAGAAACAGCTCGTGATGCAAAGCTATACTATGCATCTAACATGGTGAAGGCTGTGTTATGGTGTAAGCGTGTATGGCTGCCAGTGGAACTGTGTCACTAGTGTTTACTGATGCTGTAACTGCTGATAGAAGCAGCAGAATGAGTTAGTAAGAAGCGATTCTTTCTGCTCGGATTCTACTAAATGCTGCAAAACTGATTAGACAGAGCTTCACAGCGCAAATGGATAACGAACCAAAGCATAAGCTACCCAAGAGTTTTCAAGGCAAGGAAAAGGACATTCTTCAATGGCCTTTTGTTTCTATGTTCTGGCATTTGTTGTGAAGCAGTTTGCAATAAATATCACACAATTTATTTATTCAAATAGAATAAAATTCAATTAATTAGTGCTCCGGACTAAAAAACTAAAAAAGGAAAATGCTTGAATTTCACTCAGCAAAGCCGACACACACTTCTTGGATCGTCTGTACCTCACAGCAAGCCATAAGGTTAGTCAGCTAACCCATTGGACAGTGGAAAAGCTGGGTGCTTCAACTGGGAGATACACCAGGGGAAGGAACACAGCGAGTTTTTCCCAAAGAAATGCTCAGTGCTTAAAACAGAATAGGTTAAGGTGATTAACGAGCATCTTTCACATTACACTCTGACTTTAACAAAATCAACCCAACAGTCAGAAACAACCTTCAGCTGTCTCTCATTGATGATGATGATGATTACGATGGGTCTGTGTAGTCACCACACCAACACTCGTGCATGTAGAAGGACATTGACCTGTGCCCTCGTTACATAAGGAGGTGTGACATTAAATCATTGCTTGACGGATTTATAATGAATCTCGGAATAATATTAATTTATTGAGTCAATGAGGAATTTATACAATAACTCTTTCACCACAACTGATCCCTGACATCATTGTCCATGTTTGATCTCCAAGTCTGTGTCCTCAACAGAGTACAAAACAACTTTTTAAAAGCAAGCAATCCGCACAGCTTCTTCCTTTCGGCCTGTTTGGCTGCCTCACTTTTATCAACTGGACTAAACCCCAAAATACTCCCAAGTTACTGGTTACTAACTTGCAATTGACAACTTTCACAGCTCACTGAGCTCAGCTGCTTGTCCACTGACAGAATCTGTCCTCTTTAATAGAGGACTGTTGGGGTTTTTTTGGACAACGTTGAAGGAAATTACATAATTTCCTCAGGACAACAAAAAAGTCATGCTGTGCAGATTTGTAAATAGTCTTCTTTACTAATACACATCGATACCGCCCAAGCGTACCAGATATGCTCTAGTCAAGATTGGATAACTCTCAGATAGAGAGTTAAATATCAACTGTTTATACACAGTTATAATACATAACAAAGGTTTCATACTATGACTGAACCTACAACAAAATGACAATTTAACCTGCCAAAATATGTGGTTCAGTAGTTGAAACAAACAGAATTGTGCCCCCATTTCCTTCCCTGGTTGGGACAGAGATAACACCGATTCAGGCAAACGTGCATCACTCTCTTTTCATCTTGCATGCTGGTCGATGCGTTCTAGTGAGGAGATTTAAGGTCAGGGTTGAGGGTTAACAAGGTGAGTCAGGGGTTTGTAAACATCACTCCATCACAACAGCAGCCCAGATACTCACCGGTAAGGTAGCGTGTTCTATGGGTGTTCCCTAAAGCAAGAAACATAAACCAGGATATTTAGCACAGGGCAAAGCATCAGAAGTCATGTGTTCTTAATGGAAGGAAAAAAAAAAATATAATGGCTGCCTGGAAACAATCCTCCTCAATCAAATCACTGCAAGGACATTGGCAGCTTTTTCTACCTCAGTGTGTGTATATATTACACACAGGCCCTCGAGATGAAGCTAATCTGGCTTTAACTGGCACTTTGTGCAACATGCTGAAGCACCACGCAGATCTGGTGGACACAACGGCGGCAGCAGTGGCCAAAACATCTCAGAACACTACAGAAAAATGATCTAAGTGCCCATAAACCATAAAACCGAAGTTTGCTCTCCAATATTCATGTGACTGTTTTCACTCCAGAGGACTTTTCACGTCGTCCCCCTTCTGCTTTTAAAATTTGAGCCCAATTCGATTATGATCCTTTTTCTAAGTAGACGTAGTATTAGTCTTTGGATAAAGGAAACGCTTTCCTTTCTAGGAACTGAAACTGAGGCATGAGACGAATAAGTGTAATCTTTCCTGTGGCTGTTCAGGAAATATGAGCCAAGTACCTTTAGAGCTTTTACATTTAATACTAATAGGTTTAGAGCTGTTTAAACAGCTGACACAAGCATGTGCAAAAATATAGCGAGCTGATCGCTGCAGGAATGTTTCTGTAACATGCTGCTCCTTCACTCCATAAATATCGGATTGGGGTTCGTATGTTTGTGCTGTTTTCAATGTCCTTACTGTTGGCTGCATAACATCCAGGACTTTATATTTGGATGCTTTATTTCCTTCCCATTATCGTCCATCAAACAGTCTGCTTCAAAGCTTGGAAATGGTGCAATATATTAAAAAAAGGATCATTCACAGTATTCCATCAAAGTAAAATCCATGAGTGGGAAGCACTGCGAAGCCCTGAACTTGAGTTCATGAGTTGAAGCTGGTCTTAATTTGGCTGATGATCTAAGGTCGTCCAGAAAATTGTGGCTTTGAAAGTGTATGACAGTCAAAGTACAGGAAGTCCGTAATAATCTAATTTAATTAGTTTAACAATTTAATTCAGATTGGCTTTCAGTACTAATACTAGAAGCCATTAAAAGTGTTTTAGATGTTATTTTGTGGACTTGGAGAAGACATTCAACTGCATCCCTCAGTGAATCCTATGGGGCTTAATAGTTGATTGCACAGTATTTAGGTTTCATGTTATGTGCCATTTGGTCCATCTAAAAATACAGGGCTTCACATTGCCACCAATAAGTTACTCATACTGGGCTCATAACGTCTATGGACAAAATTTCAGGCACAGCTAAAGATCAGAGAACATCCTAAAGATCACGTCTGCTTCCTGCAGATGATGTGGTCGGCATGGCTTCATCAAGCAACGACTTCCAATTTGCACCAGGATGGCTTGACTGGGATGGGAATGAGCATCTGCAAGTCTGAGGCCACAGCTGTCAGCCAGAAAAGGGTGAAGTGCTGGTTCAGGGTTGAAGATCCAAGTATCTAGGTGTCTCGTTAATGAGTTGGGGAAAGTGGTTAGATGGACCTACAGTGATGTGCTGGAAAAGAGCCAGTTGAGCTGGACTGGACCAACTGAGACGCTTCCTTGGTGAGGTTTTTGGGTAGTGTGCAAAAATGACGACACACTCTGGAAAAATCAACAGAAAGCATCTTTTGGCTGCATACCTTTGTACCACCCCAGAAGTAGGAGGTTTAGATATCTCTTTTAAATGCTGCTGCTCCCTACTCGCATAGACCCAGACACACAGTAGGACATGAATAAAGGGGCAGTATAAACGTATTTGTTAATTTATGCCCCTATAAACCTGTTTACGCACTTTAGTAGTATCCAATTCATTTCTGTGAAACCTTACTCTTTCACACAATCACCTCTTAATCTAGGAGGTCATACCACCCAGCATCATAGGTTCATAGCATCTGATCTGCTTAGGAGGCCCCACACTGGGTGTTAACGTGTGTGTGATGGGGTCATGTCCAGGGCTTGTGGGGGTGCAGAAAAAGCCTCTTAGAAATGCTAGAAAACACTTGGTGTGTGGGTGCTTATGGCCTTGTGACCCTCTGGGACTAAATCTGCGTGCAAAATCACCTTAAAGCTAATGTGTGTGTGTCCGTGTGTGAGTGTATTTCTGTGTGTGGTGTGTAGGCTCTCAAATCGGTTTGTCTGCTTAAATGATCAAAACAGCTGATACAAAATCCAATTTCAGGCTTTAAAATTCAGTTGTTTGTTTGTCATTAAAAGCTGAGCGGGTTAATCCCATTTTACTTTTTAAATTAACCCAAAACAGTAGATTCAGAGTGGGAACAACATAGCTGGGATATTAAGCTCTGTCCGCTTTTCTGCTCAGCATGCAGTACAATGCCCCTCTATTTTCTTCAGTTCCTTCTGAAGGCTTTGTATAAACGATAAACGTAGCGAACATGATGCCATCCACACATTTTGGCCGTTACCATCTTGTTTACTTGAAACTGAAAAGTGAGCGTATTTGGACAACAGTGCAGTGCTGCGACATTAGCACTGATTTGAGGTTTGGCTAGTGAGAAACAGAGCAAACACTGGACCCGCTGCTTCTACAGCCCTGTCCAGTTACCCTCGAGTAACTGCCCGTCTCCTGGCATCTCCTCTGCACTCTTGAGACTGTGCAGGGAGACACAGCACACCTTCTTACAACATCACGTAAAGTACTAGAGAAGCTGAATATCTGTGCAACCTGAATGGGCTTCAGGCGAACTCGTGCTACTAGTAGTGAAAAAGCCGCTAACAATAAGGAAAGTTGGAGGGGAAAATGGAAAGAGCAATGATGTGTGGCCACCATCTGCAAACCATTGTCTTTTTTGGAAGGATGTCCTGTCGTCGCCTTTCCAGTCACTGCTGTCACTTTTATTTGCACCAAAGCAACTAAAATGGATTCACAATGGCTTCTGCTTCCTAGTGTGGGACTGGTATGCCTGAACTTTAACCCTACTTAGTGTAGGTTTCACTGTCATGATCAAGCATTCCTTTCATTTTCTTTGAACAGTATAATTATTTCTTTCCACTTTAGAAACACTTTAAAATGTGGAAAATTGCGCTGTGATATCCTGACCTGAAGTGTAATGTCATTAAAGTTGGGCAGCAGCATCACCAGCCTGAGTCTGTATATAATCGAGTGGTCCTGACCCAACCAGCTCACCCTTTAATAAGCTTAGCGGAGCCCATGTTAACGACCTAACCTGTAACAAGCTGATCCTTTAACGAAGTAAAGCAGATTGTGCTGCCCTGTGATGCGTCATGCTAACACGAAGCGAGACGGACAAATGAACACAACGGCACACTCAGAGTAAATACAACACGTGTGAAACACAGTGCTACTAAACCTCCTTTTTGTAATTTAGAAACATTTCACATTAATCTCACAGGGGGGGGGGCGCTGTGAGGCTGTTTTATGATGACCTTAGGACGACCTCATGTCTTGGGCACAGGAAACGATATTCCTCTCTTCCTAGTGAGATCGATTCTCGTAATGGTGGCCAAATTCATAGCAGAGCCCTAAACGAGTTCAGTTTCATGATCATTAATATGCAAATTGTTGTCACAAATCGATCTGTGGCCATGACTACTGTTCACAGAGAGTTGGGGACGGCTGCAAGCACAACACTGGAAGACGGTGAAAGATGCTGTCTTAAGGCCTCTCTGTGTTGTACCGTCTGCTTAGCAGGCGGTTGTTTCATCTCTCTGATAAACACTTTAATGACCCACATATTGTGAACACTACAACATCCACCATACCTGCTGCTAAACCGAAGCACGCTGTATACACTTAGGATGTCAACTTAGTTCATTCTGGCCAACAACACCCGGACCTGCCAGAATCCCCAAGTTTTGTACATTTGTTTCTGTAGCAATTTGAGATTCATCTTTAAAAACTTTTTAAGAAAGCTTATCAATTTTACTCCTCACTTTCATTTTAAAACATTACATTCTCGTCTTCTTTTACTTAAATTCATTTTAAGTTATAATTTAATCGCTGTCTGCTGTAGGACAGCACGATAATCGTTGTTTGCACAGTTTCATCACAGAAAGAAGGTCCTGGGTGCCTGAGTGGGTTGTCTCGTGGTACTCTGGTTTCCTCCCACAGTACAAAGACATGCAGTTAGTGAGATTAGGTTCACTGGTGAATCTAAAATGTAATCTTATGTGTGGAATGTGAGTGTGAATGACTGTACGTCTCCCTGTGTTAGCCTGCGACAGACTGGCAACCTGTCAGGGTGTACTGATCTCGCCCTGTGGCAGCTGGGCTGCAGCCCCACAACCCTGACCTGGATAAACTGGATGGAAAATGGATGGATGGAGCACTGTTATAGTTATTTAGTTCTTTATATTTGCAGGTGAGATTTGCAGATTTCCTTAGTTGTGCTGAATGGCTCGATTCTCTGTTCTGGTGTTCCAATGCTGTAAAGTCTATAGTGTGTGTGTGTGTGTGTGTGTGTGTGTGTGTGTGTGTGTGTGTGTGTGTGTGTGTGTGTGTGTGTGTGTATTCATGTGTTTACTAACAGGCAGATTGGTGAAGACACTGAAGGTGCTCTTAAGAAAAGCAATCAGGTCAATCAGGTAGTCGCTGGCAGCCAGATTCTCGCCTCCGGGCACCGCAGCCATCCAGTCGTAATCAGCCAGCTGCAGGAACTGGTCAATCTTTGCATTCAGGCTGGTGTAGATCTCCGCCTCTGCAGCATGACGAGCATCCTGCGAGAGAAGATTGTAACCAACAGAGAATTTTAAAAAAGGAAAAGAAAAAAAGGAAAAGTATCATAGAATTTACAAACTGGAGACACGTGCGTGCCTTCATGTTGCAGACAGACAATGCATGGCACGATAAACAAACTGTGTGGAAAGGAGGAAAAAGAAAGGAAGAATGGGGGAATAAAGAAAAAGTAAAACAGCTGGGGAGAAAAGAGGAGACAGAGGAAGAAAGAGCAGCCTTACCTTAAAGGTGGAGGTGCCGTACAGCTTGGTAGCATTTACTGTGTCAGGAGGAACATTGGTTATGTTTGATATGAACTCCTCCAGGAAGTGGCAGCTCTGCTCCAGGTGAGTGGTGTTAATGATCACCTGCACCAACTACACAAACAGGACAGACATGTAGCCGGTCATCTTTGGATTCTTTCTCCTTTTGTTGTGTAGTTCTTTTTCCTCACATTTTTTCACAATGTGTCATCTTTTGCAAGTGGAACATATTGAACAGTTCGACTTTTTTTTTCCAGCATGTGGGCAATTTTTCGATGAAATGGGCCGAGAGCTCGCCAAAAAGCCAAATATCAAACATACCACCGAATTTAAAAGTATAATGTCTCCTGTGGACCGTGTGGGATACGTTTGCCACGTTTACTGATATTTCTTAGGTTAAAAAGTACAAACGGTTACTTGATTTTTGGCTTTAATCGTGAATTTTTATGCGTTAATCGAATCCAAACTGCAATACGTGCAATGACAGGAGCAAACGGGTGTGCAAATGCATTCACATTCTGCAACAATCAGTCTAGTGACTTCCTCATAAGCCTTAATTTGAACAACAAATAGAGCTTTGTGATTCTTAGATGAACTTGTTTAATAAAGGATGCAGACATGCTGAATTTTCCATAACACGTCGTCTTATCATTACATCCTGTCCCCGTGAATTAATGATGTTTGTGCTCTAGTGTAGCCGCTGAGCATGAAAATAAACAGCAACGGAAAGTGGAAAATATTAAATCATTACTTCACATCACATTCTGCAGCGATGGGACAACAATAACAGTGGGCCGAAAAGAGGAAACGTCTGTTTTTGGGAAAGTAAATGAGCTGGAAATGCTGAGAATCGCCATTCTGAGTAAGAGAACTACTCTGAAGTTGTGCAAGCGACTTTAGAGGAACACGTTCACTCTGAGAAGGTTATTACAAGTGTCAGGGGTGACAAAAGTTGCACTTGCCAAAGAAAACAACATAATAAAAGATAGAATCAAAAACATAAGACTTCACTTGTTTACTGGCTCACATCACTGCAAAAATCCCCCATTCAGAGGCCATTATTGTAACACAAGTCTAATGAGCATTTGTTCAGTAGAGCTCTGTCTCCATCTCTTCATAATTTCACTGTCATTACTGGCAATGTTATTTGTTCTCTCGACTAGAGCAGCTTTGCATGAGTCCCAGCTCAGAATAATCCTTGTTTATCTTATAGTGGGTCTTGGTGCAGCTCCTCTGTTCATCCTCTGACACAAGCTGCTTTAGTTCCTCTTACTTTGCAAACAGCAGGGTGGGCCCCACTGCTGGGACCGAAACTATGTTCAGTGAATAGGGTTTTTCGACCCCACTGCACATGCTTCTGACTGCAACTCAACGTCATCCCTGTTTTTGTTGTTAGATACAGAAATAAAAGACAGAAATTGTTGAGGATGAAGTAAGATTTTTTTTTTAAGTTGTTAAAAGTTTCTTACTATGTGAAAGCCTGCTAGGAGTATTACTTGAAGCTCTGTTCTGAACCTCATAGAACAAAATAACTGGGTGTGCATCAGAAGTTAGTGAGGGTCACCTCTACCTGTGCAGCTGCCCTTCAAAAAAAAAACCCAGAAACTACTGTAATGGTCGTTTCGTTTCTTCTAATTGGCTGTCGGCTCCAAACAGAAGGTATAAACAGCAGGTGGGTGGGGCTTCTGTGCTCACAGTCAGAGTGCCTGAGAAGACCATATAAGGGATATCCACTTCACCAGTGGTTTATTGGGGGAAAAATAGACATATATCTGTATCCACCCATTTAACACTCTCTCTCTGTCCTTATTTAATACAGCGAGTTTATTTTGTCAGTTATAATCCCATTAGAGTAATCTCAGTTTGCCTCTTTTTCCTCTCACCCCTTAAGCTAGTCGCAGCAGATGGCGACTTCCCACTGTTGCCTAGTGTCCCCTCGTAGGAGGTCATCTGATTGTTGGAGATTCTTTCTAATATTGCACAGTCTTTACTCTACAATAAAAAGTGCTGTGAGGCGAATGTTGTTGTGATTTGACACTATATAAATAAACGTATTCTCTGTTTTGTGGCGACCGTGGCTCAAGGGGTTGGGAATCGCATCTGTAACCGGAAGGTCGCCGGTTCGATCCCTGGGCTCTCTGTCCTGGTCGTTGTGTCCTTGGGCAAGACACTTTACCCTACTTGCCTACTGGTGTTGGCCAGAGGGGCCGATGGCGCGATATGGCAGCCTCGCTTCTGTCAGTCTGCCCCAGGGCAGCTGTGGCTACAACCGTAGCTTTCCTCCACCAGTGTGTGAATGTGAGAGTGAATGAATAGTGGCATTGTAAAGCGCTTTGGGTGCCTTGAAAAGCGCTATATAAATCCAATCCATTATTATTATTATTATTATGTCAAATTCAGGTAAAAAACTAGACAAAACAAAAAACAAGATGGAAAGCGTCAAAACGCTCAACTTATGTCAACTTTAATTCTACGTCTATGGTTTTTGGTCAGACGAAAATATTAAATCCAAAGTAGGAGAACAGAAACTCCCCACATCTTCCTCAGTTCAGAAAAATGTCTGACCTTTTGGAGTGACCATTGTGGTTTTATCTGTCCACTTTTTTGGAAAAATACACACACACACACACACATTACCTCTGCCAGTCCGACATTCTTCTTCTTAATGGCGTACTGCAGACAGTGGCTAAGAGTTCTGGTCAACAGCAGATTTGTCGACTTGCGGATCATATCGTCCACCTCTGTGGAGCTGAGAAAAACACATACATAATAAATACATAAGCGAAGAGAACGGGAGAGTCTGTGACTGTGCAGAAGCGATTTCTTCCATTTCTTGCAGAGAGCTGCTACGCCCGAAAGCCAGTACAAACAGTTTAAGTGAATTTCTCTGTCTGCGACTCTCTCCATTTGGGAAAAAGTCTAAATGCCAGCCAACTCTAACAAGTACATTACCATGTTATGAGCTGTCAGGCTCATTAAAACTCTAACGCCATCCTAAATGCCCTGATAAGACTTCAGCTTTAAACTTGCCAACCAAAAACTGGTCATTTAGGACTCATGATCCTAAATGTATGACCACAGAATATCACAGAAATCAAACTTCTTCCTCCAAATTCTTAAAATTCTTAAAGCTTTAATAGTTGTAAAATTACCAGCTGTGCTCAGCCAGCGGACTTAACTCTGAAATGAGCTCAAATTTCCTATTAAAACAAATGTTTGATGGCAGAAAAATCAGACCCACTTAAAGAATCTCCGACACGCTATCAGCTTTGTTATGTTTGAAATGCGGGTGATGTTTGGTGAAGAAACCCAGACAATTTTCTGCACAATTTTGGGGGTCCAGTAAAGTTTTTTATGGCAGGGTGTCTCTTTCTCTGGCCTCCTGTTTAATAACAACACGTTCCTGGAAACAACTACACAAAAAGTCGTGTGACTTCGGGCTCTGTGTGATAGGCAAAAGGTTGCGTGTACAGACAGAAGAGAGGTCGTAACCCATGAGAGACCAGAGGTAAAGCACACAGTATTAGAAGATGATGCACGCTCTTGCAGGAAAAGGTCAGGGGAGGTCAAAACGAGTCGCACAGGCAGAGATAATCACTGTGAATGAAAGCAATCGCTTTCTCCCGCTGAGGGATGATGAACAATCTGTGTTTGTGTTTTATTTTCTGTGTTTGAATCCAGAGCCCTGTGGGCAACAAATACATTCCAACTGAATCAGTAAATTGTCTGTGCCTGGAATTCAACACACATGCACACTGAGTTGCCTGAGGGAGAGCGAAAGCTGGAATTCAAACTCACTGCTTTTCCAAAAAAGCAGAGGAATCCTAAAAACGTTCCGACAAATCGGAGCAAAGGTTGCGGGGGGTGGTGGAGGAAGACAGAAAAAAAATTCCTGGAGCGGCAGAAGTGCCGAGTGGACAGAAATGGTGGAGAGTGGCAAAAAGTCAATGTATGCTGGTGAACTCACCGAAACGCGCGCATACATATACAAATATAGACACACCGCAGAGCTGGGTTTGAGTTTCATTGTATTTATGCTGCCATCAGTCACAATAAATGCACGGCGATCTGCGCTGTCAAAGGGAAGCCAGAAGCCTTCAGATGAGGCGTGTTTACAGCACGCCCAGGAGGTATTTTCTAAAAATACACAGGCAGCAGCATCAGCGATGACAACAACGAAAAAAATGAACGCAGTCAGCAGTGAAAACAGCGACGGGCTGAATACACACAAAACACTGTGGACGTTCAAACGTGTGGCGCCACGTAGCACTCGCTACATTTAATAAAAGAATCAACTGTGGTAACCGATTTGCCAGCCAAGTAAACTCTGCTCTCCCTCTGTCTGTGTGTGTGTCTGTGTGTGTGTGTGTGTGTGTGTGTGTGTGTGTGTGTGTGTGTGTGTGTAACCGCCACCAGCGTGCGTCTCGCGAACTACGATGGCAAACTAAAAACATTCCAGTCGTGCTTGATTCTCGCGCTTCACTGGCTCCCCAGCACTGCTCTCTGGATCATCCGTCACTGAATCAGCAGATTTCATACCACATTACGTCCCAGCAGCTCGCAAAGCAACCGAAAATGATGCTGAGGAACAGAAAAGCTGCTATGATGTCACCGAGAGCAAAAATCAGAAGTGTTTCAGTCAATGTGATTGTGAACTGCAGCTCAGCACACAACAGATATGAAAGTCTGATGAGCTTCTCTGCTTATTAAGTCTCTGCGTATTAAAAGTTGCAACTGTCTGCTCAGGGAGTTGCAACCTTTTTGACATCCAGTCTTGCATTTACAGCTACACTACATAGGTCACATGTTTCTGTTTTACAAAACCAACCAATGTGAACATCAACCAAAAAAGCATTTCCTAATCTTTTCATGCAGCACTTATATATTGATGAGGTATTCTGGTTCATAAATAGAGGGTGTCTATCTGCAGAGGTGCAGGTGCGTTTGACACATAAGGTTTTATGCTCTGTATATCAATCCGTCCATTCAGCAGGCACTGCAGGGGTTTGGTGCCTTGTGCACTAGGCACCAAACCCCTGGCAGGCAGAACAGTAGTTGCCAAGAATTTGAAAATAACTACCTTGCTTATATTTTGTATTTATATTCTATACTTTATCTACTGGTGCACATACCTGCCCAGAGATTGCACATATAAATTATTAGTACAACAAACAAAAGAATGAATGACGAGACAAACGATTATTAAAGGTCATGAACTGACTCTACAATATATATAAAGAATGTGCTAACTTTAGATTCTGCCTACAACTCCTTTAAATCAGTCTCATGCTGAGATTTAGGCCAAAAACTACTCATAACTAAATCCTAGTTGGGTTACTAACATTGTAACATAAAAAATGTGACGTATAAAGTTCCACAGAGAGGCTTAAGTTAAGTATTTTAAATACAATATTGATTAAGTAATTAGTAATTAATTACTTTTTAAAGTAACTGACTCAACACTGTCGTCAGATAGCCTGCAGATTTACATTTGCGATTAACTGTGAATGTCAGAAGACTACAATCTTCAAGCTGTTACAAGCTATAATTGGCTTTTATCTGTAGGTGGGGGAGTATTAATTACTCAATAAGTAAATTAACTAAATACTTCTTAAAATCCCTATAAACCTTGAGTGGACAAACAATAGAAATTAAACTCTTTAAATAATAAATAAATTTTTTTACAGTACGCAGCGGTAGCATCTCTTCCACAACGTAGCCTGCAATCATTTTTTAAGCTCACCTTCAGACGCTTTCTGTGCTGCTGAAGTAAAATCAGGTTTTGCTGCTTAGCAGGAGTTGCCGCGGTGTTATCCATGGATGATGAACAAGGATCACTCTGAAGTGTTCGTCTATGCTCTCGTGTCAGGCGCTTCAGTAGATTACTCCTGCTATTAACAGCAGCTGATAGTTTTTACATATAACTGTAATGTTCTTGTCTGCTTGTTTCAGAAAAGTGAAGAGACGGGAATATGTCTATTTCATAAAACAGCCACTCGCTTCAGCCGAGTCCGACATCTTCCGCTTTAGAATACGACTATGCAGCAAACTGGCGCGAAATGACGCGCACCTGCACTACAGCGACGTTAAAGCGGCAGAGTTTACTTTTACCTTTAGAAGACAAATTATTGATTAAATAATTAAATAATGATATTCAGCGAGTTTAATTATTTTACAATGTAACGCAAATACATTGTAAGTAACTCTAATTAAAATACCTAAAAATGAACAGTAATCAGTTACTCTACTTTTTCAGTGGAAAAGTAATTTAATTACAGTAACGCGTTACTTAATAATGCGTTACACCCAACACTGTCTGACGATATATTACAACTGCTTTCTTTATAATTTCTTTAATGTAACAAACGAGATGGATCTTTTCCATGCTGAAATGCTATCTGGCGATTCATCACTAGGAATTACGTCTAGCGTCACTTAGATCAATTTGATTCATTTCTTCTTGCAGGCCTCTACAATTCAGAACGCTTTCCATATAACACCTCTAATTGTTCTCTAATGCCGTGTTACTTCCCACGATCCATTTCACGGACTTGGTGCAGGTCTATCCAATTGCATCCAGAAACATTGTGTACATTGTCTACATCTGTTGTTAACACCCCCTGGAAATCAAAAATGGGTTGAGGCAATCCAGAGTATTTGCATTCACACATTTGTCATGGTAAACTTCCAACTGACCGATGTCAAAGAACTACTCAGCTCTCCCAGTCTCAAACATAAGCATGTGCTCATGCCTGTTGTTATCGTGCCAGCACTGCTCTGGAAATATTACCACTCTGACGTCCACAGCGGCTTGAAGTGTTTGCAATCCAATACCTACCTGTGAACAAGACTGACATCTGCAGCTTAATTTTGAATCACTTGATTGTATTTGTGGGGAAAATGTGGCCAATAAGTGTTGACATTTTCATCTACAATCGCCTCTGTTTTCTTTCCAGTCTTTACCTCAAATAGGCTGGCTGAGCATGCATGCCGTTTCTCAGCAACACACTCGTTCATATTCACAGTTTGACAGATTCACACCCACAGTCTTCTTCCACTGGACCGGCTCATGGGCATCTGTGTGGCAGCAGATTCATTTTCACCTTCCAGACTGTTCTCCAACTGGTTCATCATGAGCTCCACCATCCTCTGGCTAACAGCTCCCGCTGATCTACCTCTAGGCTACAGGTTGATGTCTTTCGCACATATTTTCATGCCAACATCACCTCATCTTCTTCTCCTCCAAAAACGTCACAAACTTGCACAGCCTTCATCACTCAGGCTCCTGCCAGTCCAACACTCAGGTCTTCGTCAGGCCTATAATTATGTCTTAGTTGTCTGCTTTAGCTACTTTGGCACGATAGACTATACAATCATTTCCAAACTGAATATAAATAATAGAATTTCTGAGGTAGTACTGCAATAGTTCAAACAACAGCCTCCTATACACGTATCATCCAAGGGTCCGACATGTTCAATCCAAAGTGTTTTTTGAGTTTGACAGACATCCAGACAAAAAAAAAAAAAAAGCCTCTTTGCACCTGATATTACCTGAACAGGCATAATGAACTCATATCTAATAGTGAACGAGAAGAACTTTGGATAAACTGATAAATGGGATTATTAATAACTTGCAGAACTACACCTAAAAGTACAGCTGCTCCAAATAAATTAGTTCTTAGAGCTTATCATACTTATCTTTGAACACGAATATAATTGTCTTGTGCATGCAAGTCCACTGATACGTGAAAAAATACATAGTAATGCCAGAGAAAGTGCTTTCCAACTTAAGATCTCTTAAACACAGACAACAGCTGGGAAGACGGAAAGTAACAAAAAAAAAGAATAGTGACAGAGCTAAGACCATCATTTTTTTTTTAATGAATGCTGCAGTGAACAGATGCTGCAGATGTGGGATGGAAGATATGACGAACTGGGGAGAAGGTGATGCAAGAGCTTGAAAATCAGCACCAGTACGACGTCAGTCTGTATTTGAGTTATTGGAAAGGCAGGTTTGTCTTTTACTAAATGCTTTGATAACACAGATTGAGTAGTTACGATTTACTAGTTAGTTCTAAAGTCAACAGTGCTAGAAAACTCTGCAAAATACTGGCAACAGCAACTAGGACTCCTCACCCTCCTACCAGATGGTATCCTAAGTGACTTCCTTCTCGAGTAATTGCATACACAAGATTTTCAAATGACAAGTGAACTGACCTTAAGGTCAAGGTCACTGAGATTTTTAGTAGATATCAATTTGAAACCACCGATATATTTCCACACCTAACACACCGATAAGTTTGACCATATCAGCCAGGGCTTATAGAGAGCTGACTGGTCCATAACAGCTGTGGCTTTCGAACAGTAGGCAACATATTTTCCATCTTGGGGAATCATCAAGATTTGTTTTTGGCAAATGTGAGATGAACCTTTGTATTATTTTGGTTTGACAGTGGGGTTGTCCTTGAAACTCTTCCATGGATGCCATTTTTGCTTAACTATTTCAATGTACTAATGTGCACTGTTTTTTTGTTTTCTTTTACAACGTCCTGGATAAGTCGTCAATGTTTTCTTGGAGTAATTTTGGAAGCCCATTCACTCCTGGGAAGGTTCACAACTGTTCAACTATATCTATATATATCTATATTCAGGGGTAAATACTTTTTCACAGCACATGAACATGTTTGAATTCCTGGAATGCATAGATTTTTGAACTAGTAGGTAATGGTTCCCATGCAAGTCAAATAAGTATGTCGTGACCTCAATTTGTTAGTCAGAACAGTCAGTATAGCTCAGTTGTCACCTCCAGGTTTTATAAAACATGAAAAAAAATGATGGTGATTGGCAAAATGTTCAAATTGTAGCTTAAAAGAGGTAGTTTCCATAATAGTGAGTAACATCACAGTGGGTAGATCCAGTTTTTATTTAAAGTCTATTGTGCGGAAATGCAGAGCTATTGGGTAAATGTTTCGCTATTTGAACTTGGACCAAAGTGGTGGCTTTATCAACCCCAAGGCTAAAAATGTCATCCTTATAGCTACTATGGCAGCTTGCCTGAAACACACAAGTCTAGAACAACAGGAGAAGACAAGCACACATGGAGGCACTAAAGTACACTTGCGCATATGCATGCAAGTGTACCCACTTTCCACCAAATTATAAAAGTGAACAGAGGTTACGGTCAGAGGTCGGAGTGTGGGGGGTGCTTGGGATCAGTGACCAAAGTCCTGCACCATCATCCCGTCTGCTTCCGGATCTGTGTATCCATGTATATGTCTGTTTGAAACAGGCAGGAAGGCATGCCACTGCAGTAACCAGATAGCAGGGTGTGCATGGCCATAAAAAAAATCCAGCCAGGTCAAACAGTGGAGTCATTACTCTGATTGAGAAGAGCGATTAGTGCTGTCTGGTCAGCAAGAGACCAGAAAAAAACTTTTACTTGAAAAACATCTGTCGGGAACATTTTGACAGGTTCAGACACAAGAGTCCAGACGCGCACACAGAATCGTTTCCACTGTCCAATAAATCTGACCAAAGCAGACTGTATTTGTAGGAATGAGTCCTCAACAAATACAGAAGACTACTACTTCTACTATTTGTGCTCCAGTGAATTCTGCTCATGCTTTCAATTTTTAGCATTTCAGAGAGTTCATATGCTCTAGAAAGTGCCAGAGACACAGGCTTCTTCAGCTTGATTCATTTTCACACAGATCTGTGGCAAAGATGGTGACTAAACTGTCTCTAACACAAACACACAACTGTTCTGCTTTTCTAAACCGATGACTTTAATTAGATGCCTTGGACTTTCTTTTTTCTTTTTCCCCATCCCCAATCATCCCTGCTCCTGCCGCCGTCTCCTTTTTCCCCCGGTCACGGATCAATGGCACCTCCCCAATTCCCAGCCCCCAGGGAGAATCAACTGATGCACACATACGCACAAGGAGCCACTAAACATTCGTAGAGCTTCGTCTACAGAAGCGGACAAGAGCACAAAAATATTAAAGCTATATGACTCAGAGTTACAGGTACAAGTAAAAAATGTTATTCATTTGGAACGCACAACGCAAATCTGAACATGACTCTAATAATGTGTTTCAAACTGAAGGACCCAGAGTCCGTGCTATTCTGGAAGTGAATGTTCAGTTCTTTGTTCTGCTTTTTCAAGCTCAAAGTGAGGATCTTTAGCTTTTACATTAAGCGGGAAATTTGTTGTGTGTGTGTGTGTTTGTGTGTGCTTGTGTGTGTGCGTCTGGCTGAGGCCCAGGCCTGCTGAATCCCTCTGATTGCTCATCTTCTCAGTAGAAAAGTAGCTGCATTGTTTTACTTAATTCTTCCATCAACCATAACCCACACACACGCTTACCATTTAACCTTTTCAGAACAGAAGCTGCATTTGATTGCAGAGTTGTGTGTGTGTGTGTGTGTGTGTGTGTGTGTGTGTGTGTGTGTGTGTGTGTGTGCATGCTGTATCCCACTCGAGCCAGATCTAATGAGACAAAAACCCCTGGTCAGAATGGAAAGAACCAATCAACCAAACGGCGTCTGCTGTCTGCTGAGTGTGTGTGTGTCAGTGAGAATGAATGGGAGAAGGTGTGCAGGCGTTGAAGTTTGTGGTCAATCTGAATCGTTTGAGCTGCAACAATTGATCCTGACCTGGTGAAAATATTTGCCTGAATAAAAAAAAAATATGAATATGAATAATTGCTCACACAAAAGCCCATTTCAATGACTTTTGAACAATTTTTTATAAGTACCACAGACTAAAGATAGTTACCCAACGAAATGGTAGAGACTGATGAGTCCGCATCAGTGTGCAGTCATTGCAAATGCAGATTTTGTTATTACTAAAGACAGCTAATACAATCAGCTCTCATCTAAATCTTTTATTGTAAATGATTTTTGTGAGGTGATGAGAGACGACATTTTGTAGGTGAAGTGATGAGTTTCTGGACATTTATGCTTCAGCAGGAAATTTGCACAGTAGCTACGCTGTCACCACGATCTCCCCTGAAACACTGGGCTATAAGCTGCACCTTCATAGAAATGTAACTACAACTTGGGTCGACGCAGCTCCCAACAATCCCGACTACTTTTTCCCCAGAGTTTTGGAATTTTTCAGTCAGAGAATAACAATCATCTCCTCAACATGAGGAATAAGAATCATAGCATCAATATAAGGACTCACAAAATTCCTGGGGTGAGATTTTTGAAACGATCAGAGCAGACGTGAGTGAATGTAAAAAGAAGTGGAAAACCTAAATGTGATTGCCCCCAGGGAACAAAATAAACCACAGCAAAGAGCAATGGGGGGTGGGGGGGGTGTCCTTGCATTCTGTTTGTTTCTATTCGTCTCAAGTCTGAATCAAGCTCAAATGAGACCTTAGCGACTGACCAGCTTCCGTCTATTTTTCCATAAATCTTTTGAGCTTCTCTTACAGAGTGAATAATGTGGGGAGTAAACTATTTAAATGAATCACAAAGACATAATTTGATAAGACAAATTCTTCTTCTTTTGTGCTACCAGGAATGTATAACTATTTGGAATGATGTGGGAGATGATCAGAGCGTAACTAGTGGATATGAAAATGCTGTGAGCCTGAGGTTTAACACAGACACCTGCATATTTATCTATTTCATTTGTATTTCCTTTCCTTTTGGGAAGCTTCATTATAGCATCAGATCTATTAGACAATACTGTGCGCAAAAGTCTTGAACAACACCTCATTTCTTTATTTTGTGCCAAACAGGGGAAAACGGCTGCACTATGCCAAATTACACAAGAACATTAGTGGCAACAGGTCTTACAGAGGGATGAATTCAAACTTGGGTCAACATTATTGAAGCAATGTGGGATCATCTTGACAAAGAACAGACCAAAAGTCAGCCAACATCCAAAGAAGAACTTTGAATATCCTTCAAGTAGTCTGGAGAAATACTTAAAGACATCACAAGAAAGCTAAGAGAGTTCAGGCTTTATTGAAGAATAAAAGGTGGCCGTACTAAATATTGACTTTCAAGCTCTTCTCAAATATATACAATTGAGACGTGCGCAAGACTTTTGCACAGTAATCTACATTTAAATGTGTACCAACACAGATTTATTGAAGTGACTCATATCTGGAGCTACAATCCTTTCTGAATCTTGTAAACCACGACTGTCACTGAATGCGTTTCACTGTTTGCTGCCCACAGAAAAATCAGATTCAAGGTGAACAGAACAAATCTATTCACCTTCAGCTGGCTGTCCTCAATCAGTGTTTCCATGCTGCTTATAGAAGCATCTGTAAAATCAAAAGCACTAAACTCTGACACCAGGACTGTCAGTGGCAGAGGAGTGTAAGCATGCAGCGCATGTACCTGAGATGAAGGTCCTCAGAGTATTTCAGACAAGCGTAGATGAACTCTTTTAGCTGGCAGTAGACTTTTGGCACAAACTCTGAGAAGGGAAGCTTCTTTGGGAAGGGAAGCTGGAGGAAATGGGGCGAAAAATAAGAGATTAAGTGAGATTTTACTCAAACTTTAATTCACATACTGCACAAAAGCTAACTTGAGCAAGTTCAAGCATAGAGGTAGTTTTTTCTTGAGAGTTCCTAAAGGGAAGAAGCTTTTGCATGGAAGAAATTAAACTGACATGACTGCAAGAAGCAACATGCAGCACTTTTCAGAGTATAAAACTCTTTTTGCACACTTTTATATCGTCTATGTTCTCTACCTTTTCCAGTTCGGGGTCTTGAAAGGGACACTGGGAAGTGTATTGTCTGTACTCCTCCTCCGTTGAGACTGGGATTGGACTGTAGTTGTCCTGGTCTATCACCTGCCTGCAGAGGGCAAAGAAACAAATAAATCAAAGGTAAATAACTTCCCATCTTCTCCAAAGAGGTCAACACACACCCACACCCACAGAGGATACATATAAACAATCATCCCATTGGGGGTCGTTTTAATTCTTGAGGTTTTCTTACCACCCTGCCCTCTTTCACCACCCCCGCGTCTTTTTGGCACTCCAGAGTTCGGACGTTCCAGCGTTCCATGGAGAGGCCGTGAACCGGAGCGCGCTCTCTCCCTCTCCCCAACAATACAACACAAAATTCCTGTGGCTTCCACGATGTGTGTGTGTGTGAAAGAGAAAGATGGAGGAAGGAGAGAGGGAGTGTGTGTTTGTTTGTCCGTTCTCACTGCTGCAAGTCCCACTGGTGTCATTGGACAAAAGCGGTGCTGAAACAATGGCACGTTTAGCCCGAATACAAACACGCACTCTCACACTCAGAGTTTTGTAGGGGGTAGTACCCATTGAAGGGCAGAGAATGTTCCGGACGTTGGTTTAAAACACTTCCTCCCTCTGGCTGGTTGTAAAACTTCAAAACCAGGACGTTTCCCACAGACATGCGCTGCTGCACAAATATGTGTGTGTGTACGAGCTTCATGACCGTATCGTTAGAGAGGTGAAGGTCAGTGCGGCACACACTGGAGTATTTAGAACCCAGCTACTGAAAAACAGCTATCAGGAGAGCGTGGAAACAAAACGTTCGCTACCTGAAGGTGACATTCCATCTCTTGAGTAAGATTTCTCCGTACTGCTCCCTCATCTCCAGCAGCATGTCAAACAGCTGAGACACAGGGAAACCATAACCCTGCAGAAAGGAAAGAAGAGCAGCTGCATGTGAAACCATGGTAAATGGTCTGGTTCTTATATGGCACTTTTCTGCTCTGAGCACTCAAATGGTTAACACAACTTGCCTCATTCACTCACTCACACCCATTTACACACTATGTTGTTTTAACATAAGTGCTTCTATCTAACGTTCACACACATTCATACCCCGATGCATCGGAGAGCAATTTTGGGGTTAGTATCTTGTCCAAGGATATTTCCACGGAGATTGGAGCAGACAGACGAGCCCAAATATTCATGCCTCCACCACTGTGCTTGACAGCTGGTATGAGGTGTTTATGCTGATATGCTGTGTTTGGGTTTCTCCAGATGTGGCACATGTGGTTTGCTAAGATGCAACTTTGCAAACTTAAGCTGTGCTGTCACGTTCTTTTCAGAGGGAAGTGGCTTTGTTCTGGCAAACCTTCTAAGCAGGCCATACTTGTTTAGTCTTTTTGTAACTGCGCTGTTATGAGCTAACTGAGGCTCGTAAAGTCTAAGCTGCAGCTCTTGGGTTTTTTGCAGTTTCTCTGAGCATTGAGCGATCTGACCTTGGGGTGTTTTTACTGGGACATGTTCCTGGGAAGATTGTGACAGCACATAGCTGGCTAACAGGGCTGCTGTCTGACAAGACTTCGCTCTAGGAGGACTAAGTTGATACAGGTGGATGAGATTAAACACATAATTATTTGATTTTTCAAAACAATATTTTGCATCAAATGTCTGAAATGTCAAAATAAAGACTGATGGAAGGACCAATTAAAATGAGGTTGGAAAACAACATGCCTTCAACATAAGACAGAGTGTGGTATAAAGAAAACCCAAGGTATAGTTTCCTCTCTGCTGGAAGAAATACAGAAGAATTCCAAAAAATAATAATAAAATAAAACAGAAACGCCCTCAAACATAAACAATGAGTAGAAATTTAGCCATTCAGCAGCACTTCATCTCTGTACATGAATGACTTTTGGACATCGAACCACACATTCATCATTCCCCGCCTTTAATGTGCCTCACTCTTCTCTGAATGTTTCTCCCATCCGGTTTTCACCCACATCCCCTCTATCTCCCCTTCATCCTCTCATACATCACACTCAATCCATCCAGGCTAGTTCATAAATACAGCCAGAAAATAAATGGATGGAGCGCAAACTGACAGCACATGATTAAGGTCCATTTCTAAAAATGGACGAATTAAGACAGAAAGTCTTTCTTTTTTTTTTTTTTAAGAGGCTGGCAGCAGTCTGTTTTGTAAAAACTACAAAACATGCTTTGAACAAGAATCACGGGCCTCTGGGGTCAAATATCTTAGGAGAACACAACAGCATTTCATATAGCGTGATGCAAAAGGGAACGAGAGGATTTCCTTCCTTTCGAAGTGAAATATTAGGAATTAATCACACACATACCTGCAGAGTATCAGCAAACAGGACAATGAGGTTCTTCAGATCCAGCACCAGGTCAGGGTCGTCACAGTATGACTAAGGAAACAGGAGGGAGGGGTGTGTCTGTGTCATTTCAGACTTTTGTGGAAACATGCATTTCGTATTTAATGAGTGTGTGTGATTCGCCTCACAGAGTGCGTCCTCAGGGCAGCGACTATTTTGGACAGCGCCAACTCCCAGAGCTCCTCTACGTATGCTCTGTTGACCAAACCCTGTGTGGTGTGCAGGACGTGATCCTCCACAACAAAGAAGCTGCAAGCGAGGAGAACAGAGAGACAGATGGAATTACTTAGGCAGTTTGGTAAATATACCTAATCACGCTCCTGCCAAAAGTAAGAGGAGGAGAACAATACCACTCCTGCTGGAGCCAGGACATGGTTAGCTTAGCTTTGCATAAATACTGAGTGCCGGGCTATGTCCAAATCCACCTAGCTCACTGAAGCGCACTAATTTGCATGTTATATTACAGTTCAATATGCACAAAAACCAGGAGGTTAGGTGCCAGAGTGTTTCTACCATTACTATCCAAGAAATAGCTTGGCCTGAAACCTCCAGCGCAACAGCAAATTGTCCTTGTTACACTTCAGATTTTGTACAAATTAAATAAATGAGATATAACTTGAAAAATATTTGAGTAGGAGTCTTTCCTGGATTCAAATTGGATTTGTCTTAGGTGCACTTTGGAAGGGATATACAAACAGATTTAAAGGGACAGTCCACCCGTAAATCAGATTCACATATTTGGCAGAATACTGAGCTGCAGTGACATTTATCCTTTAGACTGCTCTGGAGTTGGCTGCCCAGTTTCTGATATATGTGCTGTAGAGAAGTCTGCCTCCTCTTGAATGTTACAGAACTGAATTGTGCTTTCTGTTTAGTCCCCTACGCACCACAAAAAAAAACAAAAAAAAAAAAACACCTAAAATCTTAGCAGCAATGTCACACATCAAAGCCAGTGATACAAAACCTTCCGTTGTTCTAATCCCTTTTTTCAGGAGCTACTTTCCTTCTGTTCAACTAGACCTGAAAACCAGTGGAAACATGCAACTGGCAAAACACTGAAGCAGCTAACAGGAGATCCCACTAATGTTTACGTGCCATTTCTTACAGATTTTGTTGCGGCAAATCAAATATGACAGTTAAAAGAAGTTGACTTGTTACTATTGAGAACAACGTCTTTATAAAGAAGACTAAACATGAAACATGTTCAGCCTGGTCAAGATGCTGCGTCTCATAAAAGTCATAATGAAATTCTAGTACTAGTTTCTTTTGATAAGGTATACAGCGATTCTCTTCGGATGGAATACGGCAGCACACGGTGTTCTAGGTTATCCTGTAGACGGCGAAGACAACGACGACGGAAAAAGATGAAAAGAAAAAAAAAAAAAGAAACAAGACAAGGACGAGTTAAGCAGCTGGAGACTAAGCAGATGAAGAAAAAAAAAGGCCAAGAAGACAACAAAGATAAAGAAGAAAGCAAGAAAAAAACTACTTGTGGGAGATGGCAACAAGTCCAGCTGTGTGTTAGCTGTACTCAGACTCGTTGGTAAGAAAGTCTTGGAGGATCAAGGGATACTGATTCTAATACTGCCTCTTGCAAATATAACAGTACTGTCATGTTTTCCGGACCAAGGTTAGAAATACTTTCACATAAGCGAAGCAGTTAAAAGACCAGGATCTAGATTAGGTTTCACTTTATTAATCCATCTGCTGCTCTTGACAATAACTGTATTTTCCATCATGTCAAACAGAGAAATGTGAAATCTGGTTTTCATAAAAATAAAGCTGCTGATCTTTTCTATGACAAATGGTTTTCTTTGGTTCATCTTTCTCTTTATGATCCATTTTTTTTCTACAAGATGTTTTTGTGGAAAACAATCCTTAAAATCAGCTGCAAAGTGAATTAAAAATAATTAGGCAATAGGAACGCAAATGAAAACATGTTTCTGGACTGCAGAGGAAGGGACTGTTCAGAGATATCCCCAATCTCAAATAAAAGACAAACACTTGTGTGGCTTATTTTCACCCTGAGAGTACTTTGGGATGGTTCGAGTCAATTCTGATAACTTTTCCAGAAGAGCTGCCATGTTTCTCTGATTTAAAATCATTTGCAAGTGCAAATGACAGCCAGGCAAACGGCGCATTCGCCCAGCCAGGCGTGCGAGGATGCTGATATCTGAGCACAGCAACAAACCCGTCAGTCACACGTTGTGCTGCTGTCTTGAAATGATGCCTGTGTGAAACGGATCAAATCGCCTGCAAAGTGACTTTGGTTTACATCCACTCACAACACGTCTAACTCAAACCAGTGCCCACCGAGCATTGCCAGGCCACAATGAGCCGCACTGCGGTCGGATCAGTGGCCCGGCTATGTATGGTTACTTTTCTCTTTGCTATTACTGAAGGGAATAAATATGATGAGATTCACTCAACAGATTTTTACTTTTTCCAGCTTTTTCTTCATGTAAGAAACTAAAAGATTTGTGCACTTTTTTTATGGAAGACCAAGCAGCATCTTCTACCTGTTTGTACCACAGTGGAACAAAGCACAAATTTCCCTACAAATCCAACTCATTGAGAAAGAATAACTGTAACTTAAAAAATTGTTGATATGTTGATACAGAACAGCTTCACATTTGAGAAGCTTTGCTTTTCATTTGATTTACATATATGTTGGATTTATGCTTTAAAAGCATCAACCAGAAAACACTTTGGTACAAATTCTGATTTTAAATGTACCACATCCATGAAAGTGATTTAACCTGATTTAGACACGCAATTATTAGGTCAATCCAACTTACATATTAGATTTTTTTATCCCGCCCTATGGACAACTTTCTCCAAGCATCTATCTCTGCAGACTAACATTAACCCAGGGCCAAACTGTTCATACTGAATAAGGTTGCAAGTCGCTTAACATTTGCTATGGTGTCTCCACATCTAACACACATGCTCAGTTTGAACCTGTTTGAATCTGTGAAGAGAACCTGCCAAGTCTGAAGTTCATCAGTGACCTGCACAGATCCCACTCAATGACTTGAGGACCATCATGGAGTCCAATTATGAACGTGAGTAGCACTGGAGGTTATTCTGCTGTACAGTTGTAAAGCTGTTCCTCCTTCCATGAAGGAGAAGATGATGCTGCAGCTAATGGTATAAGCCCTTTTAAGCTCTACTCATGTAACTGCCCATCTACTGGTATCTCCTCCACACCTGAGACTGTGCTGGCAGAGACAGCAAACCTGTTGGCATGTAAGCATGTGCAACCTGTATGCCCTCCTGGTAGCAACTCATGGTAGCAGCAGGGAGAAGGACACTAATACCAAACCCAAGATAAGAAGATAAGGACAGTGACTGTCCACCACCTGCAATCCATTTTTTAGAGGATTGTCCTGTTGTTACTTCTCCAGAGCAACTGTGTCACTTTGATTTGCTCCAAAGAAGCAAAAATTACCTCACCATACTTCAAACTTCTTAACAGGACACACTGATATCGCTGAATTTTATTATTGTTGCACTCTGATGATCGGGTGTTGCATTCATTTTTTTGAACAGTGTACATACGTTTTTATTAGTTGACCCATTTTTTAAACTTATAACTGAGTTCATTACATTAATATACATTTCTCTGTTTGCTTATTCATTGGCTCATCAGTGAACGGTATCATTTTCAAATGGATGAGCCGAGTGCCTCAGCTCTCTAATGAGTGTCTCCTGGAGGCAGCCATTTATATTGTGAGAAATCTTCAGTTAGTAAGTTGGAAGACAAACATGGCGTGATGAAGATTTTTAAAAATAAATTTTGATGTCATTTAATGCATCCATTTAATCTTTTTTGTTGTTGTTATTTTGGCAGTTTCAGCCCCCATATATTTCCTCATATAAACACGCACAGTTACTAATTAAACATATATAATAACTCTGGTTTTGTGGGCATGCACAACTATTACATAAAAAAAATAAATGCAGATATTAAAGGAAGCCTTAGTTGGAGTTATTTTGAAGTGTTTAATGTCAACAGAGAGCGCAGATGAAAGAATATTAGGGTGGGAGACATGGATGAAGAAGCACTAGTGGATAACAGACAAAGGATGGCACTTTCCAGCACTTCAGATGGGAATAACAGACCTGAGGGTGAGTGCATGAGTCTGAGCTGATGTCCAGTGTTTATAGAAGCGTCTGCTCCAGCAAGACAGACAGAAGGAATAACAGCAACACGCCAACCGCCATCACACACACACTATCAATCCTCACTGCTGCGTGCATGTGAGGGAGAACGAGCGGACGTGTGTGTAGACGCAACATAGAAGTGGGACGGAGTGACGGATGAGAGGACAGTAAAGAAAAGGTGGAGGATGGGGTGTGAGTGGGGAAAAAAGGGGGGCAGGAATAACAGCAGGAGAGGAGGGAGATGAAAAGATGTCAAATGGTCACAAGTCACTCAGAAGAAATGAAATGAGGTGCTGTTAAATGCTGAATGTTTGCTTTCACTCAAACGTTCCTCTGCCAAGGTACACAGAAATCTCACAATGAGCGGGCGGATGGTCGGTCGGTGGAAATCTGTTATGAGCCATTTTGAAAATATTTACAACTATTTCTAAACAGACGTTTTCATTCTGACCTTTTGGCAAAAGTTCACTTTCAATTAGGGTGAAATTAAAGAAGGAAATTAGAAAAACTTCAAGGAGTAGGAAATAAATAAAAGCGGGCGGACGAACTTACCCAACAATCTGATTGAAGTACCGCCGGTATCCCTCCAGAGTTTCATGCTAGAAATAAATAACAACACAAAGGCCAAACAGAGGGAGAAACAGGGAGTTACTAATAATGTGAAAATATACAGATATCAGAATAACAGGAAACAAACTTATACCAGATTACTCAAATATATGCATCTAAATTCTTTGTTTTATGCATTAGCAACATCTGTTCATCATGGGGCGATCGTGGCTCAAGAGTTGGGAGTTCGCCTCGTAATCGGAAGGTTGCCGGTTCGAGCCCCGGCTTGGACAGTCTCGGTCGTTGTGTCCTTGGGCAAGACACTTCACCCGTTGCCTACTGGTGGTGGTCAGAGGGCCCGGTGGCGCCAGTGTCCGGCAGCCTCGCCTCTGTCAGTGCGCCCCAGGGTGGCTGTGGCTACAATGTAGCTTGCCATCACCAGTGTGTGAATGTGTGTGTGAATGGGTGGATGACTGGATGTGTAAAGCGCTTTGGGGTCCTTAGGGACTAGTAAAGCGCTATATAAATACAGGCCATTTACCATTTTCAAGTGGCAGAGACATTGACTGTAATTCTATGTGAGGTTGTCGTATTTTTCATCATAACAATTTTGTCCAACCACTGTTTATCTGCTTGTTTACAGGATAAAGGGTGCAGGCTTTATAATAGAGTCCTGCAACAGGAGGGTAATTACATTTAATTTCAGTGTATTTAATGTTCGCCTTCAAAATAAAAGCTGCAAATCTTGAAACACTCCGGTTGTAGCAGTAAGGCAAAAGCTTTACTTTGAAGGTGAATGTTCTCAGTTTCTGGTTTGTGTTGCACTTTCTGCAGTTTCATTTCGTTGGGCGAGTATTTGCCTTTTGTTCTCAACACTAAACAAACTCATCAGTCCTCAGTTTATCGTGTTTCTGTGATCTTTCTACCTTAAGCCCAATTTTAAGGTGTCCAAAACAATCATGAGAAGGTTTCCTTTGCAGCACCATATACCTTTTTTTTTTTTTTTTTTTTTTACCAGTAGAAAGCCAGCCACCACAAGCCAACATGTCGGGGTATACATCGGTGGTTGCCAGGGGTCACTAGCCAGTCTAGGCCTGTGTGACTGAGGCCTTGGCTGTTCAAACAGCTTGAGAGTGTGTGTGTGTGCAGGGCTAGGGTGGAGTCAGTGTAGTTAGGAGTGTGTGGACATAACAGTGCATCGAATAACACACAAAGTGAGGGTGCGGAGTCATACCATGTTAGAGTGGGGCTGCAGTACGAGACGGGCCTGTTTCCTCCTTTGCTTTCTGTAGTAGTTCTCAAACACATCACGCAAACCCTAAAAACACAAACTGGAGGTAAGACCGGCTGCAGGGATGGACTGCAAGTACAGCCTGTGAAGCGCCAACAACACAAGCATACAACCCAGTGTTTCAGGTTAATCGAGGTTGGTAGACAACAGGGGAAGAACTCATGTAATGAGGTACAAAATCAAAAGGGTAGACCCACACGAGGATGGAGAAGGTCATGTTAGTGCATACGTGAGTAAGAGGGAGATAGGGAAGCTGCCTTTGATGGCTGGCTAGCGTCACCGCTCAGACATCAAACTAAAACGTACCCACGCAAGAGACACAGAATCGGCTGTCTAAACTTGACCATCTCGTATCTGTTCCTCCCATTACACTGAAGCTCTCTCGCCCTTATCTCTGTTGTGCTAAGATAGACCACAAGTCTCTCTCTCTCTTTCTCTCACACACACACGTATCCAGATCCCACAGTAACCGGTGAGCTCAGAGATAAAGGCCCAGGAGTGGGCAGATAACATGACAAGCTCCCTGAGCTACTGACCAGACCAGCGCACGTATATCTACCCAGCTGACGTTGCTGTTGTAGGAGGTCAGATACAGGAATAAAAATACACCACAAACACAAAAACACCACTGTTTTACCAACTTTGACATTTGACAGCTTCAAAAATAAATGAATACACTTTGTCTTTAATTATGACAACACAACTGCTCTGTTGGGAACATAGGGTGCCAGCATTCAAGTAGAAGTCACTTTGATATGCTCATGACAAAAAGCAACAGCATCACCAGGCAGTATAATATGCTCCATCGTAAAACAGCTCGGTCAGCACCGACCCAAATGCCACAGAGCATCTATTGGATACCCTGGAACAACTCCAGTCCTCGAGGCCTAACCCCACTGCCAATCACCTGGTCCCAGAAAACACAGACCGAGTGTGTGCTGTGTTCATGCTAGCCCTCCATCTGGGATCAGACAAACGATGTTGAAGGCGTCCCTCCTCACGGTACAGTTTCTTTTGAGAAATATGAAATTTGTACATTCAGAAATTACATTTATGTTCATGTTCCCTGCAGTCCATTGCCTCAGTTATTTAAAGAGATTGGAATTTAATAATCAATACCATGATTAGCTTCCAACGTTATACTTTAACCAATTCTCTAATGCTGCAGCCACATTAGTTGTGATCTCATCATCTTTGAAACGGCTGCAACAACTGCCACCTTCAATCCGATTTCAGTGCATCATGACGGCAATGAAATGGCGACAAGAGTCAGTCTGCTGTTAGTTTCTGATTGGATGTGCCACTGCCTTAAAAGTAGCAATTAAAATGGTCGCCACAATTACCTGCGATCAGTCGCCAAATATGAATATAATACGATGGGCGTCATATTTTGACTCTAGTGTCTCTGAGCCATAAAGGACAGTTTCCTTTCTCGCTCTCCGTCTGTTGCCCTTTTGTATTTCTAAGGTTTGCAAACAACCTTGTCCTTCATGCTTTATCTGTCCGCGCTCCTTTTCAAAACTTAAATAAAGAAAAAAAGAATATCAACAAAAAAGTATTTGTTAAAAAAAATTAAGATCTAAAGTGCTGTATGTGGATTTTGGCATCATGCTCAGCTACACTCTTTAGTCGTTCCCTTGATTAAACCGTGCCCTTTGAAAACAAAGATACCAACAAAACAATGTGGTGAATGGTAGAAATACAGCTCTCCCTGGTAGTGTGTCAGAACTAGGTTGAGCTTGTTTGGAGGTGACAAAACTGTTTTTTAATTCCCAGTTTGACCCTCAGTGGAACAATGTGTATTCAACAAATGAGAGGCATCAAACCGCTGTGAACTCTGCATTATACAGCGCTCGCTGTCCCTGAGAGAGCGTGAGCACGGGGTGAGAAACACGGGCTGAGATCAGCACGAGTGTTTGTGCGACAATATAACATCACCAGAGAAGGTGAGGAGAGATAAACGAAACAGAGAGGAGCTGAAAGAGAGAAGAACACCAGCAGGCGGAGCCAGCAGAGAATCAAAGAAAGAACGGATCAGACAGCACGAGGATCAGACGTGAATAAATTACAACAACATGAACCCGACAAAAACCTGCTAACAAAGAAAGACAAATGTTTCTAGTAACTGCTCACAGACTATTTATGTTCATGGCACCAGCTTTCTTCTGATTGGCTGCCCCACACAAACATAGGGTGTGAGGAACTGGTGGGTGGGGCTTGTCTACTCCTGCGCTCCATACTGTCTGAGATGACCATACTGAGAATGTACCTGTTCACACACCAACTTCATTATGTGAATCTTTGTTTTATATGCACATCCGCCAATCAGCAGTGTAATTACAACAAAACAGTATAACAAGCCGGTTCCCCTCTTAAATAAACGACTACAGTCTCCCACTGGAGTGAGCGTGACTGAGCATAAGTGTTCCACCTTTACTGAAGTAAACACATCTGCTTGCTAAAGGTCAAGAAGTCAGTCTTTTTTCACCTTTTTGATCTCTTTATAGACATTTTCCTCCACTATAGCCCAACATCCCATCACCTGACCCCTTTATTTGAAACTTCAGCCCATGTTTATTATAAGCATCCAACAATAAGAGTGTTTACATGAAATAGACTTTTCATTTCTTTTTAAGTCTTTGAAAACACTGTTTGATTTCTAGTCTCAGTCACTAGTTTTATATCATATTCAATACAAAAAAATTCATTTAGCAAATGTATAGCTCTTATCACACATTGCCCTCTACGCCCCTGTCTCCCTTTAAGAAAGGTAAAGAAGAACGATTTTGCAACTTTACATCTCTGGCAGGTTTTTCCAAACCGGAGGGGTAAGAAAGAAGGTAATGAAGCTTCAGCAATCTGTGAGAGTGACCGAGTCGGACCGCAATTGTTGGAGAGAGGCTAACTTCCACCGTGTGACCTGTGTGATTGCCAATCGGCGCTCAGAGGTTGAAGACGTTGCATGCTCAACCTCCACAACTATCTGGTGGCACCAGCGTAGGTAGTAGGGCTGAGCATGTGACCCAAATGCTGTGAGGCTATTGCAGAGGCCTGGATGTTTTGATGCGTGCAACAGCTTTCCTGTCAACTCAGAACTGTCCTGTCAAAATAAAGGCTAAAAAGTCCAGAAAAAAATGCTTCAATCTCCAAGCAGCTACATGTTTTTCCTAGTTGGAAAAGGGATGCTCGACTATTTTTACTTTATTTAAGAAAAACAAGCTGAGAAGGAGCAGAAGTAGTTGGTTAGAAGCAAGGGAACTTTCAAAATAAAAGACCTACTAGACGAATTGCCTGTATATGTTAATGCTCTCTAAAAAAATGTTTTTTTTAAAGACTCAAGGATCTGTTAGAGCAGCTGCTTTGTTCCAGCTGTCGTGCTGTAGCTCAGAGTTCCCAGTCTGACCGGTTTGATGGACTGGCTGCTACCGCCGCTCACCTCGCCTCTCCTTCCCCTCGTCTCTGCCCGACACGCTGGGCTTTAGGCCCGTGTTTACATCCATCGCAGCTCTGCCCACATTTGTCAACGTGCGGTACGTGTGCGAGTGTAACAAAGGAGTATTGTTCGGGCTCGCCGCTGCTCCACAGCGGGTGGAAAATTGTGGGCCTTAAAGGTGGAAAAGGGAAAGCGGGGAGAAGAGTGGACGGGGGGGGGGGTTGGTCTTGATTGCAAATGGGATTCTACGTCCAGGTTTGCTACAAAAATAAATAAAAGTGCTACAAGCGTGTGCCTGTGGAAGTACAAGACATTCTCAAACATTTAACAATGAGTGTGTGTGTGTGTGTGTGTGTGTGTGTGTGTGTGTGTGTGTGTGTGTGTGTGTGTGTGTGTGTGTGTGTGTGTGTGGTTTTATTTTCTGATATTAAATCCACATCTCCACCCGACAGCTTGTCATTCAAAGCACCGCAGCACAGCTTATTTTAACACACAAAACAGTTCGAGTGTGTCTGTTTAATCTTGTGTCCTTTCTGCATTTTAATAGAAACGCAAACAAAATCTCAAATGGCAGCAGCAGCAGGAGGAGAAGGAGGGGGAACATAAATGACTAAGAGTGTGTGACCCCAAAGGTTCAGGGGTCAATCCTTTCAACACCTTCCCGAGCAGCAGCGTGCTCCTTTCCTCCCCCCTTTCTCCTTCATCTCGAGTGCTTCATTCCTCCTCTCTCATCCATCCTCCCCTCTCTCGTCTCGCTGCATTTTCACCCTCGTCTTCCTGTTTTTGCCCTTTTAACCTCCCCGTGACCTCCCTCTGCTCCCTACTCTCTGCAACAGCTTATCTCCAATCAGCTGATTGAGGCCTCAGCAACATACAGCAGGGCTGGTTCAAGTGCTGCTGAGGCTCTAATGACTGAGATTTGTGGAAAATTCTTATTTCCTTCCACTTTTCACTCCTCCTGCTTAGCCTCCACATCTCAATGCTCCCTTCTTCCCTTCCTGTGACCCCCGCTCTTCTCATAACCTTCCTCTCTGATTGCCTCTTCCACATCATTAAGGGTTCAGTTCAGCTTTAAGGGGTCAGTAAGATGAGAAAGATCACCATATGGTAGTTCTCCTCCCTCCCCACGGACCAATAACACCTCACCTGTTACTTGATTCAACCAATCAGATGCTGACCACTCCCTCTAGAAGCAGTATATTTTATTTTGGTTTGGGGAATTTATTGAGCTATTTATGCCACAGATCCACTTTATTGTACTATTCTACCATTATTTATTTTGTTGTATTTTTTGAAACTTTATTTACCTATACTTCCTACATGTGCTGCACTTTCTCCATCTTCCAATATATACATCATCCTTCTGCCTCTCTAACTCCGTCTCCAAATCCATCAAGTTGTCCTTCAGTTGTACTCATGTCTTGTTCATTCTGTTCACTCGGAGTGAAGATCTTGGCATCTTGACCTCTCATCTGTGCCACAGTCTCCAAATCATACATCACAGCAGGAACGATGATACCATCCTGTAAAAAATAGCAGCAAATCACCCCTTACACTCTTCTCTACCCATTCCACCCTGCCAGCACTCTCTTCTTCATCTCTCTTGTGGACTGTTCCTTGATTTGCATGGCTGACCCCAGCTATTTAATCTTAATCTCTTAATCCACCCCCCCCCCCCCCACCACCACTTGGAAAGCTCAGCTCGGTGCCATACATGAGTGGTTCTTACACCTAGCTCATTCTTCACTGGGTCACTGATATCTTTCATTTTTACTTTATACACAGTTATTCATATTTTTTCCACATGTGGTTACATCATTACAGAAACTGTAGATCGGTAGTACAGCACTTCATGCAAATACACTTTTCCTAACCTTGTCATATACACACCAGGGCCAAAACACACAAATCTGTCCTACACGGTGGCTCGGGCAGCCACTGATGGGTGATGTGATTTAACGTGACGATCGAAAAAAAATAAATTGCTAATTATGTTTATACAGCCCTGCAACAAAAAATAAATGACAGATTTATGGACCTATCCAGCTCAAAATACACGAACCAGTCTGTATACATATACATTTTAAAAATGTATGTAGAGTAAAAAAACCTGCAGCAGTCCACTTGGCTTCGCTATTGTGCTACATTATATATTTTATAAATTTTTTCATGACCTTTCCTTCTTTCCTTCTGCTGCAGGTTTTTCCTTAAAAGGGCCCTAAAAAACCAAGTTTTTAGAACTGTAATCTTTTCTTTAAGGGGACATGCAGTGTTTTAAGTTAAATGAGGGAAACCGTTCAGCTTCACACAAACATTTAAAGCCAGAAAATAAAGTGTTTGTGTGTTTATACTTTCTTCACCCACGTCGTCACCTGTCTAAACCTTCTGTAACCTCTCTCTCTTTGTTTCTCCTCCACCATCGTGCCCTGCTTAACCTTTCTTTAACCTCAGCCTTGCTTTTCTACTCCCTCCCTCACTCTTTTGCCCGTTCACTTTCTCCTTCCTGTCATGCACTTCCTGTCCCCCTGTCATACCCCGACCCTCTGGCTGTGCTGGCCTGATAACGTCCCCTACAAAGTCCTACAAACTCACAAATGCAAACAAACGCACACTCACACAGAGAACCCTAATGCACAGCTAACCCATTCGTGGCACCTCCACCCATGTCACTTTCACTCTAAGTGAGACGAGACACGCGAGTTCTCTCTGCAGTCTGGTTGGAGCGAAGCCAGGCTCGAGCTGGAGGCCCCGTCGTACCGAAGTCGTTTACCCCCTCTGTGCCAGGTCACCCTCAGAGCTGGGCACAAGCAGATTCTGACATTTAAGCAAAAGAAGCGGGCCTCCTCATTATCGCTGGCTGTTGTAGGCGATGAAGAGGATGCTGCTGCAAACCACTGAGCAGGGCTAAACGATGTCAACAATCACATCTCATGAATATGAGAAATAAATGAGCCAAACATGATATTTGGAGGCTCTATCATGTTTTGGAGCTATGCTTCAGTCAGTGGTGTAAAATATAAAGAAATGAAAGTAGGTTTAATACTTTTGCACAATATGATGAGCTGGACACAGGGTAGGAAAAAAAGGAGAAAATTCAGCCCCGATCTCATGAGGCCAAGCACTGCTGGTGACAGAGTCAAAGCTGACTGTCACATGGCACTGACACTCTGGAGTCAAAGGCAGCTGTTAATAATCCTTCTCGAGCTTCATCTGCAGAACCTGTGTAGGTTTGACCTCCTTTATGTGGACGCTGTGGACCAAAAGCTTCCTTTTAGTCATCTCAGCTCGAGCTGAACTAAACAGCTAGTAGATTTAAGCTTTTAGGGAACAACGTGAGCCCAGCGCTCCAAAGGAAAGGAGTGAACTTTGTAACCAAAGCAGAGCAGCAAAGCATCTTGTTTTCATAAAGCTAATACCATAAATCACCCAGCCCTGATGTAGGCAGAACAAAGTCAGTACAAAGGATGCAACAAACAACATTGTTACTTCAGTCAATCACATGCACAGGAAATACAGGCAGATACACCTTTACGAGCTGATCAGAAAGGAGTTGCGGCTTCACTTAAGCTGAAAAACTGAAGCGCTCATGGATGGAGGAAAGAAACAGCTCTGCATCTTTGATTTGAGACAAAAGAAAAAAAGAGCACAGAAGAAATAAAACAGAAAATGAGAAAATGAACTCACCAGCACAGTGTAGATATGCAGACAGCGGTAAACTGGAGAGAAATCCACCAAGTCCTGAGCTCCTGGGACCTGCAGGGGGAAACAATTTGCACAGTTCACATGTTCAGTTCATAAACTGCAATCAACCAGCCCGTCTTCAGTTTTCTTTTACAAGTTTTGGCAACACCTGTTTTGGTTAAAGCCAAGCAAAGTAAAACCAAACCTGAGATTCTAACCAGAGAGAGACAAAGATGGCAACGAGGGGCAAGACAGAGACAAATGATTGTGTTTGTGAAACAGACGAGGGAAATGTGAACGGCAAGAATAAAACAGGCCGCGTCCCTAATAATGAACAGCCTCCAACCTCAATAATAATAATAATAATAATAATAATAATAATAATAATAATAATAATAATAATAATGGATTGGATTGATATAGCGCTTTTCAAGGCACCCAAAGCGCTTTACAATGCCACTATTCATTCACACACTGGTGGAGGCAGCTACGGTTGTAGCCACAGCTGCCCTGGGGCAGACTGACAGAAGCGAGGCTGCCATATAGCGCCATCGGCCCCTCTGGCTAACACCAGTAGGCAAGTAGGGTAAAGTGTCTTGCCCAAGGACACAACGACCAGGACAGAGAGCCCAGGGATCGAACCGGCGACCTTCCAGTTACAGATGCGATTCCCAACCCCCTGAGCCACGGTCGCCCGTAAAATAAAACTTAAATGGCAGAGCAAAAAAATGAAGTGGTTACCAGGCTGCAAACACGTTTACTTCTATAAAGCTGTTAACTCTAACAAAGGAGTCAGTGGAGATGATTTTCGGGAGCTGGCCTCAAGTGGCCACTAGAGGAACTGCCGGTTTTGGCATGTCTCAACTTTCCAGCCCTGGAGGCTGCAACTTTGCTTTAACAGACACAGTATCTAATTCTTTTCCTCACTGTAAGATTAGACAAATTTAGAATATACGTTTTAGGGGTTTTTATTAATTTAATTTCATTATATTTTCTAAGATATTTTACCTGCATAAAGGGTAAAACAAACAGTACAGTTACTCATTGAAATAACTTAATGTGGAGGAACATTACGGAAAGATTCAAGGTGGTATCAGTTGTGCTTAAACAAGGATATTTATATTTAAAACAAACAAAACAAAACAGTCACTTCCTGTGAAACAGACTGAATAATTCACAGCCATAAGTTTAAAACTGATCTCAGAGCTTGCTGCTCCATTTGCTTGAAGTTCTCTAAACTCCGGACTTTGTTCAGCTGCGCTTCCCCCTGCTGCCACCCATGACTCGCCCTGCAGTTTTTATTCATCTTTATTAAACTACAGTCCCCTACATATTCATCACAACTAGCTAGCTCTGGTTCATCTTATATCAGCCTTCATAACAAAAGACTAATAATGAATAAGCCCATTTTAGGAAAAAGCCATGAAATATGAATTGACACAGTTTCAATTTACCAAAGTCGGATGATTTTTAAAGCAACCCGTTTGGCGTTTCTAGTGTTAGTGGCACTGGATACTGAGGTTTTAACTATCATGGAGTGGCTGTGACTGAGGAGATGGTGCAGGTCATAGGCAGGTTGGTGGTTCGATCCTTGGCTGCTACAGTCTGCATGCCAAAGCATCCTTGGGCAAGATACTGAACCCAGAGTTTCTTCCAATGCATTCATCAGAGTGTGAAGGAGCCATTTTGTTCTACTTTCAGGCAGAAAAGTGCCAAATAAGAACCGGTCCATTTACTACTCACTGACAATCATTGAATTATTCTATTTGTGTTGGTTAGGATGCCTTTAACATCATGCAGGTTAGGTTTAATTAACAGAACTGAGACAAAGTATGGGTATAAATACTGGCAGAAACAGATCAACACTCAATTCAAACTTCTCATATGTCACTGCCATCTGAAGTGAACTGAAGCTTTCAGGGAGTCTTCTGTTACGAGTTACTCATACCTCTTTTTCTTAGCATCTATCCCTCGATCTAACCATCATTCCAGTCCCTCCTCCCTGCCCACATCCTCTGTCCCCTGCCCTTTTGCCCTCTGGAAAGTTTGCCTTCTGTAAAACTCACTAGAGGCAAAGCACAATGCCAGCTTTGATGTAACCGCACACAAACAAGGGTCCCAAAACAATAAGAACAAGAACAAAAAACAAAACCAAAGAGTTGTACCACTTAAAGACAGAGGAAGAGCTGAGAATTAGAGGGGGGGAATATAAACACAGGCAGGTAAAACTTAAAGACAACCGAAAATGACTCAAAAGGCAGAGGTGGAAAGAAAAAGGATGAACGGAACCAGAGGAAGCAGATGAAAAACATAAAGGTGAGAAACAAGCCAAAAGAAACAAGAATTAGAAGATAAGGTAAAGGAGTGAGGAACAAACATGAGGGATGGTTGTAAATGAAGGGAAGTAGAAGAAGTGATGGAGAGGCAGGGTTGGCGTGAGGAGACGTGACGCTGATGGTTGGCATCGCTGCAGCCAGCGGCGCCAACGCGGTCGTAACCCTGACGGCCACGGGGTCAGGTCTTTGTTCGAGCCAAGGTCTTCCTGTGAAGAAGGTTGAGTCAAGTTTACAGGACATAAATAAAGCCAAGGGGACGACAGGGACCTTAAAACAGAATGGCAGCACAGGGGTGACAAGTTCAGCTCTATTCTCTCCTTAACCTCATTGTACTTTATTTTCCCCGAGCAAGAACAACAAAAGGCTCCGAAAAGGAACTCTGATCCCGCGAGGGATGACTTGAAGAGTTCAGTGTCAAAATGCTTTGTGCCCGCTTTGCTGCCCTGACACGATTTCCACAAGTTCATAGTATTTGAACATTTTTCTCCAAACTTAACTGTGTGCCGGCAGTTTTTTTGTTGTACGATATGTGGACAGCATGAGGAAGTCAGCAGGTGTGTTCCCACCATTCCTATAAGGGCATCTTCACACCTTCACAGCTCATTTACTCCGATCTGAATCAGTTGATGGGTTTGTAAACTTGTAGCCTTTCACTGGCTTTCTTTTCTTTTCACACACAGAAAAATCAAAGTGAACCTTAAGCGAACGAAAATGCGTCACTGAAAACAACGTGGGAATGCTCAGTCAGCTTACTGTCCAGATGTGCCTGGACCTGACTAATAAAAGTGAATACATTCAGATGGTGCTGTGTTCTGGACGTTTGGAGAACATGAATTTCACAGCTAGCCGCTAGCCTGTACAGACCTTTTTTCTTTCTTTTTCCCCCCACAGACTCAGTGTGGTTGTTTCAGAGTAAGATTCAAATTGGCACAAGTAAACTGCACCAAGGGGGAAAACGAACCAGAGTTTAGTTTAAACCAGGAGTGGGGAACTCCAGGGCCTGCCATGCAGGTTTTAGATCTCACCCTGGGTCAACACACCTGAATCACATGATTGGTTCATTACCAGCCTCTGGAGAACTTCAAGACATGTTGAGGAGGTCATTTAGCCATTTAAATCAGCTGTGTTGGATCAAGGACACATTTAAAACCTTCAGGACACCAGCCTGGAGTTCCCCACAGGCTAAGAAAAACCCCACACACCTTTACATGTCCCAGCCGACAGAAAAAAATGGAATGCTGAGACATTTTTTCCTCCTTCCTTCTTTGTTGTGTTCATATTTTTTTTCCAGCGGCAAACATATTTGTTACTGACGTTTTTCCACTTCGTTGTACATTTTAGTAGTTTCAGAAATCGCCCACCAAGAATTTGCTGTGAGTCCTTACATTGATGCTATGGTTCCTTATGGTAGCTGTGTTAAAAACGTAGATGGAAAAGCACAGCTGTAATCAATGGTACTGAACAGGCTACTCAAAATAGTGGCGGGCTGCATCGACCTGATGTGCAGTTACTTTTCTAGGGCGATGCATGTCAGATCATGGTGTGGCTACAACATAGATTTCCCCCTGAAGCACAAATCTCCAGTCAGTGAGTCCCACCCAATTTTGTTTTGTTCTTTTTGTATAGTAATAAAAAATAAAAAGAATCACAGATATTAGACTGGTGGACTAAAACGCTAAACTATCATGTCTCATATATATATATATATATATATATATCATGATTTTAAAGCTCAAAGTTAGTCACAGATAGAAGGGGGGAAAGCAAAATAAAGTAAAATAAACTTTTACTTGGCGTGAACTGCGTGTGTGTGGCTGCAGTTTTAAACAGAAGTTTAACAAGTTCTTTACCCCTGAAAATTTCATATGGCTGTCATTTCTGCAGGAAAAAATATAGAAGTAAAAGAGTCGTATTTCAATCCAACCCTATCCAATTTGGAGCACGGAACAATTTCACAGTCTGACAGTAATATACTGCACGGCTTCACTAAATGCACTTAAATGCACTTAAGCTGTTATACACGACAATCAGGTGATTCTGAGGCAGCCAGATGGGAACTTTTTCAGATTTGCCTAATTTCATAAGGAGGGCCCTCACTGTGAATTAACATGTCATTTGTTCCGTGCTCGGCTGGGAGGATAAGCTGGAGACATGATCTAGCCTGTTATGGAGCTGCGATGTTATGAAACTGTGTACGTGTGGCAGAAACATAAAAAAGCTTTTCAGACCTTATTTTAGGGCAAAGTCATCTAACTTTTAAAGGTTTGGGTTTTTTTGTTGTTTTTTAAAAAAAATCAGATCTGACTGCTGCTTCTATTCAAAAATGCAGTTATATTTCGCTTCCTCTTCACATAAATAGGTTGCCTGTTCTTGTTAACCTGAAATAAGTGCCTGGAGATGTTGCCAAGATGGCTGCCAAGTGGCAAGACACGCGCCTATGAGGAGACTGTTTCGAGTGTCTGAAGCTGGACACACACTTAATGACTGTCGGGCCAATTACAGATGCAATCTGGGCGCACTGACTGACCGGTCGGACCGGGTCTGCTCCAGCTGGGCTCGGTCACAGTTTACATTCAGATGATAAAGTCATGATGAGTGTGTGTGTGTGTGTGTGTGTGTGTGTGTGTGTGTGTGTGTGTGTGTAGACTATTCTTAATTCTTAAAGGAGTCACTGCCAGCTGTCAGCGTTTATTTAGAGCAGGTTTAATATTGGCGACACAGTCACAGATGTTCACTGACAGCGTTGATGTGCTCTCGCCTTTTCAAAAGGTGCAGCGGTGTCACCTGTTATCTAAACAGACACGAACACCCGCACACACAAAAAACACACACAAAAGAAAAAAAAAAAAAAAAAAACACACACACACACACACACACACACACACACACACACACACACACACACACACACACACACACCAGCTCTTTGGTGGCACTAGTCCTGTATCAGGGTATGCTGTAACAGCACTGGCTCCACCTTTAATGAGCTTCAGGAACTGTATGAAGCGAAGACCTTTGCATGATCACCCTCCATCATTTGGACCCTCTTCGTCTTTTACGCTCCAGAATTCCAGATGCTTCCATCAAGGAGAAGATTTGGTTTTCCTAAATGTAGGACTAACAGATTCAGATATTCATTTGTTCTATCCACTGTTGCTCTTTAAACAGTGGATAGAACAAAACCATGACAGCACTTCCGCCGTGTTTTACAGATCAGATCGCTGTAGATTCTCACTGTTGCAACTTTGATCTCATTCAAATATACTAACAGGGATTTGAACCTAAAACTTCAAATTTGAATTCATCAATAAGACATGTTGTCCTTGATTTTCAGTCCAGTTCTTATGCAATTTGGCAAACCTCGGTCTTTTTTCCCTGTTCCACTTCCTTAACAATTCTTCTCGACAGCCATCCTTCCGCTGAGACCATTCCTGATGAGGTTTCAGGGACCAGCAGACGGATCAACGAAGGGCCAGATGGATCCCTCAGGTCCTGTGTCGGGTCTTTGCTGGATTTTTTTCTGTTTCTTAAGGACATGACTTCCAGATACTGTTCATCTGCTGAAGACATTTCTGAGTACGAATATTTCTTTGCTCCTTCGTTTGTCCAGTTTCCTTACATTGTTTTAGGACACACTGCATGCCATGTTGACATATGCCAAGTTTTTAGCTAATTGCTCTTTGGGAATCACCTTGGTGTGCCTGTCAGACTGTTATCTTTGGCATTTTTGTAGATTCAACTAAAAAAAAAAAAAAATGGAATCAACTGATTTGTTTTTACAACAGGCTTCTAGGAACAAAGTGCCGAAATTTAAAATTGAATTTTCCTAAGTTGTCATTTGTGGTTCAACAAACAAAAAGCACATTCCTCTGAAAGTTGTCAGGTACAAAGACTGGACTGAAAACGACTGAAAAAAGTTAAAGGCCAAAGTCCAAAGAACTGCAGAATTATTTCTCAAGACTTTAAAAACTTCCAAACATCTCTGGATCCTAAGAACATAAGAATAAATGAGGCATGGCCAAAGACCTTTGCACAACACTGTCTGTGTGTATTTATTATGTTGGACTTCTACAAAACAAGCTGCCATGAGGACATTAAAGTTTCACTGTGCTGAGGTGTAGAAAGTCTTTAAGCTTACGAAAATTACTTTTGTACACACAGCGCAACACAGATTCTAAATATCAGAACACTCCAGAAAACAATCACTCTCAGGCCAAACAAGACTTCAGTGTCGACATTAACCTTAAGATCACAACAACCACACAGCGGCTCTCCTCAGCCTTGTAAATATGCCCACAAGTTACACGTAATTGCAAAACCTGAGAGAAGCACCACACTGATCATCTTATTGGAAATCAAAGAATTTGAACTATTTTACCTCTCAGTGATCCCTCTGTGTTTGTTTGCGTTTAGTATCTAAAGAAGCATTTGGATTCGGAAATCTCTAAAGGCATTAGACTTAACAAGCAGACCACGAAACATCCAGCTGCATTTATTTGTTGGTTTGCCTAGTGGCAGAGAGCCCAGTCATTACTTTATGATCTTTCAGCAAGTTTTTTTTTATAAATTGTTTTTACCCTCAGCTGTTTGATTTGCGCTCCTTTCCCTTTCAAAGACTAGAATCTGCTCCAGCCCATGGGAACAGTCTTTTGAATATGTTGAATACTTTGGTACAATGTTTCGAGCAGTAGTTGTATTTGAGCGTGCGCCCAGTATAAGCTGGTTTACGTGGGCTACGTGCTGCAGTGGGATGAATGTTCGCTCTCCGGAAACATCAGAAATGTCACCTGGGCCGGACCTAATGACTTCAGACTACTGGGACTGAAGAAACATTCGCAGTCAATGTGGAAGGAAAAGGAAATGAATGGAAAGAAAAAGAAGACGACAAAAAAAAAAAAAAGAGAGAGAGAAAGAGTCACGTAGAAAAAGCAGCATAAGCCTTGGGCAAGAAGAGGACACATGGAAGAGATGAAAGGACAGAAAGACTAAAAACTGACTAACAACAAAGAAAACGCAGCAGGAAGCAAGTAAAACTGAGGCCACACTGAAGGATAATCAGACTTCAAACGAAATTGGTCCAGCCTGCCAATCTTAGGGGAAACCCACGGTCAGGATTGGCAACAATTATCTGACTGTTTAAGGGGTTATAAAAATGAATGTCAGCTCGCTTGGAAACAAGTCTGAGCTGCCCTGGCGACTCATGTACCCCGCCATGGGGGCGAGATCAGAGACGATTCTGCCAAGGACCAATCTGAGATGAATGGGATGCACTGGATGTACAAACGTATCAGTATAGAGATGTTTGTTTCATCAAATAAGGTGAAGCCAGATAATTGGAGGCTGCGTGTTGTCTGGATTTTGTGTGTGTGTTTGCAGTTTTCTCACTTCATCTTCCTCCTCTTCATCCTCCACATCCAGAATTCCCGTGTCTTGTTCTGACAGCGGGTTGACACCCATTCCAGCCCGAATCGCCGCCGGCGCCGCCTTTCTGCCGCGCCGGCCGAGTAGGACCCTCGGCTGAGGCGAGACGGAGCTGTCCAGTGAGCGCTGTAGCTGGGCCTGGAGAACAAAACAGAAAAGCAGATGAGAACTCCACCGAGGGTCAACGGATTATTTTAAACCTGCATTGTTTGGTTCATTTCAGTTACTTCCTACATTTCCCAGAATCTCTTTTAAGTCTGACAGACGAGAATTTGCATTTAGGTGCTGGCGCAACTTCAGAGCAAAACAATGGAAGCTCTTTGATTTTCACGCTCTGACACCAAAACCAGATGTTGTCTGATAACACTCACACTCTGTCTGCAATAAGACTCCTCACGTGCAACAACTTTTATAGGGGACGGAGCAGAAAACAAACCCAGGAAAAATTCAAAAAACACAAACTGCTTTCAGACACTAACGGGGAAATGGTATTAATCCAACTCAGCATGTGAGCAATAAATGCTCGGGTTATTGCTCACAGTACCCCCCTCGTTTTAGAAAAATTTCGGGAAAAATGTCAGAAATTGTGGACGGTGTTGCGAGGTCACCGGTTTAGACCTTTTGAGCCACTCCTCGTCCCATTGGAAATGGCCAATAAAAGTGATTTACCAAAGCAGCCTAAGAATACACAGGAGGGAAAATAGCAGGCCAGGAAGGGAAGGACAGGAAGGATGAGGAGTCGATGAAAACAAAGCACGTAAAATTAGTGCTCGAGACATAAAAGTGCAGACAGGGACAGATTACATGTCTGACCTGTGCTTTTGCTCGACAACGCCTTCGATTCAGCTGTTCCTTAAACTCAAGCTTACCAAAAAAAAAAAAAAAAAAAAAATTTGGAGGACAAAAACTGTCCGAAAAATAAAACAGGAAGGGCTCATTCTCTGAGCGGTATTTACTTCTAATGAAATAGTATTTCATTTTGCATGAATTCATTTTATTTTCTTTGTTCTCTTTAAATACATGCACAAAACACCAAAAAAACCAACCTCCTTGTTACAGGTAATAAGGGATACAAAACTGATATAGAAAATACCCAGTGGTCGGCAGATCTCTTGGCAAAAATGCTTTGTTGATACAGGAAGAGAATGGCCAGATTGTTTTGCGCTGGCAGGAACACAAAAGTAACTCAAATAAGCTCTCAAGACAACCAAATACATTACAATGAGTTCACTCTATTCAACATGGCTCCGCAGTCACCAGATCTCACTTCAACAGCGAACCTCTGCAATGTGGTGGAACAGGAGATTCACATTAAGGATGTGCAGCATGATGCTATCACGTCTGTATGGACCAAAATCTCCGTGGAATCTTTCCAGCATCTCCTTGAACCTCTGCCACGAAGAATTAAGGCAGCTCTGAACGCACAACTCAAAAACTATACCTAATAAAATGTCCTGTGAGGGTCACATCACTTCTTTTGTCAGTGCAACACAAACACACACGTGTGCAGCATATACAGCTGCATTTGGTTAATGTCCAACTCATCCTGTCATTTCAGTTTCTCAAAAACGTGGTCATTTAAAAGAAGGTGGGGTAAAGCAGAGCAGGAAATGGAAAGGTCTACCTGGAAAGATTCCCCTACCAAACAATGCCATGTGTAATGTAATTTCTGATGCTAATTGTGTCCTGAGTCTACATCGCTGTTCGGGGATTACTGTGGGAAGTGATACATTCATCTCCCTGTGCGGCAGTGCTCGATGATGAGCTCTAAAAATAAAAATACTAAAAAACAGGAAGTTTTAGTCAGAAATTAATGGAAGCTGGTCTCCATAACAGAGTGAAAACAGAGCCGCGGTCACTCCAGAGGTGGCCAAGTCTTTGTCAGGACCTCGCTGGTAGGAGATCATCATCTTGCACTTCTACATACAAATAAAACTGATCTGAAGTCTTTAGTCATTTATCTCTACCTGATGTGCATTTTGAACTCTTTAACATGACCACCGTTCGCCTTTCTTCGAAATCCTCCTCCAGTCGGGCCTCGGGCGCAGCATGGTCGCCAACATTTTTCTGTGGGAAAACCCTCAGAAATGAGGTCAGCATGCCTTTCCATCCACACCCAAATCCGCATCGGGCTACTTTTGAAAAACCTATGCAAACACCTTCCTTGATCACTGGCGCCAACACTTAAGCGCACAAAGCAGCCTACGTGTGTCGAATGGAACGTCAATAAAGACGTCATACACATCAAAATGCTTCGTTTTGGGCTGTTAATGCGAGGTTAATGAGAAAAACTGTTCCGGACACCAGGGCAGATAGGCACAAACCCAGAAGAGCACAATATCAGAGATGCTTGTGTATGAACACAATGCCATCTTTGATCTAATGTCCAAACACAAACAAACACGCACACACACCCACAGAAGACAAGTGAGTCATGGAGGACAATAAGAACAAACTAAATCAGGAAAGTGTCGTTGGGCTGCAGGAGCAGCTTAGGCCTAACGCTGAGGAATGTGCCGAGCTCTGAGTGTTTTCTCTAATTACTTTACATCGAATTAAATCAAAATGCTGAAAGAACAACAGGCGTCTGCGAGTCATTTCTTTGTAATTGTTCAAATACTCAGAAATGTACAACTTAACATAGCTCGACCACAAAAGACCGCAACCTGTGAATGGCGGAGAAAAGAGAAGAGGTTTTCAGCGACGTCAGCACCTGCGTCAAAGTAACTCGGTGCGGCGGTCGAGTTGGGCTCCGGAATTCTTCAGCAGGTGCTAACATTACTGCATACACACTCACCCGACCATTCACTCTTAACCGGGAAGCCTTTTTAGCCCCGTCTTTTGTTGTGTTTTTTTCTTTGGGGACAGAATTCGGTACAGCGCTTGAAGTAGAAGTGTGGGAATGTGCGTCATCTGCGGCACAAAAAAGCCATGAGAAACTGGGACGCAGTTACAGGAGGGAAACATGGGAGGCATGGGGAGTGGAGCAGACGGAAAACGAACAGTAGGAGTTGGGAAGAAAAGGAAAGAGAAATGGGAAAGTTGGAGTGATGGAGTGAGAAAAAAATAAAAAGTGTACAAAAGGAAGGCAGCACAGCATTTGGAATCAGCCACACTATAATGATTTAAAGTAAAATCACTTTAAATACTTTTTAAATGATCGGAAATTACTCTGTGGAAACGATAGGAGGGCAGTCCTGACTTAAATATGTGGCTGAGGTGAGTCGATGTCTCTGAGTGTAGAGTCAAGTGAACAAGGCCCCAGTTACTAGAGACCAGTCTGCAACAATCTGGCAACCACTAAAAATATTCACTCCCCAACCGCCTGGAGAGTGGTAGCTGGAGGTTGATTGGAAACAGATTGCTCAGTGACCCCAGTGCTAGGGGAGAATCTGCATCCCCCAATCGGATGACAAAAACCTCCTTGTGACTGTTTTACCATGGGCAAGTGTGGCAGCTTGCTTGGTTTGCGTGGAACAAGGCATCTTATCTGCAAACACTCATAAGCTACCCGCCGAGCTGTGGTAACACTTGAAAAGCATGTGGCAAACTGGAAACTGAAACCATTTGCCTTCAAAGTAAAGGCTGTCTCCTTTGAAAAGTGTTGGCTGCGACTCTAAGGCACAACTTTTTTTCTCCAAAGACCAACAGCCACCGATCCCAGTTTCCCACTTTTTCCAAGTTTTACTGCTGCTCAGGTAGCAGTTAGCGAGTACTTGCAGTCAAACTAGCATCATCCACTTAAACTACAGCTGACCACAGCGAACATAAGGAGGTTTTTGATGCAGCACCTTGATTGTGACCAGCATTGGGTGCAACGCATCCCTCCTAACATGTTCCCTTTTCCTTGCTGCACAAATGTGATACAATGAGCTGATGTCATTTCGTATGCAGAGGAAGAAAACAGTGCCCTGATCTACATAAGCGGCGACATGGACAAAAGACAATAGCGCAATAGTAAAGTGTGACATACCGGGACCCAAAAAGCTGCATTACACTGGTAACACAAGTACTTCCTCCCCACAGTCACCGAGAGCTGTGCTCACAGGGGACATGATTTCAATATTGAACTAAATTGTTTTAAAGGCTACTGAAATTATGAAAAAACTAATACAAATCTATTCAAAAGGACCTCCAAACCTCACTAAAACCACATTAAACTTGTTTATTTTTATTTGGTTTTGGTGAAGAAAAGCTGGCAGGCTTGCCGCACAGGAGAAAGTCTGAAAATCCAACCTCAAACTTCACAAAATGTACCCATCGAATTAAGTCTAGAGAGAATGAGTATCAAAAGGTTAGAGTTAAAAGGAAAAATTGAGCAAAGATGAGCAGGAAAAGTTGACGCTATGATAACGTTTTACTAATCCTTTTTTTTTTAGTATTCATTTGGCATTTTGTTCAGTATTGGAAAAACAATCCTGATAATACTCGAAATAACATACAAGAATCAAATTGGTACTCTGTACAGAAAAATACTCCGTAACAAATGACTCGGATAAGGATCGAAGCTAAAACCTGACTGGGGCATCCCTACTATAGATCACTTTTTGGCAGACAGTCGGCCAGCCAGAAATAATGGTGTCTGATGGCAGTGAACTGTGGTGCATTATTCGGCAGACACCACACACACACAGGGTCCAGACTGGGTGACACAGCAGCCCATAACAGTTTATTTTTGTTCCCCTTGTGATGGTTCAATACACCGACCCAGCGTGCGCCCTCAGCCACCCTCGTTGCACGCACACGCATGTGTGTGTTCAGTAACTAGATACAGGTAATCAATCTTCTTCCACTTCACAGGCCCGGCAATCTGTTTCCCATTAGTGTGTACGAGTGTGTGTGCGCCTACTGAATACACAGCAGAAGCTCCAGACTCGTCCTCTGTTGAAAGCGAACACAAGAAACAGAAAAACAAGAGGAACAAGAGAATGAAGAAGGGAGGCAGGGAGATGGAAAGATGAGGAGGTGGAAAGAAAGGACGAGAGACAGACATGGAGATTTTGAGGAGGAGGGGTATGATGGGACAGCAAGACAGAAAGAGAGACATGACAAATGACAGGGGAGTCATGGGAGAATGACAAAGGCAGAGGATTCTGGCTAATTCCACTCCCTTGGTTCTCTTTCAAAAGGACCTATTATGCTTTACTTATTTTCTGTCATATACATGCTGTTATAGTTCTGATGCTCATATTAAGCTCACAGTCACTACTGTTTTAGAGTTTATAAATAGAAATAAAGAATATTCTACTTATAAATATACACTTATTATTGTGTAGTTAATGCATTCTCATGAACTTAGAATTAATCCATTAACAACTGATCCCGTAGCAGCAGGTCGATCGCTGTTCCACCTGATCACGTTTTATGTACATGGCTGAAGATCAGCCACAAATATATTATCGATGCTGCCATTATTTATCAGCAGATTAAACATGTGACCCTCATGTCTCCCCATCGCCGCACAACTGACAAAAAAACTAGCAATAAAAAAAAATAATAATAATAAAATAAAATAAAACCAGCAGCTAGTTATAAGCTATAGTTGTGTCAACTAATGTTAGCCTCATGTCCTAAAAAATAAAATATTTCACTTTACCTCAAATAAACAGTTTGATTACATTATCACATCTTGTGAAAGTTTGTTCAACAGGTGTCCAAAGTAAACAAGCTAATGCTAGCTATCAGCAACTAACAGAGGCTAACAGAGGCTAACAGAGGCTAACAGCAGCACTTGCCAACAGAAAACTTCAGGATACCCTAAACTAGGGGACCCCAACCTTTTTTGCGCCACAGACCGGTTTGTCCGACAACATTTTCACGGACCAGCCTTTAAGGTGTTGCAGATAAATACAACAAAATAAAACCAGTACTGGTACCAAAAAATATATATATATTTATTCATAATACACAGGAAAAGACCCAGGGAAACACAGTTAACGATAAAAACGATTAACAAAAGAACAATTAAAAACCCCAAAAACCATAAATTTCACACCTGAGCCTCAACTCTCGTAACCTGGTACCAAACGACTCATGGACCAGTACCGGTCCATGGCCCGGGGGTTGGGGACCCCTGCCCTAAACTGTCATCAGACAAAAGCGACTTCGCTGACTTGTATCGCTTCTCACCTGTCAAACTGACAGTTGAGGTAAACGGTGGACTGAAAGCCTAAACTCACTCCCAGAGATTTTGGAAGTTTTTTGAAGGTAAAAGCATAAAGTACAGCAAAAATATTTAATTGTCGCATACCCTTTGTCACATTTGACAAAATTTCAGACTGCTCTACGCACTCGTTTTTCCCCACTCCTGATTTTGTATGACATGCAATTGAGAGGGATACACCGTGTAAACCCTCTCTTTACAAGGGCTTCCAGCGAGGGAAGCCCTTCCAGCATCATGCAAAGCTACTCTACAAGATTTAAATCAATCTCTGGTGTAAACAGCGACTGGACTGAATAAGTGTCCTGCTATTTGATGTGTTTTGACAGCATACGCAGGTTCAAAACTTGAAAAGGCCCATCTTATATTTATAGAACTCCAGGCTTCAGTGAAACGGCTTCCCTGAAGGCGTGCTTTTTGTAATGAAATACCAATTTTTTGTCCCGTCTTCCTCACTCTCTCGTCACCTTCCTGTCGTCTTTTTTGGCTCTCAGCATCCTTCTGCTACTCTTTTTCAGATATCTCCCTTACCTCTTCATCTCCTCCTAACTTCTACATCTTTTTTCCTGCCCCTCATCCATCATAATCCCTCCCGATAATTCCCCAGTTTCCTCTTCTTGTTTCTATACATCTAACCCCCCCGCAGCTTTATTCTTCTTTAACCATCTTCTACTTTTTTCTTTGATCCTCCCTCTTCTTCTTCTTTCCTCTTCCTCCACTTCCATGGGCATGTGGCAGCAGACAATAGCTCCATTGTAAGCCATTTGCACTCCTCAATCTCCTCCACCTCTTCTTTCCCCCCAGATCTATTTATTTTCACATCCTTGTAACGACGGCCGGGTAGAGAGCTGGAGCTAATTTGGAACAGAGCGCAGCAGAGAGACACACTGTCTGAGGGAGAAAGAGATGGAGTGACAGAAAAAATGGAAGCAGAACAAGAAGAAAGAGTGAAGGAGAGACAGAGGAGGAAAGGAAGGGAAGGAAGGGAAGAACGTCTACTTTGCTTGTGCACATTCAGTCCCAAACACACACACACACAGTTACGACTGAGGGTGTGTGTGTTCAGAGCCAAACATTTGATACAACAACATAATCCCAGTATCAGTATCAGTTCTGCTGGACTGCTGGGGTTTCCATAATCTTCCTTGTAATTAGTGGTTAGGGGAGTAAGTGGTTAGCTTCTTCAGTGACTGCAAGTGGATTTTCTACGCCAGTAACTCTCAAATTGTGGTCCAAGGACCCCCCACCCAAAGGTCACTGAAGGGTTGTTAGCGTGCAGATGTTATAAATGGGGACTGCTTGTGCGTGATCATAATTTCTATTTAATGTCCATCACCTCCTTCCTCAGAGAGAAAATAAATACTTTCTCCCACAAAGATGTGACAAATTGAAGGAAAACTACTATAAAAGGTTCTTTGTGAAGTGCTGGATCAACAGCAACATCTTTCCACAGCGATGGCAGCTGTCTAAAAGGTCACTCTGAAAACTCAAGTGAAGTTCAAATAGTTTGGAAATCCTCAGACCATGCACTGACCCCTGTGACCTGCTCTGGGTGTTTGTTGTTGTTTTTTTCTAGATGGTAACCTTTAAAACTAACTGCCAACCAGAAGCAGCAAGATTATGAAGCGAGATCCTCTAGTGACATCTAGAGGACAAAAAAAACTAAACAATGCATGTTAACTTTTCCCCCCCGGGGGGGCTTCAAACTACCACCTAATACATGCACAGTAAGGTGTCTGTAAAACAATTTGAACACCTGATAGCTTCTCGCCTGTAGGAAATGTTTAACAAACTCTCTGAATCTTTTTTTCTTCCCAATAAGAAGCAAATATAGCCTGCCTGAGTGCATGAACCTTCTCATGTAATTTAAAGTCAAATACTTTTATAACACAACTTTATTCTTCTAGTGATTGTTGTGAAAAAATGCTTTCAGCTTCATCTGCTGTTCTTCTCATCCAAGAGGCTTCTTCCCTTCTTAACATACTGACTGCCCCCTGTGCTACCACTCGTCCATTCAGTAGACTCACCTATGGCATCAATTCGTAAAGCTCACTGGTATTCACAGTCTGATTCTTTTGGACACTAGCCACAGGTTGAGGCCATAAAACGTAGATGACAGGTTAATCTGCAGCTTTGCTTTGAATTTCAGCTCTCGCTTCACCACAACTGGCTGATAAAGCAAACACTGCACCTTACTTCCCTCACTCCTGAACAAGACCCAGAGATGCTTTTCAGCAAAAACTATTCAGCAAATCATTCCCAACCCAGCTGAGCCAAGCCAAGGGATGTAATCCATCCAGCGTGTCCTGGGTCTACTCTGGACCCAAGTAACCAGCAGAAAACCAAAAGCTGGGTGCCATTGACTGATCTTCGGTAAAAATGGCATTTATCTTTGAGATCGTAGAGAACTTAGATTTACTATATAATATTACATTTACTGTTGAATTGAAATACATCTGTGGGTATCTGTATTTAAGTTGCAGGTTGATTGAACGGCTGCTGCTTTGGATGGGCCGGCAGAAGAGCGGTGCACCACTGCTCAATGTCCCAAAGCACCAGCACTAATGAGGGAAGTAATTATTAGAATGTAAAACAGAAGCAAATGTGCAGCGTGCTTTACTCTGAGCCTCCATCCACTCGTACATCTGTCGTGAACCACTCCTTCATCATTCCCATCCCTTCATCCTGCACTTCCATGGAACAACATTCCCCAAATAATGGAAGCCCGCAAATAAACAAGGAGGCCTTCACTCTGAGCTACGGATACCACAAGAGAACATAAAACACACAGACATATATAACTTCCTTATCCTTGAAGAAAAAAAACAAAACAATGAGGTAAGTGGAGAAAAGCTGCACACACATCTTTGTGCGTGCATGTGTGCGTGCATGTGTGCGTGCATGTGTGCGTGCATGTGTGCGTGCATGTGTGCGTGCATGTTCCTTGACAAGCCAACGTACTTGCTTACTGGCAGTGGAACCACAGAGCAACACGCGCACGCACAGAGGCTGCTTCCAATTATCAGACAGAAAAGATGAACAACAAAAATCAGTTGTAGGATGAAGTCAGTTAGACAGGCAGTAACATACAGTCTTCATCAAAGACACCAAACGACGTTACACACCAGGCGCGTAAAATCTGTGAAATGTTAAGAACATTCATATTTTTGGACTTCCCTACCCTTAATGCAGCCGCTCACACCGACCGCATACTGTCACAGGATAAATATAGTTTTTTCCCCATCAAGTTAGATTTTTTCTGATTTTCACGTGTGAATAAAAAGATCTGACCAATCAGATCAGTGCATTTGGCAACAGCTGCATTCATAGCATGCAGTGCTGAATGTACGACGATGTGAAAATACTATTTTACCTCAGATACACAGCTAGATGCTGCTCCGGGTCAATCGGCTCTCTGAAATCCTTTCTGTGCCCCCTTAGACGTGATCAGTGTGTATGTAACAAGTTCACATCTAGAAAAACTCGTGTTATTTCTTCACAATATACCCTGTGGGTAAAGGCCTAAACCACATTTTATTCAAATTTCTAGCAGTTTGCACCATGTGAAACTTTTGCTACCCACGTTTGCTCTTTTGACTAAGTAAATGATTTATAACCTAAAAACTGAGCCTTAACCATCAAACAGGTCTTGACATTCAAAGCCTATTTCAAGGTGAAGACAGGCTGAATGTCCTCACTTTGCCAAAAAGATCTTGAAAAGCAGAGTTCTGTCCACTTGTGGCACATTGCTGTGCTCTGTTGTTAGCTCCAATATCTCCTGAGCACCAGATAAAGCCAGAAGATTAAGTTAAGGTTTAAAAATGGTCCTCAAAAACACACCTGATACAAACCCTAACCTCTGAAAACAATTGTTGAAAGTGTCACCTTTTATATTATGTAACTCGAAAACGGAAGCAGATCTCTAAAATATGATGAATATAGGCAGATGTATTACCCCTGTTTCACTCATTCCAGGGGTAATCCAAGAACACACACGGCTCCTGTACTCACCTTTACAACATTTATCTGTGTGAATCTTGAACTTTAAGACGTCAAACTGACTGTTCCATCAGTTTAATAATGATAAAAACTCCAAGAAAGGGTCAATCCATCACAACCCACAGGGCGCTACCATCACAGCAGAGTGAAGGTCTCTGGCACAGTTCAGAACCCACTAACAAAACACATCTAGTTTGTGGCTGTTTGGCTGCTGTAATACAGTTTTCTGCTCTTCTCTCTGTATAAGTAGACGTATCCCTAATAAGGTCCTCTCAGTCAAAAGGCCACACCCACCTGTAGTTTAAATCTTTTGTTTGGGAGGGGCAGCCAATTAGAATGAAGTTGGAAAAGAGAAACAGAGCTGAGGATCTGCACCGAGGCCCAGAACGAGATAAATGAGGATTGCTTTGAACTGTAAATCACGCAAAGCTACTCTAACACAGTGCAAGAATAAACTCACAGAGCCACATTTAGTAAATCTGTCATCTCCTGTGAATGAGAGCATGTCAGCTGAACTTTCTCAGCCCAAAGTGTTTCTGGGTGCTTGTGTACCTGTTTCATGGCAGTCTGGCCTATCTTATCCGAGTGTTTCCGAATGCTCTCCAGGAAGTCTCTCAGCTGTGACATGGCCGTGTCGCGGATCTGTATCCTCAGTTTGGGGATGTTTTCAGCCATGATGGAGCAGAACCGGTACTGACCCGCTTTGGGAAGACACGTCTGTTCCAGCTGTTCTAACGTTCGCAGCGCGGGGTAGTACCTACAGAGACAAAGCATTTGGAAAAGTGCAGTCAGCTTGTTTGTTCAGTCACTCAGTGAGCTGGTTTGAAAGTTCAGGATGAAGTCTGACTCGTCTCAAGCCAAACGTTGTTTTTTTCAGCTTTCACGCCTGAACGCAGCTAATCTGGTTTCGTTTTGAACATGTTAATTTCCACTTGCAAAACTGACAGACACACAGATGCATGACCAAAAAACACCCAACAACCTAGGAGTGCTCGCACACACAGAGAAATAAACACACTCCGATACACCTCACGGAGATTTGGCAGCACAGAAATCCCCCAGACACTTCAGCCCACTTCACTCCACTGCATCGCTCAAACACAGGCTCTCCCTCTCGAGGAGCGTTCGCTTTTGGCTGACCTCCTCCTGCTCTCTGAGAGCCCAGCAGCCGCGGGACAGGGAGACGGGGAAAAATACACAAACAAAATGACAAATTTATGACCAGCCAAGACTCCTATCTAGAGGCAGCCCGAGGACAGAGAAGGGGAAGAAAGAAGCAGAGAAATTGTCTCAGCTGCTCAAGGAAGTGCTCTGGCTCCATCTTGTGGCTGCCAGCAAGCAAACATCTACATGATCCAAGAAGGATGTGAAGTTATACAGATATGTACCATACAGTAGTAGCTCTGACCAAACAGCAGTGTTCCCCACACTTGGAATGAGAACAGCACGACACCTTTAGAAAATATATTCACATCAACAAAGAAAAAGACTCGATGATTACCGTTTGGCCTTCATCTGCTCCTGAAGTCTGCTGTACATCTCAAGAACTGGAAGGAAAGAAGGAAAAAAACAGTAATTAGTCCGAGAAAGGAAACTCGTGCTCAATCACCCCGGGAAGGAAATCTCAGGAAATTGATTGCATCCATTCAAATGTAGCATCATCCTTACATTCACTCCTGAAAAATAGGTTTCACAACTCCGACAGTAAGGCCACATCAGTGCCAATAACAATGAAGTCATAACTGGAAGTAAAGACTTGGCAGAGTGGTTTTTATTTTTCCAAAAAGAGCTTTCAAACAGTTGCCTCTACATTTCAACTGTGTATCTCTGAGCTCCATTAAATTGGCAGCAAAAACTGACACAATCGTGCACTTGGGGTTACAACTCTGCTGCGGTGCCAGCAGATGTGACATCATTATCACCACACGCTGCCAGTATATGTGCGTTTGTATATGTGCATATGGGAGAAACTTGAAAACACTAGAACAAAACTTCCTGTTGTGCTCAGGGCACGACTCCTGTGTTAAACCAAACCTCATATGTGCACGTGAAACCAAAGCAGGGGAGCGCATCTTTTGTCATTTGTAGCTGGGGCTGCAAAGCCATTTGCTCCCCTCGTTTTGGGTGAGACCTAGGAAACCCACACATTTTCACCCGACCTAATGTATGTGCAGAAATTTCAAGTATGTTTACTGCCTCAAAACGATGATTAATCTTCTAAAACAATAATAAACAGAGCAGATACAATAAAGGGGGATTCACACTGAGTGTTTGGGTGTTACCTGGTAGACAGTGCGTCAGTTTGTCTATCGTGGTGGCGATGTTTCTCTGTTGCACCCGACACTGTCTGAGCTCCTCCATGGAGGTGGTGAGCTAAATAGCAGGAGGAAGAGGTGACGAGAGCAACATCAGTGAGGATGTAAGCAGAAGCCTGCAGGACTTCTCTGTGTGAACCTGTGAGCTTTTACCTCTTTGCCATTTTCCTGAAGATGCACGTTAGTCTCAGTCACCTGACTCTGAGAGACACAAAGGAGGAAGACATTAATTCAGATGCTTTACAGTCAAGCTCGCCATCGTACCTGTGGCGCAGACCTCACCGGCACGCCTTACCTTCAACTTCTGCGCCTCTCCTCGCACTTTCAGCAGCTCTGTGATGGAGTCCACGAACCCCTGGAAGTGATGGTTGCACATCTTCTCGATCTCTCGGTCATGGTTCCTGATCCGAGCATCCAGCTTCTCCATGAACAGGCCATGCTCCTGACCATCGTACACCGACCTGAAGACGAACAAGAAGAAAAGAAAGAGAAGACTGCTGGTAAAAAATATTCTGTTTATTTATTTTTAAAGTCATTTAAGTCATTTTAAATTCTAAGAGTACTTTTATTTAGGACCAACAGTGACACAAAACTTTGTTTTTTTAATAATCCTCCTGCTGTAACCTGCTCCCTGAAGGAGTCACCACAGCAGATCGTCTGCCTCCATCTCACCCTATCCCCACCATCCTCCTGTCACACTAACCCTCTGCATGTCCTCCTTCACTACAGTCATGAATCTTCTATCCAAAGCATAGCTCCACCTCTCTCCACAGAGACTCCTGCCTGACCTCATCTGTCAGACTTTTCATCATCACTGCAAACAAGGAGGAGCTGAGAGCTGATCCCTAATGTAATTGTATCCCCACCTTAAACCCATGTAACACACCACTGTATTGTATAACGGAAAATGAAATGGGATAGTCAATAGTAAGGGAAAGTCTACTAATACAGATGGAGTTACATAGAATTAAATAGAAACTCACATTTTAGCTGAATTGATTTATCTCTAAATGTATTTTTGGTATTATTCTCAATTAATTTAAATAATTCATTTACCTGATTCTTTATGTTTTGCAGTATTGTCATTCATACATTTTTTGTGGCTTCACTGATCCCAAGAAATCAGGTGCTCAGGTCACATGATGTCGGAGATCAACTAAACACATCATCCTAGTGTTTATCAGACTCGCCATGAGGGCGCTCACCTACACAGCACAGTGCAGGCAGCAGATTTTACAAAGAAACACAAACCTGATAAAACCTGGAAGAGGTTTTACACACACACACACACACACACACACACACACACACACACCAGGGCTCTAGAGTGCGACCAATGGTGGGACTAAAAAAAAAAATCCTAGGTCGCACCGGTGTGACCAGCAGCTGTTCGAGTCTCTGTGTGGTCAACAACATTACACCCCTATCGTGGTCTAAACCAATCAGAGATAGTCAGGGGCGGGAACTCTGATTGGCCGTGTTCCAGATATTCCTGTAGTCCTTCGTGTGTACGTTTGAAAGTGCAGGTGGATAGAGGGAGGTGAGTAGCTTGAATAAAGCGATATCGCTTCATTAAATCCTGAATAGACTTTTAAATATGTATTTTGCCAGAATCTCAGGTTAAAGCTCACAAAACAACTTCAACAACCACCAAACAGCAAATGAGAGAGCAGGAAAACGGATTCCACACAAAGACGCATCAGAATCAGCTTTCTTTTTCTCGGCTTTCTCACCCTACGGAAACGCCGTCGGGGCTGAGAGCCGACAGCTCACTGATTCTGATGCGTCGGGTCCGCGCTGTGTTTACGTCTTTTTTGCGCTACATTCTGAGCTGCAGGTTTTGTCTCTCTCCAACAAAAATTCACTGAACCAGCAGCAAAAGAAGCAGCAAACTACACTTCACATTTGATAACATCATCATGAATTCCCTCTTACTTTTGCTGTTTTGATAAAAATCACACTTCCTGCACAGCTCTCTCTCTCTCTGTACATCAAGAACAGTTTCCCGTCTCAAATCTGTTTTCCACATTATTCATTCGCTTATTACCCACCAGTCTACCGTTGTTTACAGTGCTGTCAGCTGCTGTCTATTTTTTTAATATATACCTCAAATGACCTCTGACAGGAAAGCCTGTTCTGCTTTTCAGTACTGAAGAAATTTAAACTTTTAAAAATTATGCAAAATTGCAGAATATTTTTAAGGTTATCTGCTATAAAAAGTCAGGCCAGGAAAATCTCCTGTTTATCTCGTGTTTTTCTGACACAAAGGCATCTGCTGTGATGCTCACACCGCTGATGAAGTCTCACATGTATCAGTACTGATAAGTGATTCGAATTATAATATTTCTGACTGAGGCAAAATTGAATCGAATCAGCAAACAGGTCATCAGGAGGCAGAGATGATGATTAAGTTTAACATCGTCTACAATACTACCACAGAGTGCCAACGCACTTTCTCAGTAACGTATCTTTCTTGTAGAACTTTGCTCCTAATAAAGAACTTTAACTAACAATCTTGTTAACACAATCATTTACAATGATTATCTTTATGAACAGCAATAAATAAAATCCAAAAAGAAGCAAGCATCCTGTTTGAGAATCCCTTATTGAGGCTTAAAATTGATCTTAAATGTGTTTTTAAGAATCTGTTTCTCCCCGATGCTCATCAGGAAAAGGCCCTGTTGCCATGAGCAATGCTATTTTTTACATCAATGACCAGATCATTTATATCCCCTATCAAATCCTCCTCCAAAGCAGGTCCAACCAATGAATAACCTTCATAACATGTCGAACCCACAGTTAAATCTGAAGTTAGCTCACCAAGCCTGAAAGCTTCAAGCGTGCACTATTTCTTCCCTCTGTCTCTTTTGATCTGAAAACGAATTAATCCTAAACCTGCCAACCTTTATCGGCTATGATAGCATTCAGGAAAGAATCAAAGCATTAACCGTGCACAGGTTACTGCTTCTTCTAAAAGAAGAACAGTAAAGAAAACAACTGCATCTCCTCTAAATCTCCAGTAGAGGTCGCTTGTAATCCATCATTCACAGCTGGGGTTGACCATAGCAGCTTCCAGTTCACCGCATTGCTCCAGGGCTTATGGGCAGTCTGTGCTGTGATTTTTAGCTCAAACAGTCAATACTGATAAATTCTCCTCATATGCATAAAATCTTTTAATCAATAAAAAAAAAAAACGACACTAATGTGGGCAGTTTGCTTAATGTACTGACCGAATATATTTCTTCTGTCTTTGGACTGCTGGTCAAACAAAAACAAAACTAATAACTGCATGTTTTCTATTTTATTCCCATGTGTGATTGTTGGGAAACTTTGCAGCTTCACTGTGCAAACTGCATATTTTCCACTTAACATACTTGGATATTCACTCTAGAAAAATGAGTAACTGTGCCCCTGATTATACTCATTATTGAAGATCACACAGCTATTAAACGGTAACTACTCAGAGTTTTCCTACAGTCAAAGCAGTTCAGCTCAAATGTTGCTTTCAGCTCACTACAAACTAAAGTGGTGCTGGCAGTGACACAGGAGGATTAATAAAGCAAAATACCTCTTATCCACACTTTGTTTTCCCCTGTAAAGGCAGGGCGCACAGCATGGAAGGCTCCAAAGACAAAGAGTTGGGCTGCATGCTGTGATCATTTCTTTAACATGAAAATCCTGAAAATTTTTGCAAGATTTACATGATGACGTACTTATCCTGAAAGTCTGGGACAATGCTGATGTTTAAATCACAGGCTGTAAATAAAAGATGACCATAGCCAGGGGTGCACATAAGTCAAAATAAAAATAAAAAACGCGCACCAGATAAGAAGTTGTAACGCGCGTTTGCGTACATAAGATTTTCTGGAGGAGGACAGACATTTGTTTAGAACTCTTGAAGATGTCGAAGAAGCTCCTTTAAGCAATTACTTTGGACATTTCTTTGGAGGTGGAGGAACACCAAAGGAGTCCGAACCGCAAAAGAAGCGCGTATTCTTGGAAAAGTGGTTGCATGAGGTGAGCTGGCTTCTAACAAATGATGAACGCACAGAGATGTGGTGCAGAATATGCCGTGAAAATCCCACTCTAGCGGACAACTTCTTATCTGGTGCGCAGTTTTTTTTTTGACAGCACATGCACAACTGTGGACCACTTATGTAAACCCCAGACCATAGCTCTCAGGTCTTATAAGTGGATGAAATCTACATCCTCTCTAATGTTCAAGAGGGGGCAATTTTTGTTCATGCCCTACCTGGCCTGCTGGCTAAACTTTGCTAGATCCGCCCCTGCACAGTTACCAGCTGTCAGCTACGTAGAAAAAGATCCTGGTGTAGAAAGTAACATTAAATAAATTGTAGCAACAGCTTATCAAGCGTAAACGTGCTGCTGTTGTTCAACTGCTGGTTTCCTCTTTCTGGCGCAATGTGGGCGATAAACAAACAAAAGAGACGGACTCGCGACAGAAAAGCCGATCAGCTGATCATTGATCAGTTTCATGATTGAAGTAGCAGCAGGAGAGAGAGAGAGAATGAGAGGCTACATATATCAGTTGTGAAGCTTAACATGGCAATGCTTCACAAACATTCAGAGATGAACTTACACACTTGCTTTACTTCTCTAGGATAACTTTCTCAGAGATTAAAAGCCGGTTTGGAAGCACGTAGCGAGGCTCCAAATGCTCAACCAGACCGCCGACAGGTCTCGCACGCCACAGCCGCTCTATCACGTGATGCATACTCTTCCGCCGTGCTAAGGTTATGAGCTGGGTTATGCTATGTCTGAAGTTTTGTGAGGTGCTTTTCTGTATACGATTTCCGATCCAGTAATTTAGGTCAGTGTCAGACCGATACATAAGATCAGATCGGTCCATCTATAATAAGAACACAAAGTTTCAGTGAGCATCATCATGTCATGAGACACTTTATAAAGCAACCCGTTAGGTACTAAATCGCTGCCATCTATAATTCATCATTAATGTTACGATATATATAAGTTTAGTATCTTCTTCATTTTACATGCTTATACTGAACAAAAAACGACATTAACAAATTTGTTATGTTAATTGCAATGCAATTAAAAATAAGAAAAAGTAATTTATTGATCTAACAACAAAAGAGAAGGAATGGAAATTTAGCCATTTCAGAATCAACAAAGTAAAAGAGAATTTTTACAAAAGACACAAAAGGAACTATAAATGTTAAAATGAAAAGTGACTCTGACAGTGAAGAAAGGGAACCTGGCATGTTTGATGGAGATTTAGCGCAGCTGTTCAATTCAGAAACAGAGGCTGAGGACTTCAGTGGGTTTGATTGATGACGATTAAGATTATGATGGTGGTAAAATAAATGTGAAAACCAAACTCAGTTATGCTCCCGCGCTATTTTTAAATACGCACACTTGTATGCTTGTGTGTGTTGTTGTTGTAAGGCGGACGTGGTAGAGGACACCATGAGAACATTAAAGGGGGAAGTGTGGGCGTAGATTGTATATAAAACCCGCGCCCTATAATCAGGTGCGCCTTGTGTGTGTGTCAAATACAGTAATGGCACACATAACTGAGACTGCGCCTTTGAGTAGGGTGCGTCTTATGGTCGTGAAAATACGGTATAAATGTTAAAATGAAAAGAGCAGATGATTACGATCTGTTGTGCAGTATTATATTATAAAAAGTTAATGCATAAGGTATGAAAGACTTCCTCTATCCATCCTTGGGGCAACTGTTAATACAGATTTTTGGCAGATATTTCAATGAGTTTGAGCCAAAAATAAATAAATAAATACTCAGATTACTGCCAGGAAAGCAGCAAATGTGTGCCTTTTCTTCCTGTAGGTCAGTCAGTACTAGAGATGGACCGATCCGATATTACGTAACGGTATCGGTCCGATACTGACCTAAATTACTGGATCGGATATCGGAGAAAAATAAAAAATGTAATCCGATCCATTAAATATCACGAAAGCACCTCACAAAACTTGCAACACGCCGTAACTCACCTCAGAACGTTAGCACGTCGGAGCAGTATGCATCACGTGATAGAGCAGCTGTGGCATGCGGGACCTGTCGGTGGTCTGGATAGCATTTGGAGCTTCGCTAGCAACCCGGCATTTCATCTCCGACAAAGTTATCCCGAGAGAAGTAAAGCAAGTGTGTAAGTCCATCTCTGAATGTTTGTAAAGCATTCCTGCGTTAAGCTTAACAAGCGACTGCCTCTCCTGCTGCTACTTCAATCATGAAACTGCTTAATGATCAGCTGATCGGCTTTTCTGTCGCGAGTCCGTCTCTCTTGTTTGCTTTTTGGCCCACTTTGCACCAGAAAGAGGAAACCAGCGGCTGAACAACAGCAGCACGTTTAAGCTTGAATGTATTTAATATTACTTTCTACACCAGGATCTTTTTCTACGTAGCTGACGGCTGGTAACTGTGCAGGGGCGGATCTAGCAAAGTTTAGCCAGGGGGGCCGATAGGGCATGAACAGGGAAAAGGGGGCACAAAGACATACTTTTCTTTCTTATTCTCATTTAAAATGTCGAGCTTTTAATAAATAATTATCTGAATCTTACACCCAAAGTTTTAATTTGATGTAAAATGAATAGAAGTCCATTACTGTATATAGTGACTATTAAGTCTAATATATATACCCTAGTAAGCTATAGTACTTTTTCCTTTGGGAAGGTACCATCTGTGCAGTCTGCAATTTTGTTGAAGAAAGATGTTGAATCTATTTAATATTTCTTGAAAAATAATTGATTTCTGTGCATTTTTTTTTCACACTGCATCAAATTAAGGTTGATTACGTCGATTAAGCATCATGAGGCGGAGCGTGAGGGGTGGTTCCCTATTTTTTATTTATTTATTTTTGTTGTTGCTGGGAGTTGGAACCCTATTAGTTAGGTTGCTTAATATTTATGCTAAGTACTCTTTAAAATACCAGAATAGGGAGGATGGTGTAGGTTTAAGTTTATTAGATTGATCAGTATTGCTGAACTATGAAATATTTTTTTTTGCATACAGGTATAACAGAATAGCTTTAGTGTAGTTGTTGTTTTAAACTTGAGTATGAACTTATACAAAATGCAGCAAGATATTTAAAAAAAAACAAACAATTTTGTTGATTAAAAAACACTATATCGGATTCATATCGGTATCGGCAGATATCCAAATTTATGATATCGGTATAAAAATAAAAAAGTGGTATCGTGCCATCTCTAGTCAGTACATGTCTAGCTTACATTTTATACAATCTAACTACAGCCTGCAACAAACCACACAAAACCATAAAACTGGATTCATAGATTTAAAATGAAGCACGCCTCCATTCGCCCGACCTCAAGAGGACAGATGTAGAAAAATCTCATGTTATTTCTGTGTAATAATGAACACAGCACTTCCTGTGTTTTTTCCCCTTCCTGAAGCAGCACACACACACACACACACACACACACACACACACACACACCTACCTGTGTACAGCTAACAATCCCCCCTCCTTCCTCCTGCAGACCAGGAAATGCCCAGCATGTACAGCAGGGTCTGATGTCACTAACTGCTTTCTTTAGATGCACTCATACAAACATAATAAAGCCCTGCCTTTGGCAAACACTTAGGCAAACTGCCGCCTGCTAATGAAACCAGAGCAGAAAACAAAGTACAAACAAGGGCAGTGATAAATAAACAGACTGCTGAGGGTAGATGCAGTCGGAAGGGAGGACATTGGTCCACTCCTAGTTTTTCTACCTTGGGGATGAGGAAAATCCCTTCGGTCTTTCATCTCTATAACTCACATATTTGTTTTTCCTCAGTGCTTTGGGGGGAGGCAGTTCACAAGAACTATAACACAAGCCACAGCAGCATGTGCCCTTTTTTTGGTGGCAATAGTGGAAAGTTTTCACTTCATGTTATGGTGAATTCTCCAAACAATGGCTGGTTTCCTGTGTGTACAAACTAAGATTAGCATGTTAGCACATCTGCAGTGCCTGGTAAGAGTCTCTCACTCACTCAGTGCCTGGTGGTGTCTGCTATTGAGCAAGGGGAGAGGACATGCTGCTTAGTTTTGCTCCTTGTCAGCTCAAAAATGCACAATAAAAGTTCCAATATTGGCAATGATAAACCGCCGAAGTCACCGGTTCATCAACATCAACAAAAAAGTTAATTTTCTCTGTATTTCTTTGTGTAGAAATATTTGATTTTCACCTCTTTAGATCCCTTCAGAAAAGGAAAACTGGACACTTCCAACATGATAAGCTTCTAAAACCACTTAAAACATTCAAATACTGGCTACTTTTACATTACATAGTTCTCATAGGACAATTTAAGTGATCCTTTTTTAATCTACTCTGACCATCACAGTTAACAGCTCAAAACGACACTACCACCATAACCTGTGATGGAGGAAACAAGTACTACTTCATTTTTCGGTGTAATCTGATAGAGCGCAGCACGTCTAACACTTCCCTCTAAATCGTTCGGGGCTTGAGTGTATGTGTCCACATTACTGTGCATCCTGATATCTTCAGTATTTTCATGTATTTGTGATGACATGACGTTAAGATCTTGCGATGGCCAGGCTCCATCTCTGTTACGCCGCTTCCTTTATCTGTGACAGATATCCATAAATGCTCTGATGTAATTCATTTCAGTGCATGAAGGGTCAGAGCTAGTCTTGAGGCTTCCGCAGGTCTGTTAGTGATGTTTCACTACAAAGCAATGTAGTGATTAGAAGCAAGGATTCAATATAATCTATGGTGTGATTGCTCTCTCGCTCTCTCACACACACACACACACACACCTACCTGTTTGGGCCACTGACTGTGTTTCCCAAACACACTGGCTGTAATGGACCCTCAATAATGAGCAGCACAGCTCTTTTCACATTAAAAACAACAGACGTGCTTTTACCGCCCGTGTGGACAGTTTTACTCAGCAACACCACCACATAAATTAGGAGGCCATTTTAAAAATAAAAAATAAAAAAAATCAGCTGTCTGTGCATTCATGTGAAAAACATTTCACAGGTTTCTATGCATAAACTGAGTCCATGTTTGCTGCTGTTACAGGAACTAAGTGGGTGCTAATCAGATGTACTTGATTAACTGATGAAAGTGTAAGCACCTCTTTAAAGGCTGAAGTTTTGGTAGTTTACTGGTTTGGAGCATTCAGCTGTGTTAACAACACCGCAGTCTTCTCAGGAGTGGATTTCATTGGAAATTCAGCCAAAGGCCAGACTGTGCAATGCTCAGAGAGACTGCAACAAACCCAAGAGCTAAGAACAAATAGCTCATACCAGCTGTCAAGCACAGTGGTGGAGGGGTGTTGATTTGGCCTTGTTCTGCAGCCACAGGACCTGAACAGTCTGAGTAGTTACTGAGCTGACCATGAACTCCTCTGTCTAACAAAGTATCCTAGGGTCAAATGTGAGGCTGTTTGTTGTTCCTGCAACAGTACAATGACCCCCAAGCACAGCAGCAAATCTACATGAGAACGGCTGAAAAAGAAGAATCAAGGTGAAGGAGTGAAATGCTGTGATGGGACCTTATGAGAGCTGTGCATAAATTAATGCCTGCCTGCACAGAGTCCTGTGAAAACTCACTGCACTGTATGCAGATAAAATGCCAGCTGTGTAGAAAAAATTGAGATTTCTTGTAACCTTTGCTGCGACATGGGCTCTCTCTCTTTCTAACAGCACTACCTGCAGAATGAAGGGTGTCGTCAGCATGAAGGCAAAACAGCACACTAGAGCAGGGCGATATGGCCAAAAATATTTATCACGATATATATATCTGAAAATTTGCGATAACGATATAACCGACGATATAATTGATGCGGGACAAAATACAACTCCACAACATTACTAGCGCAAAAAGAAAACCTTCCATTTATTTTCACTTAAACAAGAAGCTGGTTTTTATGTACATTAAAGCTTTATAAAAATTTAACAGTGCAAATGCAAATTCCTTTAGTTTAACCAAAAGGCATTTCCAGTAGAAATGGGCTGACATATCCTGAGCATAACCATGTATAATATCCACTGAAGTTAAAAAGAGGTGCTTTGCAACATTAAACTGCAGTGTGCAGTACGCATTTTTCGGACCATAAGGTGCACGGGATTATAAGGCACATTAAGCGAAACAAAGCAGTCAGATAAATCAAACTTTATTAAACTCATTCTTCTTGCTTCCTCCACTTCTGTACCATTGATTCATTAATGTTGAATTCTCTGGCAGCTGCTCTATTCCCATGTTGCTGCAGTATATTAATGACTAACCTCGTATTGTGGATGGATTATCTCAGTTGTTCTCCTGACTGAAGTTTGGTCCGTTTACAGCATCCTGCCATGCGATTGCATTTGTCTCTAACCATGAAGAACCTTCACGTTAACTTTTATAAGTGGAAAAGTGTTAGTGTTCGTCCTCCAGCTTCACTGTTTATGTTATGCTAACATAGCTGTGTCACTAGCGATCACGTAGCACATCATTATATACCAGCTAGCCCAACTTCAGTAACCCTACAAACGTCACTGCTGTTTAGTTTCCTGTCTTCATTTATGTTGGAAGTGATAGCAGAGCTGTACGTTTGATTTTTTTCAGAAATCTCTCAGTCAGAACATGCAATATCATGCTTAGGTAACTAGCGAAACTAGCGAGCTAACTTCCGCTAGCTTCCTGCTAACTTCTAACTCCGTTAAATGTAATAACTTTTGTTTTCATGGATGCCTGGAAGTTAAACTTTATAGTTACACCTGGTAAAGCAGCAATGCTGATCGTTTTATTAAAGATGAAAGAATTTAGACAGTTTTTAACTCTAAGTGATGCTGCAGTGTTGTTTGACCTGAAGCATACGGAGTTTAGGACCCAGATTACTCCCAGATTTAAGAGCATCTTAGTCCGACAAATACGACAATAACAACGGCCGCTTGCATGTTCTGCAAAAAAATGTGCTTTGTTGTGTATCTGACGGACAAACACCAAACCAGTTCCACATCACTGAAGTTGCACCATTTTTACAAACCAATTCTGGTTCATCTGTTTCACTCAACAATCGGCCATGTGCGTATGAAAACAAAGGCACTGCGCATGCACGTTTTACTCATATTCTATCGCGATATTTCATTTTCCTATCGTTGCCTAACATTATACCGGTATTACCGTGAACGGTATAATAGGGCCCAGCCCTACAGCACACCACATTTAGTTATTCAGTTATTAAATGACTTACTAATAGTTTTTAAATACAAATCAACTCATACATTAGTCTACATTCTTCTAAATTAAGCTATAGGGCGATCTATTGGCTTAGGGAGCTCAGTGAAGTAAAAATGTTACGTTGAGCCATTGTAAGTGGAAATTGACAATTAAATTAATCCTATAATGTTAAAAATACTGTAACATATCACATGCAGGTTAATATGCATTTGCTGCTGCATCAGAGAAACCATTACCCATTACAGTATGAAGAGATGAGGGCTGCTCATATAGATGCAAATTATAAGAGGCGTACGCAGAGTGAAAACAAGCTCACAATAAAGACGGGGGTAAGGGAAGCTGTGGTTCCCAAAGCGTAAAAGTTTGGTAGAAGTTCAACAAAGCTGCTCTCAGTTATGACATCATTGTGAACAGCTGCTCTGTGTGTGTGTGTGTGTGTGTGTGTGTGTGTGTGTGTGTGTGTGTGTGTGTCTTCTATCCAAGGATCTTTGGAGAGGAGTTTGCTGACTGCTCGACAGCTAGCTAAATAGGATCTTAACCCACTTAAGACGTGCAGCAAACCCCTGATTGTATGTGTGTGTGTTTCAAGTGCAGAATGATGACTCAGCAGGGTGTGTGTGGATCGGTGTGTACATGATCTAACAAGCTTGTGGTGGGTTCCTCCCACTCTTCTCTGACTAGTTGAACCCTTGAGACGGAGACTTTCTCAGAGTGTGTTAGTTTTCAGTGGAAGACGTTAGTGAGGACACAGAAAACAAACAGATGACCAAGAACGTCTCCTCCAGAGAGCTTTCACTCCTTCCCAGTATGAACTACAAGCCACACAATAGTGTTCAGTGCCTCTTTTCCACACACAGCTTTTATTTGGGCGGGCTGCCCAGGTATACCAACACTGGCCCAGGGTACGTTTGGTGACTCATTTTTCCTTCTTTTTTCTCATTTCCCCATCTGCAGTCGATTAACTGGTGTTCCTCATATTTCGAAAGCTCAGTTGCTGCAGCTGCAGCTAGCTGTGACCCTCTCTAGAGCACACATGGCCAAAAGACGACCATCTTAATCTGACTTCTGACCATGAAAGAGTCATTCCATCTTAAGTGACCATGGCCTTCTGCTCAACCATCTCACATGATCTCAGATTAATTATGTTAGTAAACACTAAACCTACTTTGTGACAATAAACAACAGTGTGAATATCAGATGCTCGTCCTCCCATGGACAGACTTAAATATCATCAGGGCTTTGTCCAGTGATAATCTGACACAGATGGCTTACAGTATCTGCTGGCATTGTGTTAAATTAATAAGCTGTGTTCCTCTTTGTGAGGAACAGACTGGCAACCATTTATTTTTATGTATACAAGGTTAACATGAGGTTTGACTTAAACAGTTTTCCTAAATGTTTAAAATAAAACAAAAATGCAAAGAACTTTTATTTTAGTAAAATAATAAATGAGAACAGGACGAAAATAATTAAAAACATTACTGAAATTCTTCTTCAAAATAAAAGCTGCTGGTGAAGTCAGACCGAAGCTGCTGACAGTCTCCTGTTTGAAACCGGTGCACTGCTGCCAATGAGTGGCCTTGCAAATGAACAGTTTTCATCACAACACCTCGAATGAGCATCATTGCAGATTTTATTTTAGCCCAACACCAACACAGCTGAGCCAAATGTCGTTTGGCGCTGTAGTTTAACATGCGGCTCATGCAGTCTCATGGCTGAACATCCAGCACAAAGACTGAGCCTCTCTGTCATATTTGAAACAAACACCTGCAGCCCAATAAGGAAAAAGCATTTTCCATGACTTTACAGTAGGAAAACCACAAAATGAGCACATGCGTAAAGGTTCCCTGTCATTAATGGCTAAATCTGACAAACCTCCCCGCCGGCATGCTGTTAAACACAGGGTGGAGCTCAGCACACATACACGACTTTTTAAAAGCCTCTTCAGCTCAGGAGGAGCTGGACAACTCTCAGATGCACTCAGCTGTTTCTGAAGAAATAAACATGAGCAATGCAACCTCCACGGGCATTGAACGCACAAAAAAATCTGCAGAAATCCAAGCTCAATATTCTCAGCTGACGCAGACAGAAACTTAAGACTTAAATTGACTGCTGTGCTATTTAATCTGTTTATATGAGCTTCTGATAATCTGAACAGATTCAATGAGTAACAACAATGAACCTGAACAAGCTTTTATGAAAAAACACAGACAAAAGAACAAAAAAGCTGTTATTCAATGTGTGTGTGTGTGTGTGTGTGTGTGTGTGTGCGCGCGCAATGTCTAATGCGACGGTCATTGCATTAGAGAAGAGGTCTGTCATGATACAGCAGCACTTCTACACAATGTCACTCATTCATTACCCTCACTTTAACCTTTTCATAGCCAGCGCTGTTCTTGCCCGTCTGTGTTTATGCAAGTTGTAAAGCAAGAGTGCATCCCAGCATAACTGCCTTTTAGCAAGGCAGGAAATCCCTCACTGAACAAATATGCAGTTGGTGCATAAAGCCATTTGCAGACATTTAAATACGGCTAAAATTCAGCTGAACATCATTATAGTGTTGATGTCATTTTCTGTAAATCTGATACTAATTTAACCAACAGCAATGTAGGGGAAAAAATTCAACACAAGCACAAATTAGATCAGGGAACATTGTTTTTTTTTTATAAAAATAAATAAATAAATCTATCAATAAATGAAACTTAATCTGGACTTTGGTACGGTGATAATGACCTTTTCCCAGGTGCCAAAGTGACATCTTTAAATCTGTTCTGGCTAACAGACAGACATCAACAGTGAAAGTGATGGAAACGTTCCTGTCACTACCCGATCCGTACCGGAAACCCGATCGGTACCCCGCATGCGCGAAAGGTTTCTACTTCCGGTCGTAGCGTTTTACGATAGTTATGGGTCAGAGTATCTGTTAAGATGTTAAGAATAACAAGTATATCTTAAAATGTTTGCAATAATGAAGCATTTCAGTACAATGTAGACAAAAACGAAAAATAAAAAGAAAGTTACGGATCAGGACTCTCCGATCCTTACTGCGCATGTGTAAAGTCTGACCGTACAAATCGGGTCTACCCGATCCGTACCACGCATGTGCAGATGTTTTCTTCTTCTTCTGTTCGTTTAATGGCAGTTTACTCCCCAGTGTACGAGGATACCGCCACCTGCTGACCGAGCGAATAAACCCTATTATAAACTGATTTATCGTCATTACAAACGTGTGTTAAATCTGATTTAGCGATAGTCGAGTGTGTTTATGCTTGTCTGTGAGGAGAGGATTGTTGGAATAGTGATGATGATGTGCGCTATCACTGTCAATTGTCAGTAAACACTTCATCTGGCTGATGAATCTACACGTGAGATATTACAAAGTCTGCATTATTAACTCTGTAATTAGGCGCCATTCTTCTTATTTTACGGCGCTGTTGCTCAATCGGGGGACGCTCTCTGTTGAGGAGAAAAGCATGAATTTCTTTGTATACGGATTATCCATTGTTTAAATGTCCCGGGCAGTCGAAAAGAAGGCAGAGCTGTTGAGAAATGCTAGGAACTAACTGGGCGCTAACCGCATCATTCAAATATATTGAATGTCGCAAAGAGAGGAAGTGACGTAAGATTTGCGCATGCGGGGTACCGATCGGGTTTCCGGTACGGATCGGGTAGTGACAGTTCCTCTGTAACAATCACAAAGTCCCTGAGGGGGATGTTTTCACGCATCAGCACAGAGAGTGACAGCCTAACAGTCACAGAAATCTCTCGGGGTTTCCACCAGCACACAGCAAGCCCGCAGCGCCAAGCAGCTTTCTTTTAAAGCTACACTTGTTTTTAAGCTACAATTTAATGTGAAAATAGTTGGACAGTTCACCAGTGACATCTTTAAAACGTAAACACTCTCTAGGAAAACAGCAAGGTGACATAAGTGCGCTCTACCCTCAAGTATAGCAGGAGAAAGTTCACTGATGTCGGACAAGAGGGTCTGGCTTGGTGTGGGACCTTTAGGCTTTTCTACACTTAACTCATCACACCGTGCATCTATGGGCGTTGCTCGGTGCACTGGGGCACAGTCATGATAGAACAGGAAATAGACTTTCCCCATATTTTTCCCACAAAGTCAAAAGCAGAGAATTGTTTACAATGTCTTGATTTCCTTTCGCTGGACCTCAGGGGGCCCAGACCCCCACAGCTCCGGTCAAGCAGGTAACCTTATCCTAACATTTGCCAAACCCAGACTCCTCCGACTACCAGATAAGAGGAGAGAGCTTGGTCAAGTCACAGAACACAGGACCACTGCGTTGGAGTCCACTGCCAGCATGTTTTACACTGCTCCACCTTACATTTGGCACCCAGCACCCTGTTTTTGTGCTGATGTTAATGCCAGAGGAGGTTTGGAGCTCTGCAGTTCTTGAGTCAGCAGAGTGTTGATGACACACCCACTCTGAAAGTTGCAGTGGTTCCTAAATGCCTCCACTTTGCAATAATGACACTTACAGCTGTTCATGGAATATCTAGGAGGGAAGAGTTTTCACAGACTGACTTGTTGCAACAGTGGCATCTAGGCCGGGCCATATCATACTGTTCACGGTAATACCGGTATAGTGTTGGGCAACGCACATGTGCAGTGCCTTTGTTTACATACGCACATGGCGGAAAAAGCGTGCCGGCGACGGAGAATGAGGGCAAAAGCGGATCGTTGAATGAAACAGATGAACCAGAATTGGTTTGTAAAAATGCTGCAACTTCAGTGGTGTGGAACTGGTTTAGCTTTCGTCCGTCAGACACACAACAAAGCACTATTTTTGGTAGAGCATGCTAGCGGGCCGTCGTTATTACCGTGTTGTTTGGAAAATACGGCACACTTAAACTCAATCCTTTGATTTTTCTGAAAATCGACAGTGGCCCTTATAATCCTGTGTGCCTTATGTATGAATCCTGGTTGTGTTTACTGACCTCGAAATGATTTTATGTCGTACACGGCGCTCGAAAATCTGTCAAATGTTTTAGTACGACTTTGCTAAGCTACGAGCCCGCAACGCTTGATGGATTGTCGGAGCATTACGGCTATCGTAGGCAGGAGCCTCGTGGAGTGATACGTACTGTGCTTCAACATAATATTACCGTATTGTGTGTGTATAACCTTTTTTAAGTTTTGTGGATATTATACATGGTTATGCTGAGGATATGTCGGCCAATTTCCACTGGAAATGCCTTTTGGTTAAACTGTCAGCAAGGATTTGCATTTGCACTGTTAAATGTTTATATAACTTTACTGCACATAAAAAAAAACAGCTGCTTGTTCAAGTGAAAATACATTATTAGTGCAAAAAAAACCCATCAAAATTGTGGAGTTGTAAAGTATTTTGTCTAGTGTCAATTATATCGTTATCGCAAATTATCAAATGTATATCGTGATAAATATGTTTGGTCATATCGCCCTGCTCTAGTGGCATCCATGCTTAAATTCAGTGAGCCCGTTAGAGCGCCCCACTCTCACTAACATTTGTAAAGGCACACTGCATGGATCTTACTACTTATCTTATACACCTGTGACAATGACACTGAAAACACCTGAATTAAAAGATGAACTAATGTCGCCCAATACCACACTCCATAGAGTTTATATCCACAATACCCAACACTTCTTTTTTTTTTTTAAAGTGATTAAATACTTTCTGTTCAAGCCATGGGTTAACTTATGTTTCACATTTAAATAGTTCTTTAATAAACACACACCGCCAGTGTTTGACATTGTCCGCAATATTCTGCCCCTTTCTAAACGTTTCCTGTTTTTGTGCGTTCAGACTTGGTCACCAGTTCTCGTCCCATTTCAATGCTTTCACATCACACATTGTGACACAACGTCAGCAAGCTCCCCAAGTATTCAGTAAAGCTGATACGTCATATTTAAAGTAAGGAAAAAAGTTTAAACCCCAAACGCCCTCAAGAAGGAAAATAGAAGCCTGAGAGATTTTAAGCCTTGGATGTCATTTACTGTTTTGAGTCCATTGTCCTTTCACAGCTGTCAAAAATACTTTATATTAAACTGAAAATGATCAGGAAATAAGGAAAAAAATATCAGCACTAAAAATAAGAAGCTGGATATCCACGAGCAAAATTACATCGCTGCTGGGGTGGGATTAATGGAGTGCAATGCACCTGCAACACAGCTTAGTGTTTATGTCAAAGTCAAACGGGTGGAGCGATCACTGACTCAGACACACAATGGGCAGTGTAAGGAGAGACGGAGGGAGAGGTGTGAATGACTTAGCCTGACATAATTAGAGAAAATAAGTGAATGGAGGTCAGCTGAAGGTAAACAGTTTATTTTTTTCTTGTTTTAATTTTCTTTTGTTCTACGAATGTTTTCACATAGTTTTAAATGGGCTAATTATACACATGAGATAATGATCCAACTGTGATCAAAGGTTGATTGCACAGGCCGCCTGATAGGAGGCAACTTTTCTGCAAATCTCTCAGAGAGATTGTCAATGGTTCGTAAATAATTGTGTCAACAATAATAATATCCAACATGCTGCCATCAGTCTGAACGAGTCTGTTAATGAGCACAACTCGAGGGGACTCGACTCAGCTGGCTGCCAACTGGTTATATTTCTATAAAGCGGGAAGGCTGCCAAGCCCCTACGTGAGCTGACGATCTATCACATTTCATTGCTGTATTGTCAGAAACAGATTGGATCTAATTGCCAACTTGACCCCTTTCAGTAAGCTCCGCCTTATGGCAACATTTATGGCATGTTTTAGTGACAGTGCTGGCGTGCTTGAGAATCTCGTTTTGAAAAAAACTGAGGTGAAATAAATGTGTTATTGTAGAAAACTGATACAGACATAGTTTAACTTTGAGAAATTAATTTGCAGTTGAAAAAAGGTGATAAATAGTAATGTGTGTTACTGCAATACTCAGAATATCACAAAATGTAAGAAACTGCAATAACGTCATATTCGACGTGTCTGAGGATTCCCAACTTTAATTTTATAACAGTCCAGTTATGTGTGTTTTGCTTTACAGTTTCTTTGCTTTAAAAATAATTTTTCAAAACGTTTTTCTGGAATCAATTTTGACAGCACTGCTTTCCCGAACTTCTTTTAACCCCTGGGGGCTCCAAAAATATACTTCGAGAGGCTCAAAGTACTTTTTTTTTCTTCTTGGGGGAAAAAAAAAAAAAAGACAAGTATTTACTAGAAAAAGCAAAAAGCAACAAAGTACTCCGAGAAACAACAAAGGACAAACAATACTTGGAAGCTTCCTTTTCACACATCACTCTTTAAGCTTTCACCTTATGGTCAAGGATGCCAGCAGAGGCTACTGAAATTTTAATAAAGGCAGCTGAAACACTAAATGAGATTCCTGGCACACAAAGTGGGATTTCTACCATGAATTTTGAGCTTTTGTTCCACTAAACTTTAACAAAATCTTCAAGCTATACAAACAGTTGCTTTAGCTGATGTTGTAATTTATTAACAATATCAACAATCTTCACTGTAATGTCCAGCCCTGTAGTGGCCACAACAACCTCAATGAATATTTTGATTGGACTGTCTGGGCTTCACTAACCCATTAGCATCAAGGTTAAACACCCACCCATCGATCTTTTTAAGAGCTCATCCAGTTCAGGGTCGAGGATGAGCCGGCGCCTATCCCAGCTGTCACAGAGCAACAAGCAGATTGAACAGGCCTAAATACACACACACACACACACACACACACACACACACAATATTTTAGTATTTATCCACAGCATTTCAGTCTTGAGTTTATGTTGTAACCTGAGGGAGTTGGCTGGTTGCTGCAGTCATATTTATGCTGTCAGGGTGGAATTCTGCAGCTAGCCTCGACCTGCACACCAATGCTGCATTCACACGCGCACACACACACAGACGCGCACGCACACAGCTCTCACTGCCAATTTGATTTTTCCAGGCTCTTTCTGGGGACTTTTAGTCCTGGGAAAGTTAAATGGAGGCTGAATAATAGCCAGAAGTTAGAAAAAGTTGCAGAAGATGTAGCTCAATCAAAAGTTTAAGAAGTTTACTTTTCAAAACTGAATTAAGAGATTAAAGTAATGAAGCCCCAACAGATTTGTCGACATAACCGACAGTCCAATAGTTCATTACCAGATGTGGTAGGTAGAGCAGGGCGATATGACCAAAAATATTTATCACGATATACATTTGAAAATTTGCGATAACGATATAACTGACGATATAATTGACACTAGACAAAATACTTTACAACTCCACAACTTTATTAGTGCAAAAAACCCCATCAATGTATTTTCACTTAAACAAGCAGCTGTTTTTTATGTGCATTAAAGTTATATAAAAATGTTACAGTACAAATTCCTTGCTGACAGTTTAACCAAAAGGCATTTCCAGTGGAAACTGGCCGACCTATCCTCAGCATAACCATGTATAATATCCACAAAACTTAAGAGGTTATACACACACAATACGGTAATATTATGTTGAAGCACAGTACGTATCACTCCGCGAGGCTCCTGCCTACGATAGCCGTAATGCTCCGACAATCCATCAAGCGGTGCGGCTTCGTAGCTTTGCAAAGTCGCACTAAAACATTTGACAGATTTTTGAGCGCCGTGTACGACATAAAATCGGATTGATTTTAAGTGTGCCGTATTTTCCAAACAACACGGTAATAACAACAGCCCGCTAGCATGCTCTACCAAAAATAGTGGTTTGTTGTGTATCTGACGGACGAAAGCTAAACCAGTTCCACATCACTGAAGTTGCAGCATCTTTACAAACCAGTTCTGGTTCATCTGTTTCATTCAACGATCCGCTTTCGCTCTTTTCATTCTGCGTCGCCGCCATGTGTGTATGTAAACAAAGGCACTGCGCATGCGCATTTTACCCATATTCTATCGCGATATCTCATTTTCCTATGTTGCCCAAAATTACACCGGTATTACCGTGAACAGTATGATATAGCCCAGCCCTAGTGGTAGGTATTTTTTACTGTTTTATATCCCTCTTTTTTTAAAGCCCTGTAGAATATCTGCACTTACCAAAAAAAAATAAAAAATGCTTCTTTGGAAAGTTTCATTTCCCCACTGCATACATGCAAACTTGACAACTTCCTTCCTTTGCAAACAAAACTCCCTTTTTTAGGCGTCTCTGGACTAAATTTAACTCGCAATGAATATGACAGCTCCAAAATTAGACTTTGCCAGTGTATTTTCAGAGTGTTGAGCGCACACAGGGTGAAGTGGAAATACTGAGGAGTCGGACACAGGAGATGAAACGTCACCCACAGGAGGGGGAAAAAGAATAATATAAAAAGGCAGACGAACGCGGCAACCGGGGGTGTCGCACAAAGTTGTCAAGTCATTTTAGCAACAGGATCTGGAGAGGACTGATAAACACACATGCTCTTTCTCTCTCTCACACACACACACACACACACACACAAACAAACACACAGCGGAGGTGCCCTGAATAACAAGTTTAAACAGGACTTATGATGACCAGAAGAGCCCAACGTAGAGGAATAAGAGGGGAAAAACACCTTTGATACGCCTTTGGTAGCCTGCAGCATTTCCCCTCAAAGCTGCTTCACAGAGGCCACTCAAAGGCCACAATTTGTAGAAGATCCCTTTGCTCTTACGTCTTGCTCTTATGCTCTCGTTGTGTTTTTCACCTCTAATCTGAAAGCTGAAGATAAACACGAGTGTGTACCCATTCCAGGTGCAAAACGAAGCATCCTCCTCCATTCCCTGCTAATATGATTGAGCAAACCAAAAAACAAAACAAAAAGGGAAGCAAGGCAATCTTTTAAGTGTAGCTTCCACTAAATTATTGATAAAGACACTAAACGGTCAATTAGAAGCATGACAACCATCAGCACGTGCCTCTCTGCTGCTCGGGGAGGGTTTGGACTGAGCCTCTGTCTTCATTCATTGACACATGCAGGGTTTGTCACGGCTGCTGCACTTGACACTCCTTGATAAAGCTGCTGCTAACAGCAAAGGGCACAAACACTCGCCCCCTCCATACAGAATAAAGTTTACTAACCCTGCCCTGACAAGTACACAGAGCCACACGGGTAACACGAACGGTTCGGCCACGGGAAAACAGGCTTGTGCCCCCGTGTGTGCCGAATGTCAATTAATTAGCACAGTTAGCTTAATGTTAGCCAAAGTTGTTGAAATTCCTGTGGACGACTTGCCGAAACTTCTGCGACAAAGCCAAACAACCCGCCTTGAGAAGAAAACGTGAAGCCAATAAAGACAGCCGGCAGTCAGGACTGTTCAGGCTCGACACTCTATATGTTCAAAGTGGAAATTAGCTAGCTTTAATGTTTGCTAAAGTTAGCCGGCTAGCTGTCCGATAATGGAAGCAGACGGGTTAAAGTTTTGAGCAAGCTCCGGGAGTCTCTGGATCAGCGCTAGTCGCAGCCAGCTAGCCGCGGCTCCCGCAAGCTGAGTGACGCTGCTGCTCCCCCAGCCGTGGAGTGGGGACTGACTCACCGGAGTGTCGGTCCGATACAGTTGGTGTCTGTGCTCTCGATTTCCCGCAGGATACGTTCGTGCTCGGCGGCTGTCTCCAAACTCGCCATCCTGCATGTTGCTCCGGACGGTTCCGAGCTGAGCTGAACAGACTCGCCGGGATCTGTGCGTCACGGCAGGAGGAACCACAGGGTTGGCTTGATATTTTAACCGAGCAGCCCGAGTGAGCGGAGCTTTCCTCTTTGTCGGGAAGAAGGGACGTTGTGTTATGAGGAGCGGCGACCTGTAGAGTGTTAATGTTGGTTTGATAAAATAAACTAGATTTTTTACTCCCCTTTTAAATGTTGTTTTACTTCTGATTCAAGATTGAAGACTCTTTGTTGTCATTATGTAAACATAACATAGCATAACAATACACTAAGTAAATAATAACAATCACTTTTATTTGTTGGCACCTTTTAAAACTTCTCACGGTCATCAACATTAAATAAAATTTAAAATAAAAAAATATGTTTTGAGCATTCATCTCCAGTTTGGCATCTTAATCAAAAATAACAATAATGTGTTGACTGTTTTTTTTTAAACTTTTTTGTAAAACAGTCAATTTGCAGGAAATCAATAAAAATAACCAAAATTTTACTATTTGACCAAAATGGTCCATTAAAAGGGTGAAAATTGCAGTGAAGCCATTTATTTGAGTATAATGGCTTTAATGTTTGACACCCCTGATCTATAGTAGGACAACATGGCGATAAGATATACTGTATAAGACCTTTCACCTCTAATCCGGGTAGGATCTGAAAATGGCTACCTCCATGAAGTACATCGCAATGTTTTTATGTCGTGTGTCGCCTTCAATTTCACATTCAGTTCGTCAGTATCAGTCCCTTCTAGAGGCTACCTGCAAGGACATGTCTTTCTTTGTCTCTATTTATACATCCCAGACACTCTTACTGCAAAGCAGCATTGCTTTAGGATGGAGGACAGGCCTTGGGATTACATGGAGAGTGAAGAGTATATTGAAAGGTATGGAAGCAATCCAGTGTGGACTGACTACAGGAGGAACCACAAAGTAGACATCCCCCCTCACAAGACTTGTAAGACTTGCATTAGAGGTGATAACATATGTGGAAACCCCTGCTCAATTTGTTGTGATCCAAACATCATCATTCACCATCAGAATGTCAAGTTGTTGCAGCAATTCATTAGTCCCCAAACTGGAATGGTGTTGGATTCCACTCGAACTGGTGTCTGTATGAAACAGCAGAAGAAGCTAAATGAGACAATTAACAGCACAAGATCACGGCTTACTTCCTTTTCAGATTCCATATGTGGGATATGCCCACAGCATAATTCCCATGATGCTGTGGGCTCCACACCACCACCCCCTTCCTTTACTTTAGATGACAATTGGTATAAATGATATGGGGAAATACTTCCTGATGAGAATGAAGTGGCTAAAGTCAAGAAGACATATAAGGCTTAATTAAAGTGACCGCGGCACTGGTCATGCTGTCACAAAGAGACCTATTGCAAAACTTAGTTTGTTTTTAGCCCCTGAGATGTTTTTTCTACTGGTGTGCACAAAGTTGTACAATAAACCACAATGAAAAATTGAAAAAAAGAAATACTGTATAAGTTGTAAGTATGCCCACTTTCTTTAACCTAAAAATAATACAACTAAATACAAAAACATTTTAACTTTATCCATTCCTCCTCACACATGAAAATAAATAAAACAACAACTACAATAATAATAATAATAATAATAATAATAATAATAATAATAATAATAATAATAATAATAATAATAATAATAATAAGAAGAAGAAGAAGAAGAAGAAGAAGAAGAACTGATTGCAGCCACATTTTATTATGTGGCAGATTCAGACATGCACATGCATATCTTCTTCAGTGATATCATGTGTTGGCCTCTTACTTCTGTTAATTCTGAAATTGTTTCTTTCTTGCATTTCTATTGTTTGATTATTTGTTTTTAAAGTTCCTTTATTTCATATTTTCGCTTTGTCTAATTTCACAGGAACTTATGTGTGACTTATTTATACTATATGCCTTTATTTCTGAGGGGTTTTACATCTAAGTGACCTCATATGTAATTTCCTAATATGTGTTTGTGCCTGTAAAGCCCTTTGAACATCCATATGACAATGGCCTATATACAAACGAAACAAACTGAAAACTCAAGTTTTAATAATTTTCCCGGAAACAAAAAGGTGGGCGTGACCGCTGTGTCCTTTCTCGAGCTTAAACCGAAACAAGACTTCCTTTGATATTTTCAAATTAAAACCATAAGTATATGCTGGCCTCGCATCTTTTAGCTCTTTTATTTAATAGCAGTCTGATTTTGCTGTATCTCCAACATAATGCAGTTTTGGAGCATTTTTGTACTCCACGGACTATATGTGTGCTTTTAAAAGGGGAGCAATGCTTTTATTTTGTAGGCATACTTGCTTACTCAGACTGCAGGTGTCAGTCTGAGTAAAGCTTTCGGATCTGACGCTACTCATTGTGCCTGCTGTCGGAAGAGTGAGAGAGCGAGAAAAGTTAAGATGGAGGTAAAAAAGAAAAAAAGAAGAAGAATAAAGACAATTTGAAGCGATCTGTTTGAATACGAGTGAAGATTGTCCGGTTGATAATTTGTGTTAACATGAAATGTCAGTGGTTCGCTAGGCTGGATGAGCCCGCAGCACTTTGCACATGGATCAGAGTCCATGCAGTGATAACGGGAACAAGCTGTGAAAACTCAGCATTTTAATTGCGCTGTTGTTGCAAATAAAACTTTAGTTTGTTTTTAGTTTAATTGTGCAGCTTTTGCCAACTTTAATTTAACTCGCGCATATACACAAACACAGGCGGCGTGGATCTGCTTGACTGTGTCTGTGCCACCTGCTGAGGGCAACTCTTGGACTTCAATCATTAAGACATTTGAATGGCATTTCCACAGATTCGCAGATGCCTCGTTGTGTAACTTGCATGAGGATAAACGGCATCTCAGTTGTGTCTTTTGAGGCTGATCAAAAACACATATTCTATGTGGGGTTTTTTCCCCATTTTTATTTTTTATCTCTTTCTATTTCAGCCCCAGAAGAAGTTGATCAACTCAGCAGAGAGTTGCGTGGATGACGCCCTCCTCGGCCTCGTCAGGGCCTCTGGGGGCCTCTCTCTGCTAAAAGGCCACAGGGTTGTGCTTCGGTCCGACCTTGAAAACCTCAAGGGAAAAGTGGCCCTCCTCTCTGGAGGGGGGTCGGGCCACGAGCCTGCACACGCAGGTAAGACTATTCCTTTACACATGAACATGAGATACTTCTGATTACCTCAGCTCTGATTTCTCCTCCTCGTATCCTCAGGTTATATCGGAGCAGGGATGCTGTCGGCGGCTGTTGCAGGAGGAGTGTTTGCATCGCCGCCTCCTGGCAGTATCCTTGCTGCCATTCTCTCTTTGCACAATGCAGGCAATGTGTCCTTCAGTTTTCCGTGTGTGTGTGTCTGTGAGAGTTGGTAGTGCATATATAATCACTGATCTTATCTGTTTAATAAAACCAGTGCTTGCACAGTGCAGTGTGGTGCAACTCTTTTTAAAAAAAGTCTAACTGTTGATTTGATTTGAAGTTTGACCTTTTACATTTGATCCTTTTGCCAAAATGGTTCACTGATCTCGCCCTGTGACAGTGCTGCACTGTTGCCGTCGTTAACGCTGCACCTTATAAAAATTTGGTGGCCACTTCCTTTCAGTGAGGAAAAAATCTGTGTCCATGGTGATTGCATTATTTTTGTAAGTAGTCACAGAGGGTCTAACACCTTCACCCACCTGGTGTGAAGTAACCTGTCTGCAATGGACAGACTCAGACTGTCTTCAGTCAGTCTCACAGTTTGCAAATAAGTGCATGCAGATTGCCAGCATGTGGGAGTAGGGTGGAATCGACTCAACTGGATGCCAGCTGGTTATATTTGAGTTATATTCCTGTGCAAAATCAAAGGTTACTGAGCACCTGTGTTAGTCTGCAGATAAATTACTATCCTGCAGCAACTACTGGGAGGCAGAGCCTTCAGCTTTCAGGCCCCTCTTCTGTGGAACCAGCTCTCAGTTTGGATGCAGGAGACAGACTATGGCTGTATCCCAATTCAGGGTCTGCAGCCTTAAAGGCTGCATTTTAAGGCCGATTACGTCACAGCGACGCGACGAAGGCTGTCCCAATTCGAAGGCTGCTCGAAATGCGGCCCTCAAATGCGTCCTTCATTTCCCTGAATTTTAAGGAGGGGCGCCTGAAGAGTAAACTTTAAGTAAGTACTGAATATTATGTCACTTATTTATGTGCAAATGTTTAATAACGAAGAACATTAAAACATTACTGTTGGCCACATGTCGGCAAAGTTATGTGACATTAGTGACGTTTGTACTAACTTTGTTTTAAAGCCTTTACTTTAAAATATACGCCGTTCAATAGCTGAGCTTAATCTTACAGAGAATGACCAAAGCTCATGTAGAAACAAACAAACAAATGATGTTCTCCTTCATGTCTGTCAGACAAAGCTGTATGAAACGTTTCCAGCTGTTAGTATCATGGTTGCTAGGCAACCTGGGCAGCGCAACGGAGGCTAGACCGTCCCATTTCACAAGCGTCCCATTTCACAAGCCTCGCATTTCCAGCCTTAGCGGTCTTTAAGTACGCGGCCCTTGAGGATCATTGAGGCTGCGTACTTTAAGGCTGCAGACCCTGAATTGGGATAGAGCCACTGTCTCTTCTTTTAAGATTAGGCTTAAAACTTTCCTTTTTGGCAAAACATAGAGTTAGGTTTGCAACAGGTGACCATGAATCCTTCTCCTAGTTACACTGCAATAGGTGTAGGCTGCTGGCCCCAAAAAGAAGGATAAGGACAACAAAGTGATGTTGTGAGAACAGATGCTCATCATAACCCCAGATCAGCTACTGCTGTCTCTGGCAGAAGGGAACAAAGACTGTATATAAAAGACTGAGACACACTTTATACTAATGGTTAGCAAGCTGGAGTTGTGAGTGCGTATCTGACTGAGAAACTGAGGATGCTGTTCATAGGGTAGCGACCCATCAGTCACAAACTAGAGAGTCAAAGCCATAACTAAAAGTGTTTGCTGAGGTCAGAGGGTTCGTTGTGCAGCCAAAGCAGTTGTCCCCTGGTGGCCATTAGAGAGAATGCAGCTTTTAAAATACATAGACCTAAAAGCTATGTCCATCTTTTATATACTGTCTGTGACCTGCTGCAAGTTTTTTTTTTTTTTTTTAAATATCCAATGAACTAACAACAGTCTTCCCACTCAGGAGCCTCTGGGGTCCTTCTCATTGTGAAGAACTACACAGGTGACCGCCTTAACTTTGGATTGGCTGCAGAGCAAGCTCGTAACCAGGGCGTTGCTGTTGACATGGTGATAGTTGCGGAAGACTGCGCCTTTGACCAACCAAGTAAGGCTGGAAGAAGAGGCTTGTGTGGCACTGTCTTCATACATAAGGTACACAACAACAGCCTAATAGAGGTGTTATTTACTCTGGAAACAGCTCAACTTGGACCAGTACAAGTGTATCCTGAGTTAAAAGGGTTATAATATTATATCACTGTGCTCATTTTTTTTATGGTACAAATGCTGTTATAAAGCTACATGAGGCACATTTGTCCTGTCTGCCGGTTCATACATGCCAACCCTCCCTATTTTTCCGGGAGAATTCTGAATTTCAGTGCCCCTCCCGGAGTCACCATTCTCCCGAATTTCTCCTGATTTTCCACCTGGACAACAAAAATGAAAAACCATATCCCAGAATTCATAGCTCAGCCCAGCCAGTTCCAGTTTCCAACAATGGCGGCAGCTACTTAGTTTTAATATTACTCTTATTATTCTTTCTGGGTCGCAAAATAAACTTTTAGCATATTTTCAGGCGAGAATGTAGCTGTGTAAACTTCAAATAACTGAGTTGGCGAGAACAGCAAACTCCCGGCACGTTTTCAAGCCCCTGCGGTCTTTCGCTACTCAGGTTAAACATGATATATAAGTCACTTAGATAACCTAAAACTGTTATTGTTTGACTTTTTTTTCAGTGTTTTATTTGTTCCTGAGTAAATCCGTTTGGCTGAGATTAAAGTTACTAGATTAGATTAGATTAAATAAAACTTCCTCTGGGGTTTTCACACAGCTGAATAAACGTCAAACACAAAACTGACTAAACAGAAGTGTGAGATGGTCGAGAATTTACACCAGCATCCGGTTATATTTAGATAGCAAGGAGCAGATGGCAGTTTCACTCCACCGAGAGAGCTCGTGACGTAATTCTGAAGGCTAGACCGTCACAGTTGCTCACTTCCGGCCTACCTGGCTTTTGGAGGACCCGGCCCACTTAGACCATGAAGGCTGGGTCCTCAGGTGGATGCAGCCTCTGCATTTGGACAGCCCCAGCTGGGGGACAGTAATAACAGTGACATTTAACTTACTTTAAATAAATAATTTTAAATAAATAAACACTGTAAAATTCAAGTTTTTTGAATATGTGTATATATATATATATATATATATATACCAACCCCCCCCCCCTTTGTCTCCCTAATTCTGAGGTCTCAAGGCTGGCAAGTATGTGCCGGTTACTGATCTTGCAAAAAAGAAACTGTGAAACTGTTCTCTTAATAATAATTTTTTAAAAAAAAGGAAAAGCAAAAACAAATCTTAAAATGTATGGAGGACTGAAACTGCCAACATCAAACATGAATTAAATGTATAATATGCCCTTAAATGTGTCTAATTTAATTAAAAAATAATTAGGCAATAATTCATTCATAAACTCTGGCATTATTTTTTTTTACTTTACCCTGTAATTATTTATTTTTCCCACGTAATTATTTTTTGTAATACATATTTTTATTAGAACCACAATAATAATGTCACATTTTATTAAACGCTCCATGTTTTTTCCCACTGAATGAAGCTCTTTTGTGTATTTCTTTTTATATTATTATTTGTATTTATTTATTTTACCGTCATTGTTGTGAGTCATTTTATGATGTTGTATTTTGTTGATCTAGGTTGTTGGAACAGGAAAGTATACGTCATCTTGTGAACTTAAGCAGAAACCATGAATTTGTATATTTTGCACCATGCAGCCTCGTATCATTGATGCTTTTATTAGATTTTTGTAGTATTTTTCTTGCCTTTAAACATGTGGTCTCTCGCTCTGTTAGCTGGCTGGTGCTTTAGCAGAAGAGGGCTGCTCATTGGATCAGATTGTTTCCAAGGTGACGGAGATTTTAAAGAGGATCGGTGAGTCGCGCTTTCTTTTGGGGTTTTTTAATACATTTAATACTTTCTGGGAACACTGGAATATTTTTCTTAATGATGTTTCTGTTTTACTCCAGGCACTCTGGGGGTGAGTCTGTCTCCATGCAGCGTTCCCGGCTGCCTGCCTTCCTTCGATCTACCGCCAGGAGACATGGAGGTCGGGCTGGGTGAGGGATGATTAGAGGAGGATGGAAAAGGTGGAGTTGTGAGAGCAGGAGAAAGAGAGTGGCAGAATATGGAGAGCAGCCTTTTGGGCTGACACCAGTTATCTAGACTTTTATTTCCAGAACTAAACTTCCACCCAAGCTAATGAATACTTTTTTACATATTTTTTTTTTTTGTGACAAATGATTTAAAACCAGATCGTTAGAATGGCCAATCTCCATCTTTGACTTTCTCTGCAGATGTGACATCATGTTAGTGATATTTTAGAGAAAATGACTGAATTGCACCATCTAGTGGTGTGCAAGAGCAGTTAAGAGCAGCAAAATGGTTTAAGTGAAGCATAAAATAGTGTTTCCAAAGAATTCATTCAGTCAAATGGGGAGATGGGGATGTCAGAATTTCAGCATGTTAAATGGGTTGGGTGTCTTTAATCTGAATCTTTCTATTCAATTCATAAAACTGGAGGAAATTCACTTGTAAAAGCTGAGAAAATGATGGAAACTCTTCTAAAGATGCACAGATGGCGAGAGCACAGGAGACGAAAATGAAATAACAGCCAGTGTTTTCTTTCTATTTTCAGGTATCCACGGGGAACCTGGAATAAAGAGGTCAAAGGTGAGTCGGATTTGAACCTTAACAGCCTGAATGTGCTTTTACCATCAGGCTGTATGGCTCAGTTTCTGTTGATCTTCTCCCTCAGGTGGCCTCTGCTGATGAGGTGGTCAAGACCATGATAGACCACATGACCAACCCAAGCAGCCAATCGCATCTGCCGCTGAAATCAGGTTCACTAAATGACATCGATCATGTATCATGCTGACCGTTAGTACGGCTACTCTCCATGTGTGTGTTTTTTCCCTCTTTCCTACAGGAGACAGTGTGGTTGTGTGCGTGAACAACCTTGGAGCTCTGTCTTGCCTAGAGATGGCTGTGGTGACTAGATCGGCCATCATCTGCCTGGGTAAGTGTGTGTCTGTGTGTGTGTGTGAGGTAAGCATTTAACCATACTTAGCTGGGTCCTACTGTGCTTCTCTCACATGATCACCATTTTAACTTTAATATGCAGGAAAATAAATACCTGCATCTCACTACACCCTGTGAGCTAAAATATCGTCCATGTAAAACATAACCTTGTCTCTTTTATTTTTCATAGCTTATGAATGGCAGTTTTTGTGAGTAGCTAGACTAACTAAAAGAAACCGCAGTGGAACGTTAATGAATGCTATTGAATAACATTTTTTATTAGCACTTAGCATGAGCTCAGATGTGATTTGATTGGCTGGTTTTGGTGGGTGGGGGAACAGCACGATCATTCGATAATCTGGAATATGATTGGTGTTTTTTATAGAAAGCCGTGGAGTGGTGGTTGCCAGGGTGATGTCTGGGTTGTTCATGACCTCTCTGGAGATGGCAGGAGTGTCGCTGACCCTGATGAGGGCTGACAAGGAAACACTGAGGCTGATAGGTAAGTGTTCAAACACATAGCTTTGTTTTTCTAAACTTGTGAGGGCCTTTGTCATAACATCACAGTGTATTCAGAGCTTCAGAACTTCAAACTTCAGAAGCTTCAAAGTGAATGCTTACATGATTGACATGGCAGCAGCAACCAGTCAGTCAGCTCTTTGGCATGAAAACCACGAGGCAAACAACTAATCCAGTGGTCTAAAGAGCTTGGAAAGAAAAGCATCTGGACTTCTTGGAGTTTCCTTGAAGAAGTTTCACTTCTCATCCGAGAGGCTTCTTTGGTTCTAAGAGCACCTGGTGGAGAGTCATAGATTTTAAGCCCTATGTGAGTGTCCCCCGAAGAGGGTCATGGACCCCCTATTGATCCTGTACCTAATCACATGAGGCAAGATGTGAAAACAAGTCTGACCCAGAGGTGAGAGTGTGAGAGTCTGAAAGTCATATGTCTGAACAATCCCTTATAGAGTGGAGGAGACTAGCAGCAATTAGAGAGCAGAGACCATGAAATCTCTGTGAAATTCACCAACATGTACCTACTTTCTGCATCTTTGAAGCGAGGAACTACTACTGGGCAGGAAAGATAACCGAGTGATGTATGACACAAGTTGGGATGGTCTCTTGGAGGTGTTTTCAAAAAAACTTCAGATTCAAAGGTCATTAGCTGAAGTTATTAGGCTGTGTCACCACTTTGCCAAAGTCTGGAGGAAGACCCACTGTCACCCTCACGAGACTGATTTGGATGTTCAGGAACAACCCAGAAATCATCAAAGCGAGTTATAAACTGGAAACTGCTGGAACACCAGCGTGTTTGTCCACAGTGAAGCGAGTTTTACATCTTCATGGATTGAGAGGGTACAGCCCAAGAAGGAAGATCCTGTGCCAAAATTTACATCTTCAAGCTTGACTGAAATGCCTTCTGAAGAAATGCTTTATGATTAGAAGAGGCAAAGATTGAGCTGTTTGGCCACAGAGAGATGTTTGGAGGAGTAAAGGTGAGGTTTTCAAAGCTTAAAACACTGTATGACACTATGACATCTCTGAGGGTGTTTTGCTACTGGTGGTACTGGTACATTGGATAAAGTGGATGGAATAATGAAGAAGGAGTACCTCTAAGTTCTTTAACTTCCCTTCAAATTGACAGCTAGGTGGTTGAAACTTGGACACAGTTGGTTTAAAAATTGGTTTAAATGGATAAAGCAGGCTAAAAGTAAGCTTGAAAGCTGCGGCCATGTCAGGAAACCAGGAAATTTAAATGAACTCCACCAATTCTACCAAGAAGAATGATCAAATATCATGCTAGAATTATGCCAGGAGCTTGTTGATGGCTACTCTGAGTGTGAAAGCCCAAAATACCCAAACCCAACCCAAAAATCACGATGTCATAAGTCACTGGACACTGAACATCCAAGGTCACCACATATCCATAATCACATACTGTGTATGCTACCATTGTATACAGTGTATTATCTTCCTTTTTTCATTGATTGTACTTATTGTATTTTTGTATTTCCTTCTGATATCTGTACCTGAGCTGAGGTGATGCAAAAATTTCCCCGTTGTGGCATCAATAAAGTCTTATCTTATCTCTCTCTTAAATAAATTCAGACTTTTGCACCCAGTTCTTGATTTCTCATTAGATTTAAATTAAGTTATTAGATTTATGCTGAACAATTATTCTACCCTGGAAAAGGACTGGTTCAAAGTAATCATTAAATCCAAACTTAGAAGGAATTTCATCCCCAAGATGAGTGAATATTAACTTCTGATAGAACCACACAAATAAGCACTCTCATATGGGTTCAGAGACACAGATTTATATGATAAATAAATTTGTTACTAATGAAAAACACACACCTCCTTTGTCCCATCAAGATGCTAAGACTACTGCCCCTGCCTGGCCAAACCTCAGCAATGTGTGTTTGAGTGGACGCAGCTACATCACAGAACCACAAACAACCATCAAACGGCCACAAGATGAGAAGCACTCTGAAGGTTAGTTCATGAGCTTTTTGTGTATGTGTATTGCAATCAATTATTGTAATGCATTACTTATTCAAGGCTTATAATTGAACATGTTTAAAACTTGTTTACCTGCATGAAATTGAAACAGGATGAACAAAAGGAAACCAACAAATTGTGCTGTCAGAGAGGGCATATTGGACATTCCAGTTAGGACACATAACATCCATTAACTCTTACTCTCTAGCCCAGTATATAATTTCTGATCTATATATTAATAAAATAGTTTGGGCTTTTTTTAAATGGAAGTTTGTTTTGTTATTCTTGGCAGGACCACTTAGTCCTGTGATGCATAAAACCTTGGAGAAGATTTGCTCCACTCTGTTGGAAAAGCAGGAGGAACTCAATTCCCTTGATCGTGCTTCCGGGGATGGAGACTGTGGTAATACTCATGCTCAGGCTGCTAGAGGTAAGAAACTGTGATTACTATCTTCAGTAGCTTAAAGAGGAACTTGTAAAAATAGTGAAGATGCTTGTTCAGCCATTCAGGAGTGGCTTCAAGGACATGTGGTCCCCGGTTGCCCCGGGAAGCTGTTATCAGTCGTTGCTGGATTGGTGCAGGAGAAAATGGGCGGGTCTTCAGGAGCGGTGGGTTTATTGATTCAAGTGGTGTTTGACTGCAGTATTCTGTCTTAATCAGCACAAGCACATGTACTAATGCTCAGTTTATTTCAGTTGTACAGTCTGTTCCTCACTGCGGCAGCCGGTCATGTGACCGAGGGGCGGAGCAATGCTGCAGCCTGGGCCACTGCTATGAATGCTGGGACAGAAGCAATGAAAAAGTAAGGGTTGGTAACATTTTCATGTCTGTATTTATTTCAAAGTCCACTTTTCTTCTTCATATGGCCATTTAACTGCTGTTCCAGAGTTTTTGATCTTATGATCAATGTTGGCGTGCTGCTCTCCAGTTGGTTTAAAAGAAACTTAGTTTATTCATTACTACAGTCACATCATCAGCAAATGCTATACTTGCCTTCCAGTCTGAAAGCTCTGGAATATCCTTACATTTAACTTTTGAATTAATGCTCTCAGGTCCCATATTATTTGCCAACCTGGCAGGTGTGTGGTAGCCTATGTCACCATTTTCAGTGTCATGCTCCTCCAAAAGTCCAACACTGAGTTGACTTCATCAGGTCTTTCGCCGGATGAAGCTTTAAGTTACAACATTCAGAACATAGTTAATATTAGCAGGGGATTTCACTACATCTCCTGGTTTATAACACAATGCAAAAATACCAGTTCAGTTCTGGATTCATGTAAGTCACTTTATCTTGTATCCTCTGCAAAAATCCAGTATTCTTCCCTGTCAGATTTGGACAGCCATTGTCTACAACAACTGCAAGTTTCTTCCTTTTCAGACCCAGCTTATCGCAGCATACAGTTAGGTCCTTGAACAAATGACTAGCTGTCATAGTCCATTTTTGCATTGCTGCTAGTTCCTCTGTAATCTCAAAAGTACAAAGATGAGTAAGTGGGCTGTTAGTGTATGTCACAACTCAAGGAGAATAAAAGTCAAGGAAGAGAAAAGTGCAAATTGTCTTCATTGTTTTTCAACCGAACCTCCAGATTTCTGTGCAATGGCCAGGTCGGACTTAAATGTTGACTTTCTTGCAGATATGGTGGTGCCGCCCCTGGAGACAGAACAATGGTAAGATTTTTGTCCCCCAAATCTCATTTAATCTGAATTACCTAATTTATGAAGAGTGTCTTTAGCAGTGAAGTTTCTTTGTTTCTCTTACCTTGTAGCTGGACGCTTTGTGCCCTGCAGTTGATGAACTGATTAAGCTGGCCACAGCTCCATCTGGTGGACACATGGCTGTACTGCAAAGTGCTGTGAAGGTATGGTGCCACCTGGTGTTGATGTGGTTGCACTGCTCACTCAGCAGATTTTTCTACATAATGTTCCTTTTGCTTCGGTCTCCACAGAAAGCTGCTTCAGGAGCGGAGGCAACTCGTGACCTTAAAGCAAGGGCTGGGAGAGCCAGCTACATCTCACCCAACCTGGTCAGCCTGCCAGACCCTGGTGCTGTAGCTGTGGCAACCATCTTGAAAGCTATTCTGGAGGTGCTAGAGGGGCGAAAGTGATGCAGCCACCAGGATAAGAGTAGAGGGCTAATGCTACCTAAACAAAACTGTGATGCAAGAGTGATTATCATTTAAAATATTTTGATTTTGTGATGCATATTTTACATTTTTGGAAGCTATTTTTCACACTATACACAAAGTAAGTCATTACAAGCTGTTAAACTGAGTTTACGAAACAAAAGGATGTAAAAAATTATGGCAGCAGTGCAAAGATGTAAAGCAAAAATCAAGAAAAATAACTTTGGTATTGTCTCTAAAACATATTCCATTGAAAACTGAATCATATGAACAGCAGGAGACTTTTGTAGCAGAAGGGAATATTCATAGTTTCTACTAATAAAGGAAAAATCTATTAATAGATTGGTGTTAGTGATTTTGGTATTTGTTATTAAAAAAGCAAGATCCATTTATCCATTTTTCTGGTACTGATCTGGGATCACAGGGATTACTGGCATTCCAGAGAAGCCAGAGTCCATCTCTTGAAAGGCCAAACTCTTCACTCTGTCTCTAAGGGAGAGCCCAGCTTTTTTCACTTTGTGATCAGATGCTCCATCACCGTTTCTTCCTGCTGCAGCGATGATCTTGACTTTATGAAGGGTTTGTGTGATTGATATCAGTATGATTCAGATAATTAGTGAAGATAAATGTTTGGGAAATTCTTTTGTTGCATTTCCTGCTATATGATGTGCAGTAAAGATAATCCTAAAGGCTGCAATACAGCAGCTTTTAAAGTGAGGCCACAGCTCGTGCACACTAAGATGATCGCTTTCATGCAGCACATAATCTGTTGCCAGGTCTGTAGACCTTTTTTTTATTGTTCAGATACACGTTTGTTCTTCACACAACACAACTTGTATAGCAGCAGCATTCATAGTTCATTGGTGGGTTTAACACCTACTATGGTAAAAGGTTCAGGATGTGATGATATGAAAGGAAAATATTATTAACATGAAGATGACCTGCATTCATCTGTGCATGCATTCATGCAAACATCCATCATCCATGCATGCATGCATGCAGTCATCTACCCATACAATATCCATCCATGCATCTCCATAGTAATCCATGTATCCAACCATGTATGCATTGTTCATTCATCCATTCATCCTTCCATGCATGCATGAATCCAAACATGTATACATCATCCATCCACCCATCTACACATCTATCCATGATTCCTGCATGCATCATCTGTCTACCTATCTATCCATGCATCCATCAAAGTGTCCATCTACCCTTTGATGTCTGTCAGTCTGTTCGTGTGTCCGTACGGTGTTATCTTCATATTCAACTCTGGGTCCTGAAGGGAGTTGGAGCAGCTGCTTCTTTTATATATTTTTAATTTTAAATATGAAGGTCTTTTATCTTTCTTGTTCCACTGTGTGGCATAATACAGATTAAATGTAGTTTAGATTCCAGTGCAGTAGGACAGTCCTGATATAATAAAGTAACTAAGACATATTATGTGTACATATAGATATGTGTGCTTTAACAGCACACACCCACTCCCTGTCCTCTTCCACACAGTGAAAATGAGTGGACATGGTTCAACAACCGTCTCGTGATTCTCACAGTCTGTAAAGATTTTTCTCTTTGATGATTAAAACGTGCAGATAAAGTCTTTTTCTTGTCTTCCTTGCTTCCTTTCAAACTTCGTTTCACACTGTATCAAAGAAAAAAACAAAACAAAGAAACCCAGCTCTGCACCGACTTCCTGACACACATGCACAAAGTGTTGCTGTTTAGACTTTGAACACGCCCACACTCTCACACATATTAGAAACATGCTTCATGAAACGCTTTCAGTTTGAGCGACACCGCTGCACTCAGACCGCTGCAAAGGTATTTCTTTTCTTCTTGTGTGTGTGTATCCACGATAAATTGTTACAGCTTTTATTTTCAGGAGTGAGTCGTGTATTTTTAATTTAGCTAACTTTTGATTAAATGTTTTGGACTAAAGTTTCCAAACGTGATATGCACCTGCTTTATCCACTTTTCAAAATTGAATCTATGTACAAGTATAAAGAATTAATTTACTAACTGATACAACAGATGAGATTAATTTGTCGTTTAGGAAAACAGATAACTGTTCATGGCACAGATTCATGAAGATGCTGGAATCTTCATGAATCTATGATGTGAATCTCCTGTTCCACTACATCTCAAAGGTGCTCTACTGTTCTCACATATGGTGACTTTGGAGGCCTCTTGGGTGCAATGAACGCACTGTAATCTTCAAGAAACCAGCTTGAGATTATCCTGATCTTTGTGACATGGTGTATTATTCTGCACCTTGCACCTTTAGGCAAGTGTAGTTGTGATTTGGTGTTATATAAATAAAATACAATTGACTTGAAAAGGCAAGTCATGGCCAGGAATAACACTGATGCAGGCTGTGGTTTTTAAATGATGCTCACTTGGGGCCCAAATGTGCCTAATGCCATTATACCAGCACCACCAGACGGAAGTATTAATACAATGCATCGATCTGTGCATCCATGTTCATGTAACACCAACTTTTGACTGCCATTTGAATTTTGCCACAGAAATCAAGACTCATCAGACCAGGCAACATTTTTCCAATGTCTTATTGTCTGTTTTTGGCGCTATATAAATAACATTGAATTAAACCTGCTTCAAGGTTCCTTGTTAATTCAGAAATGCTCTTCTGCATACTTTGGTTGTAATGAGTGTTTATTTGAGGTACCATTGTCTCTGGTCATTCTTCCCTGACCTCTGACATCAACAAGGCCCAGAGAACTGCTGCTCACTTTACATTTTCCCTTTCAGAGTATTCTCTGTAAACCACAGAGATCACTGTGCAGTAAAATACCAGCAGATTAGCAGTTTCTGCAATACTTAGACCACCCTGTCCAGCACAAATAATCATACAACATTCAAAGTTTCTCAAATCACCTTTCTTCTTCATTCAGATGCAGTTTAGCAGCTTTACTGAATTAAACCGGGTGACAGGTGTATCCCACCAGAGGCCCTTTTTATGAAAGGCTAGAAAGTAGTTCAGGTACCCAACTGATGCAAACCTTGAAACTAACCTGCAAAAGCTGCAGAAACTCTGCTGCACATGTGTGAAGTATGCAGCTCAACTTGTTTGGTCCCGGTTGCCAAGATCGACCTATTTATAGAGCAACCTGGAGTGATTTAGAGAGCTGATAACCTCTGAGCATAACCGAGGTTGTGAGGTTTAGGGAAGCAAAAATAAGGAAATGATATCCTGGGCATGCCCAACTTGCTGTGTGAAAATGCAAATAAGCTCCTTAAGTAATTTAAGTGAGAGCATTTGCTTATGTTGACTCATTAGTACTTTTTGCCTTCATACTGAGCAGCACAGAGGTGCCGACCTCTGTCTTTTGTATTTAATTTGCTGTGTGTGTGTCACAGGAACAGAGAAAACGCTGTCTTACTTGCTGTGCATTCTTGACTTTCTGAGTCAGGAGTACTTGTAAAACAAAGCTTGTATAAAGTGGAGAAAAGGGTCAGACTTTGGTGTGTTATTTTAAGTTGTTGCTTACGTTATCTTCCTTTAATTATAGCAAGCTCAAAATAAGTGTAGCTCAACCCTCTTGGGTTGATGTGACTTTTTTTTGAAGCAATGAGTTTGCATGAGTAGAGCTAATGTTGTGGTTCAGCCCGCTCTTGTTTCAAAATGGCTTTCAGCGAAAACTCGAACAAAATGCTCCAGAGATCTTCAGGATTTTCTACCTACAATCTAAAAAATAAAAAACCCTTTAAATCTCTGTGATGGTGAGAAATGTTTTTAGAGTAATTCATAGCAAAATGCACAATTTCTTTTTTAAAGTAAAGCTTGTGTGGTTCGTTTTAGATTACTTACGTTTGAATCTTTTTTTGAGAGCAAATCTTGCTCTTAAAAATGATACCTAAGCTTACCTTCAGTTTTTTTTTGATGATCATGGACTATAAGCTCACCATGACACAGTAAAAACCTTTCCTTTCAGAATCTTTTTGAGTCCCTCTGCTCTTAAAATGTACCTGGTTAAAGTTCCATCTGAAAAAAGCAAAAAAAAAAAAAAAACAGACATAAAAAAAGACACCTTTAATATAAAGCAGCTTTAATTAAAAAATAATAATTCTACTCTAAGGGGAATTCATGCTTAGATGAGGATTTCTGGTTGTCATCAGTGCAGATAGCTGCTGTCTTGATAAACTGAACGTCTGCTTCGTGAATAAATTTGGAGGAAACATGGTTCAAAACAGTTCACAACATAGAGCTGAAGAATATGAAGAACACAGAAAAATGTGAATTTCGACTCTACATGTGCTGAGACACAACAACAGTATGGCTAGCAGCTGCTATACACTAAAAACAGTTTTTACCTTTAAGTCTTACAAAACTTTCCTTTTTAAACTTTTCCAAAGAAACTTTTGAAAATAAACTGACTGACGTCGTCATTTTCATTTTCTGGGTGTAACATGGGGTGCACAATCTAAGGATCATGAACTTTTAATGATAAAAAAAATAGAAATTGCGCACATTTTTATTGTGAAACAAGAAAGAAGGAAATGTTCTCAAAAAATTTGTCTGAAAACATAAATGACCATATTTATCTGACCAATCACTCTGAGTATCCACAGAGTCATCCTTAGTTTTTCCTTTTTGCTTTAGTTAAGGTCCACGTAGAAAAAATTTAGCTGGTCACTAAAGTACACGTCAAAAACCTCACATTTCTCAAGGCATCGTGTTAATCAGCAGCAGGATAGTGCAGTCATATCAGGGCAGGGCGGTGCAGCGGTTTGGCTGTCGGCTCACAGGAAGCCTTTCTGTGTGGAGCTTGCATGTTTTCTCTGCGGCTTCTCGTTGGTTTCCTTCAGGTGCTCCTTCCTCCTCCCACAGTCCAAACACATGCATGTTAGGCGCTTTTTGAGTTTTTTGTTTTAAAATAATGTGTAGGTTTTTATTTTATAGGCTTTTGAGATAATTTTGGAGTCACATTAGAGCTGTTTGGGGGTTTTGGTTGGGGGTGTGAGATTGTGGTTTGACCCCTTTAACACTCATTAGTCTGTAGCCTGCTCTGTGACTGCCACCATGCTCTGATTAAAAACAATCTAAATCTGGTTAATAATTTAACAGTTCTCAGAACTTTAAACCCTGTCATTTCCTTCACGTTGACCTCAATGGCATTGGCTCTGTTCTCTAGTTTCAGTGTCTGCAGCCATACTTCAACCAAACAAACCAAACCTGAAGAAAAATGCAACTTTTATTCCTTCATATTTAAGAAGCCATTACTTCTCATGTTTTCTCATTTCTTCCCTGTTCTTATAACAGGAAGTGTTTTACTGAGGCACCTGTTAACAAGAAAAATAACCAAACCAAAGGAACAGCTGCTGTGGTGACAACGCACTGACAATGCCAGGAAGCTCGTCTACCATAGTCATGAAGCTGATATGTCAGCTTTTCTCGCTTTCTTTGTCCCCATTATCTGATTCATTTGTCTCTTAAAGATAAAAACCCAAAGAGATTGTGGGTCTTTTAAATGGTGTCGCAATCAATTTAAATAAATATCTGTGTGTTGCAGATGGAGTTTGCTTGCAGCCATGTTGTTTGCAACTGGAGTCCAGATGGACCAGGTGAGTTTCTTAAAGTGAATCTTTGCCAATGTGACAAATAATGCTCATGCTTGCTATAGTTAGAACCTTTCAAGTACATTAATCCGGTGAAATGTTGACATCTTTGACCCTGAGTTGCAGAACAGTCTGCGTCTGTTTGTATTAAGTGCCACCAAAAAGGAAGAGAGCGTGCATAACTGCTTAAACCTGTTATAACGAAGGGTTTTTCCTCCAACTATAGGCGTTTTTCCTATGGGGCCCGAGTATGACAACATAGTGCCAGTAAAACAACAAGCAGGTAATTTTCTCACTCATGCACTTGCAAAAAATGTGCACAAGCATGCAGCTCTCATGACGCTGATGGTGATGAACCGTTGCTTTTTTCTGGCCAGAGCGTTGATTAAATTCTCAAGAGCATTGCAGTGAAATAACAGGAAAGCATATTAAGTAGTAATGTGTGTGCGTGCGTGTGTGTGTGTGTGGGCATGCTTGCAAATGCAAGACAGACAAAGAGACGAACTGTGTAGGAGATGTAAAGATAGAGGTTCAACAAGGGAAAGTCCACACAGAGAAAAAGATGTCAGATAGCTCTAATTATCAAGATGTTAGAAGAGTGTGACAGTTAATGCTGATAAAACTAAAAAATCAGTCCAAATCAGTTTGGCTCCACCCCCATTGCCAGTAAAATTGAATTTCTCACCAACACAAATCAATTTCAGTGAAATTAATGTAAGAAATAAAGTAAATATTCCACATATCAAGTATTAACAAGTATTAACGCAGATCATAAAAACAAAAATCAAGATTTGTATTATTTGTTCTGCAGATAGATAGTAAATGGTTGGATAAGCACAACAGAATGGATGGATGGTGACAGATGGCCTGTAGAATTTTTTCCGAGTTCCTCAGGCCTTAAAATGTTGTTGGTTGAAGTTCAATCAGAAAAATCTAACAAAAAGACAGCATTTATTATAAAACAGCTTTCATATTTGCAGCTAGATAGATGGATATTAGGTCTCACAGTGAACGCTTTTATGACTTTTTGGCATTGATGTCACATGACTGTCAATGGTTCGGATTGTTTTGCAATGGTTTATGTGGTTCTTATGGTCCAGTGTGGTCGCAGCCATTCCCCATGTGATGGCCACTGATAACAATTTGCATATTGACGACTGCCAAATCGAGGCCACGGCCTATTGTTAGTGGTGCTAGGTTCAGATCATTTTGCGACGGTTTATGTGGTTCCATCTCATCATCTGAGATGGATGCAGTCACTTGGATCAGTGAAGAAATGTTGAGGCGAACAGAATAAACTTTCTGGGATTTCCTTGTCTGGATTATTGAGCATGCATTAAGACATTATTACTTTGGATTGTTTTCAGACTTCATGTTGCATTACTTCTAGGATTAATTCTGATTTCACTCCCAGTTTAGTTTCACTTTCACTTAGTCTTTGGTTAGGTAAGGGAACCAACATTATATGATTCGATTGGGGAAAAGGTCCCCTCTACTTCACCAGACTGAAAATCAGCAGCATGAAGTTTAAACTTTTTGGTTCAAATTTACATCAATAGGTATGGATGAGGTACAACACTGAGTGTTTCTTGTCTTGTGTTTCTACGGTGTATTGACAGACATACAGGCTTTTTGTGCTGGGGTGTTTTTTTCTGTTCTCAACCTCTTCTCCCATTAGCAGCTCAGTCTGAGTGGAGTTTTTTTCCCCTCTTCCTCTCACCTCATGTTATGAATTGTGTTGTTTTTTCCTATCAGCCTACCTCTCTGACATGTCTTCCCAATGTGATGTTTGTGTAAAGTTTGGTCAGAGGGCTCCTTTGTAAGTGTGCATGCGCCATTAGCGTGCTGCCTGCTGTAACCTATAATTTCCTTCGGGATTAATAAAGTATTTCTGATTTAGATTCTAATTTAAAATCTGTAAGACAGGGTGGAGGCTCTGTCATGGTTTGTGGCTGTATATCAACCAGAGGTGTTAAGCTCATTTTCATGCAGAAAAAAATGAAGCCGCTGCATGTCAGATGCTATCCAGAATGTACTATTTTTGCCTTACACCAACAGGAATAAATCATGGCTTCTGTTTCTGTTTGTTCATTTAAAGATAAAGGCGATAGTACTGAAATTAGTAAGATTACGGTCAGCTGATTAAAAAGCTCCTGGGTTTCCTAAAAAGGCCTGACATTCATGCTAATATATAGCTGACAGTTAGTATACAAGGAATAAACAATACAGAGTAGAAATGTGATAACTAAACTAAAGGGCAAGTGTGACCACCTGACTAATGTAATATTTTTTTGTTTGTTTGTTTGCTTGTTTTTAAGGAGAGTGAATTTTAAATTTACAACTCAAAATTTAAAGAGACAAAATCAGCTGTTAATTTTCACAATCTTTGATCGGATCAGCTGTAGCCATTTCCTTTAGGTCCATGGGTTGGTGGAAGTTTTATTCTGATAGACCTTTAATGTTTTAAGACAAGTTTTGAAAGAAGATTTTAAAAGGATCTCACATATGCACATCAGATAATGACTGCAGTGAGGTAATAAAGCCATAGCCTGGACTCTGCATGTCCTAGAGAACGTGTCACTTGATACGTTTTGCTTTTGTAGGCTATTTATTCAGTGTTTCCTTGTTACTTCAGATGAGGTTCCTCCACCGCTGCCCCCTCGTCGACTGAGGAAACCTCGGCCTACTTCTCTTCCTCTTTACAGCAATTCCTCCTTCGAGCCTCCGTCTGCTCCTCCCTCCCTCCCTCCTCCTGTTCCTCCCAGACGTGAGTTTGATTTGCCAGTCTTTCCTTATGTTTTATATTTGATATTTAATCTTTCTCTCTCTCTCATTTCCTTTTTGCGTTTCATCAGTTGACAAGCTGGAAGGATTAACCAGGTTGAAGGCCAACGTCAACGTTGTCTCACTCAATGTTGGAAAACTGGTTGACACTAGTCAAGGTCAGGGGGCACACACATGCAAACACACTTCCTTCCAAGATTTTTGGGGATTTTATTAATCTCTTTTCTTTCTTTGCTTATCAGACTCAGGCATGGAGACTTTTCAAAGGCCAGTGATTTGTGGGAAATGTAGTGCTGCTTTGTCATGTCTCAGTTCGTTACAGAAGAACGTGAGTGGTAATTTAATTGCCGAATTTTTTATTTCTTTGGATTCAACCAATTGATTAACTGGTTTCCACTGGACAAAGGTAGTTGAAACAAACAAAAGCAAATCCTCTTCTTCTTGTGCAGGTTTGGCGATGTGAGTTCTGTGGATATGAAAACAGCGTAGACGAAAGTTTAGCTGCTTTGTGCATTGGCCAGCGAGCCGGTGTGCGCAGTGATGACCTTTACCTGCCCAGACAGAGTGAAGACGACTATCAGAACTTAGAGGACACGCTAGTTGTTTTCTGCGTGGACACTTCTGGCAGCATGAGCGTTACTACAGAGGTGTGTGGATTGCATTATTCAAACACACTGCGGGTAAAATTCCTACAGTCATTGTTTATCAAAAGCTGGAGGCTACCCTTGTGGTTGCAAAAAGAGTTCTTGCATGATTCAAAAGCTTGTAGGATCGCCTTGAGCATAAAATAACTTGAAGTAAATGCATTTCTGTATGATTTTATCAGTCGTCAAGTCCTCAGTGAAGAATATTATTCCACTCTCATTTAAGTGTGTTGCTTTAGTTGATTGAGTTTTGCAGGCATCCATTTATGGACAGCTCTGTTAAGGTCCTGCCACAGAACAGGACGTGCCACAGCGTTTCAGTGAGTTTGAGGTCTGGACTCTGAATTGGATCATCTGGATTCTTTTCTTTTTTAGACATTCAGTTGTAGATTTTGTGTGTTCTTGTCCTGTTGTATGATATAATTTGGACAAAGCTTTAGCTGTCGGACAGATGGGCTTACATTTGATTCTAAAATAAAGAATGGTATGCAGAGGAGTTGTTGGTTGACTCAATGACAACAAGGTGCCCAGGTCCTGTAGCTGCAATCAGCATCCACACAATATAGGTGTTTATGATGATATGCTATGTTTGGGTTTCACTCTACATTGTGGCCAAACCTCCCACTTTGATCTCGTCTGTGCAGTCTTGTCTCTGTCAAGTTTTGTGTTTTGCTCAGATGCAAGTTTATTTACGTGTTATTTATTTATTTATTTTAGACAGAGAGAGAGAGAGAAAAGGGTTTCTTCTGGCAATCCTTCCAAACAAGCCGTACTTGTTCAGTCTTTTTCTAATGGCACTGTCAAGATTTTTTACATTTAACATGCTAACTCAGTCTGAGATGCACCTCTCAAGTTTCTTGCAGTTTATGTAAGCACTGCACAATCTGTTCTTTGGGTGGACTTACTGGGACATCCACTCTTAAAAAGATTGTGGCATTGTGGTAACATATAGCTAAATACCAAAATGTCTGCTGTCATCGAGGTGCCTACACTCACTTGTTATCAGTTAAACAAGTGTAATTAATTAGCAGCACCTGGCTGCTACTTACCTTCTGAATACCTGTAGTAGCAGTAAAGAGACATTCAGTTTTCCACAGTTGAAACCTCTTTTCCACATGATTGTAGGTTAATTAAATCACAATAAAACTCCATTTGAAATGTTCAGTCTTATCATGTTTGCTCTGCTTTAGGTTCCATCAAGCAATGGCTCTGTAACATACGTATCCAGACTAGAGGTGAGAGGATAATTTGTTGTGGTTTGATTGGCTGAGCTGCATTAACATAATCATTTTGTTTTAAAGTTTGTGCTGTTTTGGTATGTCTTCACAGGGTATGCAGGATGCCCTCTACAGGGCACTATTCACCATAAAGCAACGGTCCCCTCATCGGAGGGTGGCTCTGGTGACATTTAACGATGAGGTAGGAGATGTAGCGGTAGTAGTAGTAGTATTAATTATAACACTGATTCTTGTATGCTGCTTTTTTGAATCTTTCTTTTTTGTGAACATTTAAATACAAATATAAGTGTTATCCCATCCAACTAGCATGTGGTAAAAGATTGTAAAAGGTGTTTAGTATTCATTATGTCTTTGGACTCCAGAAATCACAATGAGAACAAATCATTATGGTTGATTCAGACTGAACCTGGGGTCCTTATCAGGAGTGGGGATGCTAAAGCTTTAGGTATTTTGCTGTCTACCTTAAAACAACGACAACAAAAACTAAATTTATTTTTTTTTACCTTTTACTCTACTGTTACATTTTTTTTTACTTCCATGCGATCTTTCTCATTTTTTGAGTAGAATAGAATAGAAAAGCCCTTTATTGTCTTTCCTATGGTTTTGGGGGTTTTTTTGGCCAATTTTAATCTATATGAATATATAATCGTGTCACTCAAGATATAATGAATATTTAATTGCATTCCTCTATGTTGCTATAACTAAGTACATTGCTCCAGTTTTACCTCAATGTTGTAAAATAGAAAAATCAGTGGAGCAGATCATAAGACGTCCTTGTTCATAGAACCAGACTTATAAAGTCCATTGAATCCCTTATTTATCACTACATGAGAGAATTTTAAATGTTTTCCTGTTTTTGTCCCCTTTGGACCTTGCATAATTGACAGTTATGTAGCCTGGCCCACAAAAACAAGAGGACTTCCTGTTTACCATGATGAACTGTCATGCTCTGTAGAAGATGGCTCTTCAGCAGACAGAAGGGAGAAGCAATCTGCCCTCATCTGCCAGAGAATTTGTTTTTTTTGTCAAAATTTGAATTAAATGTTGAAGACATTAAATGAAGAAGACCTTATAAATCTCCTGCCCCTGGAGTACTCTAACTACATTCTGCTGGTTTCACAGGTTGTAATATATGGTGATGGTACTAGTGCTCCTATCACACTCAGGGATTGGGCGCTAGTTGACTACGACCATATATGGGAAAAGGGTGTGACTTACAACATCCCACACTGTATCGCTGAGACCTACAACCACCTAATACAGAGGGTCAAAGAGTAAGTGTTAGAAGTGTTTTAGAAACATGGAAGAATGCTCTGTACAGTCTGAAACACTCTTTGTTTTCTCCACATCTCTGACTCTAGACTCAGGGAACATGGAGCCACGTGTCTTGGTCCCGCAGCATTAGCCTCCGTTGCCATGGCTTCAAGGTACCCCGGGTCAAAAGTGAGTAAATGAGCGGTCAGATATCAGATTGGGACAACTGAGTGCTGTGACTGTCACCACTATTAACAAGAACCTTGCGGCTGTTGTGATTTACAGGTCATTTTATGTACTGATGGCAAAGCAAACATCGGACTGGGAGAGATGGAGGAAGCTCCCTCTCTGACTCCTTCTGCCTTTACTCCATATTTCTATACTCAGCTGGCTCTAGATGCGGTACAGAAGGGGTAAGGGCTCACATGCATGCACAAAGTTGTTGAGCATTTGTCAAGGGACAGGATGAAGTTTACAGACTCTTGTGTGGCAGGTAAATGATTGCTCACCAGAGACATGGTTAACGCAATTAAACATTGACAAATGCTCAATGTTTAATTGCGTTAACCATGTCTCTGGTGAACAATCATTTACCTGCCACACAAGAGTCTGCCTCAAAGTCAGACAGGCACCACCTCTGCTCCTAAACACAGCAGCTGATAAGAATAGTCCTGTTTTGTTTTGCAGATTTAAGTGTAAACTTCATCCTGTCCTCTTCGAGTATTGAAATTGTGTGGTATTTAGAGATATTCCTGTCAAATATTGATCGTAGGCGATCGTGACTCAAGAGTTGGGAGTTTGCCTTGTAATCGGAAGGTTGCTGGTTCGAGCCCTGGCTCCAACAGTCTCGGTCGTGGTGTCCTTGGGCAAGACACTTCACCCGTTGCCTACTGGTGGTGGTCAGAGGGCCCGGTGGCACCAGTGTCTGCCACCGCCGCCATCACCTGTGTGTGAATGGGTGGATAACTGGATGTGTAAAGCGCTTTGGGGTCCTTAGGGACTAAGTAAAGAGCTATACAAATATAGATAAATGGCCATTTACCATTTCAAATCTTTTACTTTTTTCTGTTTACAGAGTATATTTGTTTTAATTTTAATTACACAGTCCCGATCAAAAGTTTATGAACACTTGAAAAATGACAAAAAAAATCATATTTTGCATGGTTGGATCTTAACAAGGTTCCTGACAGAACAGATTCAAGTGCAGACTGTGTAATTAAAGCAAAAGATTTTTATTTTCAATACCAGCTGATCAAAAGTTTAGGACCGCATGCCTTTAAAAGGCCAAATTTGTGCAAAAATGTGGGTTCATTGTCATTTTCTGTCAGATAGTCACACTGTCATGATGTTCTGATGGCAAAGGCAAAAAAACGTCCCTTTTTGAACGTGGTCGGGTTGTTGAACTGCATAAGCAGAGTCTCTCGGAACATGCCATCGCCTCTGAGGTGGGACGCAGTAAAACAGTCATTTGGAATTTCTTAAATGATCCTGGGGGTTATGGAACAAAAAAGTCAAGTGGAAGACCCAAAACAATTTCACCAGCACTGGATCCAATTGGCTGTCTGTCAAGACACTGGACAATTCCCGAACCAAATTAAGGCCGTTACTGGTGCCAACTGCAGCCTCCTAACCATCAGACAGCATATAGTTTGAAGGGCCTCAAAAACAAAAAACGTCTTCAATGGTATCGTCTCCTTGAATGCCACAGAACTGACCATGTGGACTTTGCAAGAGAGAACTAAACATGGGACATTGAAAGGTGGAATAAAGTTTATTCTCTGATGAAAATTTTTTTTAACCTTGATGGTCCTGATGGTTTCCAACGTTACTGGCATGACAAGTAGATCCAACCTTAGATGTTTTCTATGCGTCACAGTGGAGGGGACACAATAATGGTCTGGGGTGATTTTTCCTTCAGTTTAACAATGGAGCTTGTGCAGAGGCATCAAACGGCCACTGATTTCTGTTTTGGGGGCAATTACAGGGTTGTTTTTTTTTGGAGGTGTGGTCCTAAACTTTTGATCAGCTGTAAAACAGCCTTTTTCAGTTTAAGCATTGTTTTCAATAAATTATGCATGCTCAAAAAACCTCCCATTTCTTCTTATTGCATGTTGAAGCTCTACTTGGAACCTTGTTAAGATCCAGCCATGCAAAATATGATTTGTTTTGCCATTTTTCAAGTATTCTTAAACTTTTGATTGGGATTGTAAAAATAAAACCGTCAGTCAAAATAAAACAGTGGGAAAAAAAAAAGAAAAAAAAAAGAAATGCTTGTGAGGAGAGGTTCACAATGACCAGAATCTGGAACAGAACAAAGACGTCAACATCTGGTGAAGTTTAAGAGCCTTTACTCCAGTGCAAATCAGTTGACTTGTAGCTTATCAGCACAAAAAAGTCACTTTGTTGGGATAAACAAAGTAAAAACTGGAAACATATGCTTTGTTCTGGAGTAGAAATGGAGAATTTACTACTAAGACTTCATTTTACAGCTACATGCTACAGTTTGTACACTCTTTTATATACTCTTTGCACATGTACTCTACAGCATTCCAGAATTCAGACTCACCTGGCTACAGCAGGGTGTCTAGCTCAAACCTTTGAACTTTTCACATCTGCATGAACTGAGCACATCAGCCACAAGACCTGTCTAATTCTGTGAAAAACATATCTCTTTCTTTCCTTTTTCAGAGTCATAATATCAGTAATGACTTTTGAAGGGACAGACTGTCGCCTGGCTGATATTGGTAAACTGGCAGATGCTACGGGAGGAAGAGTGAGATAGACACAAATTAATTCACACAAGCAAACACAAAGAAGAACATATTACTGTAACTCTTGCTCCTTGGCTTGCGCAGGTAAATATTGTCAGCATTGGCACGGTAGCAAGAGAGATTCAATCGGTCTCCGAAGATAACGTCCTAGCTACAGGAGTCAAAGCAACCCTGCTCGCTTCTGATGGAGTGTGAGTGGCAACGTAAAAACACTGCCACATAAACATTTTACATACTCGATTGTATGTTAGTCTAATAACAATAATAATATAGAGTGGTGCAGTGGTATCCAAAATATTAATTTCCTTTGTTTCCTTCTTTTATTTTCACTCTTCTCTCTCTTTCACTTTAGGTATTTTCCATATGAGGATGAAAACAATCACAAACTGGTAAGAGAGATTGGGAATGTCACCAAAGGTCTGGAGATCACCTTCCAGTTTGCTGTAAAACCAGATTTTATGGAATGTAGGTCAACTCTGCTGTATTATTACTGCTTAAAAATCATTTTTAGTGCAGAAAGCATTTAATAGAATCAACCAAAGTCTAATCTATTTTGTTATATATTGGTCTGTATTCACCAGTTTTTCTCCAGAAAGGAATGCTTCCATTCCAAATGCAGCTCAGCTTCAAGACCAGAGACCAACACAGAATCACTCGCATCATCACCGAACAGCGACCAGCAACTACCTGCAGGTAAAAAGCTGGAGCTGGGTGTTAAATACTTTTAGAATCATTAACTTAAATGTGTTCCAGTTAATCATAAAATATATTTATATATTTAATTTCATCTTGTTTATCTGTCTGTCTAAAGTCGGATTTTTGCAGGTAGACTTAACATGGCAGTGCTCGATGTTCACTGCGCACAGCTCTGTGCCAGTTTAACCATGGAGGGTAAAGTGCAGGAGGCACAAAGGCAGCTGAAAGCACAGCAAGACCTGCTGCAACAAGTCAGGTATGAGTCTTGTAGAGGATACATGGAGAAAAAGGTAATAATGAATGCACATATGAGAGATTCAGTAGCCAGCTATTAAGGCACTGATAATGTATGCTGCATGCTATTGTTGTGATGAATCCTGTAAAAAGTCAATTTGGTGAATTTGGACCTAAGTCAATGAAAGCCAGACCGAAATCTGTTTTTACTACAAGCATTTTTATTATTATGGTTTACACAAAATTTATAAGAAATGTGAAGAAGTGTTTACTTTGTAGAAGTGACAGAAAGTGGCTAAAACAACTCTATATAGATCCCAGATAATATAGCTACTGTTTTCTGCAACATTTGGCCACTCAGTGTTTCAGGAATTAAATTTGAGACACCACGTGCATAAAATGGTCATTAAACTTTATCATACAGAGAAAAGAAGCTCGAGTTCTCCTAAAAACAAACTAACTTACCTTAGTATTCTTTTATATAGTCCAAACGTAAAGTGTTACACATTATGTTGAGGAATAATTATGCAAATATTCTCAACTTTATTACTTTTGTGTAGTTACTGCTGCCTGCCTTTGTAGGAAAGATATTTTCCAAGTGTGGCATTTAATCTCTTGTCACTATTTTATTACTACCGGACATTTAAACTTTTATAAATATTCAGATTATTATTTTTTAAATCCCTATAACAATAAATAGCAAAGCAGATATGTATGCAGATCTTAGTACACATTGAATGGGGGGGATCTAGACCCATCAGTTCACCTGTACTGTGGGGCCACTGAGCCACCACCTGATCATTTTACGTTAACGGTTGAAGTGAGTAGAAGAAAGTGGAATGGTTTTAAGGGGTTAGAGTTCAAGTGTGTGTGTGACTTTACTGTGTTGTAGGCAGTAACAGTGCCTCTTTCTAAACTACAGCAAGTGGAGGCCAATCCAAAAGGAAGAGAGTATGTATGGTAACTGGATGGAAACCATGACGACAATTTGTGAGGACATTACCACGGAATCCCAGGTATTCATACACTTTTTTAATGAAGACAATTAGATGAAATATCACACAGTGAGTTGTATCATTATATAAACCCTTTGTTTATGTAGCATGAACATTTTGGAAGTATTCATTTTTATTTTATTTTTACATGTGTCAGATGTTGTGTTTGTCTGTGACTGAGCAGGCAAAGATTTGGAAAATCGTACTTTTATACAACTGCCAATGAAGCAGCACAAGAATTCATGAAACATTAATCAGATGTTGTGCACTCGTAATCTTTCTTTTTTTATTTGTTTTTTGTCTGCACATACATTGCAACAGATCAACAACAAAGTTAATACTAACTTCTAACAGTCGTAAATATGAAAATATAGCCCTCACCCTATAAATTTTAACTTGAGTAAATACTAAACTCAGAGTGAGAATGAGCTTATTGAACTCCATCACAGCCCCTTAATGGTCAGCACCTTTCAAGCAACCACAGTGAATAAAGTTTTTATAGCTACTTTTTGAACCTCTCCATAGACGAAAATTTTGCAATTAGTGCAAGAGTACAAGATCCACTGGAACAAGATATTAGATTTTGTTTATTGGTCTGTTTATGAGTTTGTAAAAAATAGTTATTCACAGATTATCAATTTTTTTTACATCTATTACAGCTGACTCTTTCTGATGAAGCAGCTAAGGTGGTGTACCAGATGAAGAGAGCCAGCAGTGTCAGAAACAACAACAACAGCAGCAACACAGTTAATGTCCAAAAGAAGACCACAAAGAAGAAAAAGGCTGTCATGGAGGCTGTGTAAATTAAAAGACAAAACAAAACTGTTTATTAAGCAATTAATTTTACAGCAGTGAGAGAACCATAGTTTCTTTTTATTTAAGAAGCCCAGAGTACAGACAGGCAAATGTATATGACTAAAAATCTTCTGTGTCTGAGATGCTGTTGTACAATAGATTCAATAAGAGCTCCTACCTCTTTGCTTATTCCACGCCTAATTATTGAGCTGGAAATGGATACAATTTTTCCAACACTGATCTACTCTAGAAAAACTGTACGAGGAGTTTTATCACATTTTTAAATGCAAAATCTCATAAACTGAAGAATTTAGAGTGGTTGTAACTGATTTCGTAGAAGCTGTTACGATTATAGTTTTCTTTGTATTGTAATTATATTTCTTAATAGTCTACAACAGAGATGGGCAGTAACGAGTAAAGTAAGGCATTAATACTGCAAAAAAGGTCATTAGATTACTGTTACTTTCCCGTAAGCACGCTGCGTTACTGCGTTACTCTCACATTGCGTTTGTGAGAGTGTCTCATGACAATGACATAAGCGAGTGCGACGTTCGTGGCAACTGTGTGCAGATCAACAATGGATAATATAACGAGTGCAGGAGTATGAGGTGCAGTATTTAATGCGTGGAAGTACTGACCTTACTTTGAGTTTGATTCTGTAAAAAGTGACAAAATCATCAGCATCTGCTGCTCACTGTCTGGGAAGAAAATTTCTTTTTACAGGGAAAAAACCCCTAATCTTCAGAGCAAGCACTGAGTATGCTGCCACGGCAATGTGAAATTCAAAGAGAAACTCCCAGATCCTTCCTCTGACATGACCACTGCGGCATACCTGCACCAGGGCAAACATCCGCCTACCCCACTTTTTTATTTATTTTCTGCTGTGTTTTACTTGCATCTATTTGAAAGAGTGAGTGTAAACACCAAAAATTGTTTTATTTTATGTGCAGGAATGTGCAGAAAATAGGTTTAAATGTTAAACAAATTTCTTCCAGTCAGAGAATGGTGCATGTAATTTAATTTTTGCTTGATGCATTAAGTTAAAATATTAAAACTAATAAAACTAGTTTTAAAAGGAGACTTTTTCATTTGATTACACTTTGTATGATGGATTGTGCAGAAAAAGTAGAATTGGGCTGAAAGATCTATCGCTTTATCACCTATTCAGGTTGTAAATCATGTTTTTAAAAAGTCAGTTCAAGTAATGGGATTACTTTTGAGGGGAAATAATCAGTAATTAGTTACTGATTACTGTCAATTTGGTCATGACAATTTGCATCAAGGAACTGACCTCCCAGTCCATTGTTCCTTCAGTGGGCTGGTTTCAGTCATTATTCAAATGTACTGTTTATAAGACTGGGGAAACCTGCAGTCAGCTGAGACTGAACAAGTCACTGTGACGAAACGTTTCTCCCACTGACAACGCTAAGTCCAGAACATAATCAACCTTTTGAGACTGTCAATTTGATCCAAATATTTAGACCAAATTGAACTTTCTACACAAATGACAAAAAAAATTATTGGCCAAATTAAAGTCAAATTTGAAGTGTGATTGCAACAAATAATTCTTTTGTTGAATTTATCATATGTAGACCATACAGGTTCTTTTAGTATCAAGGACTGTTGTTTCTGAATTAAGACTGACAAAAAGTTTATGAGAACTGCCTTAAATCAGTCAGCAAAAAATGTAGCCAAACAAATGTGCTTTTATTTGATTTCTGTTTTAGAGGAATTTTTGTAAAACAAAATGAAACAGTTTTATTTGTTTCATGTGTAATAAATGAACGTGTTTGACATTTCTAAATTAGTCCTGTTTTTATTATATTACAAGAATATTGTTTTTAGTAATGCGATAATAATGCGATTTCATGTGGGATTATTCTGATCTTTACTGGAATTCACATCTGTGACATCAAGCAGTAAAATTTATAATGACAAAAATGTATGAATAACAGCAAATTCATTATATAGTGAAGCACATTTAAACTGATCTATGTTTGATGATATTCATTTGTTGCGGGATTTGCTCGCGTTTTTGTGGCTGGGTGTCCTGTGAGGACCGTAGGTGATGTGTGTGTGAGCATGCGCGTGAGGAGACGCTGTGAGCGCAAAAAATGTCGCGGGTAGAGACGGTGACGGGGGCAGCGTTCTAACGGGCTACAGCCTATGCAGTGTGTATTTGAATGTGCAGTACCGTTATTAAAGCCTCATCCCTTCAGTATCTCAGGTGTCTTGGCTAATTTCTGCCTGCCTCACTGCTCCACAAAAGTGGGGGGATTTAACCCCAAAGTAGGACAAAACTTCGGCCCTGGAGGAAGTATCTGTCAGGGTCCTGGGACTGGGCGACCCAGGACCCCTGGGCAGTCATGGACCTGTGTTATTGTTGTGTATTTTGGTGTTGCTTCCCCTTCTCTGTGCTTGTGTATATGTGTGTGTGGGTGGCTGAGCACTTGTTTATAGGCGGCGTCAGGCCTGGAGGGTGTGGCCCTGCAAGGGGACTGGCCACACCCGAAGCCACACACCTGCTGCTGATCAGGCCTCGTCGGGGGAGCTACTTAAGAGAGTCTTGGAGCTCCCACCGACGCGGGATCATTGCTTGGGACTCCACGTTAGTTACCCAGTTTAGGTTTTGGTCGTGTAGTGTATGCCTGCCATTTTTCAGTGTCCTGACTACTGCCGCTATTGTTTCCCGCAGGAGGAGCGTGGAAGGCTTAAGGAGCAGCGAGCACCGGGAGTGCAGACACGGGAGCAGAGAGCACTTGGAGGACACGACACGGGAGTCTGGGGAAAAACACGGGGATTTATTGTTGTTTGATATCACCCTCTGTAAATAAACGCACTGCTTGAACTTTGAGCTCCGCGCCTGGGTCCTCCTTCCCCACATCCCCACGGTCTGCCAGCCAGACCGTGACAGAATCTCCCCTTGCATCTCCCGACCACGGTCAGGGGACCGACGGTGAGGAATGGTTAGTAATTTTACTCCTATTTGATGGGCACAACCAAACAGTTCATGACAAGCTTATGTATCAGTATGTTTTTGCTGTTGTAGCAAAAACGGTTTGTCTTTAGATAGTGAGTCAGGCTTTACTTTCTCAAACTATATGATACTACAAGACAGAAAGAAAAATAACTTAAACTTTACTATGAGATGCAATCAACACATATACAGTTATATGAGGTAGAAATGATTGTTTTCTAATTAAGAGACATTATATTCTGAAACTACTATAATAGTTTTTTTTTTAGCCAATACCAAAAATGGCTTCAGATACTTTTTAATTTCAAACTATTTAAAAAAGTTTGAGATTTAAATTTTGATTAAACAAAACAAGCACAGTAATAATGCTGCTTTGAGCTCTGGATAACTGTAACTTGCATTTGCTGCTATTTTATGATTTTTGTTTTTCTCAAACACTCATTTTATTAGTTTTAAACTCATATGAAACAGCTAAAAGGTAGTTCTATATTAAACTACTGCAAATGCTTCATGCTTTATGAGTAACACTGATCTAATCTTAGTATTTCTAATGCTGTAACACTCACCCAGAACATTTTCATAATACAGCAAAAAAACACAGAGTCATCACAGATTTACAGACCAGCTTGTTGCAATGCTTAAGTCTTTTAATGTTGTATAAGACAAGCTGACAAAACAAAGTTCAGTCAAAACTCCATAGATCAAATATCTATTTTATAATCATAAAATGTCACATGCTGAGTTGTGCTTATCTTTGAAAAGAAACTCACTCTCATCGTTCTCTTTTGCTCGCCTTCTGTTTCCTAAATTCAGAGTCACAGTGGAACCTATCCTGTTCCTCAGTCCTCTTGAGCGACCTGCTCACGTCTTTGTTTTCTCTCTGTGTCTCTTCTTTCTCTATGCTTGTCTTGCTTATCTGTCTGTCTGTGGGTGGAACTCATCGTGGGTTCCCGCCTCTGTCAGAGCATGTCTGCACCAATCAACCGCCTGTTCCAGATGAGCTCATCAGGAGGCCACTACTTCATGTGGTGACTGAGGTTCATTATTTGCTGGATTGTTGAATTATGCTATTAGTAAAGTCCTGGGTCTGGACACTAGTGTGTTTCCCTTGCCCACCCCCCCATAACTGCGCATACAGACCTTCCCTGGATCTTCCCTGCCCTCGAGTGTTTGGAGAGACTACATTAGTGGATATCACTCTGGTGCATTTATTTACAGTGAAAACACTAAACATGAACACACTGAATCCCACCTCCTGCTCCACCCAGGGTTCCTGACAGTGTTTAAAATACAGCAGCTTTTGAAATCCTCAGCCCAACAATCATGCCACTTTCAAAGTATCTTAAATCACCTTATTTCTCCATTCTGACGTTCAGTTTGAACTTCAGCAGGTCGTCTTGATCATGTCCGCGTGCCTCAATGCATTCATTTGCAGTCATTAGATTTGTGCTAAGGACGAAGTACATGGGTGTACCAAATGAAATGCTCAGTGAGTGTACATATTAAGCATGTGTAAACTCTACACCTTCAGTTCACAAATTTATAAAGCTTTGTATATAGGCCTGCTTTGTTTCATCCGATAACCCCATTAGTGACCTTGGAGTCAACAGGTTCATTCTTGTAATGAGTGAATAAGCTCAGCAAAAATGCTAACGATGTAGGCGTTCAGTTATCAGTTGCCAGTTGGTACTGCTATGCTTTTTACCAAGAAGTAACAAAGACGTGACACTGTGGAATGTCCATGATTGAAAGTTCTGATTGTACAGATGATTATTAAATACTGGAAACTGAACTGATGTTATATCGTCTATATGGTTCACGGTAAAGAAAAGGAAAAGAAAAACACTTCTGAGTATCAAAGCACATCCATCCATGTAAGGTAGTCCAAAAACAATTCCAAGGTATTTGTTTGTGAATATTTCTTGGTATTGACTGATTCTTATATTTATTTGTTGCGAATATCTACCTGAATACACAATTCCAAAGTTTAGAAAGTACTGAGTCGTGTGTTATCTAGCTACTGACAACCTACATGGGTTAATGCTATATGTGCCCATCAATCCATGTAAAGTATCAGAAGGCTAATCATTTTATGATAATTAATTTTAAATGAAATGAATTGATAAAAACAGTCTTTCTGAAAAAATAATTAAAAGAGAATTAAACGGGACTGTAGTTTCAGTGACTTGGCTGACACTGCTAAGTCTTTCTTTGTGGTTCTCACACAGAAGACTCAGTCAATTGTTTGCTGTACTTGTCAATTTAAAATAGAGAGTATTTTACATATTAGTGTAGGAACTTTACCTTAAAGTGTAAAGCACCTTGAGAAAGCTGTTCTTGTGATTTGGTACTGTATAAATATAATGGAATGTTTAACCTTTGCCTCAGCATGTTTAGTTCTGAAAAAGCGATTTGTACCTCCTCCCGGGAACAATGTAGGGCTCCTCCTCTTTTAAGGAAAATGTACAAACCATTATGCTACGAAGACACATTTTCTTTGCTTTTTGAATTTAAACTTGTTTGTTTTGTTTTTCTGGGAATTGGTTATGAAGGTTAAAACTACTGTTTCGCAACATCTTATTTGGGTGCACACTGTCAGAGTGTACTTATCTTTCTCTCGGTGTAATTGTTTCTCGGCAGAAAGGAATGACAAGCTTGTGAAATGTTACTGATTCAGATGCAGGAACTGGAAACAAACAAATGATTACTAGAATCAAAAAGCACATGCAGAGCAGTTGAAAGGCATCCACAGTTGGCTCCTCTACAGCAATAACTCCTACAGAGAGACGGATGAGAGAATAAGAAGATCTAATTTTATTCTTATTCCAGCACAGAGTCTTGACCAGCCAGAGCTGTGCACAGTGAAGTTGTTGTTAATGTCAAAATATTACAAATATTACATAAAAACAGTGATATGATGAACTGCATAGAGGTTTCTCTGAAGTTTGCATTAATTTCGTAATTCAATGGAAAAGTAAATGACAGCCTCCCTCACTTGGAGTTTTATAAGTTTACTCAAAAAAATGTAACTGGTGCCTTAGTTGCTTTATCCGACATTCTCACCATAATAGTCACACACCAAAAATAGTGGACAACTGGCCTTAGTCTCCTTTTATTTTGAACATATTTTATGCTTTTGTTATCTGATTTTACTAGTTTCTCATTTAGTTGTGTATTTTTTTTTAAATTGCTGTACTAATCTCAGGTGACCTTGAGGTTTTGAAAGGCACCTATATATAAAAATGTGTTATCATCATCATCATCGTTGTTGTTGTTGTTGTTGGTGGTGGTGGTGGTAGTAGTAGTATTAAGCTAATGTGACATGGTTAGAAGTTACTTGCCTTAAAAACCTCAACAACAAAATATTCTTAATGGAGAGGATGATTAAACAGCCTGCTGTAGTGTAGTGTTTTAGCACAACCAAATGATATGAAAATGTACTGGTCATGTGCAACACTTAAAAATTATGCTGAAGTTTATAGATCTTAATCCATTTTAAAAGAGTTATACAAAACATAATCACACCTCTGGTAAAGGATCACCATTTTGACACCCTCAAGGAGATCCAGCAGCCATTGCAAGATGATTTCTGTGGAGTGATCTTAAAATAGCAAGCATGCTGAGAACAGCTCAGATGTGCACCAGATGAGGACCTTACATCTGATAAAGGCCAGATTTAACGCTCAGAGCGGTTCTATCACACACAATGGCAAAAAACAAAGAACACACCCTATATCACAAAATCTCAAAATAATCCTATATCACAAATTTGCTTTACTTATAATCAGTAATTCATAATACTTATGATATGTGATACAGTCTCACAGGCTGATCTATGTGCGGCTATTTTCATTGATGCTTAATAAAAGGAGTGTTACTATAAACATATGCAGTGATAAGATCTGACGTCCTCTGACCTAGTTTTTCTTTTTTCACTATCTTAACCAGTCCTGCCACATTTACAGAGAACTATGAGAGGGCGTGGCTGTACTTTCTCGAACACACTACTTATGCACGTACACACACCGAGACACCTCATAATTGAGAGTGTGAGCGGCCAAGGTGGGACATCTCTGGATTTCTGTGCTGTCCACCTTACCTGCATTAAGGTATCACATTTTCCTTTAGTTATTATTTTGTGTATTTCTTGTAATACGAGGCTGTGCTTGTTGTTTTTCTGGCATATGTTGATTAGTGAGATTTAGGAGTAAAATGTAATAGTTTGGGTCACTCATCAAACAGCATGTAACGAATCTTGGAGCCATAATGGATTTGGATTTTAAATTTAGTAAACAAATCAGTTCTGAGTTGCAAAAAAGCTTTTTCCAATTAAGGCAAAGCTTAAGCCAATTTTGTCAGGGCATGACTTTGAGAAAATAATACATGCCTTATCTCAACTCGGCTTGACTATTGCAATGCACTTTATGCTGGAGTCAGCCAAGCATCCCTCTCACATCTTCAGCTTGTACAAAATGCTGCTGCCAGTCTCTTAACTGGCACACAGGCATGGAAATATCTCACCTTTCATTCCCTCCTTTAACTGGCTTCCTGTTTATCATAGAATTAATTTCAAAGTCCTAATGTTGACTTATAAATGCTTAAATGGTCTTGCTTCTCCATACTATTCTGATGTACTTCCCTCGCAGGCCCACAGATCAGCTGCCTTTGGTTGTCCCAAAAACTAGGCTGAAGCTTAGAGGAGAAGAAGCTTTTTCAATTGTGGTTCCCAAACTTTGGAATGCATTGCCTGTAAATAATAGGCAGTTTTTAAGTCTCTTTTGGACACACTTCTTTTTTGGACCGGTGTGAGTTGATGTTGATGTGTCTTTGTTTTATTTTATGTACGTGTTTGAATGTGAGTGGTCTTATCGTTTGTTTTTTGTCTTGTTTTTGTTTTTCTGTACAGCACTTTGGGCAAACTTTCTGTTTTTAAATGTAGTTTATAAATAAATTCGATTTGGATTTGGATCATATAAACCACAGAAAAGTTGAAGAATTCTTAGATCTCCAAACCCCAACCATCCCATCTCCAAGGATAATTTTCAAGCAGTGAGATAACATTTTGCAATGGTTTTGCAGCTACCAGAACACCAAACATGCTCCACATATTTGTGGGCACTTTAGTGGTTTATTCTGTGGATTTTAGAATTTTAGCTGAGTCATATTATGGCTGTAATGTTGTTTACTTCAGCTACTTTGTGCTTTGTGGGTATGACCTTCTTAATGGAAGTTAAAGATTGAGCATAATCATGATAATTGTGCTTTGTAATCATCTCTTGGCTGCAAACCAAGATGATGAACACACTGTTTTTTAATTTTGGATATAATTCCTCTTTTGTTCCCTCTTCCATAAGAACCCCTGACAAATGTTTTAATGCCAAAATTAGGAAAGTTAGTTATATGTTTATCTAGGAAACGTGCTAAGAGGATTTTTTTAAGCTTTTGATTTTTGTCCTAAATGGAGCCTGTAATCTGCATCTTTCCTTGCTCATATAACAATTTCTAGTAGTAAATCATTATCTCAATGCTCATGAATTGAGCACGATTCAACTCATGGTTGATGACTCAAGCAAAAAAATCGAATATTTGACAATGGTACTAGTTTCTTTTGACAAATAACTAGCTCTCTTTAACCTGCAGGATTTCACACTTGTGCATGTATTTCCCTCCCTCACAAAACAAATACCTGACCTGCATGTAGTAGCTGTGGGACAGACAGATGAACCATCCTGGGATTTAACTGCAGAACAATAACAATACTGTCCAGCCCCATAAAACTCTGAAACAGGATAGGCTAGCATGAGAAGTTTACACATGAGACAGAATTATGCATGGCTTCCCGTGAAAATCAACTTTCAGAAGTATTTGTGAAATGTGTTGCCCAACATGAGTCTGCTCAAATGTTACCTGTATAAAGATAAACCTGTACCTGTGGGTTCTGAACAAAATCTCGATCAACTTCATTCCTGAAATCTTCTGACCATACTGTTCAGATTTTAGTCATCAAAGAGAGATATGTGTGAGGGAGGTCGCCTTGTAATCGGAAGGTTACCAGTTCGAGCCCTGGCTTGGACAGTCTCGGTCGTTGTGTCCTTGGGCAAGACACTTCACCCATTGCCTACTGGTGGTGGTCAGAGGGCCCGGTGGCGCCAGTGTCCGGCAGCCTCGCCTCTGTCAGTGCGCCCCAGGGTGGCTGTGGCTACAATGTAGCTGCCATCAGCAGTGTGTGAATGGGTGGATGGCTGGATATGTAAAGCGCTTTGGGGTCCTTAGGGACTAGTAAAGTGCTATATAAATACAGGCCATTTACCATCTTAACCATGTTATTTTGTTGCTAGACATTTGATACACTAAATTTAAACATGACTTCTATGCATTGATTCTCATAATAAATAAATAGCTTGTTAGATAACTGCTTCATGACTCTTTGCTCCTCTCTTGGGTTTCACTTGTTTAAAAAAGTCAAACAGCACTCACATTAAAACACACCAAACACCCAAAGTACAACTAGCATCACCTAGTGATAAATTCAACCCGACACGCTGATCAGAGCATATGACACAATAAGACAATTTTGTGTTTTCAGGGACTGAGCACAGTTGCGGGACAAAAGCTACGTTACAGAAGCCTCAGTTGTTCTCTGAAGAAAGTCTTAATGAAGTTGTTATCAGTGGTTAGTGAGAAGTCCTCCCAGCAGCTACCTGAGACGGAAGGTTATCACCTCAGATAACATGATGAGCTTGATTATGAGCAAAAGTGTTTCAAAGGTCAAGTGTGATAGTAAAAGTATCACACACACAATTACATATTCAATCAGAAAGTGACACATGTAGAAAAAAACTTGACAGCTGGATATTTAGAAGGCTTTAGTTTAACATGTTTTGAGTGAAGAGAGGAATTAAAGCTTAAAGCTGGGGAATAACAAATACTTGAGCCAGTAGGGGGCAGTATACTCCGTCAGAATTGATGTTTTTCTGTTTACGCACATGACAATCTGTGAAGGTTTTATTTCACTACACTGTAAGCAATACCTCGGTTAAATTGGATTAAAGGATCGGGAGCTACATTTGATCAGCTTTTATGATTTTACTATAATCCAGCAGTTTTTTATTCCAAAGTTGAAAGACAAGTGACAGCTGGGAGTGACAGATCTGTTCCTCTGACATGCCTTGACGTGGTTTGTCAGAGTACAAATGCCAAAGGACACCTTTTGTGTAAAAGACAAGTGAAACCTTTGACGAAGTGCATCAAGTTTACTTGTGTGAACAGCCAGATGAAATACCATGTAAGGTGCACCATTATCCCATCCTTTATTATTTATGCCACCAATACGATTGAGAGCATACAGCAGTAAATTTGCCAAATCATCACACTGGAGAAGCTGTAACCTTCTCCAGTGACTGCTTAGTCACTGAAATAAACCAAACCAACATAAACCAAATCAGTTATGTGGTTTATGTTGCTTAAAATCACAAATGTTATCATCCATATGTTGAAACTCTCCTAAAGATTGTTTGCATCTCTCTTTTGCTTCCAGAAAGATGTCTCTATATGACAGTTTTTTATGTGAAGAACAGTTCCAGTGCTCCATATGCCTTGATGTATTCACCAACCCTGCATCCACACCATGTGGACATAGCTTCTGCATGCAATGCATCACCAAATACTGGAATGGAGCTAAGGTCTTATTTTTTTGATTTCCTTCATTTTCAGCTTTTTCATTCCCTTACTTTCTGTTGACGTTCAGAGAAGTTATTTAACATATTTTCGTCATTCCTGCTGATGTCCTTTTTGTTTCTATTGTTTCCATCTTTACTTATATCTTATTTCCATCTTTCCTTCCAGGTTTTCAAGTGTCCTCTGTGTAAAAAGAGCTTTGAAAAGCGACCAGACCTCCAGATTAACAGAACACTACGAGAGATCACTGACCAGTATAAATCTATGAAAAATGGAGTAGTAAAGAATAAGAGTGGAAGAAAGGGAACTGGAGGTCATGGAAGCCCGTCAAGCCATTTATTTGATGAACTGAAGAAAAAGCTGTGTCACCCTGTGCGAAAGACTCACCAGACCTTTTCTCGGAGTAAGAAAACTTCTGTGTTTCCGTCTGTAATAATTTATAGAGTACTTTTCAAAGCTCAAGTACAATCTGGAGGAGTTCTCAGATTTCAGAGTAGGCAATTCAGAGTACTTGGTAAATGACTGTCCTGTCATAATTATGTTGCACAACAGCAAACTTATACAAGACTACTGACAGAGGTTTCTTCCTGTTACAAGGGAGTTTTTCCTTCCCACTGTTGCCAAACAGTAACTACCTTACAATATAAAGCACCTTGAGGCGACTGTTGTTCCGAATTGGCTCTGTATGAATAAATCTGAATTGAATTGAATTACATTTAATTAAATTGAATGTGTACTTTCACCTTTTGTGGATTACGAAAGATGAATGCTGAATAATTATTCCACCCAGAAAAAAACAGCAGTTCAAAGAAATCATGATTAGCAGAATGTTAACATGTGATTCATGCCCATGATGAGTGTATGTAAACCTCTGACCACAACTGTACTTGAACAAAGATCTAGGGTCAATGAATGGCTCTACAAAATGTCAGCATTGTGTATCCAAATAGATATTTGACTTTTCACTAAAGCGACTGACTAACCTGAAAATCCCTGATATTTTTTTCATCTTCAGGCTTGGAAAGTGACTCAATCTCAACGTCCTTTCCTCCAGTCAAGGACTCACGAGCATCCTCAGTGCCAAACCACAGTTTCAGTGATGCATTGAATGAAACCTATGTGGCAGGTCCTAAGGTTTCCCACCGACCACATACCCGGAGGAGGAGGTACACGCTGAGTGGGACTGAGATGAGCCACAATGTCCCTCTTTGTGAGATCCACAACAGGCCAATATTGGTAAAACGTTCACCTTCTGCACCTGTTGAATGAAGTCCTTAAAGAAGACCAAATAAAAATCATATGCAATGGGCTTCAGATTTTCTGTAGGAGTGACCAGGTGTGCATTTGTCCTGAATGCGAGATGGAGGATCATCCAGACCATGACACAGTGACCGTTGAAACTGAATGGATGGAAACCAAGGTTTGAAAATTAAAACAGAAAAAGATAGATACAAAGGACAGATGGATTAGGTTAGGGAAGTTTCCATGTTAAAAAAAAACAGAATAATGTTTTTTATTGGAGTAACAAAGAATTGCTAAAAAGCAGGTGATAACTGACATGTGATAGTATGAAGTTCTGGCATGAACGAACTAGACCATTTTTTAAAAAAATCTGTTAAAAATGATTTAACATCTGAGCCTAAATTCTTAGACAGTGGAGCAGTTTGATAACAGAAAATGAGTCAAATACATAGAATCTATGTTCCTCGACAGCAGGGGTGGGCAACTCCAGGCCTCAGTGTCCTGCAGGTTTTAGATCTGTCCTTGATCCAACACATCTAATTTAATTGGTTAAATTACCTCCTCAACATGTCTTGAAGTTCTCTAGAGGCCTGGTAATGAACTAATCATTTGATTCATGTGTGTTGAACCAGGGTGAGATCTAAAACCTGCAGGACACCGGCCCTCGAGGCCTGGAGTTGCTTACCCTTGCTCTACACTGTTTCTATTCAATATATCATTTTTAAACATTTGGTTTCAGGTCATGCTGCATATAATATGAAGTTATGTAGTGATTATTTGTTTCCAGAAGGAGGTATTTTGTAAGATATGCTCATTGACTACTGTCTGACATACATTATCACAAACAGATCCACCCTTGTTCCCCACGTCTGTTTCAGAACACCAATAGGCTGAAGGTCAAGTGAAGTCAGTACTGTGTAACATGAATGTTTGTGTATTTTAGACACTGCTGACTGTGTCAGAGCGGACAATCCAGGACATGATTATCGAGAGAATCAACAAGATCAAAGAGATAAATATGTCAGTGACAGAGCTGGAGGTAAAACACAAACACATTCTTGTGTAAGACCACAGGTGCATGGTAAAACCTGTAAATCCTCATATCACTTCAAGGTTTTTGTTAAACCAGCAGTCCCCAACCTTTTTTGCACTGGTTTAACGTCACACAATATTTTCACGGACCGGCCTTTAAGGAGTCAAGGATCAATGCAAAAAAATAAAATTATACGACCAAGACAAAAACTGTGCTATTTAGCGAATTCAGTGTGTATTTGTGTAACTTTATTAGCAGCGTCCTCCTGAAATGCGCCAACAACATTGAGAGTAAACGTCCTCCTTTCTGCCCCTTAATGCTCTCTGGTCACTATGGTAACATTTCTTTCAATACAAGACTCACAACTACAACATGGGAAAAGACCCAGGGAAACTGAGTTAATGATAAAAACCCTGAATACCATAAATTTCACAGCCTCAACTCCCGCGGCCCGTACCAAATGACTCATGGACCAGTACTGGTCGTGGCCTGGGGATTGGGGACCGCGGTGTTAAACAATTTCTATTTCAATTTCCCTTTTTATGTTCGCACCTGATGGCTGCCCTTCCCTGACCCTGGTTCTGCCAGAGGTTTCATCCTGTTAAAAGGGAGTTTTTCCTTCCCACTGTTGCCAAAGTGCTTGCTCATAGGGGGTCATATAATTATTGGGGTTTTTCTGTGTAATATTGTAGGGTATACCTGTTGTGTGACGGCTGTGTGCGGACAGGAATAGGACCCAAGGTGCAGACTCCAGAGACAAACTTAAACCAAAACAGCTTTAATGCTGAACTCAAACATAACATAACTGGGAAAAAATCAAATAAACTAACACCGGTGGACTCACAAAACACACAGCAAAATAAACGGTAGATAGCGACACTGACAAACTGAAACACAGGGCTTAAATACATAGAGGGAGCAATCAGGGAATGGGCAACAGGAGGGAAACACAGCTGGGGCAAATCAGGCCTAACAAGACAAAGGAGAAGCAAAACCAAACACATTAACATGAGACATGGACTTTCAAAGTAAAACAGGAAACCCAAAACACAGACTGAACAAAAGACACAGACTCACATGCAAGCACTACAACAGAGGGAACAGAGACGTGGGACCAGGACAGACACAGACACTGACTGGATGTGGGGATACAGCAGACAGGGGAGACAGCAACTAAGGAACACAGACAGAAAACCAGAACACTAAAGCTCTAACCAACCCCACCCAGAGAACCTAAACTAAGAATGATCCTAAAACCCATAAAGCAAAGCTAGAATATAATGAAATAACAAAATCAAAGAACCAAAAACACAAAACACTGGGTCAACGACCCAGGGACCCTAACAATACCTTACAATATAATGCACCTTGAGGCGACTGTTGTTGTATAAATAAAATTGAATTGAATTTTTCAAACTTAAATTATGTATTTCTACATGTTGGGAGCTTATTAAACAATATCTATAGCCAATTTTACATAAAAGTGCAGGTGTATTTCCCTGATCTACAATTTATATCTGATTACCAAATCCACATATTACATTTTAAGTTAAAAATATATATATATTTTTCCAACATTATGTTTTTCTAAACAACAAAATCATTTATGAAACACTCTCAAGTTTTAATTACATTATTCAAACTTTGGTAAAGATTTTATGTTTCTAACTTTTTACCTTGCATTTTAGGATTTCTAGACATTTTGCACATGTTCTTAGATTTTTAGTTGTAGCAAAATTTAGGTTCCTTACGTTTGAAATCTGAGCTGCAATTCACAGATGCTGCATATTTCCATGTGATGTGAGAATTTTTATTTACAGGGGAGATTAATATATATTTTAAACCAAAACAAATTAAACAATCATGTATCTCATATCACTCTGTCTAACTTTCCAGCTGGCAGTGGACCGAGAGACGGCGGGCAGCGTTTCTCTATTCTCAAGTTTGGTTTGTTTCATTGAACGTTCCCAGGCAGAGCTGGTGGAGGCGATGGAGATCAGCCGGAAGGTGGCACAGCGCCATGCTGAATCCATGACAAGGCAGCTGGAACAGGAGATCGAACAACTAAAGAAGAGACAAAGCGAGCTTTCCAAGCTTGCCCAATCAGATGATCATTTATACTGTGTGAAAGTGAGAATTTAAGGATGAATGTGAAGATGCTAGTACACGCCCATGTTCCAATACTATTTGTTTTGTGCTGTTGGCAAACTGACATACTGAATCAGACTGAGGAAAGTAAAAAAGTAGAGGTGGTAAATGTTATTTATACAAATAAATAGCAGATAACCACAGAACTGACAAAATGTTCTTATACATCAAAATGCATTTGCATGTATCATTAAGGCATACTAATGCACTCATTGGTCAGACACTGGCCAGGCCCATTAAGTATATAATGAAAAATTAATATGCATGATTTGTTTATCTAGAATATAGTAAAAGATATACTATATGGGTGTATACTTGTATGGCTTTTGGTTTACCTATACATATACATAACATGCATGTGACAACAATCTGTTTAAGGTCAAATTCACGTGGATTGAAATCCTATTACCTTAAGTATATTTATACTTTTACTGAAGCAAACATTAAACTACTCATATAGTTTCTAAATAAAGTAAACTTGACTTGATAAGTTAGGGTGAAAAGAGATGTAATGTACACTTCACAGATTGGAGATTTCAAAAATGATTATATTCAATATTTGCCAAATTATATGTCACTGACATCAAATGAGTGACACAAAGCTTTTGTAAGCTTTTATAAGAGCACATAAGTGCCCGTTTGTTGTGTAAGGAACATTTTAGTCTATTATTAGGTGGTTGCTTGGCAACGTGACGGTGACTTAATGTCTGATAAGCTTTGATGCTCAACTCCTGATCCTGTAGGAAGAGTTGGCATTTTGGTAAATACTGACAGGAAAAAATTTCTAACATTTCTTTCCACCTGCTCCCTAGACGTTCCCAATTCTGTCCAGCCCTCCACCTACCAAAGACTGGTACAAAGTGTCGGTGAATTCTGACCTGGGGACAGAGTCCATTTACATGTCTATATTAGCTCAGGTGGAGAAGTTTGCCAAAGAGCTGAAGAATATCACAGAAAAAGGTCAGTGTAATGAAAAGCATTCAGCTGGTTTACACATATAATATACAAAGAAGACACAAAATCTGCGAGAACAGGGAATTTTTAATTAGTTCAGACTCAACATACGGAGCAAAAAAACCCAACAACTCTCAAAACACATTTAGGCGATAGATAACAGAGTCTGGCTGTTATATAAAAAAGAAACTTTAAATAAATTTCTTGGCTGATGCTTTTGTGTTTTTCTGTAGCTGCAAGTGAAATGCTAAATACTCAGCTAATGCTGGTCTGGGTAATAAGCTGCATCCATAAACTGTACCAGTGTAATGCACAGATACCCATATGTTAATTAGTGCTAAGTAGGAGAACAATAGAATACTATAATTCTGATCACCAAAATGCAGACACAAACTTTTTATGACCCATACCACACATCGGGGTATATTCAACAGACATTGGACAAGAGAGGTGTGGAAGAGAGTGCAGGTAGGGTGAAGTGGGTGAAGACAAGTGTCAGGGGTAATTGAAGATGTTAAGATTTTTATTGGGCATGAACAGAATTAAAAATGAGTAGATTAAGTGCAATCTACAATCTAGGATCTAGACAAGCCCAGAGAGGCAAGGCTGAGATAGTTTGCACATTTGAAGAGGAGGTGGGTGGATGGTGGGTTTACTGAATAAAGGATATTGAAGATGAAGCTGATAGGGATGAGGAAGAATATCCCCTAAGAGAAGATTCATGGATGTAGTGAAGTTGGTTAGTGTGAGTATAATAGAAGAGAATGCTAGGGGTAGGGTGAGGTGGTGGCAGATGATCCGCTGTGATGACCCAAAAGGCACCAGCTAGACGATAATCAGTCAGATAATCTTATTAAAAACACGCAAGTGAAAAAAACTCTACTTTAAGAGATCTTTCACGTAGAAAGCAGCGTGGAGATTCAGCAAATGGCTCCAAAACCTGTATTGAGCTTTTTCACTAATTTGCATGTACTATGCAATTGTTTTTTATTGGCTATTCATGGTCTTCTTGTGTACTATATGTCACTACTTCCTGTGATTCCCTGTCTCTTCATTGCACAAATGCACATTACACTGTGGCATGAGCATGCCCCAATGGGTGCCCATGCACTGTGCTTTGCATGTCTAGTCAATAAACACAATAAACCTGTTATTTGTCCAATAATTCCTCATCAACACAGAAGTTTAGGCCTAGCAGCCCTCTCAAGAGTATGCCCTCAACTCTAAGCCTTATAAGTTTTCAGATGGATGAATTATAAAATATATTCACACACCATAAAGTTCTTGGGAGAAACCATTAAACTATCAATGACTGTCTTTCTGGAGCAGGCTATAAATTGCCACTAGAGGAATTTTTAAAAGTATTTTTAAGTGTTCAAGCCAGACAGTACTACAGATACAATCATTAAGCAATGAAATACCCCCCCCCCCCGGTGGTGCAGGTTTGTATTAGCTGTTACTTCTATTTCTGCTGGATTACCAGACCAAACAGTAAGGTAGGTTCATGTTAGCTCCTTACACCTGTTGTCTTGTTTCTGTTCAGGTTTTCCTGCACAAACACTGGTTCCCAGTCCTTCTCGATCACAGCCCAGTGAGTGTACATGTCCTCTCCACCTTAACAAGTGCTCTTTTAACGGTTACACTGTATACAACTTCATCCACTTTAACCTTGTTGATAATTAAGATCCAAATGTATCTGGTGAGTTTTAACAGCAGCACTGTATTTTGTTAATAATATATATATATATATATATATATATATATATATATATATATATATATATATACATATATATATATATATATATATATATAATTTTGTTTGTCTGCAGGGATAAAGGGAATACACGAATATGCATGTAAGTGACATTCATCCAAGCTAAAATTAATGAAAGCAGAATTACCAACAGAAAATGAAGTTCTTTACATCTTCTTTCAACACAGTGGATGTAACTCTGGACTCCAGTACCGCCCATCCAAGACTGGTGCTGTCATCAGACCTGAAAAGTGTGAGGCTCCTGTTCAGTTACTAGACCATTACAATCATGCTGAAATGACTTCCTGTGTCCTCTTGTCTCGGAGCCTCTCTTTTAGCATAAATAGAGAACAGTAGAAAAAGAAGATGTAAAATCTCCATGAAATGAGCTGTAATTATAAATTGTATATTTCTGCAGGTGAGGTGTGGAGATCGACACCAACTGGTGCCAGACAACCCAGAGAGGTTTGAAAAAGTTGTCTGTGTTATAGGGAGGGAGCCAATCTCTTCTGGAAAACATTATTGGGAGGTATGAGGGTTTGCCCTTTCCAAGAGTCAAAAGTCTTGAAAATCATTGCTCATATATTATAATTCAGTTCTTTATTGTTGATTAAACTTGATTCCATACTGCTTTCATTACAAGATACAATTGTGTGCTAAATAAACAAATGTTGGCCAAACATCTTGGCTTCTTCAGACTTACATGCGTTTCACTATTTGAGTGAAGGATTGTGGTTTGTTTGGTTTGAAAAGGTGGACGTGACAGGGAAGACTGACTGGGACCTGGGTGTGGTCAAGTATTCCGTCAGCAGGAAGGGGAAGATTGAATACACCCCAGACAATGGATTCTGGTTCCTCAGTTTAAGAGACAAGTGAGTTAAACACATTGTTGAAGAGTTCTCCAAATTATTGGCCGTTGTAGCTGAAGGAAAAATGCTTATTTCCCAAATGGTTGGCGGTGGTTCCCAGAAGCATGCTGCTTGTTGTCACTTTGGTTGCTAGAAGATTGCCACAATTGCTTGCAGATTTTCATGTGTTTCTGCAAGTATGTGGTTAACTACTTGTGGTAATACAACATTATGGTGTGACACAAACTGGAAAGGGAGAAGGTTCACCTTCAAAGTAAAAGTTGTACCTCAGAGCTACAGTCAACATGTTTCATATGGTACAACTTCCACTTTGAAGGTGAATGGTCTCCATTTGCAGTCTGTATATATATTTTTAGTTTCAATATAGGTCTGAGAGAAGCTAAACAGTATTTGTGGATAAATCGTCACTTAGTCACTTCCATTTAATTATGACCGCAACATATTGTCCAGCGCAGTACTGTAGAATAGACCTATTTAACACCATATACAGTTTACACAAGGCAATTTTATTTCTTATATGAATTTTATTTATTTTAACGGTCATAAACTGGCTGTGACACGTGACAATAATAACAACTGTACTCCATTAAAACATTCACAGTAGGTGGTATATCCAATCTTTAAATGATGACCTGATGAATCCTGCTTCTGGGTCCAAACTACTTTGCGTTTATTAAGGCTGTTGTGTTTTTAACATGTTTTAATGCTTTGTATCTTGTTCTATTTAATCTGAACAGCCCCCTAAAAACAGCCAGTGATCACTGTTAGCCTCTCTCAGTTTTTATTATCACTGTTCATTTTAAAGCTCAGTTTGAAAACCTTACAATGTAACTATAGCCCAGTTTAACCAGAGCTTCTATGTACCCTCTGGTGGACCAGTTCTAGGTTTGTGAGGTAGTGTTAAAGGGAGAATGGTTTACAGGAGGCAGGTGAGTTGAGGAGAACGCTGTATTATCCCACAAATGATAGCACTGCAACATAGACACAACTATAGCTGGCAAAACAATTTATAACCTAAACAATCTCAGTCATAAAATTACTGTTAAGGGTCTCTGAGTCTCCACATGGGTGTCAGTGATACAAAGTCTCAAGTCAAGAGTCAGAAGAATAAGTCAAGTCAAGCTCGCTTTTTCTTGACAAAAAAATCAGAAAAGAAGATTTAGTGGGTGCACCCTCAGGTCTTTTTCTACTGTCAGCACTGTTATGTGGTCTGGGCGTGTTCTACCAAACCGCGAATCTTCAAATCAACTAAGGACGATCATTGCGGCAGACAAATTCTAGGGCCTGGGATGGTTCGACATCTCCTCTCAGAGGAGAGTTCCAACATCTGAAATCCATGAACAACCACAAATGGGATGGAAGGGGGAAAAAAACCCAGTCTGCATGACAATAAAAACCTTTATTACATACAGCTTTGGAATTGAGCTCACACACATATTTGTGTATTCAAGTATGTTAACCATATGGACATTGCATCATTTCAATCCTTATACAAAATGAAAATAAACCATTGAACTAATAAAATAGTATAGCACTGAAAAACACATAACAGTGGACTTTTCTTTTTGGAAATGAAAGAACTGATTAAGTCTTAATTATTTTTTATGGAGTCTCATTATCTTTAACTAGAAAGTTATCAAGTTTTTCTGACTTGTACTCACCTTACAATATAGTTTTAATCAGCATTTATTTCTAAACAAATTTTCCATGTACAAAACCATATTTTTATATGGGATAGGCGCTGGAGCCTATCCCAGCTGTCATAGGGCGAGAGGCGGGGGACACCCTGGACAGGTCGCCAGTTTGTTGTAGGGCTAACACACAGAGACAGACAACCGCACATTCACGCCTACGGGTAATTTAAATTGATCAATTAACCTATCCCCACTAACTGCATGTCTTTGGACTGTGGGAAGAAGCCAGGGGAGAATATTTGTGTAATACTCCATATCCAGCTACGGGACTTCAATCACATTTTACACATTGCCTGCAGCAGCAGCAGTAACATTTGCATGCAAATAAAGAGGAATAAAAGTGGAATAAAGAGCATTGGCTTAGGCAGGACTATCACATGGTTAACTTGGACATAAAACAAATTTTTATTAATAATTTTTATTAATATTATTTAATATTAATCCTCCAAACACTGTTTTGAAAACTTCATCAGTGCCTACCCAACTTACCCACACACCGATAGACTTGGGAAGAAGGCACCATGCTCGCTACATCAGCTAGCAATGCTAACTTTTACAACACTCATCAAGACGGTCGGAAGTACTATAATTTCCGTATAAACAACCTCCGGTTTTCTAGGTGATTCCGTTCTGCTCCTCCTGAACCAAATACTGGTTACAGGCTGTTATTTTTTTCCACTACAGAAAGTATTTTTCCTCATTAATCAGGGATTGTTTGTTTTAGCCTTTCACTGTAGCCTCATCTACACTGCACTTGGAATGTCCTTCAGTAAGCATGAGGAGGCAGGATCTACTTCTCCTAACCAATCACATGCAAGAATGTATGGTTTAAGCCAATAAGGTGAAAGGATGGCAAAATAAATTTGATAGACAGATTTGACACAATAGAGAATAGGTTTGGCAAAGAAGAGCAAATAAACTATAGTGAATTATAAAATATAGAATTATAAAAATAGATTAGACAGAACAGGAAAAAGAAGAACTGTGGAACCTCAATTCCACTGGGCTACACCAGCCCATGCAGCAGTGACTAACCTCGTACTGTAGATGGATTATCTCAGTTGTTCTCCTGACTAAAGTTTGGTCTGTTTACAGCATCTTGCCATGCGATTGCATTTGTCCCGAACCTTCGGGAACCCTCACGTTAACTTTTATCAAGTGGAAAAAAGTTAGCGTTCGGCGTCCAGCTTCACAGTGTTTATATATGCTAACGATAGCAGTGTAGCTAGCCACCATGTTAACCCTACTTCAGTAACCCTACAAACACCATGGCTGTTTGGTTTTCTGTCTTCACTTATTTTGGAAGTGATAGCTGAGCTGTATGTTTCAACTTTTGCTGTGGCTTTTAAGCTGCCGGATTTTTGGCTTCACCACCTCCTTCATGGTTTGTGCACGTTGAAGCTGAGTTTTCTTTTTTTTGGCTGTTTCAGCCAACGAAACGAAATACCATCATGTGGTGGCCTTACTCGATCTGCTGAGGGTCATGTGATGACCTTCCTCCGGGATCCCCCCCACCCAAGGGAATGACACCACTCATTCGCTACCCCCTCTCTGTTGAAGAGTGGGCTGAGAAACTCCCCTCTCTCTCTCTGGCCTGGATGATGGCCTCTCAAGCTCATGGAAAGTATGCTATCCTTGCTAGGAATGGATGATGACGGATTCATCTTCACTTACATATTCCTCCAACAGTTGCTGGCTCCAGTGCAAGCTGGCCTCGCCAACTCCCTGTCTCTGGCCTAGCAGGATTACCGCTCACTCACTGAAGAAATGGATCACATTCTCCTGGCTATTAGGAGCTTTGGTATCCAGACGATAGTTCCGACGGGATCTCCCGTGACCCCCACGATTTTCCCGGGGGCAACCGACGCATTGATGGTGGGTGGGATCACTGTGATTTTACCATCAGTGTTTTGGCGTTGCAGCATGGCCGCCTTGCAGTTTTAAGGCCGAGGGAAATGAGGCTGCCAGCACTCTGTAGCAGCCGCGACCACTGACAACAAGGAAAGGCTCCTCTTCATAGAGGACTCACTCAAGAAGACATTTTCTAGTTGACTCTAGCTCCCAGAAGAGCTACGGGAACTCTTGTGTCGTCTTTGCATACATTCACATTTAGCCAATAATGAGACAGAAAATTCAATTAGCAGAGGATGAAGACCAAACAGAACTGTGAGACATAACATTGTACTTGTATTAATGAAAAGGACAGAAACACTCCAGATTGATGCTGTTTCCCAGCATTTGCTGAATGTAAAAATAAAGCAATGACATGTAAATGTTGGATTTAAAAGCTGGTCTTTTTAGCAATCCCCCACAAAGAATGTTTTCAGTTGTTTAATTTTTCCCTTTTACCTGATAGTTGTCTTACTTTTTTAAGTTCCTTAAAAATGCATGAAAATGCCATGCTTTTGCAATAATGCAGATTAAAATGAAATCAGACCTACTGATGTTAGAAGAAATTTTTCATCTTTAATTTCCTTTCCCTTTGTCATTTCTCCCCACAGGAATAAGTTTGGCTTTCGTTCTCAACCCTACACAGATGTCCCAGTGAACCTTGTACTTCATAAGATCGGGATATTTGTGGACTTTGAAAATGGACAGGTGCGCAGGTGTACATGATTGGAATTTACCTGTCTCATAAAGAATGGGCAAATTGAGTCCCCCTTTAATTTAAACTTATTTAGCTACATATAGATAAATATTATAAATATAGATATTTTCACTATTGTCTTGTTTATGTAATTTTACTTTAGGTGTGTTTCTCTTCTTTGCAGGTGTCTTTCTACAATGTTGATGCTAAGATGCACATCTATACTTTTAATGACATTTTCAATGAGACCCTCTACCCTTTCTTCAGCCCCTGCACCAACAAGTCAGGAAGGAACGATTTACCACTGATCATCACGCCAGTGAAGATGACCGAGTGACACCTAAAAGTTGCATAATATTGTATTTCTTCCTCTCAGTTTTATTTTCCTGCCTTTGCACTTATGTGCTCTCCATACATATAAGCTTAGTCAGTTTTTCCCCCAATTGTGTATATATCTATAAATATTCCCTATTGATTTAAACCTCGCAGTTGTCAGACTGAATAGTTTATGCATACAGGTTAAATGTTTTTATGTATTTTGAAACTGATAATCTATTAAACAAATATCTTACATTTGGATGTATTGTGGAAGTTTTCCATTTAATAAAGCCTGCAAACAAGCGGTGAGTGGTAGCTAACATGCTTTACCCCTCTGGGGTCCAGGGTATAAATGACTGTTTTTGACTACTTTTGATTTTACCTCTATATTTCACCTTTAAAACAGTTTTTCTTGCCTTGTTTGGTATCATTATTTTCAGAATAACCTCAAATATCTGAAATTGGAGGTTTCTTTTCATTTTAATTTTTGTTTTTTATTCTTAACTTTACCAAATGGACCATCCCGGCCTTGCTGTATTGGTCTATTTGATTCACCTTTGTTTTTATTGTTTATTTTATTTTCACTTGCTACACACGGGACAGGCATGACTGGGGGAAAGAAGGAGAAAGAAAGAGAGGTAGGGAAAGAAAAACAGCGGGGAAGAGGAACGGTGATAAAGGGCAAAAAATAAAAAAACAACCAAAACAAACAGACAAATACATATATATATATAAAAAAACACCCAGCACGCCCCTGCGGGCGGTTTATCCTTCAAGCTCATGCTGTTATGTGCTGGATTGTCTCTGGGGCACCTTTACACAGCCTGCACCTGGGGTCTTGCCTGGTGTGATAGACCCCAGCCTCTATGGCTCTTGTACTCAGAGCTTGTTCTTGTGCTGCCATGATTAGTGCCTCTGTGCTGTCTTTCAGTCCAGCTTTGTCCAGCCACTGGTAGGATTTCTGGATATCCCCTCAGTTCTGACTACCTTCCCTCTCTTTGTTACCATTCGACTACACTTCTCCAGTCCGAACGACATTCCAATGTCATTGCTGTATAGCCTGGTAGTGTGGATCAGTGAATCGATGTCTCGTTCACTCTTGGCATACAGCTTGATGTCATCCATGTACAGGAGGTGGCTGACACATATATATATATATATATATATATATATATATATATATATATATATATATATATATATATATATATATATATATATACATACATATATATATACATATATATATATATATACATACATATATACATACATATACATATATATATATATACACACATATATATATATATACGTGTATATATATATATATATATATATATACATATACACGTATATATATACGTATGTATATATATATACATACACACGTATATATACACTGAACAAAAATATAAACGCAACACCTTTGTTACTGCTCCCATTCCCCATGGGATGGACGTAGAGACCTAAAATTCATTCCAGATACACAATATAACCATCCCTCCCAAACAGTGGTCACAAATCAGTCCAAATGTGTGGTAGTGGGCACATCTGCTATATTGAGATAATCCATCCCACCTCACAGGTGTGCCACATCAGGATGCTGATCTGACATCATGAGTAGTGCACAGGTGTACCTCAGACTGCCCACAACAAAAGGCCACCCTGGAAGTTTACAGTTTTTTGTTCTATTGTGGGTCTGGGGACCCAGAACCGGTCAGTATCTGGTGTGACCACCATTTGCCTCATGCAGTGCAACACATCTTCGCATGGAGTCTATCAGATTGTCAATTGTGGCCTGTGGAATGTTGGTCCACTCCACTTCAATGGCTGTGCGAGGTTGTTGGATATTCGTGGGAACTGGTACACGCTGTCGTATACGCCGGTCAAGCACATCCCGAACATGCTCAATGGGTGACATGTCCGGTGAGTATGCTGGCCATGCAAGAACTGGGACATTCTCAGCTGCCATCTGCCCTGAACAATGTGAACCATGATTCATCCGTGAAGCGCACACCTCTCCAACGTGCCAGACGCCATTGAATGTGAGCATTTGCCCACACAAGTCTGTTACGGTGACGAGCTGGAGTCAGGTCAAGACCCAGATGAGGACGACGGGCATGCAGTTGAGCGTCCCTAAGACGGTTTCTGACAGTTTGTGCAGAAATTGTTTGGTTGTGCAAACCAATTGTTCCAGCAGCTGTCTGGGTGGCTGGTCTCAGACGATCTTGGAGGTGAACCTGCTGGATGTGGAGGTCCTGGGCTGGTGTGGTTACACGAGGTCTGCGGTTGTGAGGCCGGTTGGATGCGCTGCCATATTCTCTGAAACGCCTGTGGAGATGGCTTATGGTTGAGAAATGAACATTCAATGCACGGGCGACAGATCTGGTTGACATTCCTGCTGTCAGCATGCCAATTGCACGCTCCCTCATTGCTTGTGGCATCTGTGGCATTTTGCTGTGAGACAAAACTGCACATTCCAGGGTGGCCTTTTGTTGTGGGCAGTCTGAGGTACACCTGTGCACTACTCATGATGTCAGATCAGCATCCTGATGTGGCACACCTGTGAGGTGGGATGGATTATCTCAATATAGCAGATGTGCCCACTACCACACATTTGGACTGATTTGTGACCACTGTTTGGGAGGGATGGTTATATTGTGTATCTGGAATGAATTTTAGGTCTCTACATCCATCCCATGGGGAATGGGAGCAAAAACAAAAGTGTTGCGTTTATATTTTTGTTCAGTGTATATACACGTATATATATATATATATATATATATATATATATATATATATATATATATATATATATATAAACTGGTGGGTTGTGCTGCTGAGGTGGAGGCAACAGGAAGACCGCTTGATGCTGCTGCATCATGGCTGGGTTGTGCTGCTGAAGTGGAGGCAGCAGCGGTAGATGTGGTAGATGGCCCAGGGGTGGGATTTAGAAACTTCAACAGTGCATCTGAAGAGAGGAGTATGTGACACCACTGAGTATCAAAGTCTAATAATAAAAACATATGATTCCAGGAATAAAATCAAATGATATAATATAAATGAAAAACCAAAGAGATATATGTATGATGTTAACTGATATGCAAATTAGATTAGATTCAATTTATTGTCATCATTACAGGGAAATGCTGAATAGCAGAATGCAAAGTAACAGTATAATATCATATGAGAATGTTATGTTATGATTATCTTTGACCGAATCACAGCAGTGCTCATATTAAAAAACAGCATTCCCTCTCATGTGATATTGCTTAATTAACATTAATGATGTGCGCTTTAACAACTAGGCTTACAACTATAATATATACAGGGGTGGAAAAGTGACTATTACCTGCAGGGTAAACGTTAGCTAACCAGAAGGCAATAACAATGTAAACAAAAAACACCTGCTTAAAAGATGAATACAAATGAGGAATGGTGGGAGTGCTGTAATTACCTAACGTTACATTATTATTTTCCATAACAATTTAGCCCCCCCCCCTCCACAATATTAACTGACGTTAAAACAGTTAACTAGCTATTTATTGACTATCAATTAGCGAATCATGTAACATTAGCTCAATGCTAAAAATTTAGGTTACTATCACATTCAGACAAATAATTTCATGTAGGCTAACGTTACCTACCTCTGTCTTTTTCTTGTTTCTCCTCCTCTTCTTTTCTCTTTTTTCTTCCCTGGGCACCTGACAGTTTTGGCCGTTTTGACACCTTTTGTTGATTTTCTGATGTGGTGACGTCCAAAAGGAACCATGATACGGGAAGGGAGGGGGCGCACCGTGCGGGGAGGGGGGGGGGGGGCCGTAATGTTGTAACAAATAATATTTCTATTAAATAAGCTTTACTTTGCATTTTAATTAACGTGGGATTATTTTTTGTATTTAGAAATAATAGTACCAACTTTTTTTTTTTCAACATTTGTGGCACTGGCGTGGCGCCCCCTGATGGACGGCGCCCTTAGCATTTGGCTATACGGCCTATGCCACGGGCCGGCCCTGCATGCGATACTTGCCTCCATTGACAGGAATGTTACAAAGTAACTGAAACGTGGGAATCTTTTGTGCTCCAGCTGGTACACTGTAGCCTTTCGGTTCCACCTCTTACTTAACCAATCTGGTAGTTTAGCAGCAAGTCTTTGATTCTCAATGCCATCATTGAGAATGTTCAGATTCTCATTATTAGTCATTGCAGATTGGCAGCTTTGTAAAAAGTCCACAAACTTTCTTAGCTCTGCACTATCCTTTCGTGTGACCTTTGGCCAGGTGTGTAACTTGTCTCTAACGGCCTTAGCAATGACAAAAGGCTCTCCATAACGTTCATTGAGCATATTCCATGCTGCCTCATATGAGTCTTCAGAGCCAATCAGAAAATAGCCATCTAAGGCTTCCTTAACACAGCCACCAACATACTTCTGTAGAAAAAATATCTTTTCGGCAGTGGGAATGTTCTTTCTCTCTATTGGAGTCTGAAAGGATGCCTTCCAATGCTTAAACTTAAGTGGATCCCCACTAAATACCGAGGGTTCTGGAATAGGCAGTCTATTAGCTGACATAGCTTCTGCCAAAACCTTTACAAGCTCACCTGTGTTCTCATAAGTGACATTTAACTCTCTTCGTGGTTGTAAGGGTTGATTAGCAGTATTCTTGGACTCCGTTACCTGTAAGTTTGCAGGGTTTAGAGTGACTCTTTCTTGCTTTACTGAAACGTAGTCTTCCTCATAAACTTGTAGTTTTGCTTGTGCTGCCTTGAGTCCTTTCAGATTTTCCAATCTTTCAATTTCTCTTCTAAAGTCCTCAACTGACTTTCTCCTTGCAGCACTTTCCTCTTGTTGTCTCTTTATCACGGCCGCTTTCTCCTTTTCTCTTTGTAGCTTGCGCTCAGTTTCCTCCTTTTCCTCTAGGAGACGTTGTGACATTGCAGCAGCTGCTTGCTCTGCGGATATGCGTTTGTCTTCTTCTTCAAGCATTTGCATTCTTTCTCTGTACTTCTCTTGTTCCGTCATTATCTGAAGCACAGCCTTTGTGGCTTCATACTCTGCTGCAGCTTTTTGTCTTTTGGAGGAGGAACCATTAGAAAGAACTGTATTGGCTTTAAATGGACTATGAACTGAGGCACTAACAGAGCTGGAGGATGTAAATACAGAGCCTGCATCAGGCCATACAATCTCCTCTTGAGTTTCTCCTTTAATGTGACATTTGATCTTTTGCAAAACTACTGTAGTCACTGATGTGCATTTGTCTAGCTTGGAACGCATATCATGAGGTGGTCCATCCATTGCTCTGTATTCATCATAAATATCATTAAGCTCGGCTGCTTCTCTTTGTACAACGTTCATGTGACCTTCAAGAATGTCAGGTGGATCTCCTTTTATAACAGATTTTTTTGCCACCTTGATTAATGCTTTCCATCTGTCATAAATACTGTCAAAGCGACGTTGCAACCCTTGTAACCTTTCTTTATGGAATTCTTTTCCTTTTTCTGTGAGCATGCGAGGCCTTTCACTTGAATAAGAACAGAGAAGACCTTAAATTGTCTTAGAAATGAACTTTTAAAGCAAGATTGGAATATTGTATATGAACAAACAGAAGTTAATAAAGCTTACGAAGGATTTTTAAGAACATTTAACACATTACTTGATAAAAACTGCCCAGTAATTGAAATCAATAGGAAACACAACTATGCAGGAAGACCATGGATGACAAAAGGACTACAAAATGCCAGCAAAAAAAAGAATACCTTATATCGAGAATTCATAAAAAAGAGAACAATAGAAACTGAAATGAAGTATAAAACTTACAAAAATAAATTAACTAATATAATGAGATCCTGTAAAAGAGAGTATTACATTAAAAGGTTAGAACACAATAAAGATAACACAAGAGATATATGGAATGTATTAAACAGAATAATCAAAAATGAATCAAGGAATAATGATGACCCTGGGTACTTTATAGAAGGGACAAGAAGTATTAATAACATGGAGGAGATAGTAAATGGCTTTAATGAATTCTTCGTAAACATAGGGCCAAAACTGGCAGAAGAAATAAAGGTTGATGGAATAGAAAGGGACACTGGTGAAAATATTGAAAGGAATAGTAGCTCAATGTTTTTAAGAGCAGTGGAAGAGAAAGAGATTTATGACATGGTTAGAGGACTTAAGAACAAAACCAGTACAGACTGGAATGATATTGATATGGTAACGGTAAAGACAGTTATTGATGGTATCGTAAAACCATTAAAATATATATTCAACTTGTCGTTTCAAAAAGGAGTTTTTCCACAAAAAATGAAAGTTGCTAAAGTTATTCCCATTTACAAAACCGGTGAAAGACATCATTTTACAAACTATAGACCAGTGTCAATACTCTCCCAGTTCTCTAAGATACTGGAAAAACTCTTCATAAAAAGATTTGACAGTTTTGTGGAAAAATATGAATTATTGACAGATAGTCAGTATGGGTTCAGAAACAACAGATCAACAGCTTTGGCACTGATAGATTTAATGGAAAAGATAACGGAATGTATGGATAATAAGAGGTATGCGCTCGGAGTTTTCTTAGATCTAAAGAAGGCGTTTGATACTGTTAATCATGAAATTCTATTAAAAAAACTGGAAAAGTACGGGTTTAGGGGAGTGGTTTTGGAATGGTTAAAAAGCTATGTAGGGAATAGGCAACAATATGTACAAATAAATGAATATAAATCTAATTTGATGGATATAGCTTGTGGAGTACCTCAAGGTTCAGTACTGGGTCCAAAAATGTTTATTATGTACTTAAATGATATCTGCAGAGTATCGGAGATTTTAAAGTTTGTAATATTTGCAGATGACACAAATATACTGTGTGCAGGTGGGGAATTGCCACAGGTTTTGGAAATGATCACACAGGAATTAACGATATTAAAGAAGTGGTTTGATATAAATAAATTATCATTGAATCTTGATAAAACCAAATTTATGTTGTTTGGAAACCAAAAGAAAAACATCGAAGTAGAAATATGTGTTGACAATGTATATTTAGAAAGAGTAAATGAAATAAAATTTCTTGGGGTGATCATTGACCACAAGCTCTGTTGGAAGCCACACATTACTTATGTTCGGGGGAAATTGGCACGGGGCATTGCCGTCCTGGGAAAAGCAAAGCATATGTTGGATCAGAAAGCACTGCACATTTTATACTGTGCTTTACTACTGCCATATATGAGCTACTGTGTAGAGGTCTGGGGAAACACATACAAAAGTAACACACAAACAATAACTATAATACAGAAAAGGGCCATTAGATTAATAAATAATGTGGGGTACAGGGACCATACAAATGCACTCTTTGTCAAAATGCAAGCTATTAAATTCCAAGACTTGGTGAAGCTTAAAACAGCGCAAATAATGTATAAAGTAAGAAATAAACTGCTTCCCAAAGAAATCTGTAAATTGTTCATAGAAAGAGAAGGTGGGTATAACTTAAGAGGGAAATGGAATTTAAAAATACAAAGTGCTAGAACAACTTTAAGAACTATGTCAATCTCAATTGCAGGAGTTAAATTATGGAACAGTCTAACAGAAGAAATAAAAGACAGTCAAAACATAAAACAGTTTAAAGTAAAATATAAAAACCTAATTTTAAATAAGTATAAGAATGAAGAAAACGGGGTTAACCCAGGATGGTAATGTTGCTGGTAATGGTGTTGCGGTTCTTTTTTGGTTGTTTTTTTGTTTTTTTGTTTTGTTTTGGTTTGTTGTTTTTCCATAACTTGTGTATCTGCAAATATACACATTCTGTATTTTTCATATGAAAGAAACTATACTGTGGTGGGGCTTGCTAATTTCTTGTTTTTGATTTATGTATGTTATGTTTTGTTTTACTTCATATGTTTATATGTTTCATATGTTGTTTGTTTAATTTAAGACAAAAAAAATTAAATGAATGAGAGGTAAAACTTGAGGGGGTAGGGACAAATAAGTAAATACTTCAGCCTACTCCTTTTCAAACAAATAATGGAATGATATTTTGTAATGATTGTGAAGGCACGTTTGAAATGTTTGAAATAAAAATGAACTGAACTGAACTGAACTGAACTTCTACGTTGCTCCATTTGCACTGTATGTTCTAAAGAGGTTTCATCCACTTGCCTTGCAGCTTGTTCTGCACTGGGAGCTTCAATTTCTGTCTCATTTGTGTCTGCCATTTTGTTTTTCTTGTAATGCACTTATTTGTTGATGCAAAATCTCCTTTTAACTTGACTTAAGTAATGAATTGTGAACTTGGGTGCATTAATTCCCTTCTTGCTAACTTGTGATGCTGTTGTTGTCAGGCTTAACACAGTTCCTTATTGTTTCTCCCTCCTTGTGTCATCTTTCCAAACATAAACTTTAATGTCTGGCTTCTGGACATCTTTATGAAGAAGCAACTGTGAACTTGTGTGTCCATTAACATTTGCAGCAGCTTGGTCCTTGGTGCACTGGCACGATGTTGCCACCAGGGGGCCGGGAATCATGCAGGTCTGAGTTCGACTATCACTTCTACCTCTTCTTAAAGTCAATAAAGAGTTCTTTTACTGATGGCATGAAGTTGGCTTTAATGTTAGTTGTAAGGTCTTGGGGTTGTTACAGCTTCACCTTGATCACAAACTACGCCACCGTCGAACTAAAACATAACATAAAATCCAATGAAATAGTAAGACAAGTGAAATAAAGACATAAAATGATCTATATAACATACAAACATACCTCGCTGGCTGACCCATGCTTTGAGGCAGAAATGAGCACTTTACAGATACTTTTAAGAAACAACTTTCTCAGAATTAAATTGGCGTCTCTTGCTTCAACTTGCCATGCTCACACATCAACATGGGCGTGCATCTCCCTCAGGTGCACCAGTGGAACGAAAATGCAGTACAATAGTTCCTACATGAGAATTTTTACAATAAATGACCTAATGGCATATAAAATATGCATAGTGCAAAACAAAATACATTAACTGAAAGTAAGGCAGTAAAACACGCCATGAGCATCAGGTAGCACAAAGAAGCAGTTTCTGCCGAAGGAAGGAAAATCCTCCAAATACTCCAGAATGTTAAGAAGAGTGATCAGATGAATTGCAAAGTTCTTTGCCATAAAAATGAACTTAATCCCAAAAAACCTATTTCCACTGCATTTATCACTACCATAAAAAGACATGCTGACATAATTTCAATAAACAAACAATACAAACAATAGAATGTTGACGAGCACAAGGCTGAAGATTATTATGTTATGCTGACTGAGTTAGAATAATAGTGAGGATTATGTTTGAGATCGTTGTTCTTCCTGTTAACCATGGTTATCTGCAATGCAACATCATTGTGTTGCATAAAAAGGGCTTCACAGGCAAGGATGTTGTTGCTACTAAAATTGCAGCTAAATCGACCATTTATGGGATCATCAAGAACTTTTAAGAAACAGGTTTAATTGTTGTCAAGAAGGTTCAGGGCGCTCAAGAAAGTCCAGCAAGGCTTAGAACGGTCTCCTAAACAGGATTCAGCTGCGGGATATGGGTGCCACAAGTGTAGAGTTGCTCAGGAATGGCAGCAGGCAGGTGTGAGTTCATCTGCACACACAGTGAGGCAAAGACTTTTGAAGGATGGCCTGTTGTTAGCTGAATGGGAAGAATAGGATCCAGGCAATTAATACCTGTACCCCTGCTGGGATAATCAGTAGGCTAAAAGAAGAGAAAGAAGCCACTGGCATCAAGATAAGAAAGCTCTTTAACATGTATGGAAAGTTTCAATCCAAATCCAGCACTCTGAGACTTTACACTAAATGAAATGAAGGATGCTGCAGTGTCAGAACCACTATTCAGGATGAAACAACAAACATCCATGAATACATCAGCAAGATGAGCACAACTGATAGTGTGTTTGGGACAGCCCTAGTCCTGTGGCACTTTCAGATACAGATAGACAAAGGTGATGGTTTTAACCCGCTTAAGAAAAAATGCCATGGAAAATAACAATTATGATGACTGGCACGTCTTCTTCTTCTTCGTTTATTGGAGCATTATCGCCACCAGCTGGAAATGAGTGTATCCCTATTAATGCCAGTATTTATTGAATTTCTAATAAAAGGTCTGGTCCACGGTCTTAATGCTGTTTTGAAATGAAATGAAATGAAGTTTAAATGCCCCATTTAACGCCCCATACCTACCATTATCCGATGACACATCTGATGTTTTGCTCGTTTCTTCTCCTCTCCTTTCTTTTTTTTCCTATACTGAGCATCTGATGACACTCAACCCGAGAATCACCATAACATAACCTAATAGACCTTGACCATTTTATAGGGTTTTATTTTCTTTCTGGGATTTCGCACAAACCACAAAAAATAATCAATGCACACTGGGCTTGGATTGAAAACATTATGAATGAAATGTTCTTTCTTTGGGTGCTTCCCGCCCCCTTTCCCTTTTGACAGGTTGTGTTTGAGACTTCAGCGCAGCAGCAGCAAGCAGGGGCACTGAGGGCCCTTGCGTTCACTTTTTGCGTATATGTGTGTAATAGAATTTAGAAAACACAAATTGTGCCAATTATAAGTCTTTATCATAATTTCTGGTGTTTTGTGTTTGTTGGTTTGTTTTTATTATGTTTTACTTTGCGAGCTGGTTATTAGTGGCATGGTGTGAATGACTGTAAAATTGTATATGCAGGAAAAATTACAATGTATTGTTTCATCTGATTTGTAGTGTGTCTTCCTCTCTCTGCTGTTCATGTTTATTAAAATGAAAACAAGCATAAGACAATCTTGACGGGAGGGGCCAATGGGGGAGCCTCAAATTTTAGAGCTGGAACGCAAATATGCAAAACAAGCTACATAAAGCAGTCAAATTGATATAATGATACTACTCACTAAAGGAGAAATGAAACAGTAATTAAAAAAATCAAGTGAAGATGGCAGAACAGTAAAGATGAAAGAATTCGCAGGAAGTTAGTGTCCCCTATCAACACTTCTGTGCAGGTGGTGGCGGTAATGCACCAGAAACGTTGCTTGCCAATCGACATTAAACAAGAAGAAGTAGTAGCGCTTGTAAAAAGCAGAACGTAGGCGTAAGGAAGTAAGAGTATAACTACAGTCATCAAACGTTTTATCTTCCACGAGGACCTTTAGTTTTTTAAGCCGTCTAAGGCAAAGATCGTGTGGCTGTGCCCCTCTGGTCTCCAGCAGATCGCGTTTCTGTTTCTGATGTGTGATTGGAAAGATATACGCTCTCGTTGATCGTTGTAAACAAAGAACGTGTACTCATGCTGACTGACGGGAGTAACATGCCGGAAAGAGGATGTAAGTGAGCCCACTCTCTCTACTCGTCGTAGTCTAATTACAAAATCGGCACGCTTGCCTCCTTCTCTCCTGGTGGATCTTTAATTCGGGTTACTCAGAGAGGGATCCACAGTGAGTAAATTATAACTGCATTGGTTGCCTAACTCCATCATTGTCTACAGGGTTTCTCTCTTAGCTAATTTGTGTTTTCGCTTGTACCTTCTGTTTATCCTCTGTCGCTTACTTTATTCCATCTGATGATCGCATAGAGCTTCTTTTGTTAATAGCATTACATCCTCTGCACAATGTGGCTGCTCTGAAAAAGAAGTCAACAAATCAGAGAATCTCGACTCCCTGGAAGAACTTATAAGTACACCTACACTGAAGACTAATTTAGAAGATCTTCTTTTGACATGGAAAAGTAAAAGCCCCCTTGAAAGTAATGAAATCTTAGTAAGTAAGGAACAACATCAGGTTTCTTTACGGCGCTGCAGCCAGGTTGAGCCAAGTGTACTGTTTGTCTTTCTATCTTAGTACAGCACTGGTCAAATGTTTGGACACAGCTTCTCATTTAATGCCTTTTCTTTCATTTCATGACTGTTTACATTGTAGGTTCTCACTGAAGGCATCAAAACTATAAATGAAGAAATATGGAAATAGGAAGTAAACAAAAAAATGAAAATAACTCATGTCTTATATTCTAGATTCTAGCCACCCTTTGGTTTGATTACTGCCTCGCACTCTTGGCATCCCTTGATGAGCTTCACAGGTAGTCACCTGAAATGGTTTTCCAACAGTCTTGAGTACTTTCTAGCCCTTTTGGTCCATATGATCCCAAACCATCTCGATTGGGTTTAAGTCGGGTTACTGTGGAGTCCAGGCTTTCTGGCGTAGCGCTCCATCATTCTCCTTGGTCAAATTAGCTCTTACACAGCCTGGAGGTGTGTTTGGGGTCATTGTCCTGTTGAAAAATAAATGATGGTGCACCTAAACACAAACCAGATGGGGCGGCATGTTGCTGCGGGATGCTGTAGTAGCCTTGCTGGTTTAGCGTGCATTCAATTTTGAATAAATCCCCAACAACGTCACAAGCAAAGCACCTCCACACCATCACACCTCCTCCATGTTTCACAGCGTGAACCGTTCACCTTTTCTGCTTCGCCCAAAGACACAGTGGGTGGAACCAAACATCTCAAAATTTGACTCATCAGACCAGATTTTCACTGGTCTAATGTCCATTCCCTGTGTTTCTCGGCCCAAACAAATGTCTTCTGATTGTTGCTTTTCCTTAGTAGTGGTTTCTTAGCAGCTATTTGACCATAAAGGGCTGATTCACAAAGTCTCCTCTCAGCAGGTGATGTAGAGATATTTCTGCTACTGGAACTCTGTGTGGCATTTCTCTAGGCTCTAACCAGAGGTGCTGTGATTTCTGAGGCTGGTGACTCAGATAAATTTATCGTCAGCAGCAGAGGTGACTCTTGGTCTTCCTTTCCTGGGATGGTCACCACGTGAGCCACTTTTTTATTTGTTAGCGATTGATGTTTTTTTGCGACTGCGCTTGGCGACTACATCATGAAGCTCATTGAGAGAAGGCCAAGGGATTGCAGCGCTGTCAACAAATGAAAGGGTGGCTACTTTTAGATGTCTAAAATATAAGATATATTTAGAGTTATTTATCTTTTTTCTTTGCTAAATAATTCACACATCTCTTTTCATATATTTAATGTCTTCTGTTTGTGTCTACAATGTGTCTCTATATACGTTTTCTTTAACCTTTTAACGATGTTAAACTGAAACTGAATTAAGGTTTTAAGAATGTGTCATAATCTGTACACTTTGTAGGTTTTGTCATTCTATAACCGCATGTCATTGTTTCTTTGTCATTATAGGCAAAAGAAGGGAAAGCATCAAAGAAAACAAAAACCAACCAGTTCCAGCAAGTACAGATGAACCAGTTGTGAACCGGCTGGAAAAGACTTTTACCACTATGAAGCAGCCCAGAAGACGCCAGAGCATTGACAGTGGGGACAAAAGCTTCACATGTGATCAGTGTGGAAAGACTTTAACCCGGCATAGTTGTTTAATACAACATCAGCTCATCCACACTGGATTTAAACCATTCAGCTGTGATCGGTGTGGAAAGGCTTTTACTCAGAATTCCAACTTAAAAAGACATCAGCTCATCCACACTGGATTTAAACCATTCAGCTGTGATCAGTGTGGAAAGAGTTTCACCAAGAGTGACGGCTTAAAAAAACACAACCTCATTCACACTGGATTTAAACCATTCAGCTGTGATCAGTGTGGAAAAGCTTTTACTCAGAATGCCAACTTAAAAAAACATCAGCTCATTCACGCTGGATTTAAACCATTCAGGTGTGATCAGTGGGGAAAGTCTTTCACTTCCAAAAGTAACTTAAAAGGACATCAGGTCATCCACACTGGATTTAAACCATTCACCTGTGATCAGTGTGGAAAGTCTTTCACGTCCAAAGGTAACTTAAAAGGACATCAGGTCATCCACACTGGATTTAAACCATTCAGCTGTGATCAATGTGGCAGGACTTTCACTCAGAGTGGCAGCTTAAAAAAACATCAGGTCATCCACACTGGATTTAAACCATTCAGCTGTGATCAGTGTGGAAAGTCTTTCACTTCTAAAGGTAACTTAAAAGGACATCAGGTCATCCACACTGGATTTAAACCATTCAGCTGTGATCAGTGTGGAAAGTCTTTCACTTCCAAAGGTAACTTAAAAGGACATCAGCTCATCCACACTGGATTTAAACCATTCAGCTGTGGTCAGTGTGGAAAGACCTTTACTCAGAATTGCAGCTTACAAAAACATCAGCTTATCCACACTGGATTTAAACCATTCAGCTGTGATCAGTGTGGAAAGACCTTTACTCAGAATTGCAGCTTACAAAAACATCAGCTTATCCACACTGGATTTAAACCATTCAGCTGTGGTCAGTGTGGAAAGACCTTTACTCAGGATTGCAGCTTACAAAAACATCAGCTTATCCACACTGGATTTAAACCATTCAGCTGTGATCAGTGTGGAAAGGCTTTTACTCAGAATGGTCACTTACAAAAACATCAGGTCATCCACACTGGATTTAAACCATACAGTTGTGATCAGTGTGGAAAGACCTTTACTCAGGATGGCAGCTTACAAAAACATCAGCTTATCCACACTGGATTTAAACCATTCAGCTGTGATCAGTGTGGAAAGACTTTTGCACTCAAGAATAGGTTAATAAATCATCAACTGATCCCCCCAATCAACCATCCATCTTCTTTTGCTTTATCCGGGGCTGGATCGCGGGGCTGGATCGCGGGGAACACCAAGGCGTTCCCAGGCCAGCCGAGAGATATAATCTCCCCAGTGTGTCCTGGATCTGCCTCGGAGCCTCCTCCCAGTGGGATAGGCCCAGAACACCTCACTCAGGAGGCATCCTGGTCAGATGCCTGAATCACCTCAACTGGCTCCTTTTGATGTGGAGGAGCAGCGGCTCTGCGACTCTGAGCCCCTCCCGAATGGCTGAAGGAGTAACAGATGGGTTGAAGGTGGGGATGGGATTACATCAATTCTGAGCCCTTCTTGTTTTCAGTAGCGACGGACAGACTGACATACAAAGTCAGTTAAGAGTCTCTGTTGAATATGTTGTTTGCAGATGATATTGTAATCTATAGTAGGAATAGGAATCAGTAGTAAGAGAACCTGGAGAGGTGGAGGTGTGCTCTGGAGAGAAGAGGAATGAAGGGAAGGGAAATAACATGCCCATCTTAAGCTGGCAGCCAGCATGTAGAAAGACTTTGTCTTAATTGTTGATATTAGTTTCTTACATTTTCTGATTTTTAATCAAATGGTCTTTTCAGAAACTCCTGATTGTTGTTTCATAAATGTAATGGCTATTATTAATGGGGTGGCTGTAGCTCAGGCGGTAGAGCAGGCATCTACTGATCGGAAGGTTGGTGGTTCGATTCCTGGCTTCCCTTGGTCTGCATGCCAAATATCCTTGGGCAAGATATTAACCCCAAATTGATCTCCGATGCATCCATCGGAGTATGAATGTGTGTGAATGTTACTTAGAAAGCACTTAGAACAATGTGCTTGTGCAAATGGGTGAATGCACAAGTTGTGTAAAGCGCTTTGAGTGCTCAGAAGAGTAGAAAAGCGCTATATAAGAACCAGTCTATTTACCATATTTACTTTACTAAATTAAACCCATGATTAAGAGTGTTAATAAAAATATATTCTTATTTTCTGATTATATTGTTTTTTTGTACTTTGTAGTAAGGTCTGTGAGGAAAACTAGGTCAGAGGGTGACTGGTCGCCTTGGCAACAGAGACTTCAGTTAGGGGAAGTTAAAAAACAGGAAGCTAGGGTAGAGTTGCTTAGGCATATTAATAAAACACAGGAAACCAGACAGAAAAGCGGAACTAGTAACACAGAAGGAGTTGTTTATATCGAAACTATGTGTGTGTGATGTATAGCAGAACTATAAACGGAATTTAATAAAAGGCCACAATGCACAAAGGCTTAGAGATCTATGCACGCCTCACAAAACAAACTGTTCATTGAAGATCAAATTGAGGAAAACTTTGTCACGTTAAAGTCATGCAAACATTGAGTTTATCTGTTCTGTGCAAACATCTATGTAATGTTACAGACCAAGCATTATTGTCATCATGTGATCACAAAGAGAAGCAGAGCATCTGAACAGATTGCCTTCTAGGTCAATCTGAAAGACCTGTTGCTGTTTAGTGGGCTGTTCATCATGATAATTAGTGAGGTCAATGCAGCGCTGTTTCTCTAATGTAGCTATTTGAAATGTGGTGAAATGTGTTTTGTTGGGATTTGAGTGTAAACTAGGTTGCAGCACAGGAGGTGCAGACAGAAAGTGAAACTAAGCAGAGTGTTTTGATCCAAACTTAGAGTGTGTGACGTGCTGCAGAAATATATATATATTAGGGGTGCAACGATACACAAAATTCACGGTTCGGTTCGGTTCGATACTTTGGTGTCACGGTTCGATATTTTTTCGATACAAAAAAAATGTTCAAGCATTTTTAATTTGTCATTTATTAAAATTATAAATATATATTTTAACTCAAAAGTACAGTTTTTAAATTTAACCCTAACCCTTGTGCGTGTTTTTTATTTTGACAGTGAATGCGCACCTGCGGACCACTTATGTGCAGCCCTGGTTATTTAGCTCGTCATATTGCAGCCACAGAAATTATTTTGTCCATGAAACCATAAAGCTGCACTTTCTTTTTGCCTTATAGTCTGATTTGTCATAACTTTTCCGTTTTGTGGTAAGCTTTTCTTTGGCTGTCACTTCTTCACCCTGACCTGTCTTATTTGGCTCAGCAGAACTAAAATATATATCTGTCTGTGAAGGTTCTCAGTCATCCAGGTCATCGTAGTCAAATATAAATCCTGCTGGTTTTACACACGTACTCACATAAGCTCAGCGATTCTCTGCGCGATCAACCTCTCACATGTTTAAGCTTGCTGCAGGAGATTTCACTTGTCATGTTTGCATAGTAAGCTAACGATTAATAAGACGATGTCAGAGGAATTGGTGCCCAAATTATCATCACTCACAGATCAGTGCTGTCGCTCTCTATACACAGTTCACGTGATTGCAAAGTGAAAGCAAAAAACAAGCGCAAATTCAAACGCGACTTCAATACGTCACATATTGACAGTGGCTCACCGATGCCAATGACATAATTACCCAGCTACATTTCTGAAAGAATGCAAAAGCATTGACATATATTTTTCCTACAATAGCCCGACGGGCAGGGAAGAGATAGATTTTGGTAGCCCGACTGAAAAAAATCGCTAGCTCCGGGACGTCGGGCTAGCGATATTGCAAGCCCTGTATCTGATTGAGGAATCACTCATCTTTGGAAAAGAGAGTTTATTACAGAGAAATGGCTCTTTCCAAAATAAAAGCTATACTATCCGCTTCTTCTGGGCTATATTCTCAGCAGCATAAGGAGAATCATGTGCTAACAGCTGTCTAAATGACTCGGCTAAAGTTAGTAGCATGCTTGTTTTTTGTCTGCTTCCACTTGTCTTTGCACTAGGATGATGTCGGCGTAAATGTGCAGTCATATTCGTTGTGTTCCCACTAGTGCTTTCAGGTTAATCTCGTTGAAATGACCTTAGCGCCACAACACGGCAAATCTCCGTTAACGAGCTACCGCCGATCGCTCCGTGCATGGGGCTAGACGGCCAACACGTTAACGAGCTAACTGCGCTAACACACTAGTTCACACCAATGTAATTGAGCATTGCATGGCACATCCAACATACTGTTTTACTTTAGTCCATGACATGCTTACCTTCAGGGTCATACGTCACATGAAAACCAAAATAATTCCAAACGCCAGATCTGAATGAGAGTGGGGGAGGTCCATGTTAAAAGGAGAGCTTAACTTCTGTCTCGCTAGCTTGCCCTGCGCTCTTCCTTCTGACTATGCTGTCTGTGTTGAGCGCTCAGTGGATCTGCGCTCGACAGTGCAGCCTAGGCGGAGTAGTCGAACGCAGATTCACTGAGCGCTCAACACAGACAGCATCGTCAGAAGGAAAACTGATAAAATAAATTACAAATGTTGTATTGTTCGATACATATGCGTACCGAACCGAAAGCACTGTATCGAACGGTTCAATATCGATACGAATATCGTTGCACCCCTAATATATATATATATATATATATATGACCATGTTGGCTGCTGCTGCTTTCAGACCTGAGCGTGTGTTCATGTGTTCAGGTCTCCGTTCCCGGGAATGTAAAATAAAGATCATGTTTTGAGCTTTGACCACCCTGGGTCCAGTCTTTCTCTGCCGCCAAAAGAATTCAAATAACAAAATTTAATAGTTTTAAATGATTTCTGTTGTCTTAAAACATGATGTGGGTCTGTTTTGTTGCATGATGAGAAAAAGAAACCTGTCTTTTTTATGTTGCATCAAACTTTTTTTATTGTATTTCATCAGTTTGTCATTTTGACCAAAGGTATGTGTAAAATTAAATGTATCCTATAATTATTAAGATATATAAAACTTATAATGTATATTTCTTATTTTCTGTTAACTTATTTACACATTACTTAAAAGTTATGTCGCTATAATCATTTTTTGTATTTTCTCTGTAAGAAAACGACTTGCTAACCCTTTATTCCAGTGTACCTACTGTTAAGTATTTGTGCATAAATATATTTAAAATGCCAATTCAAAGAGAATAATTGAAATACCATATAATTACAGTGGAATTGCAGCATTTATCACAGGACCACACTCCGAATCCCCCTGTAACTGTATTGTCATGTGACATGTGCAGTGTAATAGGGCAGCCTTTTGCGGCTGGATTTATTATGAGGCAGACCAAGACAAGTATAGTTGAACAAGGTATTTATTTACCATACAGCTCACAAATATTGCATCTAATAACAACTAGAGATGGACCGATCCGATATTACGTATCGGTATCGGTCCGATACTGACCTAAATTACTGGATCGGATATCGGAGAAAAATAAAAAATGTAATCCGATCCATTAAATATCACGAAAGCACCTCACAAAACTTGCAACACGCCGTAACTCACCTCAGGTTAGCACGTCGGAGCAATATGCATCACGTGATAGAGCGGCTGTGGCATGCGGGACCTGTCGGTGGTCTGGATAGCATTTGGAGCTTCGCTAGCAACCTGGCATTTCATCTCCGACAAAGTTATCCCGAGAGAAGTAAAGCAAGTGTGTAAGTCCATCTCTGAATGTTTGTAAAGCATTCCCACGTTAAGCTTAACGAGCGACTGCCTCTCGCTCTCCGGCTGCTACTTCAATCGTGAAACTGCTTAAATGATCAGCTGATCGGCTTTTCTGTAGCGAGTCTCTCTTGTTTGTTTTTGGCCCACTTTGCACCAGAAAGAGGAAACCAGCGGCTGAACAACAGCAGCACGTTTAAGCTTGATAAGCTGTTGTTAGAATTTATTTAATATTTCTTTCTACACCAGGATCTTTTTCTACGTAGCTGACGCTGGTAACTGTGCAGGGGCGGATCTAGCAAAGTTTAGCCAGGGGGGCCGATAGGGCATTAACAGGGAAAAGGGGGCACAAAGACATACTTTTCTTTCTTATTCTCATTTAAAATGTCTCGCTTTTAATAAATAATTATCTGACACCCAAAGTTTTAATTTGATGTAAAACGAATAGAAGTCAATTACTGTATATAGTGACTATTAAGTCTAATATACCCTAGTAAGCTATAGTACTTTTTCCTTTGGGAAGGTACCATCTGTGCAGTCTGCAATTTTGTTGAAGAAAGATGTTGAATCTATTTAATATTTCTTGAAAAATAATTGATTTCTGTGCATTTTTTTTCACACTGCATCAAATTAAGGTTGATTACGTCGATTAAGCATCATGAGGTGGAGCGTGAGGGGTGGTTCCCTATTTTTTATTTATTTAATTTTGTTGTTGCTGGGAGTTGGAACCCTATTAGTTAGGTTGCTTAATATTTACGCTAAGTACTCTTTAAAATACCAGAATAGGGAGAATGGTGTAGGTCTAAGTTTATTAGATTGATCAGTATTGCTGAACTATGAAATATTTTTTTTGTATACAGGTATAACAGAATAGCTTTAGTGTAGTTGTTGTTTTAAACTTGAGTATGAACTTGCAGACTTGCAAAATGCAGCAAGATATTTTAAAAAACAGTTTTGTCGATTAAAAAACACTATATCGGATTCATATCGGTATCGGCAGATATCCAAATTTATGATATCGGTATCGGTATCGGACATAAAAAAGTGGTATCGTGCCATCTCTAATAACAACTGACAGTCTTAAATACTTTCAGCTGTCACAGGTTAAAGCATTATTCTATTAACAGGTGAGTTCTCAAATCCTGACCTTCCACCACATTATATAATACATCAACTTCAATAAAAATATATATAAATACATTTTACATTTTCATATTAATAAATATTTTTCACTTTATCCTTAAACCATACCCCTTATTGTAAAAACACCAAAAAAAACCCAAGCACAAAAGCAAGGCTGGACTGGGACAAAAAATCGGCCCGGGCATTTTGACTAGAGACCGGCCCACCAGGATAAAGATTGAAAATGTGACGTCAATCAGGGGTAAAACCGCAAAGGATTCTGGGAACTTGTGGCAAGAGGTACTAGCACACGCAGGCTTTCAATTGAACTCAGTTACACAGCAATAAAAAGAAACCCAAAAAATGGCAAGAAGCTGTTGTATTATTAACTGCAATAGCTGGTCGCATGACAGCCACGGGAAGCCGACGGGTAAAGAGATCGTTTTTTTTATCGGATTACGTCGTTGAAGAGAAATTTTTTAAGCCATGTTTCCGAAGTAAGAGCCGACGGATGGTCTGGATATACCAAATATAATGTCTCAGAACACTCCAGCTCACAGGTTAGTCTGCTCCAAGCATTCCCACAAAGGTCAGAGTTTTGTAGTAGTTAATACGTCATTTTTCTTAACATAATTGGTGATATAGGTTACAAGCAAGTCTGGCGCTGAACAGAAATTGTTGCGCTATGCTCCTTTATTTATTGTGCATAAATAGTGAATTGTCCTGACACAATATTGTGTTTCGCTTCTGTTATTACCATGGTACATTGACAAAAACATATACTTTTATTCACAGGATAAAACAGTTGTTTTGTATCACTAATTGTCCAGTGCGATTACAGCATACAATATTATTGTCACTGCTACATTTCTGTAATGCTACCAGAAATTATTTCCACTACTAATTAATTACCGTTGAGCTCAAAGGTCCTATTAATAAACTGTTAACGAATGTGTATTTATGACGACGATTTGTGAGACTGGTAAACTTACCTTTGTTCGTACGATGGTCTTTCGTTCTACACGGTGCATTTCAAGGTCCTGTACCCATCCGTCGGTAAACTGTACCTGGGCTTGTTGCAGTGACCTGAAGTTACTAAACTTCATGAGTGTATGCACTAACTCCAAGAACCGTATAATTATAAATCTGAGCGTGGTGAAAGTTGGGCAGCATGCTAACGTCTTTTGTCCACTCTGTGTGCTCGTAAGGGTCTGACCCTTTCACTCCTTTGATTTTTTCCTCGTATCTTTTCTTTGACTTTTCGTCGAGTCTGTCTTTGTACGGACCAGCATTGTTCTCCTTTTGTTTTGTACATTCCTTTTTTGTGCGGCAAAGAAAAAACAAGAAGGTTTGGAACCGGAGAATGAACGTTTTGCGGTGCTGCAAATGCTTGCATTTGATGCGGTACTTGGATTGTTTTGCCACGAGTTCCCAGCATGCAATGCGCGAAAATCACATGATTGCTAAACAAGGGGGAGGGTGCATCCGGCTTCCTCGGCTGTAATTGGTCCAGCCCAGAGTCGATCATGACCATTGGCCAATCCAACACCTTTCATTATATATACCCTTCCTAAAAAAAAAAAAAAAAATAATAAAATAAAATCCATCGGCCCATAAAAACAAAAATTCGCCAGCAAATGCCCGGTATGCCCGATGGCCAGTCCAGCTATGCACAAAAGATTTCCCACGCTCCTTTAACCCATGGCCTCTCCTGGAACCTTTAAATGTTTCTGGACCACCAGGAAAACATTTGCCCAAACACCCTGGAGTGAACACGGGAAAGAAAGGTGAGTAATAACATCTTACGGTCACTTCTTTGCACCACCTTTATTTCTAGACTTTCACACACACTATCATTAGTTATCCTTACTGGTAAACTTTATTTGCTCTCAATCACAAACTGTCTTCTTCACAGACAACCACCACATTTATTGATGAGGAGTAGGACCTGTAACAAAGGCTACCAACTGATTTTTAAATACACAATAAATACTCAATGAAAAATCCAACTTGTGTGCAAATATTCTTCCTGTGCTAGGCTTAAAGTGCGATGCTGAATAAAGAGCTAGACAAGGTTCTTTTAATAAAGCGAAAGGTGCTCCTAAAGTGATATAGAAATTATAATATAAGTGGTAGTAAGGGAGGCCTCTCCATTACATGCAGTAAAGCCCACTATTAGAGTACATCGTCTGGACCATTTCTCACCGCAAATGCACCATAGTGGCTTCACCAAATCAAATCAAATCACTTTTATTGTCACATCACATGTGCAGGTACATTGGTACAGCACATGCGAGTGAAATTCTTGTGTGCGAGCTTCACAAGCAACAGAGTTGTGCAAAATACAATAACATAAACAGGCAAAATATATGAATGGCTAAATCTGAAACTAATAAATATATGTACAATATATAATAGTATATGCAAAAAAAAAAAAAATTTCTGGATGTGTATACTAAATGTTTTTCTACGTGTGTGTGTGTGTGTGTATAAACATATTTTACAAATTAAATAGAGTCAACAATAAATAAAATATATAAAAATATACAGAGTACACATTTTGTACATGACGATATACCATTGTTGAGCCAGTGGTTAGCATTCTGCCTGTGTTCGGTGTGTTTGCTTTTGCCTTCCATATCCTGTTAGTCTGTATTACTTGCAGCGGCATTCCCTCCTATTGTTATCATGTGTGTATTTAAGTCCTGTGTCCTCCTCTGCTCATTCTTGTGTAATGTCCGTTAGCGCTGTTTCCCTGCATTCCACCTTTATCCTTCCGGTTCTAGTGTTTTATTGTTGTTGGGGTTTTTTTTTTAGTATTGTTGTATTTTGTTTGAGTATTTTTTCTACAGCAATAAAGGTGGCTCTTTGAGTTTATTACCCTGTCTGTGACTCCTGTGTCCTGCCTCCCACTTAGTACCATCATGGCAATACTAACTCAAGACAACTGTATTCTGATGTGATGTCGTCTCTTAATAAACATTATTGTAACACTGGTGGTGCAACACTAGACCTGTTAGTGCTACTTCTTGCCTTCTTTGCATGTAGTGCGGGCAATATAGTTACCTTTAACCACAGTACGAGGACAGAAGGGAAATATGGACCAGATCAGACAGGTTCTAGATTCGTAGGAGCCAAGGGTGTATGACAACAGAGGACTTGTACACAGTAGGTGTAGAAAACACAATTGCATTTATTAGCAATTATTAAAGTTGTGCACATTTAACAAAAGTAGAGAGCTCTTCTTGAAAACAAAAAAATAAAATAAACCCCACAAATGGTCGACCCAAGGATATATTGTCTTTTGTGTCTTTTTTAAAGTCAATTTCAGTCTTTCAATGTTCAATAGTCACTCAGTGTGTGTGTAACCAGTCGGGTTACAATCTACCAGTTCATCCGGCTCTTTGGGCTGGTCTCGCCATCCAGTACTGGAAAAGGGATCCTCGATTCTTCTCAGGTCCTCAAAACCAATCCAATCCAAATAAGCAAAGGGAAAAAACCTGACCTGGGGACCAGGCCAGAACACAGTAGTTCAACATTTAAGCTATCATGCCTGTAACTTATTATGACTACTGGTTGCTTGTAGTGCTTCTAAATTTCTTTCAAAATATTCTATGTTGTACAACAAATTATTCTCATTTCAAAGGGAAAAAGTGCATAGGAAACACATTTAAAATAATACAAAATAGCTCAGCAGTGCATTAAAAATACACATTGGCTTGAGACCTATCAAGTTTCAGCTAAATAAAGTGCAGGTGAAGGCACTTAATTTCACATTGTTAATACTTAATTGTGCAGAACTATTAGCATTAGCACCATGAGAAAAGGGAACATGTGCTAACATAACAACTTCGCACAAAACCATACATTATACATCAATACCACAGTAATGTGACATAAACCTTTAAAGAACATCTCGTATAAAGTGCAGCAGACTCAGTGCTAATTGCTTTAGCCTCAGAAAAGGCACTTTCATTGCAAAATGGCTAACGGAAGTTAGCATCAGAGCTAGCGGCAAGTAGCATGCTATGCTAGCGCACGTGTACTGCCTGGGACTTACCATGCAAAGCAACAAATGCTACACGGGGCTTCACAGTGCTCACGTTGGCTCACGGCCTCTGGAATACAGTATTACTCTTATTATTCTTGCCGAAAAAAGGACTTTCTCTATCCAGCTAGCTTCTTCGCCACACGGGTAAACTGATCTTTCACCGTCTGTGTCTCTGGCGTATCTGACTGGCACATGAAGGCGCACAGGTGTCTGAGCAGCGCGCAGACTGGGGGAGAGTCAGACCGGCCAATGATTGGTCGCTCAGTGGATCTGACAAACACACTCTACAGGACTAAGTCCTGCCCCCACACCACTTATACATTACATATACATATGTACATATTAATTAAACTTATGTTTACATGCTTTTTATCAGTATTTATTATAATTAACTTTGTTTTTATCAATATTTATTTATACTTTTAATCCTGTTTTTAACACTGGGTTACATTATGGAAAACCACACCAGTTTGCTGTGAGATGTAAAGCAGAAGTGATGGAAGCCCCGAACATCCACATGAATAGCACGAGTTTTTAAGGGGCTTGCATGCATGTGTGCGCAGACACTACTGGTAATGCTTGAGCAGCCTGGAAACAGTGGCCATGTTGAGCTTCAGTGTGGGTTGCTGCTAAAGCTATCATAAGATATAAGAACTGAGTTCAAAAGATAACTGTACTGTAGGTTCTTTTAACAAGAGAAGACAAATGTGCTCCAATTATACTTTTTCACAATTTATTATCAACACGGTTAGAATTTTAAATTAGTTTTACATGGTACCATGGACCTCCTTTTACTGGCTGAGGGACAATAGGCTGTCACAAACAGGCAGTAAACACTTTTTTATTATGTGTGATAAAGAGTCTACTAAGGTGAAAAATTTGTTTCTTCTTCTACTGGTGATGGCAATGTAGCTTGCCATCACCAGTGTGTGAATGTGTGTGTGAATGGGTGGATGACTGGATATGTAAAGCGCTTTGGGGTCCTTAGGGACTAGTAAAGCGCTATATAAATACAGGCCATTTACCATTCTATAATTTTCCAAGCATCTCCTTATTTGGAAATAACCCTTTTGCAAGCAACGCTGCCATTACCATGAAAAATGCCTCTTGTGCTCCAGTCTAGCCTGTAGATTTAAAGACAGGGGAAGAGTGCATTAAATAAGAGCAGATTTATGGCTGAGGCCACATTGCTGTGAGGGCGTCCTCTCAATGTTTATGTTTGCCAGTGAATCCAAGAGTATTCAACTATACACTGTTGAGAGTAAAATACAAAATAGAAATATGTGTTGCTAGTGTTGAAATCTCCCAATTCTTTGAATCTTTGGGCTGAAGGAAGGACAATACTCGGTGTATTTATGCTCAATCAACAATACTTTATTTCCATACAATTCAACACTTAAGAGCATAAGGACCATCATGATGGGGAGACATGCCTGAAGAGGGTCACCGCAAATCTCGAAATGGTGACGTGTTACTCAGCTTCTTATAGCCGCTAGTGGCCCCCACCTAGTCGTAAAAGCCCAAACATTCACATTCTTTCTCCCTTACGGCGCCTAAGTTATGACCTCGGCTGTTGTTTCTCTACTCTTTGTAAAGGTGGGGGTGTGGAATGTGGTCTATCTCCCCTGTCTTAGATACAGAGTCTCCTTCTGTTTATGATTCAGCAATAAAACATGTCAAGAACACAGTATGAGACATTCACAGCAGATCAAGGATACAGAGTGATGCACACTTATCTAATAAACTAATAAGTGAATATGTTCTTTTAACTCAAAAGTATAATGAGAACTAAACTACATACACAGCACACCATCTAAACTAAATGATAATATATGACCTACAGCAGTTAACATAATTCAACTATTTTAACTACAGGTGTAAGATAACATATGATAACAGAATAATCTCACACTAGTTATGAGATATAAGCGTCTGTCAGTGCGCCCCAGGGTGGCTGTGGCTAAAATGTAGCTTGCCATCACCGATGTGTGAATGTGTGTGTGAATGGGTGGATGACTGGATGTGTATAGCGCTTTGGGGTAGTAGTAAAGCGCTATACAAATACAGGCCATTTACCATTTAAAAGTTGTGAGATTATTATATTATCTTATGCTATGTTATACCCCTAATTAAAGATTGTGAAATTATTTTGTAGTTTTAGTTTGCATTATTCTCCTGAAGAGGTGATAACTATTAGATTTTTTAAACTGATTTGTATTACATTAGACTGCTGATTTATTGTGAATGAATGATATTGTTTTATGATGCATTATACTGCTGAGTTATAAGAAATACTGTTTTTAGAGAGTCATGGCCAGAGGCTATAAGAGTTTGAGTAACTTTCCATCATTTTGAGATTTTGCTGTGACCCTCTTCATGCATGTCTCCCCATCCGGATGGTTTATACTCAAAGTGTTGAATTGTATTGAATAAAATAATTGTTGATTGAGCATTTATACACCGAGTATTGTCCTTCCTTCAGCCCAAAGATCAAAAGAACTGAGGATTTAACAAGGTAAAAATAAATCCCAGCAATACCCTCAACATATCCACATCCCCACAGTTGTTAGACTATGAGCTGGGGATACAGAAATCTGTGTTTGAAATCCTTGGGGATGCTGTTAAAGCAGATAGGGACCCACAGAAAGACTGACGCAAGGATCAAAGGCCAAATATCTCCACAATCATTCTCCACGGTGCTGATCTGCCAATAGGTGTCACCACACTGGAGTTCCCTTCACCATCAAGCAGCAACCAAAGGAGCTACAAGTGTATTGTCCTTACTGCTCCAACTCTGAGCACTATGTGACGCAGTGAGACAACTTTTGTCAACACGCGATATTGGATCATGGATTTTCAAGATATCTGATACGCTGTGAAGATATATGAATAGCTGAATATATGAATAGCTGAAAGAGTTGCCTCTGATCCAGTCAGTTTCAGCTTGTGGTCCTGATTTTCTACTATTGTCCACATCTCATTACCCCAATAGAGCCAGTGCATGTGGTGCCACCAGTTGGACCAGCTACGAGTGGCAGGACCACCCTTTTGATGCTACCTGTCGCACATGTTGTGCGACCTTCGCATTACAAAAACATGTGAATGTTGTAAAAGCACTGTGACTGAAAAAGTGATTTGAAAGTGCAAATTTAGGGAAATTGTGTCGTAACCACATTTTGCGAGGAGTGCTGTTTCCCTGTGATTTCTTTCTATCTTTTCTTTGGGAAAAGAAAAAGAGTTATAAACTCCTCTCTATAAACACTGAGCTTAACAGTGAAGTTATGTTTCTGCAGATACCTATAAACACTTTGTCACTGATGTAAGAGGACTGAAAAAAGGTGTAATAGTAAGTAAAACCAAATATGTTAATTGAGTAATTTGATTTATTCTTACATGGAAAATTATTTGCTGCCTTCTTTTTGTGAACAACATTTTCACTTCCAGGTGACTGTTGGTGTAATTTGGCGATGTATAGATAAAACTGAATTGAAACTTCTGCTGTACAGCTCACTAAGGAGTCCTCTCATGGACAGTGTGCAATGACACAAAAGAACAACTTCAATTTCACCATAAGCCTTACTGGAGATCAGTTTGGATATGTAAATGACACTTTTGTACATTAGTCTGAGATCAGTGCTATGAGAGTGCTTTAAGATCACAACTTGATTTGAGACAGAATCTTGGTCCTGGAAATAGCTCTAAGATATCAACTGAGTATGCCAAATGAGATGACAGGATCAAGGAACATCAAAGTACCACAGCAAAGAATAAATGCACATATGAAAGAGGAAGTATCACTGCTATGGAGATTTCTTGTTTTGCATACAGACTCAGGACTGCTGTTCTCCTCTTGGCATTTTCTTATATAAATATTTTTGATTTTGAACCTCAGAATTTAGCAGCACAACACTTCAATTCTTTTTTCCATCAAACATTTCATTCAGCCACTGCTCTCCCCAGGTGTGCTGGATTAGATTCAAATGCAGAGTCTTCTGTGCTGGTAAAAGAGGCTCTTTGTGAGTTCATAAATTTAAAAAAAAAAAAGAAAAAAGAAGAAGCTCACGTGAATGTGGAGGCCACAGAAAAGGACCGTACCAAAGAGCACTGCTAAGACAAAGTGATTCGGGCCAGTAAAGCAGTTGCAGAGCAGCTGGCCAGGACTTTTTTTTCCCTCTGGAGAGTCTGCAAAATTGCTTTGTGTGATTTCAAAAGATTTTAACATTAGCTGTGTTACTCATTGACTGAAGAGAGTCATACTTCTCCATATAATAACTCTATTGACAGTCGACAGTACATTTTTAATTGATTATTGATAAATGTTAAACAGTTTTAAATGTTATGCAATGAGTGGGGAGTGGAGTGAGCTGAGCAAAGAAATGAAATCAGTAACTAAAAAAAGGTCAGTGCCAGAAACAGTACGAAGAAGAAAGAACTGACCAGTGGCTTCATAATATTCAATGAAAGTAAGGATGAAATAAACATCTGACTAACAATACATTCTGTAAATTGGGGAAACATGGTAGATGGAAATAAGACTTGTTTTCAATAAGAGACAATAGAACATGTTTTATTTTTCTGTTCCAGTTGGTGGCGGTAATGCTCCAGAAACCTCGGTCGCAAACCGCCAGCAAACAAGAAGAAGAAGAAGAAGAAGTAGCAGCTCCCGGCGCGTTTAAACAGCAGAAGGTTCGCTTAAGGAATAAAGAGTATAACCAGAGTCATCATACGTGTTGTCTTCCAAGGGGAACTTTAGGTTTTATTTTCAAGCCGGCTATGGCAAAGATCGCGTGGCTGTGCTGAGCTTCCTTTCTGCTTCTCCTCTGGTCTCCGGCAGACCGCATTTCTGTTTCTGATGCGTGTTTGGAAAGATATACGCTCTCGTAGCTCACACAGCTTGTTCTTTCTGCAAGGTAGCCAGTAACATGCTGGGAGGTCAGATAGCCCACTGTCTCTACTAGTCCTACTCCAACTACAAAGCCCACGTGTCTCCTTCTCCGCTGGTGGATCTTTAGGTCGGGTTATTCTGAGAGGGGATCCAGAGTGAGTACATTATAACTACATTGGTTGCTTAACTCTATAACTGTTTACAGGGTTTCTCTCTCTTAGCTATTTTTTTTCGTTTGTTCCTTGTGTTTAACGTCTCGGTTTGTCTGCCTGGAGCTTCCAGCAGTTCAGGACTTAAATGTTTAATCATTTGAGTTCAGCTATTTGTTTTACTTCTTTTGAAGGTGGTGTACTGAAAGTTACGATTATATGAGATGGATAAAATGCAGCATAATCCACAATTAATAACAGAATCACCAATCAGTAATACGCCTTGATGCATGCTCAATTATCCAGGTAAGTAAACCCCCAAATTTGATTGTGTTCATCTGGACGTCTTCAGTGGGAGAAACGTTTCGTCAACTTGGATGAGTGACGAAACGTTTCTCCTGCTGAAAACGTCCAGAATAAACTTTCAGGGACCAACCAGTAATGTGTCTTTAAATTGGCACTGTTCTAGTGGCAGCCTGTTGTAGCAGCTCCATGTCTACGTAATGTTCTTTAGTTTCGTTTGCGGTTCTGTCTTTTTCATTTTCTTTCTGTTTAATCTTACTATTTTGTTTTAATTATTTTGCTTTCAATAATTTTGCTTTTTATTTATATATCTCTGTATTTGTCTTAATATTGATCCATCATAATCCATCATAAGGCTCATTTGTATGAGTGCTTGTTCTTTGTTGCATATTTGCTTCTATGACAACTCAGTTTCACTCTGCGATTAATAGAGTTTCTCTGAATCTGATTCTAATGTTGGTAGTGAATGTATGAGTAAGAATAATTCTATACAATATAGGGCTGCACGATTAATCGTTAGAAAATCGCGATCTCAATTCATACTTATGTGCGATCTCATTTCCAAATTACAACGATTTAAAAAAAAAAAAAAAAAAAAAAAAAAAAAAAAGACGACGACGACGATTGTACCGCATTTTGATCCGGGACGTAATCTGCATGAAAACAAGCGCTCACTCTTCCTGCTCAACAAATGACAAGGGCGGAGCCTTATACCACGTGATACAGAAGCTGTGCCGTGTGATGCTAAAATTAGCAGGGAAAAACCAACGGAGAGCACGTCAGGGATGACGAGAAAGTGACAGGAGAAAATCCGTCCCGGTCAACCACCCAAACATCAATAACGGGAACCTTATACAGCGCTTCCCTATACCCGTCGAACTCCCGCAGGCACAAAGAAATTACGGAGGCTATCACTTATCACCTGACCAAATATATGGCTCCCATCAACACTGTGCAAAACGAGGGATTTAGGAAAATGATCAACACCCTAGACAAACGCTACACAGTGCCGTCCCGCAACTATTTTTCTATTGTTGCACTACCTGCTCTATACACGCAGCGTCGAGCAACGGTGGAGACGGAATTTCAAGCAGTACAACATTTTGCGGTTTCAACTGTTACGAAGTTGATGTGCAGTTAATAAGTGCAATAAATATTTATACTGGAAAAGAAAATCGTGAGAGAATCGTGATCTCAATTCTAAGCCAAAAAATCGTGATTCTCATTTTATGCAAAATCGTGCAGCCCTAATACAATACAATGCTCTTAGGTAGTGCCGTACAATAAATCACTGAATAGAAAAATAAAGATCTGTTTGATGACACAGGCGACTGATGGGAGGAGGAGAGTCTGGTGGAGGAGCAGCTCAGCCACTGCAGTGAGATCTGTTCTTCATAAAAGGTGACAAAAATAAAAATCACCACCATTATCCTACAGACATTAAGCTGCTGTTATTATGATTATTGTTAGTAATAATAACATTTATCCTGCACACACTGGCATCTTGCCAGTTTATACCAAATGTGGGACAAATCATTGCTAAAGAAAAATAATGTAAAGCAACTAGTATTCCTTAATGTTTCTAATCTTTCTTTTGTCACCGAAATACTTCGAAAACATTGCTTCTGTTTAAAAAATATATATTTGTGGTACATACCCACACTGAATGGAAAAATGAATATCTATTTGATGTCACTTTGAGTCTAAAATATAAGACATAATATATTTTACAGTTATTCATTATTGTTTTCTTTGCCAAATAATTCCTTTTATCTCGCTTCATATATTTGACGTATATAGCTATAAAGTAGAAATTTGTAAAATAAATTAGTAAAAGTAAAAACCATTAAATGAGCGTGTGTGTCCAACTTTTGAGTGGAAGCGTACCCTACCGGTCAAAAGTGGTAGAACACCCTAATTTCTGAATTTTTTTCAATTGAAAATTATGTAGCTTAGTGTTTCATTGCACTCTGAAACGAAACCATAGTATAAATAATGAGTTGGAGTTAAACAAAGAAATCATGGAATCAATTTATAGGCTGGCAGATAAAACAGCTGAACATACCTGTTTTATTCTTTATATTCTTCAAAAAGTTCTTTCCATATGTGCTGCACAAGTTCTGCGTGATGAACCAAAGATTTCAAATTTTGATTCATTATACCTTCCAGTCTTCCGTAGTTCAATGGCAGTGTTTCATGGCTCAGGGAAACCTCTTATACTGATTCTTCTTATTCTGATGTCTCAGCATTGGCTTTCTTGCTGCAACTCATCCTATCAAACCTGCAGCTTGAAGTCTTCTATTCACTGTTGCAACTGACACTTGATTACTATGACCACTATTTATGTGCTTGAAGCTTTTGTCCTGTGACTCAGCTGTTACACAACCTGTCAACTCTCAGAAACCTGTCCTGGTATTCAGTTGTGGCTTTGGGTCTGCCAGACCTCTTCCTGTCAGAGTTGTCCCAGTTTCTGAGGGCTTTTGAATGGTGAAGGAAAATGTATTCATTGACCCCTTGACTTTCTTTGCTATTTCTCTCTTCTAGAGTTAACTGCCTTGTTCCTCACCTTTTTTGTGGCAAAACATCACTTTCTGCAGTACAATAATGTTCAACTGATGCTCATAAGGATATCTTACCACAGTGTGTTCCAACACTGCTTTTATGCAGACAGAGCAGTTTGTAAGTAATTCAGAAAGGTTGGAACACTTGTAGGAGTTAGTCGCACCAGGTTTCAAGGCTTGATGATGGGTGGTTTGAAAAAATAAATTTCCCTGATTGAAATGTATTGTAGTTTGAATAACACAATAATGATTAAAGAGCAGGCAAACAGATTCCGCCAAAATATTTAAATATAACGCGCTGACCTGCCGTCTGGTGCTGAAAGTCGACATCTCACAGATTCTGAAACTACAGGTTGTATCACTGTCTGACTAAATTCACTGAACCAGAAGCAAAAGAGCATCAAAATTATGCTTCATGTTTGATAAATATTGTCATGAACTCCCTCTTGCATTTGCTGTCTTGCTTCCACCACTAATCACACTTGCTCTACAGCTCTCTCAGTGTAGTTCAAGACTAGTTTGCCATTATAAAAAAAATCAGTTTTTTGCATTATTTGCTTGCTTATCATGCATCAGTCTACCGATGTGTACAGTGTTGCTGCCCATTGTTTTTGTTTGTTTGTTTTTTTAAAGTGCCATCTGACCAGAAAGCTTAATTTCTGCTCATTTCTACTGAAGAAATTTAAACTTTTACAAACGATGCCAAATTGTAAAATGCGTAGCCATTTCTCTAATAAAACCTCTTCAACATTGCTCTACTTTAGTTCAGCAGCATCAGGTAATGTTCATATGTCGATTCGTGGTTTTCTTCCTTTTTGGATTTACTGGAGAATATTTTCAGGGGGTTATCTGCTATAAAAGCCAGGACTTTTTTTTACAGAGACCTAAATATAGCACAGGGGTTAAAACATAGCACCAAAAAAAGAGATGACCAAAATATTGCACAGAACAAGGAAAGACTAAGATATTGCACATGGGATGGCAGCAACATAGTCAATGAACAGCAGCAAGAGAGTTATTGTATGGAAGAAGTCTGTTCACATTCTTAGTTTGCATTAAAAGTTCTGACAGCCCACGGGAAGAAGGTGGTTTTTAGTCTATTGGTTTTGCAACTGGTGGAGCACCTGATGGATCTTGACTATAAGATAACAGACCTCAAAATAACAATATATACAAATGGTAAATGAATTCAGTCCTAGCCACTTTGTCACACACTGCTAGAATAATAGAAGGTTTTTTTTTTTAATGGGGTTTCACACAAACGCAAAGCAGACGTTGATGCATTGCCAAATATGCTTCCAAACCAACTTCCTTCCAAGCCAATGACTAGAAAATGATCACTAACTACTCCTGAAATGTTGGAGGTTTTAGCTCTTCATACAGTAAAGTTACAGGAGAAAAAATGTTCTTTGTTTGTTAAAATAATCCCGTCCGGTACCTCGTGAGAACAATAAATATATAATTTTCAGTTGTAACCCTCAAACTGAATGGTAATGTAATCCACTCATTTTTTGCTTCATCACAAAACTCAAACATTACTACTTCCACGTCTAATCGTTTGTAATGGAGGCAGAGCAAACTGGATCCGCAGTCCGTGCCTGATAGGTTTCTAGCTTAAACCTATTCGCTGGAACGTTCAAGAGAATATACTACACAGCAAAAGCAAGACACGAGTAGGCAAAGTTCTTTGTGTTACCTGCCTGGAGCCAAGTGTCGTTCCACCGACTTGACCTCCGTCAGACTCTCAGCCAGTTTCCCAATAGCACTCCTTTTATTGTGGTTGCATGAATATGCATAGGTTCATTAACATATGACGTTTCATATAGGTATACATGTGGACAAAGAATACCTTGTGTGTGGGGGGGGGGGGGGTCAAGATGTGACCCCGTGAAGACTCCCCAAAGCTGGTGCCAGGAGTCTGGCGGTCCATCTAAACAAAAGGCTCTTATACTTAACCAGATACAGAGTAGGTGTCCTTCTATACCATAAATCAGTAAGAGCAGATATGACCTCTCTCCTGACCTTAAGTTGTATGTGCATGCCAGAGTGCTCTGGGAGGCACACAGAAAGATCAAACCTCTACCAACATGACATTGATTATGAGTAGATACTTCTAAGCATAAATGACAATCAACAATACAAATCTAACAGTGCCCAGTGAATGCTCACAATGCAGGGGGCACAAATTTAGTTGGTGATACCTACCTTGTCACAGGATCAGTGCTGTGCCAATTTGGTGCAGTCATGGACAAACAGTATCCCACAGTTGTTTGTGTTTTTAAACCCATCTTGCACAGAGACAATTTTTGAAAAATGTATTGATAGCAGTGTTGAATATTCTTACACGGTGTAAAAAAAAAAAAGAAGAAAAAAAACTATATTCTTTTTTCTTTTTTTTTTTTGTAGGTTTTGTTGTTCCATAACTGCGTGTCACTATTTTGATTCTTTGTCATCATAGGCAAAAGAAGGAAAAGCAAGCCAAAACCTCTGCACACCGATGACCTAAAAATAACCCACCCAAGGCCAACAAGTACAGATAAACCAGTTGTGATCCCTGTGGAAAAGACTTTTACCACTATGAAGCAAGCCAGAAGACACCAGCGCACCGATAGTGGGGACAGAAGCTTTAGATGTGATCGTTGTGGAAAGTCTTTTACTCATAATAGCAGCTTAAAAAGACATCAGCTCATCCATGCTGAAGTTAAACCCTTTAGCTGTGATCGGTGTGGAAAGTCTTTTTCTCAGCATCACAGTTTAAAAAAACATCAGCTCATCCACACTGGATTTAAACCATTCAGCTGTGAACAGTGTGGAAAGGCTTTCACTTCCAAAAGTAACTTAAAAGGACATCAGGTCATCCACACTGGAGTTAAACCATTCAGCTGCGACCAGTGTGGAAAGTCTTTCACTTCCAAAAGTAACTTAACAGCACATCAGCTCATCCACACTGGATTTAAACCATTCAGCTGTGATCAGTGTGGGAAGGCTTTTACTCAGGATGGAAGCTTAAAAAAACATCAGCTTATCCACTCTGGTGTTAAACCATTTAGCTGTAATCAGTGTGGAAAGGCTTTTACTCACAAAAGGAACTTTAAAGAACATCAGTTTATCCATGCTGGGGTTAAACCGTTCAGCTGTGATCAGTGTGGAAAGTCTTTTACTCGCAAAAGTCACTTAAAAGGACATCAGCTCCTCCATGCTGGAGTTAAACCTTTTAGGTGTGATCAGTGTGGAAACTGTTTTACTCACAAAAGTCACTTAAAAGAACATCAGCTTATCCATGCTGGAGTAAAACCTTTTAGGTGTGATCAGTGTGGAAACTGTTTTACTCACAAAAGTCACTTGAAACAACATCAGCTCATCCATGCTGGAATTAAACCATTCAGCTGCAATCAGTGTGGAAAGGCTTTTAATCGCAATAGTCACTTAAAACAACATCTGCTCATCCATGCTGGAGTTAAAGCATTCACCTGTGATCAGTGTGGAAAGTCTTTTACTCATAGAAGTCACTTAAAAGATCATCAGCTAATCCATGCTGGAGTTAAATCATTTGTCTGTGGCCAGTGTGGAAAATCTTTTACTCATATTAGTAATTTAAGAAAACATCAACTCATCCACACTGGAGTTAAAGCTTTTGTCTGTGGCCAGTGTGGAAAATCTTTTACTCATATTAGTAATTTAAGAAAACATCAAGTCATCCACACTGGAGTCAAATAATTGTTTTGTGATCACTGTGGAGGCTTTTACTTATATAGACACATTTAAAAAGCACCAGATCATTCACACTGGAATTAAAGCATTTGTGGTCAGTGTGGAAAGTCTAGTTTAATTATCTAAAAAAATAAAGATATCAACCATCTTAAAATTAAAACACTGAAACGTGAATGGGGTGGAAAGTTTTATATCCATAACACAAACTTGTTCAACTGACAAAGTGTCCCTCTGTAACAAAACTGGCAGACCGTCGTGACAGTACTCTGACAGAGTTCTTTTGGACAGAGTGAGAAACACAGCTGATCTGAACAAATCTTCTTTATGCCTGGTCAAACTTAAAAACTTGATCAGGCCTGACAGAATTCAGCTTTAATCTCCTGTTCAATGCTACTGCGAGAAAGTCCGTTATATCAGTTAAGACCTTCTACATGCTCTCTGGTGAAAGCGAGTGTGGATAAACTTTGACAGCATTGAGCAAGCTAAGTATTAGAAAGACTTAGGACTAGGTAAAATGAGCAAGTAAATGGAAAGAGATTCACAGATGTGATGTTTGCTTTGAGGGTTTGATGGAGACTGTCAGATCTTCACTATGTCTTTGTGGATCTGGTGGTGCAGGACATGAAAACAGAATGGTGAAATGTGTGGTAACAGATTGATTGAAGGTGGGGGTGGGATTACATCCAATTCTGAGCCCCTTCTTGCTACCAGTTGTGATGGACAGGCTGACATGCAAGATAAGTTAACAGTCTCTTTGGATTATCATGTTTGCAGATGACATTGTTATCAATAACCCACTGATCAAAGACCACTGATCAAGGTTTTGGTCAGTGGTTGTTGGTCAATGGTAGGGCTGCACAATTAACACTTTGAGTCCCCCGAGAGCAGCAGTGCCCAGCCTTCTACCTTTCTACCTTTAAAACCCGCCTTCCAGCCAAATGGCTGGTAGGCTTTTAGCTAGGCTTTAGCTTCAGCCAAGTGGAAGCTAAATTGTCTAGTCATTCATATGTAAATTAGGTTGTTATCTGGGAATTCTGGAGGGGAGTGGGGGTGTGTGAATGAGGGGGTGGGGGAGCTGCTAAAAGCTGTGAACTTCCTTTTGTGTTCGTCTTGATGCATTCTCAATCATCCAGGGAAATAAATCTCCAAAAGTCACCAACTCGGAGTGTTTCAGTTTGCCATCTTAGGGAGAAATCAACACACATGGGTTTATTTCCTTTGTTGCTGAGATTTATTGATAAAAACAGTACAAAAAACCAACCATTTGTACACATATTTACAAATAATAATAAAAAGTGAGTGAGTACATTTCAACATTTTCAGCAATCACTCACAATTCTGGCACCGAACCGAAAGGACTGTATCGAACGGTTCAATATCGATACGAATACCGTTGCACCCCTACAATATATATTTATGTGTGTGTGTGTGTGTGTATGTGTGTATGTATGTATGTATGTATTGTGGAGCAGGGAAATTATTTTACTGCTATTGGTAAATAATCATCATTACCATTGCATTAATAATATAATCTGCAGCATTGATATTGTATTCAGAGGTTTAAACAGTGTGTGTGTTTTAGAAAGAATAAGTTGCAGGCTGACAGGAAGTTGCAGAGAGTTTGCAGAAGTGAAAGCAGAGTCTAAGTTATTCTGAGGAGCAGGTTAGACGAGGCTATTTGAATTACTAGGTTATTCAAATTGTCTGTTATACTTTTATATGCTTTTACTAAGCTTTTAGTAGAAGTTCTTGATTAAAACATTTATTCAACATAGTACATGTAGTTTCAGTTAGGCTATTACACATAAGGATGAGCCTCTGGTCTGGTAAAAGGTCAGAAGTGCAACGGGTGAATTGAGAGAGCATTTGAGGACGACACACACACACACACACACACACACACACACACACACTCAGTTAGAGAGAATCATTTATAGGTGGAAGTTTAATCATGTTTTGCTTGGGGTTGCAAAAAGAGCAGTTTGTCGCAGAACTGCTGCTGAGGTGTCAAGATGACAAGCAAGCATCCGGCAGTGACAGGAAGTACCGGCCATGAAGATAAAAGACAACGTTCTTTTAAACCGTGTTAAAAGTCATTGTGGTTTTGATTTGATGTATGTATGTATTCTGTCTGTGACGTATGAAGGGGCGTCATTAATTCAAACCCTGATGCTATAAAAATCTGTGTATGCTTTGATTAAGTCGAAGATCAATTGCTGTCTGCAGTGATCTTCCCACGCGTGTATTAAAATCATCGTTTGACTTCACCCAGCCGGATCAGTGTGGTTATTCTTCGATCATCTCTTGTACCCTTCCTCAATTATGTGAACCTTAACAGTAGGGATGGGTATCGTTTAGGTTTTATCCGATACCGGTGCCAAATCGGTACTTTTGAAACGGTGCCGGTGCTCAAACGGTGCTCAAACCGGTGCTTAAAGAATGGAGAACACAAAATTGGTCCAAAAACCTCTCATGTTCAGCACTTTGGCGCCATTGGGAAGACAAAACTCCCTTTTTAACAGGAAGAAACCTCCGGCAGAACCAGGCTCAGGGAGGGGCGGCCATCTGCTGTGATGCTGCTACCGTTAAAGTATCTGAATTTTATTATTTATTATTATAACTTGTATTCTCCTTTTACTTTATCCCATATCCCAGTGTGTGAATGTGTGTGTGAATGGGTGGATGACTGGATATGTAAAGCGCTTTGGGGTCCTTGGGGACTAGTAAAGCGCTATATAAATACAGGCCATTTACCATAGTTTCCACTGAGCTTTGATCCATGGACTTTGAAGATTGCTTGTATTGGTAGGTCTTTAATTATTGAGAGCTTGTTGTCCTTCCATCTAGCGTGGAATTTTGATTCTCAGAAATAAACAAGAGGCTTGATTTGAGCCGCATAGGAAGGCTAAGGTTTGGTAAGGCTCAACATCCCTCTTCTTTAGGAAGTGGTAATGTTTTATATTTAATCCTAGCTCTCCTGCCTTGCCAAATAAATTTGGAAATGATTTTGTCAATTACTGAAAATTCTTTCTGGCTGATTTCCACTGGGTTGCCTGGAACAAATACAGATACCGCACAAGTATGTTCATTTCCACACAATCAATTCTGTGGCTCAGATTGAGAAAGAAAGTTGAAAGTAGTCCCGGATAATGCATTACTTTAAATGGTGAGAATCGTGAGGGATGGCTTCTATGAGGAAAGGCAGCCCAGAGACTTTACCAGCAGCACACATCGCTGTGTGCCTCAACTTTTGGTCATTTACTGTCAGAGATTTACAGTTAACAAACAGTCAGGTGAATAAACAACAATGAGACACTTGTGTAGGTTAACGTGCTGCACGGGTGAAAAGCTCAGAGCAAATCACACCGAACTGAAGTATTCGTTTATTTTTATAGGTTACATCGTCAATATGCAAATATAATCACATTTCCTGTCACGCAGGTCCTGATGTCTGTCTGCATGCAAGCTGTGTGTGTGTGTGTGTGTGTGTGTGTGTGTGTGTGTGTGTGTGTGTGTCACAGAGTATGTGTGTTGCAGGTCAATTTCTAAGAATAATATAATGCAAGTCAACTTCTGCGGATATGTATTTCTGTGCTGGTCTCTTGTCAGTGTCACAGGCTCAGCTTCCTGTTTTAACAGAAAACTGTGTCTGGTGAAATATGTATAACAAAACTTTTGAAGCATAAGCAAATAAAACAATAAAAACTCCCTGACATTTACCCAAGCTAGTCTGACATTTTTTTTTTTTTTTTTTTGGGGGGGAGGGGATTAGAGATCTGATCTAGATTATTGTATGGGACACATCGTCAGTAGTGGACCTTGGATTCATCGGGTGTTTCGGCAACACGTTCTCACTCCCAACTTGTCAAATGTGTGACGCATGGTCAGGCTACCTCTGCTTCACTTATCGACGCACAGGTTACCCCCCTTGCATCGAGGATTGACGTGCAGGGTCCTCTCATTGAATACTATAGAGCTCCCTAAACGTAGATATTATTACGTGTTTTACCGTCTTTATGGTGCTAGCTTAAAGTTGCGGTGTAAACGTTAGCTTATATTGTAGTAAAGCTGTTGCTGTTTAAACGATGTTAGGACAGAAATATTAGCTTCTGTCATGACTGATGAAGTTACTAGTTAATAAAGTTTCCAGTAAAGTGATTAATCGCAGCCACAGATTTACAGCAAATTAAGACGCTGTCTTAATTCTCCAATAAGCCAGGGCCAAGCCAGCTCCGATCAGCAAGAACCCTGTTATCATGGTTCCGAATAGGTAGATATCTTCAGCGTCCTCGATCGACAGTCCCGCCAGGCACACGATCCTCCATTTCTGCCACCCATCCATCGTGTATCCGGCAGGGAAAGTCCCTGTAGGGCACTTGGGCTCTCCCGAGCCAGGACTTCTCATTGAGAAAAGGGTGTCAATAGCATTCAGAGATTTGATCAACTGGTCTAGTTGATCAAATCCATAATTCTCTTTTAGGTTTTAGAGAACGACTGTGAGAGACTGTTCCAGGTAAAGTAATACACACGAGACAGGACAAGGACACAAGAGGCTAAGCAGGGAAGATAAGGGGAAGGAGGAGAGGAGAAAAGTGCAACTGCCTTCACCGAGAGCCAAAGAGAGAACAGCAATATATTGGCCATATTATATTTACATTACCGCAGTGAGATGATTTTAGTCTCATGAACAGCATTAGCTAATTGTTATTACTAACTACTCTTGAAATGACTGTTCAGTACAGAAATGAAGCCCAACAATCATGTTTTACAGTCCTGTGGTCTCAGCCTCAGATACTCAGCTAATCAAAGTGATGTCATGACAAAAATGAATGACCAACAAAAATTTTTTCTCCTTCATTTCTGTCAAACAATGCTGTATGTAACGTTTCTCGCAGTTAGTATCATGGTTGCTAGGCAACCTGAAGAGGGCGACGAAGGCTAGACCGTCCCATTTCACAAGCCTCTCACTTCCGCACTGCTCGTACTTATAGTACGCACCGTACGTAGTATGCGTAGTGTGCGTACTTCAAGCGTGCAGACCCTGAATTGGGACAAAGCCATGGACTGGAGATACAAACAGCCACAACCACCTACACACACACAATGGACAACTTACCCTCATACACACAATAATAACATGGACTGAACCACCATTCACAACCACTAGCATTTTATATAGCCTCTGTAGAAATTATCCACATATCTCACTTATCTTAACTGAAATACTGTATAATTCTGTGTAAATAATCATTCTGTACAATACGATAATTTTAATTCTACAACTGTTTATAACTTGCATAGTTCCCATTTCTGTATAGCTGTATATCTCATATTTCTGTATAGTTTTTTTTTATTTCATATGTCTGTATAGTTTTTCACATTTATAACATACCTTCATACCGTGTACATTATAACATACCATAATAGACCCATTTCTGTAATATATTTACATATCTATATTATTGCTAATATATATTTGTAATATATCGTTATCATGGCTAAAGCACTTCTGGATGGATGCAAGTGACAATAAAGCTGAATTCTACTCTATTCTATGCTATTCTATTCTGATGAGCGAATCATGAACAGACTCCCAACCAGTTGGTGGCGGTATTGCACCACATCGTTGTTTGCCAACGTTTGTTGCCAACCGCCGACAAACCACAAAGACGAAGAAGACGTAGTGCGCGTGCCCGCCCAGAGCGCAAAGTAGGCTTTCAGAAGAAACAGTGTAACCACAGTCATCATACTTTTTATCCTCCACGGGGACTTTTAGTTTTTTTTCTTTGTTTGTATTTTTAATCCGTCTAAGGGAAATATAGTGTGACTGTACTGAGCTTCCTTACTGCTGCCCCTCTGGTCTCCGGCATATCACGTTTCTGTTTCTCATGCGTAATTGGAAAGATATACGTTTCGTAGCTCGGAAGCTTGGTCTCTCTGCAAGATAGCCATTAACATACAGGGAGGTGAGTGAGCCAGCTGTCTTTACTAGTCCTAGTTCAACTACAAAGCCGGCCTTCTCCGCTGGGGGATCTTTATTTCGGGTTATTCTGAGAGGGGATTGAGGGCCTTATTTTGTTTTAATCATTTGTGTTCTGCTAGTTGTTTTTCTTCATATGAAGATGTTGTACTGAGTATTGTGATTTCATGAGGTAGCTAAAAATACAACAGATTCCACAATAACAGAATCACCGACCCGTAATATGTCTTTTAAGATGGCGCAGGCTGTTGTAGCAGCTCCCTGTCTTCTTTCTTTTTGTTCTTACTATTTTTTTTTAAATTATTTTGATACCTTTAGCTCAATATTTATCTTTTTATATAATATTTATCCATCATAACTCTGTTTCTGCACTCAGTGAGTGCATGTTGTTTGTCGTATATTTCCTGCTATGACAACTTAGTTTTCCTCTGGGATTAATAAGGTTTTTCTGATTCTGATATTGGTGCTGAACCTACGAGGCAAAATAATGCTACACAATACAATGGTCTGCAGTAGTGCCCTACAATAATACAATAAATTTAACTGGATTAAATATAAAAATCTTTTTTCTGTCACAGGTGACTGGCAGCAGGCGAAGAGTCTGCAGGAGGAGCATCTCCACCTGTAGTCAGAAACATTGGTTCTTCATCGAAGGTGACAAAGAAAAATCGCCAACATTATTCTACAGACATTAATTGGTTGTTATTTTAATAATAATAACATCTAATTCTGTACACAGTGACATTTTGCTTGTTTATCCCAAATGAGAGACAAATCACTGCTGAAGAAAAATAATGTTCTCAACCTGCTTACATTAAATCAATGGATAGATGAAGTTAGCCGTTTTTAACCCTCCTGAAAATAAGCTTCTCAAGGATCAGTTTTTGGTCCTGGATTTTTTTTTTTAAACCTTTACACACTCTACATGTTGCTATCATAAAGTATCTGATGATATGTTCTAGTGTTGCACATGATACATTTTTCACAGCTGATACACAGTTGTGCTTTATTCCCTCTGATAATCTCTGATAGTGTATTTTGTTAATAGTATTACATCCTCTGCACACTTTGGCTGCTCTGAAAATGAAGGCAACAAACCAGAGAAGTTTGACTCCCTGGAAGAACTTATAAGTACACCTACACTGAAGACTAATTTAGGAGAACCCCTTTTGACCTGGACAAGAAAAAGCCCTCTATAAAGTTATGAAATCTTAGTAAATGAGGAAAACAGGAACAGCTCTGTAGCCAGGCTGACTAAGCCACCGGTCTAATGTTTGGACACACCTTCTCATAGGGCTGTGCGATATGACCAAAATCTCATATCCCGATATAAGACATCTATCCTGATAACAATATAAATCACAAAAATGTAACATTTTCTGTAAATTCTGTGAATCTCGGGCAGCTCGACTTGTATGAAGTGTTTCCAGCTGGGCGTCGTGTACCTGGAGTCGAGTGTTTTAACCGATGCATGAAACGATGCAGAAAGTAATATACTGTAGCCACTACAGTGACCATCAAAACGATGAAAAAATATTGCCGTAAACAGTTTATTTTGCGACACCACGAAACAAACGATAGCGTAAAATGAAACAATAGATGTTTTCATATCGTCATCCGATACATATTGTTATGTCGAACAGCCCTACTTACTTTACTACCTTCTCATAATTTTTCTATTTTATAATGGCTTTTTACATTTTAGCTACTAATTTAAAGGATCAATCTCCAAATGAACACTCATGGAATTAAGAGACAAAAAACTGTTAAATAACTCAAAACATATTCATATTTTAGATTCTTTAAAAAAAATTCAGATTCTTTAAAATAGTCAGTTGTCTTGATTACTACTTTTCTCACTGTGTGTGTGTGTGTGTGTGTGTGTGTGTGTAGATATATGTATGTATATGTACTAGAGCTGGGCGATAGAACGATAACGATATGTATTGCGAAATAACTTTTTCTCGATAGAAAAGTTAAACTATCCGGTTGTTCAGTGATGACGCGACGAATCCTACTTCCGGGTCTAAAGTAGTCTGCGTTTAATATGGCTTTTGTGTTGTTAACATGTTTAATGTTATGTATTTTCTTCTATTTGATCTCAAAAGCTCCTAAAACAGTCAGTGATCACTGTTGACCTCCCTCGGCTTTTATTACCGCTAATCATTTATTTAAGCTCAGTTTTTAAAACCTTAGGATGTAACTACAGCCCAGCCCATGCAGCAGTATATATGAATGACTAACCTCGTATTGTGGATGGATTATCTCAGTTGTTCTCCTGGCTGAAGTTTGGTCCTTTTACAGCATCCTGCCATGCGATTACATTTGTTCCTGACCACCGAGAACACTCACGGTAACTTTTATCGAGTGGAAAAAAAGTTAGCTTGTTTATATTATGCACATAGCTGTGTCGCTAGCGGTCACGTAGCACATCATTATATACCAGCTAGCCCAACTTCAGTAACCCTACAAACGTCACTGCTGTTTAGTTTTCTGTCTTCATTTATGCTGGAAGTGATAACAGAGCTGTACGTTTTAATTTGTTTCCAAAACCCCGCAGTCAGGACATGCTATATTGTATTTAGATAGAAGCTAGCGAGCTAACTCCCTGCTAACTTCTAACTCCGTTAAATGTCATAAATTCCGTTTTCATGGATGCCTGGATGTTAAACTCAATTGTTACACCTGGTAGAGCAGATCGCTGATCATTTTATTAAAGATGAAAGACTTTAGACAGTTTTTCAACTCTCAGTAATGCCATAGTGATCGTTTGATATATGGACCTGCAGCGGAGTTTAGACCCAGACACGGCTAGTGACGTCAGACTGAACAACCGGATTGTGATAGGCCTCATCTCTCTTGTCCTCTTTAAAAAAAAAAAAAAAAAAAAAAAGAACAGCCAATCCAAATTAAGTAGCGCAGAGCCGAACCAATCACAGCCGCAGCGTCACGTGACTTGTTACGTACAGCAGCGGTCCCCAACCCCTCGGACCGGTACCGGTCCGTGAGTCGTTTGGTACCCTGTCGCGAGAGTTGAGGCTCAGGTGTGAAATGTATAGTTTTCAGGGTTTTTATCGGTTTTCAGCGTTATTTTGTTATCGTTTTTATCGTTTACTCGGTTTTCCTTGGTCTTTTCACGCGTGTTATGAATAAATTTTCTGTTTTTCGGTACTGGTACTAGTTTTATTTTGTTGTATTTATCCGCGACACCTTAAAGGCCGGTCTATGAAGATATTGTCGGGCATAAACCGGTCCATGGCGCAAAAAAGGTTGGGGACCGCTGACGTACAGCACAAGTGCCAAGCTGCACATGTGTATTTGTTTGGGAAGCAGCCAGTGGCCGTGCCGCCTGGGTAATGGAGGAAATTAGTGTGCGGACTAGAGAAAATCAACCGAGAGCGTGACCAAAGGTTACCGAAGAGAAAACAGATGATGGTTCCAATGTCGGAGAGATTGTCGAACGGAAGAGCCGCAGAAGTTCCGTAGTGTGAAGGTATTTCGGCTATTTCAAGTCTGACAAAAAACAGAGTAGCGCGCACTGTAAATTGTGCCGAAAGCAAGTCTGGAAATACAATAAACCGGTGTATGCTCAATCTCTGACTGAAAGCGCTAATTCGTCATTCGGCTTTTGTCAAACTAAAGTAACTGTTAAAACTGTTTGAAAAGGTAAGCTATACAACAAGGAGAGATTGAGAATTTCCTTTTAGTTCTCAGTTTATTTGATATTGACAGAAGTTAGTCAATTTTGTATGTTCTTCTGTAAAACAAACTAAGATTTATTTTTAGAATTAATATTTTGTTTCTAAGTGGAATTGACAATTTAGTAGTGTGTTTTGTTTGTCCTATTTTGAAACTTAAACGCTTTAGCGGCTGCCTTTTGTGTAGTTTGCAATATTTGCCTTTATTTATCTGAAAAAGTCTCATGTTCCTTAAGTACATCTACCCTGTTGAACTTATTATGGGAAATAAATATTTGAATCAAAACAAGCTGCTGATTATTTCACATTTTACTTGTGAGCAACGGCACATTTAAATCTTACAAATATAGTTATTTGGCTTATATTGTGATAGATATCGTTATCGCCGGAAATGAAAAAAAAAAACATATTGTGATATGAAAAAATCTATCGCCCAGCTCTAATATGTACACTTTATAGGTTTTATTATTCCATTAGTGCATTTCACTGTTTTAGTTCTTTGTCATCTTTGTCATAGGCAAAAGAAGGGGAAGCGTGCTGAAACCTCTCCAAATTTTTGACCAACCAATGCCAGCAAGTAAAGATGAACGAGTTGTAATCCCTGTGGACAAGACTTTCATCACTATGAAGAAGGCCAGAAGACGCCAGCGCATTGACAGTGGAGACAGAAGCTTCATGTGTGATCAGTGTGGAAAGGCTTTTACTCGTAATAGCAGCTTAAAACAACATAAGCTCATCCACACTGGCATTAAACCATTCAGCTGTGATCAATGTGGAAGACATTTCAATCACAATAGCAGCTTAAAACAACATCAACTCATCCACACTGGAGTTAAACCATTCACCTGTGATCAATGTGGAAGGTGTTTCAATCAAAAAGGCAGCTTAAAACAACATCAGCTCATCCACACTAGAGTTAAACCATTCAGCTGTGATCAGTGTGGAAAGTGTTTCAATTATGTTAGCAGCTTAAAAAAGCATCGCCTTGTCCACACTGGATTAAAAGCATTTAGTTGTGATCAGTGTGGAAAGTGTTTCAATCACAATGGCAGCTTAAGAAGACATCAGCTCGTCCACACTGGCATTAAACCATTTAGCTGTGATCAGTGTGGACAGGCTTTCATACATAATAGCAAGTTAAAAAAACACCAGCTTATCCACACTGGATTAAAACCATTCAGCTGTGATCAGTGTGGAAAGACTTTCACTGAGAATGGCAACTTAAAAAGACATCAGCTCGCTCACACTGGAGTAAAACCATTCAGCTGTGATCAGTGTGGAAAGACTTTCACTCAGAGTGGCAGCTTAAAAAAACATCAGCTCATCCACACTGGATTAAAAGCAATTAGCTACAATCAGTGTGGAAAGCCTTTTTCTCCGAGTAATGGCTTAAAAGAACATCACCTCGTCCATGCTGCAAATAAACCATTTGTCTGTGCTCAGTGTGGAAAGTGTTTCACTGAGAATGGCAACTTAAAAAAACATCAGCTTGTCCACACTGGCATTAAACCATTCAGCTGCGATCAGTGTGGAAGGACTTTCACTCAGAATAGCACCTTAAAAAAACATCAACTTATCCACACTGGATTAAAAGCATTTAGCTGTGATCAGTGTGGAAAGTCTTTTACTGAAAATGGCAACTTAAAAAAACATCAGCTCATCCACACTGGATTAAAATCGTTTAGCTGTGATCAGTGTGGAAAGTCTTTTTCTCAGAGTAACGGCTTAAAAGAACATCAGCTCATCCATACTACAGATAAGCCATTCACCTGTGATCTGTGTGGAAAGTCTTTTACTTATAGTAAAAGCTTAAAAGATCATCTTCTCATCCACACTGGCATTAAATCATTTGTCTGTGGTCAGTGTGGAAAAGCTTTTACTCAGAGTACAACTTTAAAAAAACATTTACTCATCCACACTGGAATTAAACCATTTATCTGTGGTCAGTGTGGAAAAGCTTTTACTCAGAGTACAACTTTAAAAAAACATTTACTCCTCCACACTGGGGTTAAACCATTCACCTGTGATCAGTGTGGAAAGTCTTTTAGCTGCATGAGTTCCTTGAAAGAACATCAGGCCATCCACACTGGCATTAAACCATTTGTCTGTGGTCAGTGTGGAAAGGGTTTTACTCAGAGTAAAACTTTAAAAGAACATCAGCTCACCCACACTGGAATTAAACCATTCAGCTGTGATCAGTGTGGAAAATCTTTTACTCGGCGTAGAAACTTAAAAAAACATCATCTCCTCCACATTGGTGTTAAACCATTCACCTGTGATCAGTGTGGAAAGTCTTTTAGCTGCATGAGTTCCTTGAAAGAACATCAGGCCATCCACACTGGCATTAAACCTTTTGTCTGTTGTCAGTGTGGAAAGGGTTTTGGTTGCATGGATGCATTCAAAAATCATCAACTAATCCACACTGGAGTTAATTAATTTTTATTGGTCAGTGCTGAAATGCAGCCAATTCTATGTAAACATTTTAAAAAATCAGATTGTTCACACTGCAATTATAGCGTGTATTTAATTGTGGTACCGGTAATTATGAAATTTGTGGAAACTTTCATTTATAACAAATGTTACTGAGGCATCAGCAAATCCACAACATATGTCGTGCTATGACAAAACTGGCAGACCAATGTGACATTACTCTGACAAAGTTCTTTTGGACATATTAAGTTTGAAGAGGCTCTACCGATTGCAGACTTCTATACCTGTCATTGTACTGGGTCTTTGACCCAGTGTTTTGTGCTTTTTGACATTAGCATTCCATTTGATTGAATATTGTAATATTTAATGTTTATTTCTATTTATATTCTTTTAATTGTTTTTCTGCTTGATGTAATATTTGTAATTTCTAGTCTTTAGGTTCCGTTATCATACCTCCCCTCTTTTTCACATTCTGTGTTTTGTCAGCAGTGGCAATCCTAGCCTGCTTGGTTCCCTGGGCGAACACCCACTCTGCCCCACACCCACAGATAAAATATATGTATGTTAAGGATTGTACATGCATATAAAGCATATTTTACTGTAAAAACTGTTGTTGGAACCATACTGAATTTAGTCAGATAAACACACACGCACATACATACACACATGTGTGTATGTATATTTATATGTGTGTGTGTATGTATATTTATATGTATGTGTGTGTGTGTATGTATATGTGTGTGTGTGTATGTATGTATATATATATATATATATATGTATGTATATGTATTGTGGGATTATAATATTATTTTATGCCATGTTAGATCCCTAATTAAAGATTGTGAATTATTATGTAGTTTTAGTTTGCATTATTCTCCTGAATTAGAAGGTGATAACTATTGCATTTGTTAAACTGATTTGCATTATATTAGACTGCTGATTTATTGTGAATGAATGACATTGTTTTATGATGCATTATACTGCTGAGTTATAAGAAATACTGTTCGCAGAAAGTCATCGCCTTATTTGTCTGATTAGAAGAGAACAGAACATACTGGAGTTTTCTGCCCCATCTCAGCAGGAGCAGATAAACAGGGAGCCAAGGTCGTAGCTTAGGCGCTGTGTGAGAGAAAGCATGTGAATGTTTAGGCTTTGATGATAAGGTGGGGGCCACTAGAGGCTATAAGAGTTTGATCAATGCTCCACCATTTTGAGATAAGATGCTGTCTGCGTACGGTGTCCATCTCCCACGCGTGTGATCATTAAAATCATTGTTTGACTCAACCCGGCCGGACCAGTGTTGTTATTGTGGTTTTTCCTCTTGTATCCATCCCCAATATTTGAACTCGTAACAGCTTGGGGGCTCGTCCTGTGGTATTGGGGTGGAAGTTGGAGGTTTGGACGGTCTGAGGTTGTCCAACGGACAGGCACAAGCCAGTGGTCTGACGTGAGTGGGCATAAGCTGGCTTATACAAAGGTAAGGCACTACCTGTTGAATCTATTTCCAAAGTGTGCCAAATTGGACATGATATTATTAAAGTCTACTCACTGAAATTACTGGTGGATGTCTGTTTTGATGAAAAATCTCATGAGTTAAAGCAGTTAGAGTCTGCTAAGAAGAAGGTAAAGCAGTTAGAGTCTGCTAAGAAAAGTTTAAATACTGGGTTAGAGTCCCAAGAAATTGAGTTAGAGTCTCAAGTAGTTTGGTAGGGAATTGGTCATTTTGTTGGTTAGAGTCCAAATTGGTTATAAGAGTGGACCTGAGTGGTCATTTTGTGAGTTAGAGTCTCCATTGACCTCTAGGTTGCACTTGCCTCAGTCAGACTCTTGTTTTGGGGTGCTGACTGTTGTTTCAAAGTGTTATAAATTATTATAGGACGGCAGTTAGAGTCTGCTAAGATGCGCATAGCCCGGAGGTTACGCTCCCTCCTGGCCATGGACGCGCGACCTTGACCTGTCGGCAAACAGGGTTAGTTCAGTTTGGCTTGACTGTGGAGCTTGGGGCACTCCGGAATAAGCTAGGAGTTAGAGTCTGTAATGGTATCTGCGCTCTTTTGGACACTGTTAAATTGAGTTAGGGACTTTAGAGATTAGGCCAGATACAGTTAGAGTCTGATACTGGTTAATTGATTACAAAAAAGTTGGACTTTCTTCGGTTGGACCCGGACTTAAATTTGTCAAAATTGTGTAGGCGCTAAATCTGTCAGGCCTTACAGTGATTGTAAATATAAGACGTCTGTGTAATATAAAGTAATAGAGCTGTGTGTGAGACGAGGCCGTGTGTGACAACAGCGCGCTGCAGCGCTGCGAGCTATTTTTAGACGGTGTGTGAACATGCAAATGAGGTGGCTGCTGTGAAGCGCACAGAGGACTTTTGCTTCCTGTTTAGCGTGTTTTTGAGTTTTATAATTATGATTTGCAAGCAATGATACATGCCTGTAAATAAGACGCTGATTTTGCTGATTATAATATTACAAATAAAGTTTTGAATGAGGGTGAATGTTTGATGCTTGGCTGGGTTTTGATATAGAAGAGACAAATCGTGCATGATTTAGACCGGCACTTCAGTCGGCAGAGTAAGATTGTGTGATAAATACAGCTGTGATTTGTTTCAGTTTTGTGGTGTGAAATATGTTGGGTTTTAAAACTGATGTAGAGAAAGGAGAAATAAAGGGAGAGTGAAGAATTATTGAGAAGTAGAGAGAGGAGTGTGTTGGGAGACTGGCATGTAGTCTGCACTGTAAAGGTGGGCGTGTTGCCTGCTGGTCTATTTAACAGTGATGAAAATGATATTAAATAAATCTCTCAGTGTGTTAATACAGGTGGCTACGGGCCTGGACCAACTGCCCCCCACAAGCACAGCGGCCGAAGCAAAATTATAGTAATGGAAACCACACAGCAAGAATCAGCAGCTGTGGAAAAGACAGCAGCTAGCAGAGAATTAGAGGAGAAAATAAGAGAAGTTTTTAACACATAAAATTGGGGCCAACAGACTTGTGGAGGTTGGGAAGGCGTCCGGAGCATCACAACAAAAGGTGAAACAAAAACACACACAAGCAAAGAAATGTGAGAGAAAGGCACGTGTTAGAGAAATGCCTTGTTTGAGAAAAAAAGTTTAATTAACCCACCTACAAACGCACACACACGCAATGAAGAAACAGCTTACATTCATGAACATGTGAAGATTTTCCAGCAAGGTTAAAGCAGCGAAACTTAACATAAACCTGTTGTTAAATGATAAAGTTTATCCACTACTAACAAATAAACTCTCTGGGTTGCAGGACAACAACTTAACTTCAAAAAAAAAGACACTGGTCTGACCAACCAGTGAAGACACGACAAATTTAGTGGTTAAAAGAATCTAATTGTGACATGTTTTCTGCTGATTGATTAATACAAGTGATTACTAAATCAAAGAAAATTCCATTTTTGGGGTTTTAAACATGATCTTAAGAATTTTAACATGTACATGTGTTGTCCTGTCAACTTGGTGGGTTATGAGTTGATTATATGGTGAGAAAAAACAAAAAAAGGGGGAGAGAAGGCTGACACAGGGCCTGGTCCCGTTGTTTCTCCCCTCTCTGAATAACACAGCCAAAACAACATAATTTTCCTGTTCGTCCGTTTTTGTTTTGTTTTTTCTCTTTATGCTTGATTACAGGCTGCTTTGTCGGCCCGGAAAGCCGAGGCTGACCTGGACTCCTGCTCTCCCCTCTACCATCTTTGCTCTCTCCTCTACCATCTTTGATGTGACCCTGACCAAATGCTACAGCAGCTGGACCCACAACAACAACCTGAAAACGTCAACACTGCTGCAGGAAAACGATCTCATGCAGCGGAGACGGAGAGCGTTAAATCCAAGGCCCGTTTCACTACACGGGGGAGATTTCCAGACAGCTTCAGCTGACAGAGCTGTGACGAGATGCCCATTAAGCCCAGATGAAAAGTGAGGGCGAGCAAAAGAATGCTGACCTTAACAACTCTGCATTAAAACTGTGCAGGACAGTGACGGACCAACACAGATGATCGGGCAGCAAAAAGGGCGTGCCAGAGACAGGAGGAGTAACTGAGGTCAGGAGGCACCTCAGAATGGACAAAACCACAAGAAGAAAATAAGCTGAAGGCACAGGTGTCGAGGCTCGGCCAGGAGTTGACCTCTGAGAAGAGCCGAACAGCAGAGCTGCAGAAGGCCGTGGAGCAAAGCAAGGGAAACATCAATGGACTTCAATCTGACTTGTACGGAAAAGACTCTGAGGTTTCTGCCCTCAGTAAGAGCTCAAGGCATCAGAGCAGAAACTGAGCATGGCTCAGGAGGAGCTGGCTGATAATCGAACCCATCAGTCAGGCTTGGAGTCCCAGACACAGGACTTGAAATCAGGCCGGAGCTTGCTGGAGCAGGAGGTTGCCAAAACTGACGAAAAAGCTCCAACAGCAGGAGCAAGCCTTGAAGGAGCTACAGAAGCAAAAGGGTCAAGTTAAGGAGGAGCGGAACAAGGAGAAGATGCAGGACACTGGAGAAAAGGACTGCCTCAATTGGGGCCAGAACCAGTATGGACAGAACTTTGAGCAGCAGCACCAATGGATGCAAACAGACTGAAATGGAGGAGGGCACGCTTCAGGCCGTGGTTTATCCAGAACACCAGAACAGGAAAGTGATGAACACAAATACACACAGACTCAGAATGAACACATATGCACTCGTTGATTGAGTGAGAAATGATCCACACACACACACATTGCACACGCTTGTGCAATGAAGAGTGATACACACACACGCTGATGCAATGAAGAATGCTTTACTAACAAATGCTGCACACAAACATCCAAATACAGAATCTGTTACAACAACAAGAAGCCATTGATTGTTTATTGGTTAAATGCAGTTCATGTCACCCAGAGGGCATTTGTGTAGATTTAGGGGACAAGGTCTAAGGCAGTTTGGTTATGAAAACAATGTCTGTGCGTGATGTCTGTTTATGGCTTAAGGCCTCCACTGAATTGTTTACTGTGCTTCACACGGCCTGATAAGGAGCAGTGGTACAGAGTAAAAATGATGAATTAACGGTGTGAGCCTTATTTCGGAGCGCCACATTGTTGTGAGTGAGATTTAATTGAAGGAGGAACACACTGAAAAAAAAAAGGGGCCAGCCCTTGGATTTACGTAAGCATCTCGCGTGTATTTGACACAATTGCCTCAGGCTTTAAAGATCTGTACGAAATTCTGATTTCCAGTGTGAGAGAAAAAGTCATGCAGTTATTAGAGCTAGGTTAATTGATGATTCTAAATTATCCATGAATGTAAGTGTAAATGGCTGTTTGTTTCTATCTGATAGACTGGTCACCTGTCCGGGGTGTACCCTGCCTGGTAACCTATCACTTCAGGGTTATTTCCCGGCCCTGCTGTAGCCAGGATAAAGATAGGAGGGTGGTAGTTGTTGTAGACCCCTTCAATTTTTATGGTAACCATGATCTAGACTTTGTTGAACCGCATGCAATATGAAGACAACATGTAGTATTTAAGTGACCAAGTAGTATTTGGATAAAAGTTTCTGAATAGTGTTGAAATAAACTGACAGAATTGGGAAGGATTAAAATATTCCAGGAGCTCAACTTACTCCATCTGAACATGTTTCAATCGTGTTTTATGAACACAAAATGCACAGGTTTACTGAATATGAAAAGGTTGTGTTGATTTAACTCGGTTGTTTAAGTTTCTGCCAAAGCAAAACATTTGTGTGCAACCAGTGTCCACTATTGAATCAAGTAAATCCAACATGTTTTTGTCAGTGCAAAAAGGAGTTACGGTACCTGTATTCCTGCACAATATTGTCCCGGGAGGGAGAAAAACTTTCTGGTGAAGTTTTGGTTGATTTTTGGGTTTTGCTTGACACTAGGTTGATTTTTATCAGTGAGGTTTGGATTGTTTTCTTTCTCTAAGAGAGAGAAAGATGGTTTTATGCTTGGACATGTTTGCAATGGGCCCCAGTATTTGATATTATATGAGTATTTTATTGGTTACGTTTGTTTTTGCTTTTGTTATAGTGCACTGAAATAAGAACATCTGAGAGGTGTGATCCACCGGTGGTGATATTTTGGTATTTTGTGAGTTCCTGATTTAACAAATCAGCTCTTTAATCCAGGCCTGAGAGATTGAACTTTAAAGCGCTATAAAATATTCTTACTGGAAACAGTCGCAACGTATTTTTCTCCATGATTATAATGGGCTTGGGAGAAATTCACTTATATGGGACATTGATCACATGAGAAGTCCTGAGCCTAAAAGGATTGCAGCGAGTCAATCCAGTCCAAAAAAACAAGGAACGGTTTTCCTTTAAAATGATGACGTCATGTTGCTGGTGATGGAGGCTCGAATAAGTTGCGCGTGAGACTCCATTATCAGCATTATCTGGTATGAATGTGTGTGGATGTATGCATGTGACTGGACTGTGATGGACTGACGACTAAAACTGACTTGATACTGAGACAAAAACGGTACCGACTTTAGGATTTGTAAATGTCTACAAACAATTCACCCAGCCTGTAAAAGAAGGGTGGATGTTTTGTCTTGCTTTGTTTTGTTTTTACAGGAACAGAAGGATGACAGAGACTAAAGGGGGAGGCTGTAACGTCACATGAGTGTGAACTGCAGACTTAACCCTTTGGTTGCTAATTTTGAGTTACTGATGTTTGCATTAAGAAAATTGTGTTTTAGTAGCCGTGTTTCGATTAATGTACCACATTATATCGTTGGGAATGTTAAATGCTAAAGTGAAGAAAAGGTTTGATTTCACTCATGACTGAACATGTTATTATTAACCATAGCGGGCCACTGTAAAGAGTCAATTAACTTTTAGAGAGATAAAAATAAAATAAAATTAAAAAAAGCCAAAAACCCTCTATTGAGGTCTATGAATAACAGGGGAATGATAGACTTGTCACACTCAAAATGGAGATATGTAATGATAAACACTGGTCCCCGTCTTTTAGATGCTTTCTTGAAATAGTCAGCAATTTAAAAGTAGGATAGAACCGACAGGGGCATGTGCTGAGAGGTGGTGCTGCACAAGAACAAGAGCAAAATAAAGAAAAATTATTGTGTTTAGCTTTGATAAATTCAAATTAAAATGTACCATTCCACTCAGATGATCAATATGAAATTCAATATATGCTAATTTTGTATGTAAGTACATGACTGATAACTGTTCTGTCCTGAGCTTTTGTTTTTACAGCACCCACTTGACCACACCAACAGTTTCTCGCCACCAAAAGGGGGTACTTGCAAAGAATAGGGAGGAATATCATCAACACTGGGAAAGGTAAGCCCCGAAGGGGGTGATAACACCAAAACTTTCACTTATAGTCAAATTCTCAAAATTTGACCCCAAACATGGAAAATTCTTCAAACATTTAGAGACAGAGTGGATAAACATAATGTCACATTATGGATGGAGGATGGAGCATTTGAATCGATAAGATGGTGAAATAACACGCAGTAAAATGTTGATCATGTTGATTATGTTTATGAAGGGGCGATCGTGGCTCAAGAGTTCGGCGTTCGCCTTGTAATCGGAAGGTTGCCGGTTCGAGCCCCGGCTTGGACAGTCTCGGTCGTTGTGTCCTTGGGCAAGACACTTCACCCGTTGCCTACTGGTGGTGGTCAGAGGGCCCGGTGGCGCCAGTGTCCGGCAGCCTCGCCTCTGTCAGTGCGCCCCAGGGTGACTGTGGCTACAATGTAGCTTGCCATCACCAGTGTGTGAATGTGTGCGTGAATGGGTGGATGACTGGATATGTAAAGCGCTTTGGGGTCCTTAGGGACTAGAAAAGCGCTATATAAATACAGGCCATTTACCATTTACCATTCCAGTGTGCAGAGCAAGGTTATTATTATTATTAACGAAAACAAATGAAATAACGAAAATTAGAAGTGAAAAAACATTTTCGTTATTGATGTGTGCGTGTCCTGTCAAGGGTGAAAATGAAGTTTAGTTTCCAGATTTTTTGCTTGCTGTCTAATTATGCCAGCAGGTGGCAGTACGTTAGTCGAGTCGTCTGTGTTGCTGCTCCGTCCACGCGCAGAATCATGTTAGGAAAAGTCGGGAGAAAGCACCAGAGTCCAATTTGGGATTACTTTGAATATGACTGTGTTTTGGATAAAGCAAGTGTCTTGTAGTGGAAAGAGACAAATTATGAGGGACATTTACAGTATAAAACAAAAAAATCCCACAAACCTTAAAGTGCACTTGAAAAGCTCACACAAGAAGGCTAACCTAGCTTACCTTGAAAAGGTAAGGGAGCACACTCAACCCTCATCCCCAGAAAACAGAAGCTAACCCCAGGCAAGGCAGCGTGATGCATCCCAAGACAACAGGACGGGGACATCTACATAACTGTGTAAGTCAATTGCCTTCAAAAATATTATCAATTCACTTGAACCAAAATTACAAACACCTGGTGCTGCAAGAGTTAATAGTCTCAATACCCAAGGATAAGCACAAGAGCATGACTGATATGATGAAACTGGGATTTTGTTGCACTTAATTATCGCAAACACAACCAAAACTAAACAGAAACTAATCAAAACTAGACTAAACTGAAACTAAGGATTTTCAAAAAATAAAAACTAGACTAAACTAGCAAACAATTGGTGAAAACTAATTACAACTGATATAAAATTGAAAATCTGAAGTCGAAGCTAAATAAAAATAAAAACTAATGAAAATTGCAAAACTATTAAAACCCTGGTCCAGACTAAGATGGCGTTGGACATCTTCAGGGCAGAAAAGGGTTGGTGTGACCAAGGTGTGGTTTGGCTTGTTGTATGTATATTTCAAGATGATATGGCTCTGGATGGACCAGTTACCAGGGCATGGAAGGAGGACGGACTCATTAAATGAGGAGAAGGAATTTTCTGGGATTGGAAATCCTCTGGGTGAGTGGTTGACTAAAAGCATGCATAAAATAAAAGCTATTTTTTGTTATTGATTGGTAATAGATTGATAATTGGCCACATTTACAGCTGTATTGACTTGTTGTGGACGTAGTCTACTTCTTTTTTTCTTTTTCTTTTTTTTTTCTTTTTTTTGACTATAGAAAATATTTAATTATTTAATGCTAAGTTCAGTGTTAATTGTCACCATTTGTTATATCTTTGAAAATGAATTATGTTCCAGTTTTCAGCTGTGTTCATGGCCAAATGAGCAATTAGAAGGTGTGATCTTAGACACAAAATGTAAGCAGTTTCCTGACAGACATTACTCAAGCAATTAATTAATGACAAAAATTATCATTACGCACTGCCAAGTGGCAATTTCCAGGTTTGAAAAATTAGACCAGGTGGAATAAACTTGAGTTGTTTCTTTTTTTCTTTTTTTTTTCTTCTTTTTTTTTTGCCTGTCCCGTTTGGCTCTTTTGCCATCAGAATTGTTGTCTAAAGGCAAAGAAAGATGCCCAACGGATTTACTTTACCAAATTGACCATCCCAGCCTTGCCGTAATGGTCCATTTAATTCACCTTTTATTGTTTATTTTATTTTCACTTACTGAATACGGGACAGACTTGACTGGGGGAAAGAAGGGGAGAAAGAAAGAGGGAAAGAGAAACAGCTGAGAAGAGGGACGGGGGAGAAGGGCAAAAGACAAAAACCAACAGAACGGGCAGAGAAGAAAAAAATGCATCTATTGATCACCTGGGTCACCTGCTGAGAAAGAAAAAAGAAAACAAGCAGAAGAGAACAAGAGCAACAGAACAAACAACACCACAATGATACATGGGAATACGACAGCAAATACCAAACACTAAACACCACTGTGCAGCACACAAGACCAACAGAACACAGTGTGCCCTGAGGTAGGAGCCAAAAAGGGTGCAGTTTGTGGGTGTGATCACCCGTGTGTACACCTGTGAGCATGGACGCGCTTGTTTTTTGTTTTTTAAAAGGTTCCTTCTTGTAATAATCTGCTAGAGGGTGTGGGGGGGCCACAGCCCCGTCCTCCAGGGCATGAAGCAGGTATGGAGGAGATCAAAACTCCAGACATCCAGAGGCCCCCAGAACACAAGAGACCAAGGAAGACCAACAGAGGGGCAGCCGCGCCACTGTCCCAGAAAGAGCTGAGGAGAGTCCCAGATGAGGGCTCACTCAGCCAGGGGGAGTTGCAGTGACGCGCCCGTGAGCTCCGCCGGCAGCCAGCCGCGCCTGAGTGACCGAGCCCCAGGCCGAGAGGCCGGGGGCACCCCACCTCCGAGGTGGCCCGAGCGAGCCCCAGGCTCCAGGCCCCGATGGGCGGCCGCCAAGGAGTGAGCCGGTGTGTACCTGGATGCCCATCCCCGGACACAGAGAGCCACCAACGCACCGATGTCTGAGGGGGTCCGCCACTGGCAGGGGAAGTGGTGGTAGGGGGAGATAGGCCTCCAAACCTTGGAGGGCCTGAGATGTCCCCAGAGAGGTGGCGCCTGACACCCAACCTGACATATAGACACAGACATACAGGCACACACAGATACAAACATTCATTCCCACCCTCATGCTCTCATATGCACTTACTCCACACTCAACCACCGTGGAGACAGACATAAAGAGACGCTGTACACACGATCACACTCCCCAAGCGTACTCTACAAACCGGGTCTAGGTACCCTTGCCCCTGAGGGGGGGAACTGCACCCAGACCCAGGTGGTGTTGCCCTTTTCCCTGCGGTGGGGGGAGGCAGACCGCCCCGACTCCGCAGCAGCAGGAAGGCCCCACACTCCAGACCGCAGTCGGACGGCCAACTCCTCCTCCTAGCCCCCCCCGCTCCAGCAGGTCGCAGAGAACGGGGGTGAGAGAAGACTCCAAACCTCCCTCCACTCGCTCATTGTAGTGTTGATGCATTTGTGTTCTAAGGTGCATTTAAAACCCAGGAGGGCATGGAGCTACCTGCCAGAGAGCAGCAGGTAAGCGCATGGTCCCTCCTGCTAGCCCTCAATGTCTATGTGTATTTAAAATTGAGAGGTGGGCAACGACGCCAGGGGTGGGGTGTACACCCTGATGGTACTTTGGATTCCGTGTATCGTGCCCACCCCCAAGATCCTATATGTATGTATAATGAGAGTGTGAGTAATGTGAATGTCTAAGTTGTGGGATAAAATTGAGGCAGAGGCAGCCAGAAGGGGACGGGGGGGGGGGGGGGGGGGGGTAGCCTCCTCTGCACCCTGGTGACATACCCCTACTCCAAGGTCCTGCATGTGTGGGTGGTTGTGGTGGAGCGGGAAGAGGGAGGCAGCTGGAGATGGGGAGGGAAGGAAGGGAGGGGCAAGTGACCCCTCCCTGGGGCCAGCTCCCCCGCTGACCCCAGTAGGCACCCCCATACTCCGCGACCCGCCAGGGAAAGGGGGCCCAGGCCCATCCAGACCGGGGCCCAGTGCAGCAGCGCCTCCCGGCCCCACAGAGCCCAGGACAGTCCACCCAACCCCACCACAGAGAAAACTGCACCCACCCCACCATCCACTCATCTTCCAGACTACATAAGACAATAAACACCCAGGCTGAGATCTTCCTCCACCTCTCCTGTATCTCCCCCTCCTGCAGAGGGAGCTCCTGAGGAGAGGAAAGCTCCTGCAAGATGTGACAATCTCCCCCACCAGTTGAAGAGCCCCCCAGGTGGCTCGATGCACCGGCGGCACCCTGCTCCAGGGCTGGGCCCCCATTCACCCACCCGCCCACAACCCCGGCAACACACCAACCAGGACCCAAGCCCCCGAGGCCCGGTCCGGGTCCCAGCCCAGAGACGGAGCGCCCCCAGAACCTCACGCTCATCCCGGACCCACCCAGGGGCAGCCAGGCTACCAGGTCAGTAACCCACGTCCGTCAGCACAGACCCTCCCCTAGCCCCGCTGCACGCAGCCGCGAGGAAACAGTCACCTGAGAGCCAACAGAGCCCCTAACCGGACATGACCGCTACCCCGGGTTGAGCCCCCCCAAGGAAGATGCCTCCGGGGAACCCCCCGACGCCCTAAGCCTGTCCCTACTCCCACACCAATCACAACAGTGAAGGCGGGACCAAACTATGACCCCCCACCCCCACTAGGTGATGGAGCTGATCAAAGGAGCCCAGAGCAATTGATCTTATGTGGTGGCAGAGGCTGTATCAAGGCTAATGTAATCTAATAGATAATTTCTATATTGGTTAGAATTAAGATTATTTTTATTTTTCCAGTTCATGAGGACTGTTTTCTTGGCTATGCATAGGGCAGTGAAAACCATATGGGCTATATTCTTTTCTGAAGTGACATTATCTAAGCTGCCCAACAAACACACTAAGGGGGAAGTTGGAATGTTACATTTCAGACACTTCGATAAGTCTTCACATATCTCGCGCCAAAACGTCTGAACTGGTGGACAGAACCAAAGAGCGTGGATATAATTGTCCGGTGAATTGGTTTGGCAGTGTGAGCAGTTGTTGGTAGACGTAAAGCCCATCTTGAACATCCGATGACCTGTATAGTGCACTCTATGTAATATTTTGTATTGAATTAATTGAAGACTGGGATTTCTAATTAGATGAAAGTAGAGCTGGGCGATATGAGATTTTTTCATATCACGATATGTTTTTTTCATTTCAGGCGATAACGATATCCATCACGATATAAGCCAAATAACTATTTGTAAGATTTAAATGTGCTGTTGCTCACAAGTAAAATGTGAAATAATCAGCAGCTTGTTTTGATTTAAATATTTATTTCCCATAATAAGTTCAACAGGGTAGATGTACTTAAGGAACATGAGACTTTTTCAGATAGATAAAGGCAAATATTACAAACTACACAAAAGGCAGCCGCTAAAGCGTTTAAGTTTCAAAATAGAACAAACGAAACAGACTAAATTGTCAATTCCACTTAGAAACAAAATATTAATTCTAAAAATAAATCTTAGTTTGTTTTACAGAAGAACAGACAAAACTGACTAACTTTTGTCAATATCAAATAAACTGAGAACTAAAAGGGAATTCTCAATCTCTCCTTGTTGTATAGCTTAGCTTTTCAAACAGTTTTAACAGTTACTTTAGTCTGACAAAAGCCGAATGACGAATTAGCGCTTCCAGTCAGAGACTGAGGCTACGTCCACACGTACACGGGTATTTTTGAAAACTGAGATTTTCCGTTTTCGTTTTAAAAAATAATCCCGTCCACACATAAAGGCAGAAATGAAGGAAAACCCTGCTATGAACATGCCAAAGCAGCAGGTGGCGCTAGATTCCTAACCGTGCCGAAATGTTGGCCAATCAGAAGTCTAGAAGCCTCGGTGGGAAAAAGTAAACAAAGCTGGGGCATAGAAGCAGAACCGAGTCGTATGTGTGGACGGACAGTAACTGTGTGTATATGTAAGCATTTAAACACTGCAGAGAGTAGAATTAACAGTAACAGTATTGTAGAAATTCATTTCACCGAAACAATAACGTGGCGCACAGTGTGACGCATGCTCCAGTTTATTGTATTTCCAGACTTGCTTTCGGCACAATTTACAGTGCACGCTACTCTGTTTTTTGTCAGACTTGAAATAGCCGAAATACCTTCACACTACGGAACTTCTATGGCTCTTCCATTCGACAATCTCTCCGGCATTGGAACCATCATCTGTTTTCTCTTCGGTCACAATCGGTTGATTTTTCTAGTCGGCACACTCATTTCCTCCATTACCCGCTGGCTGCTTCCCAAACAAACACACGTGCGGCTTGGCACTTGTGCTGTACGTAACAAGTCACGCGACGTGACGCTGCGGCTGTGATTGGTTCGGCTCTGCGCTACTGAATTTGGATCGGCTGACCTTTTTTTTTTTTTTTTTTTTTTTTTTTTTTAAGAGAACAAGAGCGGCGAGGTCTATCGCGATAGCTTAATTTCTCTATCGAGTAAAAGTTATATCGCGATACATATCGTTATCGTTCTATCGCCCAGCTCTAGATGAAAGGTTTTTAAGCATATCTGAGACCAGAAGTTTTGGTCTAAGTTAACTGATAAATCCTCTTCCCATTTTGCAATAGGAAGTGATATTGATTCATCTGTTTTAGAAAGCATTCTGTATATTTTGGATAGTAATTTGGGGGTTTTAAGAGTAAGAAATTGAACCACACTTGGTGGTGTTTGTAGTTCAACTTGACCCGGTTTAAATTTCTTTTTTACTATGGATTTAATTTGTTGATATTCTAAAAATCTTTTCTTGTTGATCCCATATTTTGTAACTAGTCCGTCAAATGAAATAAATTCTGTTCCTTCTAGTATATGTTCTAAATATTTGATTCCTTTACCACTCCAATCTGAAAAGTTTATCATATTATTGTTTTGTAATATGTCAGGGTTGTTCCAGATAGGTGTACGTTTGCATGGGATTAATGAAGACGCCGTCAATTTTAGAAACTCCCACCATGCTGTCAGAGAAGAGCTGATGTTGATGCTTTTAAAGCATTTTAAAGCATTCATGACGTAGTCTACTTCATGTTTAAGCACTCTAATTAACAGATTGAACATAGAGACATTAAAGGAAGAGTATGCAGCGCCACCCTGTCAGATGCCAGTCACGGTGGGGCTCAGTGATGAATCAGGTGAGCTTGATTCATGGCTGAATCAAGACAAAGATTCCCCTGCTGTGGTCAGTAAGGGAAAAGCAGGGGGAAATAAAATTTAAAAGAGGCATTTATAAACGTTTATGTGTCAAGTTTATAAACGGGATAAAAGGGGGTGTTTTACTGTTATTTTAGCATCAGCATTATTGTTACATCAGAATCATATAACAAGCATTGTTACATTACATTGTTATACATTAACATTTGTATTACAGTGATTGTTATAACCTCAGGTTAATCTTCTATTTACAGGTGTCAGGATAATCATATGATCTTTCATTGCAGGTGTAACCATGATCATTTTTATACATATTGCAGTTTGTTGCTCATTATAGAGTTGTGCTCAAGTTAATAAGGGTTAAAAGCTACGGTCAACGCGATGTTTGGCTGATCTATGGACTGGAGTGACTTCGAGCATAGAAGGCCGCACGCGCTTACATAACACTGATATCATGTTTTTCTTGGTGATCTTTTATTCAGTTATATCTTTTGCTAAGTTTTAAGTAGGGGCAGTTAATTAAACGACATTCATTTAATATTACATACCTGATTCAGAGCATTACACACAGATCAACTTAACAATCTGCAAAACCTTGTAGCTGCAATATTGTGTCTCTATAAGGGACAGTTGGCTCCAGGAGATAAGTGGGAGTCAGTGCCTGTCCTCGAGGAGGAGAGAATCTTCCTTTGCTGTGTCAAAAGTAGTCAACAAGTTCATATTCAAGTGAAGTTCATATCATTACAGGTTTTGTTTCTTGGCAATTCTGCAGACGCAGGCTCTGGGCGGAGCCAGGAGTTGAATAGATCTAACATGACAATTAAATTGGTTTCATTTCCTGGCACAGGCTGACAGGACTGGAGCAAAGACACTGGATAGGAGGAGGTCTCATACCTTCTAAGATAGGAGGTCACTAACCTTTTCTTTTGATTTTCTAGCTCCGTTGATTTGACACATGGGAATGTGTCAAAAAAGGGGGGGAAGTTGAGTTTTAACATCAAACAAGGATTATATGAACATTTTTATGACTTCATTTGTGTTTTAATAACTTAGTTATGGTAAAGCTTAAGCTAATAGTGGTTTCCGGACTTTTTAGAGATCCAGTGAGAAGCATAAATCATTATTTCCATGTTTATGCATTAATCATTGAAATGAACTGAATAGCATTTAGATGATAAAATGCCTGTGTTCATGAGAAGCTGAGTACCACAGTGGAGAGGAAACCGTGGGACAGTAGGCGGAAGCAAACACATGATTTTTGGGGGGCAAATGTTAGAATTAAAAATGGCTAATTTGTTTTTGATGTCTTTTGTTAAAATGAGTGGTTTTAATAATAATTTTCAGGCACACTGTGGTAGGACTCGACTTAAGCGGTCAAAGAAGTGCAGGAGACTGATGCTGTCCAGTGTAGCAAGTGATTTATTCACCATTCTGTGGCCCAACAATATTTACAAAGAAACAAATAAGAAACTCAACTCTATAATTAACTCAATTCAAATAAACATAACTGAACTTAAATCAACGGAAATTAAGGTCAAACTGCACACAGCTACACTGACCTGAACCATTCTTCCGAAACACCTGAGTTCGTCTGCTTAAATAGTCCCCTTAATCAAACACTTTCTCCTCTGGACTATTCCATTCAGTAGGTAGGTGAGATGAACATGATTATATTCATCCTCTACTACTCCTCTTGACTGGCAACATAAACTCTGGTGTAATCAATACATATCACAACATTAACTCTATTTCTTTATAAACCCTTTAAAATCAACTTTATTAAATTATAAGAATTCTTCCCCTCCTGCACTTGGTCCCTTCCTGTGACCTCAGATGAACCCAGAAGGTATAAAGCAGGAAGTAGAACTACATTTCCTCCTTTTCCTTCTGGAAGACAGGTAGGTAAAGGTAAGTTCAAAACAATACAAATTAACAGTTGAAAGAAATAACATGTTAACTTAACAAACTTGTATGAATTGATTTAAACCAAGATGTTATATTATATAATCTGTAAAAGTGCAGAACATAAACAAACCCGGGATAATAGATGTTTGCCTATTGCAGATTACATGTGAAATATGGTTAAATCAAAACAAGAATGTTAACTAAGAATGTAGACAAATGGTCTTCTCACCCACTTTGTCACACACACACTGCAAATGTGCTTATAATGAGTTGGCACTCGGTCTTTTGAAGGTCATAAGCTTCGTTCGGCGTGATGGTCCGGACTGATAAAGTGTAGGAAATGCCTTGAGTACAGAGGGCTAAATGCAAACACGCTTACACACACATAGGATATGATTAGAATAAGTCCCTGGGACATTCTGAATATTCTAAACCAATTCTGAATCACCAGAAGATCAGTAGATAACAACATTAGATTATTAGAGCTAGGTATAGAGTTTTGGTTTTCTGTCTCTTACAGAGAAAGGAACAGACACCAGACGAGGTCACAGATATACGAGGATCCTTCGCAACAGAGACAGACACAGTGACTGCCGAGACACCAACTGGGTTCAAGTGTCATGGCGTTTGGGCTCCGATTAGTCACCTCAAAAGGATGGATCCCATAAACACAGCAATAACCATGAAGGGGTTGGCGGAAATCCAGGAACACCAGACCAATGAGGTTCGAGAGGCTCTTGGGCAAAAGGGGGACACTTTCCTGTTTCTTTTTCTGGGGGATACACAGGACACACAGGACCCGAGGATACACAGACCGTTGTTTGAAATCGGGGCAGAATAATCCCCTGATCTGTGCAACGACTGAAGGGTTGTCTAACCCCTGAGGTTGAAGAAAGAAGAGCAGAGGATCACCCAACTGGAAGACACTGGTAGCTGCAGCAATAAAATAAAGGCTAAAAGCTCCTTGGACAGAGGTTCTAGTCTGAGTACGTCTGAAGAGTATAAGGTAGCACCAAAATAAAGCTGTGGGAGGACTGGGGAGTGTCATCTGTACCTGCTATTGTTGTAATAATAGTTTTTCTTGCATCTGAACTGCGCAAAATCAGAGGTCATCTCACATATGGTTCACCCAACAGGGGGACAAAGGGCCTCAGGAGTGAGAAGAGATGAACCTGGCCACACTGGATTACAGGGTGTAGGTGAGCTCTTTATTCTAAAGAGCTCATCAGGGGGAGTGTGGGATTATAATATTATTTTATGCCATGTTAGATCCCTAATTAAAGATTGTGAATTATTATGTAGTTTTAGTTTGCATTATTCTCCTGAATTAGAAGAAGGTGATAACTATTGCATTTGTTAAACTGATTTGCATTATATTAGACTGCTGATTTATTGTGAATGAATGATATTGTTTTATGATGCATTATACTGCTGAGTTATAAGAAATACTGTTCGCAGAAAGTCATCGCCTTATTTGTCTGATTAGAAGAGAACAGAAAATGCTGGAGTTTTCTGCCCCATCTCAGCAGGAGCAGATAAACAGTGAGCCAAGGTCGTAGCTTAGGCGCTGTGTGAGAGAAAGAATGTGAATGTTTAGGCTTTTATGATAAGGTGGGGGCCACTAGAGGCTATAAGAGTTTGATCAATGCTCCACCATTTTGAGATCTGATGCTGTCTGCGTACGGTGTCCCCCGTAGCCGGTTACCAAGATTACGTGAAGTACCCTCAGAAGGTCTGCTAGATGATGTTAATGCAGCACTACGGGCAATACCTACAACCACGATTACCGACACTAACAAGCTGATCTACAATACGGCAGCAGTGATCAGTGAGATGCTTGGCTACAAGTTGAACAGCCACAAGGGGCAGTACCCTCCATGGAGAAGGAGGCTAGAGGGCAAGGTGCGACAAATAAGGTGCCTAAGAAATACAGCAAGCTGTCCATACCTGAGGCCTTGTAAACTGCCAAGCAAAGACACACAGCCTTGGCCAGCCGCTTGAGGAGGTACACCAGAGAGATAGAAGGCAGGAGACCAGCTGTTCTCCACAGAACCAGCAAAGGTGTACTCTCAGTGGCAAGGAAACAATAATAATAATAAGAGAACAGCACCACCAAGGCTGGAGACGGAGCAATACTGGAAGAGCATATGGGAGAAGGACGCAACCCATAACGGCAATGCTCAGTGGCTAGTGGATCTGAGGGCAGACCACAGCGACCTCCCTGAACAGGGTCCAGTAACCATCACAGTGGCAGATATCCAAGAAAGGGTCTCCAGTATGAAGAGCTGGACAGCACCAGGGCCCGACATGGTTCACGCCTACTGGCTGAAGAAGCTGACTGCACTCCACGAGCGTCTGGCAGCACAAATGAACCAGCTGCTAGTTAACGAGAGACACCCGGAATGGCTAACCGAAGGCCGGACGGTCCTGATCCCCAAGGACCCCAAGAAGGGACCGGTCCCCTCCAACTACCGACCAATAACCTGCCTCAGTACTACATGGAAGCTCCTGTCAGGCATCATATCGGCTAAGATGAACAGGCACATGGGTCAATACATGAGCGGGACACAGAAAGGAATTGGCAAGAATACCAGAGGCGCAAAACACCAGCTACTGATAGACAGAACAATCAGCCGAGACTGCAAGACCAGACTGAGCAACCTGTGCACTGCCTGGATTGATTACAAGAAGGCCTATGACTCAATGCCCCACAGCTGGATACTGGAATGCCTAGAATTGTACAAGATCAATGGGACCCTAAGAGCCTTCATCAGGAACTCAATGGGGGTGTGGCGTACAACACTAGAGGCCAACTCCAAGCACATAGCACAAGTCACCATCAAGTGCGGGATCTACCAAAGAGATGCTCTGTCCCCACTGCTGTTCTGCATAGGCCTGAACCCCCTCAGTGAGATCATTAACAAGACTGGCTACGGATACTGACTACGGAACGGAGCAGTTGTCAGCCACCTCCTGTACATGGATGACATCAAGCTGTATACCAAGAGTGAACGAGACATCGATTCACTGATCCACACTACCAGGCTATACAGCAATGACATTGGAATGTCGTTCGGACTGGAGAAGTGTAGTCGGATGGTAACAAAGAGAGGGAAGGTAGTCAGAACTGAGGGGATTGAACTACCAGAAGGGAACATTGCAGACATAGAGGACAGTTACAAGTACCTGGGGATCCCGCAGGCGAATGGGAACCATGAAGAGGCCGCTAGAAAAGCTGCAACCACCAAGTACCTGCAGAGGGTCAGGCAAGTCCTGAGGAGTCAGCTGAATGGTAAGAACAAGATCTGGGCCATCAACACGTACGCCCTGCCCGTGATCAGGTACCCTGCTGGGGTAATAGGCTGGCCAAATGAGGAGATAGAAGCCACTGACATAAAGACAAGAAAGCTCCTTACCATGCATGGAGGGTTTCACCCCAAGTCCAGCACCCTGAGGCTGTACGCTAAGCGGAAG